>NC_080434.1:72843708-73589542 GCF_028018845.1 Melospiza georgiana
GGAGAAACTCCAACCCAGGAGAAATTTGTGGCAACAGCATCAAGAGGGTAGTGTCAGCCAAGGTCTCTCATGGGCTGCTTTGGTTTGAGTGTGGTTTTGTTAATCCCTTTCCTTCAAGGAGGTTTGGAAGATGCAGCAGCCTTCACTTCTGGGAAGTGAAAATATTGATGGTGAATTTTGAGAAGCTGGTGTATGTCTTTGATTTGAAATGCAAGCAAGGTGCTGAGCATGTTCCTGGCATTGGAACTGTGTCCTGCTAACACTGGCTTCATCTGTAGGGACTCCTTTTCACCCCCTTTCCTCTGGGATGGTTTTCAGAGCCTCTAAGGAGGTGTCTGAGAAACTCTGACCAAGAACCATTGTAAAAACATGCCTGTGTGACCTTCAAAAAGATGATGTTGTTTTCTGGGTGCTCTGTCCTTGGATAATTATGGAGAATTTTGTGGTGGCCCCTTGAGACCTTGCCTTGATAAACAGACAAAAGAGCAACATCTTTCAGGGGTAGATGGGTAGAATTGTTTGAGAGAGGAATTTGGCCACTGAGCATCCTCAGTAGTGTCAGAGCTCGTGTGTATCTCATATCCCTTCACAAGGAATGATTTGGATGCATTTTATTCTTGTTCTATGCAAAAGCTGCATCATGGACATATCCAACTATGACTTAGCCTGTTAAATCTTGAATACACAAGTTGTGCCTTGTATGTGATTATTGCTATTCGTTTGCTTGACCTGTGTTAAATTTTCTTCAGAATTTTTGGCCCTGCCTGTGTTCAGAGCTCCTCACTTACCAGGAGGATGGGCTGCTCACTGGGCTGCTCACAAATGACGTTTTTGCCACCCTTCAGCATCTTCAGCAAGGGAGGGGATACTGCAGATCCTGTGACAGCACCTTGGTTGCTCCAAAGCCATGTCATATCCTTGGCATATCCTGAAGGAGAAACTCTGTAAAAGTTTCACTACATCCTTCCCTCCTCGTATTTGGACAAAGCACTCTTCTGTCTTTTGGGCCAAATCTATTAATTTTTTCTCATATTCTGTGGACCACAGAAATAGTTACAGGTGTGAGGAATAAAAGTCAACAAGATGCCTGCATGTCATTCCTGTTAGTTCTGCTGTAATCTTTATTTAGAGTATTTTACTGACAGCTATCTCCCTGGAGCTCTGTACCAGCTTTTCTGACACTTGGTACAGCCTGTTTCCTGTGGAGAAATAACCAGTTTGTTTATTCCCATATGGAGTTCTGGCTTTTTAATATTGCAGATGTGACATGGCACCTGGTGCCACCCCAGCACCCTGCAGGATGTGCAGTGCTAATGATTTAACTTTTGGGGGTGGTGTTGCTTTTGGGCTTTGCTTGTTTATGGCCCCGTGGACCTGGAAAGTATTTTCAAGGCTGTTTACTTCACCCTGCCTGTTTTGGGGGATCTGCTATTGTAATGCAGTGGGATTTTCCTCCAGCCTCAAATGCCAAACCATGGCTAAGGGGAGATGATAGGGCCAGCTCTTTGCTGGTACTTTGGTCTCTGCTCCGAGTAGTAGGTGGATTTTTAGCCGCTGCTTTCCTCAAGCCTCTCTTCAGATATAGTATGACTCAGGCCATGAGTGAAACGCTTTTCATGTTCTTACTGAGGGGAGGAGTGGACCCCACTTAGAGGCCTGTAGTGTTAAAGGAGGATGGTAAACTGAACTTTCAGCATTTTATCTCTGGGACCATCAAAGATAGCAGATGGAGGGGAGTTTTTCAAAAGCAGTCAGCCGAGGCTGAGTCAACCCCTTTTGAAGAATTCCCATGAACTTCCATGGGATGAATATTGCCATTGCTGAAAGCTTTGAAACCTTACCTAAGCATCCAGTGACACTTCTTGAAAAATGTGTGTACTAAGCACACATTCCTGGGAAAATGTAAGTAGGGTTCACATGTGTTGAATGCTGAGGTGCTTTCTCAGAAGCAGGTGTTTTGAAAGGAAATTGAGAAAACTGCTTTCAAAAGAAGTTTTAATGAGCTATAGTGAGTATAGTCAGTAGGGACATGGTACTTAAAAGGTATTTTTTAGAATAGTTTTCTCTCCTGTAAGCAAGGCCCGACTGGCAAGTTGGCTGTGGCAATAAGCAATTCCCTAACAATAATCCAGCACATTCAGCTGATGTGTGAAGTCGTGCTGGGAACAAAACCATTGCTAGGTTTGCTGGTGTCTGACTTGGAGCTCATATGATGCTTTGGGATTCAGAATAGGAAAGCCATTTCTGAACCACCTCTGGATAGAGCTGTAACAGTTGAACACAAGCTAGAAGGATACGGAAGCTGAGAACTGAGACAGTCCCAAGGTTGCAGTAATCAATATTTTTTCCCATTTTATGAAAACTGGAGGTTCAAATATCAGGAACATTGCAGCTGGATGTAGTCCATGCATGCAGTTGCCACTGGCTGTGGTGGGAATTGATGGAGTTACTCAGAAGGAATGTATGTGAATGATGAGCAGAGTGCCTCACCCATGTTGCAGGACTGCATCCTCATACCTGCTCTCCTTAGCTTTAGGACTCATCTGGACTCATTGGACTCATTTGAGGGGAATGGCAAGTATTGTAGTTTTATGGGAAGGAAATGAAGGACAGAAGGAGCAAAGGAAAAGAACATTAAGGGAAGGATTTTTTTAAAAATCTTTCCTCCTTTTTGCATTGCAGACACATTAAGTACTTAACATTTTAAGAGCATCCCCTGACTTAGAAAAGCTGGCAGAGATGGGATTCAGTGTGAGTCTGCCAGA
Source organism: Melospiza georgiana (assembly GCF_028018845.1). Lineage (NCBI taxonomy): Eukaryota > Metazoa > Chordata > Aves > Passeriformes > Passerellidae > Melospiza > Melospiza georgiana. The sequence continues at coordinate 72,846,474 of NC_080434.1, forward strand.
CTGATTTACAAATCGGCCTTACGAACTCCTGCTGCTTAAACATACCAGAATGCAACAATTAAAGCCAACATCTGGAATTCATTGGTGGAGCTGATCCTAGATAAACATTAAATGAATGTCCATTTCCTTAGCATTGGATTTCCTCTGGCTACCACAGCTTAAGCAGTGTCATCCTATCAGATAGAGCTGATGCTGATAGCAGAGCAAATGTCAAAGTCATGAGCCAGATCAATTTGTTCTGTCTTTTAGCACTGAAACTAGGACTAAAGCTGGGCTGAAGACACCCACTGGTTTTTTCCACTAGACTGTGGGAATGGATTTCTCATTTCACTAACCAGGGCTAAGCTGGTTGTGTGACTCCCTGTCTCTCCTGTGCAGAATACTTCAGATTGTTGAGGTTAATCTCACTTGAGGAACTTAGTCTCAGTACTTCTCTCTCTGTTTTCCCCAAACCTGACAAGGTTATTGAAGTCTCCCTCCACTCTACAAATCCAGGGATTTTGTTTGTTCATTTGTTGGAAACATAGAAAATCAGCTAATGAGTTTGGGACTAAATTAGTTGCAAATTACATAAGTGGAAGCCAGTCACAACAAATACACATCTTCCTTTGAAACAGATCTCCAGTATTCAGCATCTTCCCACTCTCACCAATTTGGCAGTCAATGAATTCTTCTCTCCCCACTTTTTGCCCACTCATTCAGCTTTATAAAAGCATCAACTCAGCACTTTGGTTTCCATAGAGAAAAAATTGCATGAATCTTTCCATTTTCTCCCCTCCTGTGTTTTTGCACTCTGCCTCCCCTCACTTTGAGGAGAAGCTGTATCCATGTGGAGACCATCTTGGCTTGGAAGTGAGTTTTCAGGTGACTTTTGGGTTTCCCATCTCCTGTATCCAGCTCAGCAAGGAGCAGCACAGCTGTGAGGGCTGTGTTTAACATACCCCAGAGCTCTCAGTGTCACTGTAGCACCTCAAGGGCCGGTGCATTTCAGGAAGGGATCACAGGTGGGTTCCCTGAATCCCCCTGGGGAACCAGAGGGACGTTCTGCGCGGAGCAGGCGCCTTCTGTCCTTCTGTTCTTCTCTTCTTCTGTCCTTCTCTTCTTCTGTCCTTCTGTTCTTCTGTCCTTCTGTCCTTCTGTTCCTCTGTCCTTCTGTTCCTCTGTCCTTCTGTCCTTCTGTCCTTCTGTTCTTCTGTTCCTCTGTCCTTCTGTCCTTCTATCCTTCTGTGCCTCTCCTCTCCTCTCCTCTCCTCTCCTCTCCTCTCCTCTCCTCTCCTCTCCTCTCCTCTCCTCTCCTCTCCTCTCCTCTCCTCTCCTCTCCTCTCCTCTCCTCTCCTCTCCTCTCCTCTCCTCTCCTCTCCTCTCCTCTCCTCTCCTCTCCTCTCCTCTCCTCTCCTCTCCTCTCCTCTCCTCTCCTCTCCTCTCCTCTCCTCTCCTCTCCTCTCCTCTCCTCTCCTCTCCTCTCCTCTCCTCTCCTCTCCTCTCCTCTCCTCTCCTCTCCTCTCCTCTCCTCTCCTCTCCTCTCCTCTCCTCTCCTCTCCTCTCCTCTCCTCTCCTCTCCTCTCCTCTCCTCTCCTCTCCTCTCCTCTCCTCTCCTCTCCTCTCCTCTCCTCTCCTCTCCTCTCCTCTCCTCTCCTCTCCTCTCCTCTCCTCTCCTCTCCTCTCCTCTCCTCTCCTCTCCTCTCCTCTCCTCTCCTCTCCTCTCCTCTCCTCTCCTCTCCTCTCCTCTCCTCTCCTCTCCTCTCCTCTCCTCTCCTCTCCTCTCCTCTCCTCTCCTCTCCTCGTTGTGGCCCCAGCCTGGCTGAGCAGGAGGGAGCTGTGGCCCCTCTCAGGACACAGAGCAGGCATGGCACGGTGATGCAGAGCCCTTCACTTTGCATCCTCATGGTCTAGAGTTGCCTGCTCGGGGCAGGCTCCAAGAGCAGAGTTATTTTCCTTGCTGGCTGGCCCCTTTTCCCTTGTGGCTCTGCAAGTGTTAATCTGCGAGTGGAAACTGAAATACCAAAGAGCTCCTCAGAGAGGAAAGATTCAGGTGAGTTTACAGTTGTGTTATTTTGCTTTGCTGGTGACTTCTGTCTGGTGGCTTTTCCAAAGCAGCTGGTAAATATTTTTCTCTGTGTTATGGTGCCCAACAGTAGCCTGGAGTCCCAGTTTGTTCCTATAGAAGATAGACCTTTGAGGTCTATAAAATTTATACAGTACACTTTCTGATTTTTATTAGGCTAGTAAAAGAGATCATATTTTGTGTGCTTCTGTATCTTTGGAACGTATGGCTGGGGAATTATTCTGCAGGGCACCAAGCTGCATGTTGTGGTAGAAAATACTGATTTATCTGAGCTGTGAAAATGGTAGACCAAGCAGATAATGAAAGTCCTTGAAATGTTTCAGAAATACACAGCCATTTTAGAATGTCCCACAAGGGGGCTGTGGGTTACATTGTCATTTAGCTTTTAGTTGTTGCTAATTAGTTCCACCTAAATACTAATTTCCCCAGCCCATTCCTCATCTCTCAGTTATAACACTACAAAGAGTGAATTTTCTTTTCTCTCCCTGCGTTTGAAAACAGTTTCATGGCAAGTGGTCAGTTTGTGAACATGCAGTGAATTCAAATACCTTTAAAAATTATTTAAAACAATTTAAAACAATTATTTTTAAAATACACTTGCTTCGAGGCCCAACTATGTATGGGGAAATTAGGGCACAGCAGAAGGCAAGTCCCAGCCTTTAGAGTCTGAAGAGATAAAGTTGATCAAGGACTGGTGGAGTAAGAGGTACTGAAAGGCAGAGGAAGTTTCTAAACTTTGTGCAGAACACTGGTGGAATAAGTGGCCTCTTTATGCCTTCTATTAGTTTTTTTCCCTGCATTGTTTTTCTTATCTGGGCAGCTAAAAAAGGAGACAAAGTACTGGCCAGTGAAGCTCATGTTGTTTAGTAGCCTGTTTCTGTTCAAATGGAAATTTGTTCCAAGACTGGGCAAATCGTGGCGCTTGTGGCAGGGCTGGAGAAGAACATGGACTGGAAGGTAGATGTAATTTCTCCCTGCAAGATCAGCCATGACTTTTACCTTGATAAAAAGGAAAATTGCATTCTTCCAGTGAAGGAGAAAAGGAAATGCTAGAAATGCGTATGAAGAAAGAATAAAAGTTATTTTCCAATGCTTGGCCTAGGCTGGAATGTTTATATTTGTACGCATTCTGCCCAGTTCCTTTGTTTGGTCATTCCCAAAATGACCTTATGCCAATACGCTGGCAGATGTGGGAGTGGAAGGGATCACACAGTGTTTGGGGATGTGTTTGACCACGCTCTTGTTCTCCTCTGGGAAGATGATGCCAGCTGCACAGCCTGGACACAAGCTAGAACTCGCCTCTGTTGGTTTTTGTGCCTCTGTCCGTGATGAGGAGGCTGAGCAGGGAGCTGAGGAGGCTTTGGGTCTCTGTTCCCTCTGCACAGTCCTGGAGGTGCTGTTAGAGGGAGATGCCACATCCTCCTGGCCTCCTTCTGCCATGCAAAACCCCACTACATAGCAGAGTCTTCACCACAAACATAGGCGAGTCCCCTTACCACCACATGGAAGGAATAAGCAAATTCTTTGGACTTTTGTTCACTAAAGGCCAGTGCAAGGTAACTCTGAGGTGACTCTGTTTCCTTCTGCATCATTTTTTTGACCTAAAAATAACACTGTGGCCCTTGTGGTTGCCATTAGGGTTATTTAGTGCTGCAATTTTTTTTTTTCCCCTTCCCCTTTCCAGAACACTGGTGCTGCTGAGCAGAAGAACTGCCCCATTGTGCGAGCCCAAAGGAAACACTGCATAGAAAATGTGAGGAATTTTTAGGCCACGATATGTTTGGACTAGGAAGCAGGGGACTCGGAGGAATGCAGAGTACAGTTCCAAAAATATTCCTTGCAGCAGTGCTCTTGGTCAGTAACAGTTATTTTTGTTGGCCCGCAGCTCTGCGGAGCAGGGCTGATGTCATTCCCCGCACGGTGGAGGTGGCAATACAGAGAGTGCCCTGTGGGTCTGCAGGGCTGGCACTGGACAGCTGAACCAAATGCCTGCTCCCATCTCAAATGCTCTCCCTGTTGGGAAAAAGAAAATTTGAAGGCAGCATATTGTAGGGAATTGGGAGGGTAAAATAATTGAGAGCACCGTAAAACATTTTCTGTAGTCGTAGTCTCTTCCTTCCCTGTGAGCTCCCTTCCTCTTAGATCTGCTGCTTTTCTGCTCTCAGTGATTTATGTGCTTTGGAGTGCTTTTTGGGTTGTGTTTATGATGTTAGACTGCTTTTGTTATTAAAAGTGATCAAATAATAACTTGTAGTGCTCTGGTATCCTGAGCATCTCTGGCTGAAACACAGGCATGTGAACATCTTCACAGTGATTAAATAAGCTGATAATATACCCTAGAACACCTCTGGAGAAGAAAGCCAGCTTTTTTTTCTGTGATAGACAGAAAAGAGAAGTGAAATATTGGGACCTTTTTCCTTGCTGCTGACTCTCAATGCTCATTGTGATCTTGGTGATGCTGATTTGACTTTGATATACATATGAGGAAGAGGCCAAGAAATAGGGAAATCTCAATTTTCATTAAAAGTTTATCTGGACTGATAAGCTGGTAAAAGGTGTGTGCATCCATGAGTGGTATGAACCCAGCATAATGTAACTTCAGTCCTCCATAATCTGAATTATGGTCAGCACATTACCCCACAGATGGGGTGGCGCAGCATGTTGGGCACAAGGCAAGGAGTTAAAAACCTGGATTTTAATCCTCGTTCTTGCATTTAAGCAGAACATTTAACCATGTGTGCCACTGGTTATTGCTTTCTACCTGGGTCTTGTATGCAACACACATGTACCCCTGGAGGGGCTGTGTTCCTCCTCGAGGGGCTCTGGGCTTTGTTTTGGCATCTGGATTTAATTGCAGCCACACTTTGCTTCTTCACAGCCCCAGTGAAAGTTGTGTCTCTTGACTTGACATGAAGGGAAACTTATTTGAGCTATGGGAGTGGTGCAGAAGTCCCCAGTTCAGATCTTTATTGCATCCTGTTTTATGGGGAAAGGAAGAACCCGTAAAAAACCCACAGTGCTGCCTTTCCTCAGCCAGGTATCTTGGGGCTGCAGGGGGAGGAAAACTGTACAAAAACAACCCAAAAGCCTATGAATGCAAAGGTTTCCTAACCTTGAAAGTTAGCTTTTGGGTTGATAGAATCCATGCAATGCTGACAGCTATACAGTGGCAGGAAATTATTAAAGGTGTCAGGTTTTCCATTTTAATTCTGGGAACACACTGGCTGTAGATTTCCTTGAAAATATCGCTGAAATGGTCCCACTTTCTAAATTGGAAAGATTTACAATTTACCTTTTCTGTTAACCTCTTGTTCCTCAAAAGGTTAAGTAAGGGAAATTCCTCTTTTTAACACTGGTAGCTGTTTGACAGGTTTTCCTGAGCAGTGGGTAACAGTGGATTTCTCAGCAAATGTGCCAATGTAATTGTAAAGGAAGCATTAACTTGCAAGTTGTCTACAGCAGTCTTGGAAATCTGCTTCTGTCATATAATTCATACACCCTGTTTAATTTTCATGTTGCATAATGCACCAGAATGGAATAGCATATAATAGAAGAGATTATTTCAGGTTCATGGGGCCTGCAATGATCATCTGAGGGATTCAGGGATGACCAAGTTCATGTGTGCTGCTATGGGCATTGTCCAAATGTCTCAAGCACTGACAGGCCCAGGACATCAAGCACTACTCTGGAAAGCCTCTTCCAGTGTTTGGGCAACCTCTGGGTAAAGAAATGCTTCCCACTGTTCAATCTAGGCTTCCCTTGGTGCAGCTTGGATCCATCCCCACATGTCCTGGCACTGGATACCAGGTGGAAGAGCTCAGCTCTTCCCTCTCCACTTCTCCTCCTCAAGAAGCTCTAGAGAATGATGAATTGCTCCTCAGCCTTCTTTTCTCCAAACTGGAATCATAGGAGTGTCTAGGTTAGAAAATACTTTTAAGGCTATTGAGCCCAAGTAATGACTCTGTTCCAGTGCTTGACCACCCTTGTGCTGAAGAAGTTTTTTCTAATATCCAATCTTAACCTCCCCTAACACAGCTTGAGGCCAGCAGGACAGTCAACCTAGGCAGGTGAAAATAAACATAAATATAATAAATGTATGTATGTATGTATGTATGTATGTATGTATGTATGTATAAAGGAGAGTGGAGTCGAGTAAATTTTGTGTTAGCATGGAGCTTCAGGCTTATCTTTAATCAGGGCATCTTACCTCAAGGTTTGCTGGGGAAAAGATGGAGCTTTGGTAATGTGAGATAGACACAATGGAGGCTGCTAGTTCAGGTGCAGGGTGGCTGCTGAGTGTTGGAGTGCAGGAGAAGGAAAGGATGCTCCAGTATGCTTGAAATGTCAGTGAGATCTTGGGCAGTGATGGGATAGGCTGGGAGCTAATTTCGATTAAAACTAGAGCAACTGGAAAGTTGATGTCTCTCTGGGAAGGAAAAGCTGATGAAGCTCTTGGAGAGTCTGGAATGGTTCTCCCAGGACTGATCCACATTTCTAAATTTCTGTCTATAAGAGCTAAATAACCAGCTGTGCATTCCCTGCATGGATTTCATTGGGACAGGTTAAAAAAATTAGTTTTGTCTGGTGTTTCATCAGAACTCCTTGGTTCGTGTGTGAAGCAGCCATGGAAGGCCAGGGGGAGGTGATGGGCTGGGGAACATGTCAGGGTTAATAGACCAGTCAGTCCCCTGATTAGCTCTGCCCTGGCAGCTGCCTAGCAGCCAGCTTCCAGTATAAATAATCTTTCAGCTCCAGGGTTGGTATTTCCAAAGCTTAAAATATGAAGGCCATACTGTGCTCTTTCTCAATATCATGACCTTAATAGGTTTCCAGTAAGAGCTGTAAAAGCTGTCCCCACACACGCTCTGCTTTGTGACTTGAAAACATCTGTGCAACAGTGCATGGCTCACTGTCCTGGACAGGACTGGATGAAGAGCAGTGCCTAATTGGAGAAGGAAGGGCTTTGATGTGCCCCAGATGAAAGACATCAGATGGTCTCTCTAATTAGCCACTGAAGTAGGTTTGGAATTCTGAAGCAAGTAGAATCAGAAGCGTTAATGGTCGTGGCTAAATATTTTTAGATTAGAATAGGCTATTTTGATTGGAAGGGACCTACACCAACAATCTAGTCCAAGTGCCTGACCAATTCAGGGCTGACCAAAAGCTAAAATATTGTTGAGAGCATCTCTTAGAGCAATTGGCAAGTTTGGGCATTGGCTGCCTCTCTGGGAAGCCTGTTCCAGTGTTTGACCAACCTCTTGGGAGAGAAGCCCTCCTTGATGTCCAGTTCAAGCCTTCTCTGGCACAGCTCTGAACCATTCTTGTTTCTGTTCTTCAGTCAGTCAGACAGACTGCTGTGACTGGGTGTAGTGGCCTGTTGGGACACATACTGAAGGAGACAAGCAGGACAAAGGAAGCATCAGCACATCGTCCTGCACTGGGAAAAGCAGGCAGAGAAGAGGGTTTGAAGAGAGTGATGGTTAAAGGGTTCCATGTGCTTCTTTTTAAGGGACTCAGTGGGGCAGGTTGTGGACACCTTATGCTGACACCTAAAGCATCAGGTGTTTATTGGTGAAAATTTCAGTGGTACCCATAGAAGTTACCAAAACACCATGAGAATTGAAGCAAGGCTGTTCACAGGAAGTTTTATACTGGCTGGAGCACCAAGGGAAGCTGAGACACCTTTGGACTTAAGGAGTCCTGGCCCATATGAAGGTGCTGAAATGGGGAATGTGCCAACAGTTTCCTGGACAGTGAAGTCCTATGTGTCTCCTAGAGCCTTGCCATGCTATTGATATGGATAATGTTTATTGAAACAGGGTGTTCCCATAGTCACTTCCTCACCCTGTCATTGCAGCACCCTCCCCCAGTGAAATTCCTGCCTTTATTTCAGCCATTAGCAGAGTCCCAGTTTTTAGCCAGCTGTTTCCCCAAGGGTTGCTCTGCAGGGCAGGTCATTGCAGCCAGGACCCTCTAAAGAAGATTTCTCTGTCTGGGTTGTACTGTGAAGCAAAGCCGGCAGTGAACACTGGATTCATTTTCTGTGTTATTGTTAGAGTGAGCTCTTTATAACCATTCAATTTTCTTTTAAATAAATCCCATTTGGAAAAACAAATCCTGCCCATAAAAGCAGCTCTCTGTGCTGGGTTAGTTTTCAGCATACCATACACAGCTGTATATTTGGGTTTATGTCTCCAGGCTAAATTCTCATTCCTGTGTGCAAGCAGCGTGCTCATGTTAAAGCAATGGCAAAGCTGTTTCTTGGGGCTCTGGGGCTTTCCTTGGCATTAGGAAAGATGCAAGAGAATAAGTTAGGAAAGTGAATAAGCCAGACAGTTCGTGCCAGGGAGTTTTGTGTGAAAGATTAGAAAGGGGCCAAGTTCCATGGAGTCTGAAGTGGCAGAGATCCCTGTGCCAGCTTTTCCTCTCTCTCCTGTGCAGTGAATGATTCCTGCTGGTCTGGCTCCCAGGTCTGCTGGTTCTCATCCCTTCTGCATTCCTGCTGATCCAAGTCCCTTGTTCACTGTGGGATGAAGCATCACCTCTGGCCTCTCACACAGGGAGGAGGGACACCTAACCAGAGTGTCCCCCTTCAGAGCAGAATTCTGGCTTTTCTCTGGCCATGACATTTCTGTGCTCACAGAGGATGCTGGGGGGGCTCAGTAGGGATAGAAGCAGTTGCTCTTTAAGGTGCCCTTCAATCCAAGCCATCCTATGATTCTGTGATGCTTTCCAAAACTGTGCAGCTTGCTTCACCACTTCGCACAGGCTATCTCTTTAAATTCTTTTTTCTCCTTTTATTTTTTTTTTCCCCAGCAAGAGGGAGATGAGAAGAAGCAATTGTCCCACAATTGTTGCCAATTCCTCGCTGGCTGATGCTTAAATATAAGGAAAAGTCAGCAAAATATAGAATCTGTGGAGGGAGAGAGAGAGATCTCAAAAGAAACCATGGGAATGTTTGAAACAAAAGTGCTATTATTCATTGTGGGCTTCGTTTTAGCATTTCCAGTGTGCAAGGCACTGCAGACCTCCACTGCTGGGACACAGAATGGGAAATTCCAGCTGGAAAGAGCCATCTAAAGATACAGCTCTGAAGGAGTGTGAGGCACCCTCTTCCTTTCCATCCGCATTACATCTGGAATTATTTCACACAGTTATTTATGCTACAACAATGGAGCTATTAATGCTGCCACAAGAATACTTTGCAGTTCTTTAATGAGGTTTCTAAGAATGTCATAAGTGCAGGGTCACACTTAAACTACAGAAGACTATTTAAAAATATTTAAAATGTTAATTTCTATGTCTAATTCTTGAGACAGAGCTGTTTATTTCTGCTTCTTTCTATCTTGGACGTTAGATAATTAAAAGACTTTTTTCTGGATTTTATCTTTGCAGCGAGGTTGGGGCTTTTTTTTTTTTTTTTCAGTGAGCTTTAAATGGTGGAAGGAAGCCTGGTTGAACACTTTAGCCAGGGTGAAATATTTTAAAGCAATTTTTTGTTACTCTAGAGACAATGTGCCACTGTTGAGGGGGTGGAGCAGGATTTGGGACACTGAAAAGAATCTGTATTTCTCTGTATAATGCAGAGCAAATTGTATTGGGACTTCCTAGTCCTCAGCACACTAAGTTGGCCAAAGGCTCCTGTTCCTGCATTGCTTTTGACCTCTTGTCATCCTTCCTTGTGTAAAACAATGCAACAGTCATGGGGGAAACCTTCTTCAGTTCCTGTGGATCTTCACAGCTTGCAAAGGGTTCAGCATCTGCGTGGCTTCTGCTAAAACGATTTCCTTGCAAAAACGATGTAACACAAATTGAAAAGTAGTCCCTTTATTTCAGGTGGCTTATCTCAGGCTCAGGTAAAAGCAGCTGAGCTGAGGTTTTCATTAGAATTCTCGTGTTTTAGGAAAAGAGTGAAATGTGGTTCTGGTGGTCTGAAAGGTCGGGGCTGAATCAGGAGGTGCAGAGGGAGAAAGGAGTGATGTTCAGACTCCTGTGAGCCCATGGCTGGAGCTTGCCTTGGGCAGACCCTGAGCAGCATTTCCACAGCAATTCACGTCACACCAGCAACACTTTGCTTTTCCTCAAGTACGTGTTTTACAAGCTGAGTTCGTGCCCTTGGGGAGAAATAACAAGTGCCTGTGATTAGGAAGGTGATTTGATAGGGCTGAGAAGGAAAATAGCCAAAGTTTTTCAACGGAGGTAAATATTTAGTGCTTGTGTCAGTCGTGCACAGCATTTGATTTCCTTAGCGCGTTAGTTCTCCTCCCTCCCTCTCCACTTACGTCTCTGTGTCACTTGCAGTTTGGTATGATGTGAAGAACCTGATAGAGGTTTATGAAGTGGAGGCTTTTGCAGACCTTTAATTTGAAGCGTGGTGCTGTGATGGCCTGAAGTGCTAATGAAAAGCTGCCTCGTGCAGTCCCTCGAGATTTGGTCGAGCCTGAGTTGCCCATTTGCTTGGGAATGTGGCGAGGTTGAATTTGATTCTCCAGTTTTGAAACCTGTTTCTATCTGCAGGAAAAACCTTGCATATATTTTTTTCAATATTTATACCGTGGGAGAACTGGGCTTGTGGAATTACCTTCTTCATGCCTTGCACACCTCTCCCATGGTGAGAGCAGCAGAGGAAACAGCAGCAGACACTTGGGTCCACTGGGTGAAAAAGGAGCAGATGATACCATAGACCCTTGGTGAGGCATTGAGGAAAGGGGATCTGCCAGGATAGAAAGATCCCAGGAATCTCCTGCCTGTTCCCAGCTATGAACTCTACCTTTCCTGCCTCAGAATCTTTTAAAAAATTTTTATTACTGTCTTGTCCCCATCAGCCAGTTTTTTCCTATTTCTCCCAAGCAGCTTTAAATACATGGGGATTATTCCTTATTTATGCCAGAGTGCTCAGAGGTGCCAACAGAAAGCAAAGCCATTTTGTGCTGGTTGTTTTTCTAACATGCAGCAAGAAACAGACCTCACCCTTATGATGTTACAGGATAAATGGACTGTACAGACAAATAATAAGTGACAGGCCTTGTCCCATTTTACTGAGGGAGGGAACTTGCCTGAAGTCCCAAAAGAATTTTGTACAGAAACTAGAAACTGAGCCCCTGTGTTACAAATCCAGGTGCCATAATCAAAAGTCTTTCCTTCATTTCCAAAACTTAATAGGAGATATTATTTTTCTCAAGAGGGAGTTTTGGGTTTTTATTTCCTCAGATACAACCTAAATATTTTCTTTATTAGTTTCATTCTGCTAGTTTGAGGTATACACACTGTCAAAAATTCAATATCCCCTTTTGATTTGGCTTTCTGCTATTAGCTACACATATAGCTGATAGAGAACAATGCCTGCCAGGTTTGCTCCTGCACACAGATAGAAGATCTAGTGGTGCCTCAGAAAACTTCTCTAACCCATATGGAAGACACTGTGTGTTGAAATTTGCCAATCAGATAGGCTTATAAAGTATATTAAAGCAAGCTAGAATGTCTCAGTGTGAAGAGGAGAATACATGGGATGAGGACACAGACATACCTGGATCAAATTGGCAGTTATAATATTTTTACAATTTAGAAAGTTCTGCTGCCTAAACTAACCTGACTATGATGGATATTTTCCATTTTAATTTGTATTTTAGTTTGGTGGGATTTTTTTGTCAAAATTTATTTTACATGCATGGGGTTTTCCATATTTTGTTGTTAAATTAAGGATCAGAAGGGTCTGTTGAGAGTGTGCCAGTCCAATGAAGGTGATGTAAACCTTGTTGACCCTCTACAGCAGCAGTTTGGTCTTGGGATTCATCAGCCTTTATAGCTTTGTTACAATGAATGAAATGTAATTTCTGTTCATTAACAGCAGCACAGAGGAAATACTGCCACAATTACAAACTGAGAAAACGTCCCTGTTTAGCACAGGGAGATGTGGCTGGGTTTGTGCTGTGTGATTCCCTGGCTGTGAGAGCAGCAGTGGACTTCACTCTGCTGTCACAGTGGCTGAAAATCCCTTTCCACAGCTGCCAGCAGCATTGGGGCTGCAGCTGAGGGCCACCACCTCTCTCAGTCTGGGTGGCTTAGAGCAAAAGGTGCTCCTTCGCCTCTCACAGCAAGCCCTTGAAGACTAGAATACTAGTCGTTCTGAGAACAACCCCTAAAATTTCTTTTCCAAATTTTTCTAGAGTTTTAACCAGAATTTTCTGTGAGAATATAATTTCTGTGACCAAAAAAAAAAAAAAAAAAATCACTTTTCCATAAGAAAAATGGCAAGGGAAATACTTCCATAGATAATGTCGTTTTGAATAGTGTGTTTAATGCCTGAGAGACCTTTCTGACCAAACCCTGCTCAAAGGAGGTGGAGAAAAGCTGATAGCCATGAGGGACCAGGATAGGGTGAGATCTCCTGGGAGGTCTGTGTCCCATACTCACCATGGAAGAATTTAACTTTGCAGCAGAAGGAAGTGTGCAAGATGTTCTTCTGTCCTTGTTCCTACACTCCCATGGCTTGCCCCACATGCAATGCTGATTTTTCTCCTGCACAGTATCTTGTATGATGCTTTACCCAGCAGGACTACACAGAATGTGTGTAAATAGGATTTTATATCCACTTTGGGTGGGTGACTGCACAGTCTTCAAGAAGATGAAGAGAGAAGGTTGTTTCCTCTGATTAGAACATATTCTAGAGTAATGCTTCTGTGATTCAAACCAAGGGCAGTTTTTTAGGTATGCAGTGTACAGTAATTACAAATTGGAATTTTGGCTAGAACCAACTCCTTTGCTTGTTTTGAAAAACTGCAATGAGATTTTTAACGATGATGGATGATCAGCATACTGGTTTTATGTTTTGCCCAAGAGGGATGAATCACAGATGTAAGAGCTGGAAAAGGCTTACAGAAAGAGGTCATCTGATCATCCCCAAGAAGACAGGATCACATTAATTTGTGATGGTTAAAGACACTTGAAGAACACTTAATTAGTAGTATATTAGCTGTTGTGTTCACGTGCTTCTTCCTTGTGCTTCCAGGTTTTCTTTCAGTTCCATGGCAATTCTGCAAAGGAGGAAAGCTCAGCCTAAGGCTTTCTCATGACAGATGCTAAGCAGTGCTCAAATCACATAAGCCAGCTTCAACCCACAAGTTTTTGGTGACTGCCAACCGACCAAGAATTTCATAGTTTGAGCATTTTTCAAAGATAACAACCACTGGATCAGTCATTTGCCCTGTGCCAGGAAAATACTATGTTGGTTTTTACTAGTCACAAAGCTGGCATTTTCTCTGCAGGCTTTTTATGATGGTTTAATTTAAGTTTAGGAGGTAGCTCTGTCGTCCCTCTCCTTTAAAAAATGTGTACATATGGAAATAGCTAGAAGTAAAGCAAATGAGTAAAAAATTACATCTTTTCATAGGTAAGACTAAGCAGCCTGATTTAAAGGAAACTTTTTTGACAAGATCTTCTAAATATAGCCTTTCAGCTAGCTCCCCTGGAAAGTGATGGCAGATCAGGATTTTAAAGTTTTGCCTGAAAATAAAAGTCTACAGAAAGCATCCCCAGGATTTTAAGAGATATTTAGGAAACCATCAACCCAACATCATCCTTAATTTTCAGAGTTTCTGTAACCATTATCTTTTATACCATTTGGATTGAGGGCACTTAAATTGCACCAGGCTAGGGGCTGTGTTGACAATTTGCCAGGCTCTTGAAAGCCACATGTAATTTTAAAAATATGGAGAAAATTGCAGCTGGTGCTGATTTGGAACATGGCAGGTCGTTTCACTCAGCCGTGCAGAAGGGTTTCTATGCCCACACGTATTTTGACAGAGCTGTGGTTGTGCCAGGCTGTCCTGGGTGTCCTAAAAAAAACCCCACTCTTCCTGCGTCCTGTTTTGTAAGTGGGGATTTCTGAGTAATTTCTGAGCAGGAGACGTTGCATCATGGGATGGTGTTAGGAAAGCTGTCTGAGCAGCTGCAGCTGGTGAGCTTCGTGCTGGGTGTGCTGGGTGCTCATCCAGACCTGGGCCTGTCTCCTCCTGACAAACACCTGCAGCAGCCTCACAACACGTGGAGTGGAGAGCAGCAGAGAATTCAACAAACTGTTTTTGAAGAAGTAAAGGTTGTTATGTAATTTCCAGGTAGAGAGATAAGCTCGTCCTTGGCTTTCCAGAAGGCCTGAGCCAAGACACAGTTAAAAATGTCAACATGTCACTCACTTGGGTTTCTGTGAGATACCTGAAATCACTTGATGTGTTTTTTAAAGCAATAATCATTGGTCAGAAGGACAAATAATGTCATATGTTGTGCTGATAATTCTGTTTGCTAACACAAGGCTTTTCTGCTATGCAGATAGGACTGAAGGATTTTGTTCCTGGTAGCCAGAGGAGGGAATTGTGCTTGTCCCTTGCTAAAAGCAAAATAATGGGCTGTGCTTATCGCTCATGTGGCCAGGCAGGTGCCAGGAAGGGTGACTGATACCATCGCATCTTATGGTTAATTACCCAACAGCAAGACAATAATAACATCTCAAAACCTGCAAACCAGACAGCAGACTTGTCTGTATAATCATGTCACCTTGTGCTTTGTGCTCCTGGTCTGTGTCATGGCCTGAATGGAGTCTCTGGGCTACAGGGTAAATAACAAATAACAAAACCAGCAGTCATTGAAAGGACTGTGGTCCTATGTTGTTAAAATTGACTGGCTACCCCAAAAAATTCAGGAAATCACAAGGAAAATTGCTGTTTCTGTGGAATAATTGATATTATCCTATTTTCTAGCCCGATCTAGTGGACCCTACCAACAAAATGGAGGCTGTCCCATTTCTGAGGCATTACAATGATTTCAGTATCTGTCTTCTGCATATCTCTCACATAGCAAGATCTTCCCATTGCCAGAGTTGGAGCCAGGTATTTTTTGTCTTTAGGACTTTCTGAGGGATCTCTCAAGATACTTTCTCTCTGTGTTTGCAGTTAGGGATCCTGCAAATACTGGTCCTTACCTCTGGCAATTGACCCTCTTTTTCACCAGGGTCTGGAGTGAGTGGTTGGGCATTCCTGGTTGTGCTTGTTGTGGCTGCCTGAAAATCTGAAACTGTGTTAGCTAAGATTCTTGCATTTCCAAGGAAGAATCCAGGCAATGTGTCATGCCATGGGGTGGGTGGTGGTCAGTGCAGGTGTGCCTGTGCTCCCTCTTGACCTACAGCTACAACACCTAAATGTACAGGTCATGTAGGAAAGACTGGTCTGATCCCACAGACTTGTCTGTGGTTGCCTCTAGAGAGGAGCCTTTCAGCTTCTGTGGGCAGGAATTTGTCTGACTGTACAACAGCAGAGTCAGGCCACCGCTGTCCGCTGCAAAACGCAGTAGCTGCCTTCACAGTGTATAAAGAAACTTGATCAGGAGCAATGTTTGTGGTTTAAAAAGGCTGAAGACAAGTAGGAGATTTCACTGAAAGCTGCAGGAGTGGGAGGCTGACTGCCCACAAGGTTTTTTTGCTGAAACAGCCTTCTAATAACAGTGCTATCAGCCAAGGCTACGGCCACAGAGCCAAGTGAGTGTTGCTGTTACCTGGGCATCATTTTCTTTGTGTGAATCTCTGCTGGGACCTTCTTGCAGGGCAAATGAAACTTTAGACCAGCTGCTCAGCTGGAATAAATCAATTTTACTAACAACAGCAGGATTTGGTCCTTATGATAATTTTTTGGTGCCTGTTTGAGCAAGGAAGGGTCTGGCAATAAAGCTGTGCAAGTATAATGTTTCTGGTGTAGATGAGACAACAGTAAAGAGGCTGTGCTGGAGACAGGTTGGATTATGTTTGCTGAGTGGATGGAGCCTGTCATCATACCTCCTTTTAGAAGCCTGTGTACATCACTGTCCTGTCTCACAAATGCTTTTCAGATGTCTCTCAAACATGGACAACGTGTTTTTAAAAGGAAGAAATGTCAAGCTTTCCTAATATTGTGCCTTTTCTATGTGGTTCTCAGTGTGAAATTTGATTTTGCTGGGTCAATGTCCCACAGCTGGACTTTGACTCTCTCTGTTAACTGTTCCTCCATTCATTTTGTCCTGCACTGTCCCCTTGAGTTTGTTTATTACTGATCAACAAACAGATGGACAAAAGAATCACAAGGCCTTGTTATCAGTTTGTACTAATTTTAATTAAATGCTCTCATCAGACACTCCTGGAGTCTTAATGAGGCAGAGGAAATCAGTGAGTGACAGAGTGAATTGCTAATTCACTGTGCAGTAACTACAGGCAGAGGGAATATCTGAGATGCTCTGGGCTGCATAGGAAACCCAGAAATGTTGTAGCTCCAGAAATGAAGCTGGATCTGACATCCTCTGCTGGGGAAAAAGAAGATGCCTTCAGATTAACGATAAATGAAGAAGATTTGTGAAACATTGTTAAACTATGTACTGTGTTTTAGTGCAGAAACAAGCCCTGTCTTGTTTGCTGACTGGGCTTTTATTTTTTTCTTTCTCCTTTTTGGGAAGAATCCCACTGTATGCCAGGACTAAGTCTGATTTCACCAACCCTGTGAGAATACACAATGCAGAATTGAGCCTCTTTGATGCAGCTCATATGAAAATACAGGACTCATGCACTGGCTGCCTTCCATGCCACCAGGATTTTTGCAGAGCAGCATGGGCAGGGATCTTGTTGATGGTGTGAATAAGCTCCTTGCCATTCAGCACAGCTTCTCAGCAGGCAGATTAACCAACCAGCGCCTGAACTTGTTTTCAGCACAGGGAGAATGCACCAGGGGGACTGTAAACATTCACATTTGTTCCTCTTCAAAGAGATGGCTCTGCTCTCATTACTCCCCCTCTCTCCTCCACCTGGCCCCAGCCCTGCCCTGTTTCGGCTCATGATTTACTGGGCTTCCTTGAACTCTGCCCTGTGTCAACAGGACAGCGATGCAAACATCTTCCTGTGGCTGCAGGGCTGTGACCTGGGGGAGCAGGTGGGGGAAGAGCGTGGGGTGGGAGCCACGGCATCTGTGTCACCCTCTTCTTGGCCCTACAGTTCCTTGCTCTCCAGGGCAAAAGCCTGTAGGAGCCAAGAGGAGCCTTTCTGTTGACTGGAATGATCTTTGGATTGGGACATTTGTTTGCCACGCAAACTGGAAGAGAGCCCTCATAAACCGCAGCAAGAGAAAGAGGGAGATTCCCCCCCAGGCACACAGAGCTCTTCCTTTGGGAATGAAAGCAGACCCGCAGCTCCTCGTGTCGGACGGCACGAGAGGAGCTTGCACACCAGAGGAGGAGCTGGCGTTGTGAAGGCCAGGCAGGAACCTCTGTGGCTCCAGACACGTGGGCACAGCTCAGGGCCTGGCCCAGGAGAGGAGGATTCTCTGTGTTTGTTGCTCTCATCAGTGCGGCTGCCAGGATCAAACTTGGGAGGATGCAACAGGAGTGGGAGTGGAAGGCGAGTGGGTGCAGAGAGATGTTGTTTTTGTGAAATCTGTGAAGGTTCTTGGGAAGGAGTCAAGTGTCAGTCAGTGGTTATGGCGTTCCTCCCAACCTGTGTTGTGGATGTGCCAGCAGTGCTGCTCACTTTTCCATGGTGTTTGGTTTGAAATCAGATTTCAGCCTGGCTGCAAGACCACCATGACTGTCAATTAATATTTTATATTATTTATTTGTGAAGATGAATATTGCAATTATTGTGGGTGCTCTGGGTGCTTGCTTTTCCACCTGGAAAATGTTTTCCTGCAGGACTGCATCTGTTCCTGATATGTTTATATTTGTAACATGATTTTCTCCAAGAGCCATTCATGGGGCCAGTGTTACAAACATGAAATGAGATCTCAGACTGAAAAACTTGGATAACATGGTCGCTGTGGGACACTCAGATACTGTTATTTTTCCCTGAGAAGTCTCTCTGGTGAAAGAAGGAAAGTGGAAAATTGAATTTAGTTCTTTCTACTGACCTCAACTTCTGCTGAGCTGCTCTACAGAAAAAAAAAATAAAAATGTCGGCTTAAAACTGAGGTTCTAAAATAAATAGTGCCAGTGCCTCCCCTCCCTCACAGTCATTTACATTTTTAATTTTCATCGGGCCAGACTGAGTGATTATTTACTGTGACAAAGAGGTGGCAGGATAGACAGCAGCTCTGCTGCCAGTCCGATGTGAAGAGCAGAGGCATTTCAGCCAGGTGTGTGAGTGAGACCTGTTCACCCTTCCCTGGCTAAAGCCTTCGTCAGGTTTGGCAGAAAGACAAGGGTTTGCACATGCTCCTGGGGAGGAGCAACTGCTTTGGACCAAGGATGCTGGAATCTCTGCTGGCCTAGAGAGGAGACTGCAAATAGCATTATATTGGCATGCTCAGCATGTAGCAATGATTCCTGGGAGTCCTACGTCTTGTTTGTTGGGTGGGGTTTTCCCCATCTGTCTACCTTTCTCTACAGTGTATATGGACCACAGCTGTTGACAAGGAAAGTATGCAGTTGCTCTGCAGCAGAGGGAAGGAAAAATAAATCATCCTCCCCCTGCCCCTTCTGTTACTATTGACTTACCAGTGACTATGCTGAGGTTAAAATCACACAGAGCTGTATGTGTCAATGACAAGGAATTTGCTCTGAACTGGACCATGCTGCCACTCATGACAGATAAATTCTCTCTTTGTAGTTGCACTCCCCTTGGCAGACAGCTCAGCTTTATGGCCATGATGGTTATTTCAGCAAAGTTGCTCACATTTTGTGCCAACACAGTGTCAGGAGAGCGTGGCTTTAACAGGAATTTTGCCACAAGAGGGTGAGAACTGGGCATTGAAATGACCTTCTAGAGCAGAGCTCCAGAGGCACTAATTGTCCTCTGTGCAGTTGAGGGGGAATTTGCTTCTTGAGATGTTTAATTTTGCTTTTTTTATGCAAGAGCACTCCCCCTGCCCCTCGTGATTCTCCCAGCCCATGGAGCTGCCCACATTCCCCAAACAATCCTGACAGATAGTAAAATTTGCCCCAAAAGGCTTGCATATTTTTGTGAATAGATCAGATGTCACCAAGGGCACAATTTCAGTTTGTCATCTTCCTCTGGCTTACTCTGTAGAGGCTCCTTCTCATTAGTGGAGTTACATTCATTTACACTAACTGACAGTGTAGCCCTGTGTTTTACATGACTGCTGGGATATATGTATTTTTCTTTTTTGAAGTCTTCTGCCCTCAGGCTCCCATTCTGCCTAGCAAATGAATGTTTCAGGAAGACATCCAAAGCCAATTTCTGTATCCTGTGGTGAAAACAAGACTGACTGTATTCATTCCTGCTTGTCACTGTCTAAAATATGTCTTCCTGATTAAGTTAGTGGACAAGAGCTAGTCACACACTACAATATGACACAAAGAATATAAAGATGCACGCTCTGCTCTCCATGACCTTTCTTCCTTCACGATCAAATTTTTTAGGGTTGTTGTTGGTTTTGTTGTTGTTGAATACCTTCTGCCTTGAGAACTTTTCTTCCTTTGGCTGATCCTGCTGATCTCTGTGTGAGCAGATCAGACATGAGCAAGGACAGAATTCCAGTCCATCTTGCACAGACAGCACATATTTCTGCTTTGCTGTAACTGTTTATATCAGAGTAAGCACACAGAGGACACGTATAAAGTCTGGATCCAGAGCACTACACATCATACAGCAAATTTGATTTCATTGGCCTATACTGTCTTTTATTTGCCTGCTAAGCCTTTAAAATCAAATAACTTCACAGATTTCAAATCATACAGTCTCCACTCTCCAGCTGGAAGACTGAAGGGGGATTATAGGCTAATCTCAAATGTCATCACAGTTGCTACCTCTGCTACACTAGTTCCTTTTGTTTAAAAATGGTGAAGTATTAGGGCTTGGTTTTTTGTTTTTCTTTTCTCTCTCTCTCTCTTTTTTTTTTTTTTTTTTTAAGAAGATAGTGTTAAGCATTGCTACCTGCAGAGGTTAATGTTAGTGAAAAATGAAGGTTTAGGAATCCACAGAAGATTTTCTAGGAAGAACAGTCAGTTTCTTTGGTACCATATTACAGCTCTACATCCATGCTCTATGTGTCCAGGAAAAGGTTGGAAAATTCTTTACTCAAGATCGTGAAGATGCTTCTGAATGAGGTTGGAAATGCTCCTTTGCCATTTGTTGACTCTCACCACCAGCCACTGCCTGGTATTCTGCAGAGGCACCAATTTTATGTGTTGCTTAGGCAGCATTATCTTTTAAGGAGGCTTAATTCACTTCTCAGCCTTCTTTCTGACTGTCAGGGTATATTGAGTACTTTAACATTTATAAGTGTTTCCTCCTCTTTTCTTACTTGTTTTGGCTTACTCTTACTTTTTTCGTGGGTCTCGTTTTTCTCATTTAATTTTTGAGCCATGACATCAAGTCTGAACCCAGATGCTGTCTCAGATACTGTTGTGTTTACAGCCTACCCACTTCTATAAAGGGTTCTCCTTGTGTCCAAAAAATGCATTTGCTGGTTTTGCCATGTATTTTGCCTGAGAATTCAAGTCGAGCTGTTCACCCTGCAGTCTCTGCTTTTGAGCCGTGTATCTCACAGCCTGAAGCTTTGCTCTCTTCCAGACTCACACCCATGTGCCCTGCTGAATGGTTACCTGTTCGCTGGGGGATGCAGTTTGTGCTCTGTCATCTCTCTGCTCAGGCTATACATTCTCACAGTTGGTTTTGCTTCTGTCTTTTCTGTGATGGTTTTTCCTTCCCTGCACAGCAACTGTTTATCCTGAACTGGAAATGGATTTTTAACTGCTGCTTTATTGATTTTGGCTTGATGAGTCTCTGGTGTTTCTCTCCTTTAACTTGACTTTTTTGCAGGCTGTGTTTCTTAATGACTAATTACATTCCTCATCATTAATCTTCTCCCTGTTTTTCAGGGAACCTGTATATATATATATATGTGTGTATATGCTTTATTTTAATGTTTTAGTATTACTTTCACACATCATTTCAGCCAAGACAGTATTTTTTTGCCACCAGGAAGGTCAGGCAGCATGGGGTGCCCAGGGAAATTACTCCAGCAGTTTAGGTTTTTTTTAAACAAGCAAACTCCCTTCCCCTGCAATTAAATAAGCACATATCATTGCTAGAAGTTTAAGGAGCAATCATTGTCTTTATTAATGACAGCTTGCTTTAGGTAAAAGCTGTAAAAGCTGTAAGTCTCTCTTCCTCCTTCACACAGTCTGGACATATTCATCTTGTCCTGTTATTACCCAGTGCACCGTGGCATGGCCATTACTGTCCCTCCACCCTTCCAGGCACAGCTTTCTCTGTAGATGTTCAGATCAGGAAATCCTACAGAGAGTGGGACTGCTGGCAATGTCCTGAGCACCCACAAGTTATCTAACACAAGTCTTCTGCATCTTCCTGTTTCTGCTGCCTCACCAGCTATAAAAACTGGGGTCTGCACTAGCCACTCTGTGTTCTTCATTTGTGAAGAAATCCTTCACAATTCGTCACATTCTTCATTTGTGAGACCTTTGGTTTGTCTGCTCTGTACTAGAAACTGGGATGCCATAGACTAGACCAGTCAAGATGACAAGGTAAATTTGTTTTGTTTTCTACAAGAATACATTTCTACAAATTTCAATGCTAATTAACCTCCTCAAGTTTGTGAAGTGATTGGCTAGTATGTCTTTATTTCCCTAGTCATGCAATTAGTTGCAGAGGACAAGAGAGCCCTCACAAGTCTCAAAAGCATAATTTATAGTGCACACTGCTCTTACTTTCTCTGAAGTTTACCATTCATCAAAAAATTCAGGCTTTTTGCATTTTATTATAAAGCCATGGACATGGAGTTAACTTCCCCTGAAATTTGTTTTCTCATCTAAAGCAGAACACACGTACACTTTTAGCTTGAGTGTACCTGTGTATGGCATCCCTGGTTTTGATGCAGTGAGGAAAAACAAGCGCCCGGTCTTCTCTAATGAGGAAGCTGACCAAGGTGTGCCTGTGGTTTTATTCAGCGTGCTGTGTTAAAAGGATGAAAGGCAGCATTAAAGAGGAGAGTTTTTCTGGAACCATGGTCCAGTTGTTCGGCCAATGGGGCATGCTGCATTTTCCATTTCTCACGTTGCCAGTAGGCACATGAGTAATCGTGTGGTAAGGGAAAGAAAAGAAGGGACTGAAAAGCGCGCAGAGGGCGAGCGTGTCAGGCCTTAATGAATGCCGTGCCCCGGCCCAGGTGCTCATTTCCTGCAAAGTGTCCGTATGTCACTTATTATTTAGAGTCTCTAAGGCTTGCTCAAGGTGCCAGAAAATAAAAACAGAGGCTGGCACGCAGCGGGCGCGGAGCGCGGCGGCGCAGATGGAGGCTGGATTTCACGCCCTGCCGTTGGCTAACATGGCGCGAGGCCGATCGCTTTCACAGGGGCCGACCGGGCCGCGCTCCAGACGAGGCGTTCCACATGATTTCACATCCAACAATCGCTGCTGCGCTGACACATTTGTTGTTTCCCCTCGTGCCACAGCGCAGCAAAGCGCCGGTGCGTTCACGGGGCCTTCATCGATCGGGCTGTTCTCCTAATGCGCCCTGAGCCGCGGAATTACGAATCCTGGATGGCGCGTTACCGTGCTCCGCTGGCTTGAGGAGGCACACGGGCGCCATTCATCCTCATCAGTTACTGTCAAACGCTCTCCCCAGGCCCAGAGATAACTTGTCTTGCCTGGAGGAATAGGTGTGTGCCATGAGAATGAAGCCCAGCATAAAACATAACCCTTGTTCCCCTGCCTGTGGGTTGCTAGCCACAGAAAACTTATTTGATGTTGCGTTGGTAAAGTACAAGAAATCAATGTGAGTCTTCTGTGTATTTTCACAGTAAATTTGGCATTTGAGCCGTGTTTAGTAAAGTTTTGCCAGGAGTAGCAAGCCTTGCCAGCTTCTTTTGTGATCCAAGGAAAAGTTCTTTATCTGGCAATGCAAGAAACTTCATGAAAGTAAAATTGACTTATGGCTTGAAGATGAAAGTAGTGTGCCACAAGAAACCAAAAAAGATGTTGCAAAACAAGGCAGTGGGAGTGTATTTTTTCTAGTATTTAATTATATTGGCGAAAAGGGAACATCTAAGAGCCAGAGCTCAAAGCAGGACCCAGTGTCCAGTGAACAGCAAGATGGTTGCTTCCTTAACCAACAAAGTGTACGAAACCCATTTGGAAACTTTTCCCAGCAACATTTTCTGATGGAGAAATGGAATTTCCAAAACATTATAAATACAATAATTCAGAGAATCTTTGATTATCCTAAAAATATTGTGAAAATCCCAACAAAATTTTATTTGAATATGCATAATTAAAAAGATATGTTATTTTGCTGAATCTGACTCAACTTACTATGTTCTGAGTCAGCTCAATAAGCTATTAAGTTGCTTCCACTAATGCAGCAAGAACCTTCAAATGTTTAAATTACTTGTTTTTCTCTCTTTTTTTTACTCTTCAGTTTGCTCAATTCTCAAATCTCTCTCAAGAGCTTCATTTTAGTTGCTCTTGCATAATTTTAACCTACATCTTTGTAAGGTCACTAGGCCTTAGCCATACAGTTATTTATTTCAAGACATATTGGGAATTTCAAGACACTTGTGTATTTCTTCCCTAAATCTTTCCATTTTCCGTGTTTAGTTCAATAAACATAAAGGTTTGCATAGTGCTTGCATCAAATATGACTCACAAGTACTGACAGACAGCCATTTAGCCTGAAGGAAGGGCTTTGCTAGAATTAATGCCTAGTTCAGGGGAGGAAGGGGTCTCTGATTTCTCTGTTGCAGTGCACCCTATTTATATGTTACTGTAAACTGGTTTTAATTCTGTTGGATCCGTGTGTTTTCACAACCTGAGATTTTTTAGATCCTGAATTTTGGCCTGAGCCAATCTTTGAGTAGATCTGTAATGTATGGAAAGGGAGTCTAATATATTTATGTGTGTTATGTATATAAGGGCTATTCTCATTTTCTGAGTTTAAGTTGACTGTCTTTGGTGAAGAGGGAATAAAATCTTTAAGACATGGAACAGATTTTTTTTGGTGAATACCTGAAGATTTTAAAGATTTGGCAACATTTATAAGTGATAACGCTGCTGTGATCAAACAGTTGTGGTTTTGTGTTTAAACAATCCCCTTTCTTTGTGATCCTGTGCTGTGGGTGTGGTGCTGAAAAGAGGGATTTGACAGTAAAATCCATCTCCAAAGGGAGACCTGTCTTCTAAGGCAAGACTTGTAAGCAGAGCAAGTAGGGGCAGTGATTAGAATCTCCTCACGCTGCTGTGATGGCAGAGAGGGGTAGTGTTACACCAGGGGAGTGCTCACGATTTACTTGTGCAGCAGATGAGAGAAACCTCACCCTTTCTACCAGCAAAGAAGACAAATATTTAATTTGTGTCTTCAGAGAAATGATTCTTTTTCTGCTGTTATTGTGGAAGAAACGAAGTTACTACATTTTCTTTTGATGCGGCAAGACCATTATAATCTGAGTTTTTGTTTAACAAATTCTTTTTGCCTTCATTACAACGAGCAGCGCTTTTAAAGGGAACTTGCCAGCTCTGCTGTTTTATATAGTCTTGAGATCTCTGCAGTGGATGAAGTGACCATGTTTCACACCTTCATCTGCTGAATAACAAGAGGTAGCTCCAGCACCCTTGTGCAGCACAGCCTTGTTCCTTCCCTGGGGCTGCACTGTGGGCTTGGGGGCCATGGGCAAGGCCGCCCTTGGTCATCCCTGATGGGTCACATCCTGCCTGCAGGCGTCTGCCTGTCTGCAGCTAGAGATGACTCCCATCCAAAGGGAGAAGCCAAGCCAAGGCAAGAGTCCTGGAATCACCAGCAAAGAGCATCTGCCAGGCCTGGCCGTAGCTGTGTGTTGGAAAAGCCTCGTCTGCATGGGGAATGGCACTCATTCAGCAGATGACAGCCAGCACTTGGCAGGGCCCCACCAGCCCTGACCTTTGGGGCAGGTGGGAGGGCAAGCCAGTGTTTACCTTGGCCAGTCTAGCAGGGGTTTATTCCTCATGGAAATGGAAATAAACTCTTGAGTACTCCCTTCCCACAGCTCCCAGTGTGCATTGGTGGGGTGCACTGCATGGCAGGATCTGCTGTGCCCCATGGCTGCAAGTGGTGACAGGTCTGGTTGGTGATGTCACCAATATTACTGGAAAAGTCATTAGTGTGGGGTAGCCCTTGTGCATTATTTATTTCCCAGCAAAGTCTTACTGGGTTGGCAAACACAGCATGAAAACGCCAGCTTTTGGAGCACCTGCACTGAGGGAAAATTGTGTCAAATTAAACCATTGCATTTATGGTTTACCATTCTATGTATATACACTATATATATATATATTTACATATATATATGTATATACATTCTCTCTCTCTCTCCCTATATATGTATATGTATATGGCATTAAATAGTACTAAACTTGACAGGTTTTGCCCTCTGTAACGAGGACAACTCAGACAATGCTGAGGTCTGGGCTTCCTTCATCATTTATGCGACAAGATTCCCTTTATCACACTTTTAAAAATACCATTTTTGAAGATATTTTCTTGTGGACTAAATGGTATTATACTGAGGCAAAGGTGCAGTTCTGAAATGTGTATATGTGTAGATATTGTACAGTAAAGCTCCAAGGCTATTTGGAGCTTTGCATTCTCAAGAGAGACTGGAAATCCTGTATTGCTTTGGTTGGAAGATGCTGGAATAGAAAGGGGTCAGCGTGTGGTTGAACTGACAACTGGTACCCCAAATCTGTACTGCTGCAAGATGCTTACTTTGATTTAGCATTTGGCCCACTCATTAGGGTTTTTTTGCTCCAGGTTGAAATCTATATCAGTAAACCTTATATATGTTCGAGTGGCAGATTTTCCCCTTCACTCTTGGAAGACAAAGGTCATAAGGAACTTTTTTCTTGTGATCATAAGCCAGGTCCTGATCTTGTTTCCACAGCTAAATATCTGGAATAACATAATGTGTTTAATAGATTTGCTTCAGATCTTCGGCCATGTGAGTGATACCGTGAAGGACTCTCCCATCTCATCCAGTGCACATTGCACTGACCCACTGAGTCAAATTACAGGCACATCAAGGAAAACGGGGTTTCAAAAATGCGTGTGCAAGCCACACACTGGTTCAGCACGGTGGGTGCAGCATGTGGCTTGCTGCAGTTTATTGTCAGAGCCTTTCATTAATTAAAGCCAACAGCAGAAGCTGATGCTTGGACATCACCCAGTAAAGAAACCCTATCCTCTGCAGAAGGCGCAGGGAGTCCTTGGGAGGGCTGCAGGGATAAATATATGCACATTTGCCCATCCTGATACAGTAGCTCTCATCTCCCAAGCTTTCATCTGACTTCTGCTCTGTAAATACCTCTGGTCATACAAGGGAAAGGCTATACCCAGTAAAATGGGAAGCCAGTGCCTTCGCCCTCTTCACTTCACGCTTATGTGTGTTGTCTGTCACCTTGTAGTTAGAGACACACTGATAAACTAGTAGCTGCTGGTAGTTATCAGGAATTTGATTGAGAACCATTTAACATGAGGGTGACCTTGTGAATGAAATTCTGAATGAAATAGTTTCTTAGACACTCAGCACACACTAAATAGTGCTGCAGCTCTCTCTGTTCTCCCTTGCCATGCTGCAGTCACTATTCCAAGCACTCAACAGCATAGATGATCATCCTTCCAATGTTGTACATTGTTTTACCAACACTTGAGGAGAAAAGGGTTGAATCCTCGTGGCCAGAAACCAGAGGGATACATGGAGAGTTCAGCACACACTCCACTCTCTGTGAAAGGGCAGGGAAGGTCTGTGAGACCTGTCAGAGCTGCTTCAGTCCTACCTGGCCAGAGATGTAAGTGGTCTTTAAAAAAAAAAACAACAAACAAACCACAACAAAGCAAACTGGTTTTAGTTTTTCCTTCTAAAACAGGCATAGACCATGATGGGTTTCCTTATTTCTAATATTTTGTAAAGAGATTAAGAGACTGCTATTTTCATGAGGTTTTCCCTGGTCTCTGAAGCCTGACTCTCAGATAGTTCATTTTGACTCAGATCTGCTGGTGCCAGCACAGCTGCACTGATTCACAACAGTAACATGATCTAGTTACTTTTTCTAGTAACACATTCACAAAACCTTTCAATCTGCTTTCTCCAACACTGGCAGGGCAGAGTACGCACAGGCAGATTAAATCTTCATGAAGCCTGGACCCTTCCCATTTCAAGGATGCCTACATTTTGATGACTGTCACTACAGGTTTTTACTCCACCATCAAGTCCATAATCCCAAGCAAAGCTTTCCAGACAGGCAGTTATTAGCAATTTCTAATCTGCTGCATGACCATCTGCTGCTTTGCTCTTAGTTCAGTGCTGCCCGAGTCTGGGGACCCAGCTATAACATGCCCTTGCTGATACTTAACAAATGCTGAGAGGAATACTTTACTGGTTTGCATTTTCCACTCTGTTTCTTCCCCTTCTTGGCTCCCTTCTTTTGCCTAGTTTTCACATTATTGGGCATGGTGTCTGGTTTCTAGTAGCATATTAGTAATGTAGGAAAAATGAACATAATTGCAAAAATACCACACAAAAGACTCACATGTTGCTTTCATTGCTTAATCCGCTTGCTGGGAATAATTGAACGGGATTCCTTTTGTTTTGTAGCTGCTTGATTTTCTGAGTAAAAGTCCCCTCCTCCCATGCTTGACCCTGCAAGTACTAATGGGCAGACAGGCTTGAGAGAAATAATAACAGAATCCAGCCCTTTGAAACTGAGCCTGCTCCAGGGAGTCAGAAATGCGTGGTTGAAAGTACTACTGCTTGTCATTTCTCATAGCTCGTGTGCTTTGGAGACATTGGCAAAGATTCACCTGGACTGGGGTGTGAATTCAGCTGCAAGCTGGTGATGATAAGCTCCGTGCTACTGGAGTAACACAGGTATCAGGGGGGCTCTGCCATTGGAATGGGGAGACCCTCTCCTAGGAGAGCCATAATTCAGTGTTGTTGTAATGGGAAATGCCCTTAGAAGAGACCTCTTCTGTCAAAAAGGCGTTTGCCTGGTCCTGTGTAGCTGTTACTAGTTCAGTTTAAAGCCTCGTTCATCCAAATGCATGTCATCACCCCTGTTTTAGATAAATGTGGTGGTTCAAGGTGGGCTCAAGGCCACAGTGCTACTTTGCACACCAGCAGGTTTCAGCTTCTCTCTGTTCTGCAGTACGCAGCAATGTGGAATCGCCTTGCACAGCTCTGAAGGTGTTACTGGTCCTACTTGTGGTGTTCTCTGTTGCTTCTGCATTTTTTGGGGTGGTCCAGAGCACAGGCAGAAGTGCTGTAGGAGAGCAGAGCAGGAGCAAGAGCCGCAGGGAAAAATTCATCTGTGTGTTCCCAGACAGGCTCTGGGCTGCTGGTGGCGTTTCCAAAGATGCTCTGGGTATCTGCTTAGGGGCCTGTCAGGAAACTGCAGCTGCTGTTGCTCGGATGGTTTGTAATGGGAAAGGAAACCCTGAATGTGTGCTTCTAGTGTGGTCTTGTATGTTGGGGCTGAGGTTCTTTTGCTACGTGAGCAGCAGTGGTGAGACAGAGGAATGTTAAACACAACCAAGGGCCCATGCATTAAAAAGCACATTGATATATCATGGGGATTATACAAAAAGTCACTAATATGTTGACAAGGTGAAGATAGGGCCTTGAAGGAAGAGGTTTAAAGACCTTCAGCTGTAAATCTTATCAACAGGAAGATTGAGAGGTGACTTAATTGCAGTCAGTAAGTACTTCATGGGCGGAAGATACAGGATATTAAACAGCTCTTTAATTTAGGAAAAGAAAGGCATAAGTTGATAGCAGAGCTAAAAGGTGAGTCTGGACAAAAGCAAGGTAGGATCTACACAGGCAGTGGAGGTGAAAAGCCTCTGGGACAAACTGCTGAGGGAAAGCATGGATTTTCCATCTTTTGATGTCTTCAGCTCATTTCTGGAAGCTTTCCTGGAAAATGCTTTTGCCAAATACAGCAGCACTGACTAGATGGGAGTTCAGATTAGATGTTCAAACAGCCCCTACTTGTGTAAAGCCCATACATCTTCTTGTCACACAGAGAGGACGTAGCTCTGGAGAGAGGCTTGGCAGACCTGGCACATTCCTGGGTCCAGTACTGGTGTGTGGTGTAAACCTGCACAAAACAACCCTGAATGGCCATCTAAAACTGCATCCAACACAAAAGATTCATACTATATGTGGAGGGTCAGACACTAAAATACATGGCTTGGTTTCATTGTTGCTTAAGAGAAGTGAGCGCTGCAAACACTTTATTATATCCTGGAATAAGGATAATTATTTATGTGCCAAAATAAAATTTGGATGCTTAAGGATTCTGTACACAATCAGACATTGTATCTTCCTGTTCCTATATGGAACTGGGAATATTTGAGCTCACCCACACACTGTGAAATAATAAACGCTACAAGTCGTGCCTAGTTGTTCATTTGGGAAGGAAACTGAAAGCTGTTCCTTGCAGAAGGCTGCTGTCCATACAAAACTCAGCACAGGCTGTGGCAGCTTTATTGTGCAGCCATGTAACATTCCTACCAGTAATGTATGTGTGTGCAGAGAGAGGGCGGGCAGGCAGTAATTGTTTCACTGACAGAAAAGATATAGACAGATGCACAGAAGCATTCTGGAACAAAAATGGGGCTGCATCCACTGAAACAACAGATGCTGCCTTGTGAAAATATTTTTTCCATTATAGCTCCGATGTCATCTCCCACTTATCTCTCTCAGAAGTGCAGAAGGAGCTCATTTCAAGGGTACCTATTCTTGCCAGTGGCATTCCTCCTGCCTCGCAGCCTCAAAAAAGGGAATGGGTTTTTAACAGGCATCGTGGTGGGGGGACCATTTGTCCGCGATTAGGCCCGAGAAAGGAAAGAAACTTTTGTCCTGGTGAAAGGGAAGCTTGTAGTTCATTAAGCGGCGCGGGGATTAGCCGTGTCGAGAGCTCTGCTCTCAAAAAGGGCAGGAGAGGGCCCGGGCAGGGGAGGGCTCCTTGTAAGAACTTTCTTCCTTTTCTCCTCTATTCTGTGGGTCTTTAATGGCTTCCCTGCCGTGGGGCACGGGGTAAGCAGGGGATCCTGGTCTTATTAGTGGGCTTGGGGTCCCCCACCTCCCTCCAGCCCAGCATCTCTTTATCATTCTGCCAGTTCATTACAAGCCCTGGCCAAGTCTTCACTGGCTTGGGACTGGGCTAAAGAGAGGGAAATAAAAGGGACGGGGGGAGGGAAGAGGACGCAAAGCAATTAATTTGGGAGCATTCAGGCCTGAGAATGTGGCCCACTCCAGAAGAAACAGTCCCCCCAAAGAAAAGGGAAAAAAACCAAACCTTTAACAATGTTTTCTTTCAAGGTTTTGGCTACTGTTGCATAAAACCCTCCAGTGCTTTGATATTTTTCCACTTCTAATTTGCTTGCACCGAGGAGTTTCTCCATAGAAATGTTTCCTTTCGTTAGGAGCTTTCACATTTCCCCTTGATTCCCAAATGCTTCTGCTTTGGAGGCAGAAAGGCTTTTGTCTTTTTTTTTTGTATCAATAGTCCCTTGGGGCCAAAATGTGAAATTTGTGTGCAGGTAAATTCCCTCTGTCCTTGCTGGGAACCTCAGATGGGTACTGGCCACTATAACAGGCAAGTCTAGGCTCCATGGTTTGCCTCCTGCTATTCCTTCGGAAAATTCCTTCTGCAGTCAAAACACTCCTTGTTCTTTCAGGTGGATATGATCAAATGCAGAATTACTGCAGGTCTCACTGGCACAGAGAGCCATCTGGGGAGCCCTCTTTGCCTCCCTTGCTTGGAAATTCTGGAAAAGATATTCTGGCACAAATTCATCGTTAAACATCAATTCTGGAGTGGAAACCCCTCTTTCCAGAGGCGTGAGCTCACCCGTTATTCCTCATCTGGACTGAGAGCTCATGAATAAGAACATTGCCACGGGACTGACGGCAAAACAGTTTTTCCAGAATCAGCTCCAAGCACAGATGCTGTCAGAGCTATTTCCTCTGGAGCAGTGGGAGTTTTGGTGGGCCTGGAGGTCCGGTCTCACTGCCTCACCACGCCAGCCAGCATACAGAAAGGCATCTGAATCATTTAGCTTCATGAGAGAGCCACAAAGGAGTAATACAAAAGAATTCAAGTTAGAATTTCCAACTGTTTATTTTCACCTGTGTGTACCCACTTGTGATTTCCTGGCTAGGAAAGGCACACTTCTGTGGGTAAGGGGTTTGTGTGCACCCTTTGATGGGGAAGGGGATTTACAGCTGATCATTAGGCAATTTTGGCATTTTTTAAAAATATTTGGATAGATGGAGGTGTATTGAACTTGAGGGAGGCTGCCTGAGACGAGACCACGTTGCTTCTCCTGTAAACCCAGCCATGTGTTTTCTGGGCTTGCATTTCTGCATTCACCACATCCCTGAAATACTCAGCATACGCTGCATTTCCACTGGAGGTGAGCCACAGCTGAACCCCTCACGTGGCAGTCTGACTAGAGAAATCTGGCCTGGTTTGTTGCTATGTTGGCTCCTAGTTTTGGGTGCCAGTGTGTTTGCTCCAGGCTGCTTGGGTTCCTCAAAAGGCACCTTCCCATTTGCTGGTGATCTTACACAGGGTGGAAGAGCAGCGTTCACAAGTCAGTGCAGGAGCTCTCTGTTGCTAGAAATCACAATTCAAATATTTATTCTAGAAAAGTCCCACGGTAACACTCTGACATCTGACTGCCCACAAATGCAAAGGTGTGTATGAGCCAGGAGGGACAAAAACAGAGGGTGGGAAAGGGCATCTGCATTGGGTTTAGGTGTATAAATGATTCTGGGATGATCATGAGATCATGAGACTTGGGATGGGGCAGATGAGAGAAAGCCTGGAAAGGCTGGGACACTGGCCACACCACTGGCATCCCATTCTGTCAAACACAAGCAGCTCTTCATCATCCCTGCAGGGATGCAGAAAGACACAGATCCCTGAAGAGACTGAGATTTTGCTGCTTGAACTGATTTTGGTCCTCCTCCGTGCTGCCTTTCGTGCTCTGGCACAGGGCTTGGGGTGTCCTGGCCCCTTGGAGCAGCCCTGGGGCTCTGCATCTTTGGGAAATGACCTTTCCCAGTGCTGCCAAGGGCAGCAAAGATGATTTCCTTTGCCATGACCTGTGGTTAGAAACGTGGGTGCCAAATTCTTTGCTCAAGCATTTGTTTAACAACTGGGTCGCCTGTTTCTATCAGAGGGCAGGATTTAGACACATAAATTAAAGAGATTATCAGGAATGCTATCTTCACTTACTTTTTTTATTTCCCTTTTTGCTTCCTTTTTGGCCAAGGTTAATTCAGAGCTCTCATGTGGTCCCCCTGGAATGACTGGAGAATGTTGCC
Source organism: Melospiza georgiana (assembly GCF_028018845.1). Taxonomy (NCBI): domain Eukaryota; kingdom Metazoa; phylum Chordata; class Aves; order Passeriformes; family Passerellidae; genus Melospiza; species Melospiza georgiana. The sequence goes on from NC_080434.1 coordinate 72,878,881, forward strand.
CAATATTTTCCGAGCTGTTTTCCAGCAAAGGCTGTTGGTACAAGGCACTAAAAAGATCAGAACAAGGTTCATACTGGCAATCAGCAGCTCTGACTTCCAGTATCTTACTGCAGGGTGAACCATAAAACAGGGGGTGGTGCATACATTGAAAATAAAGTTTTGGTGGGTAAGAGCTACAGGCCACATCTGCCTTTCCCATCAGTGCAAAGGCAGAGCAGTTGCACTTTTTATTTTTAGCAGCTTTATTTGCAAACACGTGATGTTCCCCCGAATAAGAGGTGGTCAGTTAAATGGATGTTTTGGCAAGTTTCTTTCCTCCTGGATTGTAGCCTTGATGGAGAGAGGCTGAGCCCACATCCCATCCTGGCTGTGCCTCCCTCAGTTCTCAGACTCGAGTTTCGATCAATGGCCCGTGGGGAGAAAAGCTGGGCTTGGATTATGGATGGAGCCAATCAGTCAGATAAAGTGACAGCCCACTCAGGTTTTTAGCACAGAACTCACATTGCATTTTTGTCAGTGATTACAGCCCAAATCTTCCCATTTCTCTCCTCCCCACCCCCATGTGTGTATTCTTCAGTATTTCTGAGGTTTGGTCTGGTTCAAACGCAAAAATGCTGAGAGGTAATAAAAATCAAGGTTAATGTACCATAATATTGAGTCAAGTGACTTGTAAAAATTCTTGCTTTAGTTTCTCTTAGTTCACAGACACAAGGTTCAGAACTTTTTCCAGCAAGATTTGCTATTGCAACATGCTCTTATTATGACAGCTTTTATTTTTAGAAATGTTGAGAATCTCTTTGGAAACTATTTATAGGTTTGCTGCTCAAGTATGCTGGAGCTTTTTATTTTTGTTTAATTATTGCATGCATAGTTTTGCTTTAATGTTGTTTTTATTTAATGACATGGAATATATATATATATATTTTCTTTTTCAGTGAAACTGAAGCACACAAGCCTTTTCTTTGCTGATGTATATATTGGAAAAGCTTGAGGCCAGAAGTGAGTGCTTCTCAAGAGAATTTAGACTCAGCTAAGGCATGATTTAACTGTGGTAGTTAATTGGGATAAATTCACATGGGTACCCCCAGATTAAGTTGTCGGATGCCCTGGGTGAGTGGTTAATTGTCAGGGTTTTATGCAAACCCTGAAGAGGCAGTTAGTTTAAGTGTTCAAGCTGACTCCCTGCAGAGGGGGATGCTTTGCTCCATCCTTTTCCTGATCATCTGTCCCCATCCTTCTGTTCTTTTGGGTGAGTCTTCCCCATGCATGCCAGCTGCTGAATGGAAAATCAGGGCAAATCACCTTGTCCATTTTTGTATCACTTATTGCCTAGAAAGTGACTTCCATCATCATTTCAAATTATGCAATTACTCTCTTTTTCCTTCACTAAAATCTCAATATTTACAAGGCTCATTGCCACACTTTATAGGCCACTTTAGGAAAATATCAGCATGCCTGTGATTTTCTGAGGACTCCACAGTGGAGAAATTGGATGTATTTGTGTCCAAGTCAGAATGACAGGGGCTGAAATGCATGGAAACATTTTAATCTAGTATGCTAATGGTCTTTCCTGTCTCAGAAATGTCCATTCTCTACTTAGGCAAAAGAAATTCAATGCAAAAAAAGAAGTTATGAATAACATCTAATCAAAAAGCCATCGCTGTTTTTATATCTTAGAGGAGAAATTAACCATGACAGCTGCTCCTGGAAGGTTATTTGTCCATGCTATTATGCAGAATTCTGAAAATTGCCATTTTTTCCTCGCAGACTGTTATCAGGAACAGTTATGTGTTTTGCCTAAAGACTATTACTTCCATTGTTTTTGAACTTTACACCAGACATAGTCTATCAAAAAAATAATCACTTGTCTTGTGACAAAACAAACCATTCCATTTTTTCCTTTTTTTTCCAAGGCATCTCATTATCAACTTTGGAAGGAAGTTGAATTTATAAAAAGATAAGTCGTGTAAATAAGCTGGAAGAAATCTAATCAAAGTCCTTTGTCTTCTTTGGCAAGCACAGCTCCATTAAACTGTGATTCTCCTTTGAAGCTTCAGTTACCTGATTTACCAGAGCTGGAGCAGGGGAGAAATGGCTAATATTTCTGAACATTGTGCATGTGTGTGTGTGAGGGGCAGTTATTACCTTTTTGGGGGGACAAGGAGAAAAAAAAGTCTCAGCAAGTTTACAGATTGCAGCTTTATGGTTTTGGCCAGCTGCTTGGAATCACAGGATAAAATTTATCCCTGATGTTCCCCACTGAGAGCAAGTGGAGGAGCAGTAAATGCTGGCTCTCCAATGCCCCATTCCCTTCCTCACATGGAACTCTGTTGCATCCACTTATGTTCACACACGTTTGTGTGAACATAAGTGCTGTTTTCACCAAATGCACATCAGAAATACCTTGCTTTGCTCCCCCGTGAGCTCTCCCCAGGCTGTGTTGCACAGGGCTCTGTTTACCACTGTGTTTGTGTCAGTTCTTTCCATTTAAAGGTAAATGTCAAACTCCCCTCACTGGTTTTTTTGAGTGTGCATCCACAACTGTCCTCAGTGTTGACAGATGCAATTAGAGCAGATCTCCTGGGGAGCAGCATGCACCTAGCCCTGGTGGTGTGAAAGCCTGAGTGTCTGATCATACTGTTAGGCAGAGTAAATCAGAATAACTGAGGAATCCTGAGTATTTGAGTAAAACCGCCCTGCTGGGCTCTGTGCTGCTGCATTTCTGCTGCCTGGAGAGCTTTCTCTGCACTCATCCAGGCTCCAGAAATTGCCACAGAGAGGCACAGGACGTGCAAGGCAGTAACACCTACCTGCCTTCTCCCAAATGACTGAGACTCACTTTTTTGTTCTTCAGTCAAGCATTCAGCTGATGAACCAGTGATCTGCACACATGCAGTTTGCCACTGATTTCTTACAAACAATTTTAATCCTTCTAATTTCCCCCATCATTCCAGGTTGTATAAATAACCTAAAAATTGAGGGCAAAAACCATGGATTTTCTGTTCTTTGTTGGAATGCTGCTCTGGTGTAACTGAGAGGAGAACTTGACCTGCTGTATCTGTTTTTGCAGAGTTCAAACTGTAATTCCAGGCCAGATTTAATCTGTGCTTCTTGCTCATATTTCACTGAAGCTCTCAAAAAATACACATGCTGTGGACTGCAGTGCAGCATTGCAGGCAGTGGGTGACTGTTATCTGGCCTGAAGGATCTTCTGGAAATAAATTTAAAAAAAAAAAAAGATAGCGATCAAATTGCTGAAGTGAACAACTGATGGGTGTTTTAAGGCTTTAATTTGTTTTCATTTGCTTGGAAAAGCAGACCACGTTTGCCTTCAGAGCAGAAGGCAGTTATTGATAGTGCTACTTAAGTGAGCAAAATGAAATGCTTGCAATGACAGTTATCAAAGGTTAGGTCCTTGGAGATGAAAAGCTTTTGTGTCCATGTGCACTCCAAACCAAATCTTTCTGTGGGCCTACATAAAGTGTACAACAATGTGCTTCCCTTCTGAACTTTTTTGGGACATGGCATGGAAAGACTGTAGCAGTCCTCATGAAGTCAAATCCCAGATGGGTATTGGTTTCAAAGGGAATGATGACTAGCCAGTATGTTAAATATTTTAATTCAGCAAAGCCTCCTGTTCTCCTTGATGTTTGCTAAAGTTACGTTCGGCAGCTGTAGAGGAGAATGCGCGCAAGAAACCGAAGGAGAATCCCGCGTCCTCCCCTCTTGCCGAGCCCATAAATTTCAGCCCTGAGTAGGCAGGCACCAGCCCTCCTCACCTTGGCCCTGGCGTGGGGGGATGAGCACAGAGGGGCTCGGAGGGGAGCAGGGCTGCGAGCGGCCGGCCCAGGTGCCACTGCTGCTCCGAAATGTCACTTTAAAGGCTGTTAACATAGTGAAGGCTTTTGGAGGCTGCTGAGCTGCTTGTAGCGTAATCCTTCCGTCTTTGTGCCGCAGCACTCCCTGCGTGTTGTGCTAATGGACACTGGGGAGCCCACCACGTGCAGAGCTCCAGAGAGAAAAGCTGCCTTAGCTGCACTCAGGGGCAGATAATTGCTGCTGCTGCTGCTGGAAGTCCGGTGCAGATGGGCATTTTTTAGATAGATTTGTGTCGCTTTGGTTTTTTAAGTTTCTTTTTTTTAAGTTTTCTGAGGTTTGTATTCTTGTAACGGACTATTTTTACACACTTCATGTAAATAACTTACTGTTTTGTATTATTTTATGGAAGAAGAGAAATTCGGTGGGCTGCTGGTTTGTCCAGTGTCATTGCAGAGGTGGCACTGTCACCCTCCAATCCACTGTAATTTTTAGAAATCTATAAATGTTAGAGTCAGAAATCAAAAGCTCTCTTTTTTACCTTGGAGAGCTGCGTGTCTACCTTGTTTTATTTCATGTCCTACAGCAACAGATTTGAATTTTCCCAGAATCCAGGGTTATCTGGTTCTGGGCAGAATCTCTTGGGAGATAAGTAATTGTTATAATAGAGGTGAGGAGTTTTGGAGATGGAAGGTTTGTCTCGAACTTTGTCACCTTGCCAATGCTTTCTGCAGAAATAGAGAAAATCCTTTCTGCAATATTAGGAAGTTATTTGCCAACAATTTTTGGACAAAGAGGCTGCTTTTACAGGCAGCCAACACAACAAGCAGCCTTTCCTCTGGAGCAACTGCACTGGCTTTTGGGTTCTTTTGGTTTCTTCTGCTGTGTTTTGGCTTCTGTAGAATTTGTCTAATCTTACCTTGCTTGAACTGTGAATCAGAGCCTTTGGACCTGCTCAATTATTTCAGAGGATTTAAGACAAGTCTTTGTGCAGCTGATTTCTCACTGATGCCCCACTTCTCTCTGAGCATTCACTTGGCTCTGAGCTTGGCTAGGCAGGAGTGAAGGACGCAGGTACCCACTTCTCATGCAGATATATATATTTGTATAACAATTGAGGCATAGGAAGAAACCTGGATTCTGTCCTGCTATTCATGGGCCTGGCTTTGCTGCTGGAAACATTTTTAGCTGTGACTTTGCTCTACAGGTGTCTCTGCTTTCATGTTCTGTAAGTTATGAGGCATTTAACTCATTTTCCAAGGGCATCTCCTTTGCTTTTCATGGGGCAGAGCTCCTGTGTCCCAGTGCACTGCCCTGCAGATGGTTACATCAGTTCCTTCTTGATGACAATTTTAGTGTTTGATCAGCTTGTTCCTTTTCATTATAATTTATTGCCAATTATGCTTTCCTTGCTCAGAAGCAGTAATGTATGACATAAAAGCCAGCTCTCCCCACCCTCCCTGGCTGCACTTGTCAACTGTGTTCAGTCAGAGCTGCTGCCATTTTAATAACCAGCTCCTGCTCTTGGATCTTGAGAATATATGATCAAAAAATCCAGCATCTGAGGCCCAGAGTGAAATGCAGTGATTTTGCTGGAAAAGGCAACCCTTCAACTTACCTTTCACCCTATGGACATGGCAAAGGTGGGAGGTGTTTCACAGGGTGTCCACTCTCTCCTTGCGTGGAGTAAGGCTGTCTAAATAATTACATTCTCACTAGCACTAACTTGCTGAGTTGCAATCCTCACAGCATTTCATCTGTTCCCAGTGGAACCTCGCCTCCTTGTCCCTTTTGCAGGGTTGTCCCCCTTTTGTCAGGTGAATTTCCTGTGCTGGGGTGGCCTCACACTATCCACCATTCCTACAGGATAATTGTTGCTGAATGTAAAGCACTTGTCACTTCTCCAGCTCTGGAGGGCAGGAAGGTTTGGATAGGTTCCTGAAAAATACACTTTTTTTGGCCATGGCAAGGATGTTTTAGGAAATCCCAAGCACAGAAGGGCACTCAGGGCCAGGTGGTGCTAATCTGGCATGGAGCAGTCCCTTTCCCAGTGGCACACTGTTTGTGTGCTGTCTCATTTGATAGGGATGCTGGAAGCTTGGCTTTTGCTTAGGTGACAGAAGCACAAACCTGGGTCTGCTTATCCACTACAGGCAAGCCAGAACAAATTTAGACAAACTAGATAACTTTTAAAGCAATGTTCTCTAAATTCCAACACAAATTGCCTATGGGTCAATTGACTGCATGTAAGGATCAGGATTCATCGTAAGGCCTACAACTTGTTAAACTCACAAAAATACCCCAAGGTGCAGATCAAATAAGGTATCAAAGAGCTCACACAAATAACCACACAACATATGTTGTCCTAAGGCAAACATGTTCCCAAGCAGATGGGTTTGCATCTTTCACAGCTGCTCACGAGGTGTTTCACCTTCCCATCCAGCAATACCCCTGTGCAGCAAAGGTGTGATATAGATTTGGTTTCAGGCAACAGCTTTGAAGGGTGAAGGTGGTAATTTTATCCAGGCTTTTTTCCTATGTAATTTGTATTGTTCCTTTTCCTGGGACCTTTTACAATTTGTGCTTTCCATGGCTTTTTTTTCTTCCTTTTTTTTTTTTTTTTTTTTTTTTGGCATTGCTTCAGTCTTGATATAATCCCTAAATATATGATGGAGAGCAGCTCAGCCCTTCAGGGAGATGCCATTGGAGACCATTTTCAGGTTATTGGGTCTTTCAGTGCTGTTCACATCCATCCTTAAACATTAATATTTTTCATCCATTCTACTTTGAAGCCAATGAAACATTTTAATTGGCTTTAGTCCTTTGATCAGGCCTGTGATAGTTGTATAGTCATGCTGTACATGTTGTTAAAAGGAGTTTGTATTTAGCCCTTCCTCTAAAGGAGTGCTAATGTTGCTCTTATTTCTGTAGAGGGGTTCCTTGTAGGGAGGTGCTGTTGCACAAATAGTTGGGAACAGTTGTGCAGTCCTTACCCAAATAATATGTAATTTTGGGAACAGCAGAAAAGGCAGAATTAACATTACTATGATTAAAATTTTTGAGGTGGTAAGAGGAGTAAATATCTTCCTCATTTTCACCCAGAGGCACTGGGGATAAGTGAGAAGCAGTCGGCTCTCTGTGCCTTATCCTCCACCAGGATAAGGTGGATAACAACACTCAGTTGTTCTGAGCACACCAGCTACTCCCATTTCAGACCAGTGGAAACCCTGGAAGTGTCTGAAAGCAGAGTCTGGCCTTTCCTACAGGAATCCATTTGCCCATCCCTGTGGAGCATCCACAGAGAAAAACTGTTCAACAGCACAATCCCCACATTGTGTATGAGATTAGGGCAGGAAATATGGGATGGCAAGCTGAAACTGCATGGTAAATTTGAGTGAGTTACACACACTAAAACAACATGCTTCTCTCTCTGTGTCCCTGCCTGTCCCAGAGAGGCTCACAGTTTGGCTCTGTTTATCCTCATGTCACTCCCAGCTGGTGGGAACCCCTTGCTCCTGGGTTCACAGGTGAGGTCCTGGGCCATCAGCAGGGAAGGTCACCAGCCCAGAGCCTGGCTGGTGCTGTGCTGCACAGCTCCCCTTTAAAGGAAAGGAAGGGGCTTTGATAACTTTGAGATAACAGCTCCTGAAGGCCTCTTCTGAGATGTGCCCTGAACAACAATCCGTGGTGTGTTCACCTACAAACATGGGTATGTATTACCCAGCTTCACTGTCCCCAAAGTAGCTATTTTAGCTTTGTTTTTTCCCAATGACTGGCCAAAAATGCTTTTCCACTTTTTCCCCTTCTTTAAAAAGGCTAATGGAAAAAAACATCTGTTTTCAAAGGTGTTTTTTCCCCTTTGATAAGATTAACCCATTGTTTGTAAAGCAGAAAACAGAATGTTTTTCCACTGAGTAAGCAAAACCACAATCGCTGTAATGAATATTGGGTAATTAACCCTTCTCATCTGGAGGAGATAGCACATAAGATTCACTGCACTACTTTCCCTGTGGAATAAAGTAGCAGTGGTATTAATCCAAGCCAAACGCTGAGTTTTACAATTGGTTGTATTATTATTGCAGTTACAGCATTTTTACAGCCAGAGCAGAAGGCTTCTGAAATTAAGGTGATATTTAATCTTCTTAAGACTGCTGGGCACCAACTAACTGCTCATGCTATAGAAGGGAGACAGCTGCCTTCTGCTCTGCTTTATACAGAATTAATGCCACACCTCAGTTTCTGGGAATTTTCCAATGCAGTTTTCATTTGGAATAGCTGGTCACTTGAGTAATGTGTAGCTTAGAAATAAAATAGAAGCAATTTTCTGCTTAATTAGAAACATAATCCAGAATTCTGCCAGCTTCAGCCCGCCAGTTCAGCGGGAAGGTTTCACCATGGGATTGAATGTCATGTTTTGAAGCCTGCTGAACTGACAGTGGGGTTGCATTGCCTTTGGCTTGGGAAGGGGCATCACCTCCCTGGCAGGGTCAGGGTGGAGCCATCCCAGTGCTCAGAGGGCAAGGCCAGCACAGTCAAACGTTGGTTTTGTGCTGTGTTATCTCAGAGGGAACTTGCCGTATCTCCCTGATTTGCAGTGGGACTCCAGTGCAGCACATGGGAGTCAGCTGGGGTTGTGCTAATATGAATTTGAAGGCATAAAGGCAGTGGGGTCCCTGGCCCTCAAATGGATCAGACAGCTGATCCTACTCCAGGAGTTCAGTGAAAAAACAGTGACAAATCTCTGTCCAGATGGGGTTGGCTTGGGAGTACCCAGGGATGTGTAATCAGAGTTCCTTGCCACAGGATGGTGATTGTTCAGTGGGATGTTGGGCTGTTCATTCCACATCATACTGATATGGGAAATCCTGATTGCCTTGGACATCCTGAGATCCAGTGGCTTCCACAGGGACATGCAGTATCTCAAGCCTGTTTTTCCTTAGAGAAGCCCCATCCACAGATGTGATCCAAAACCCCGTGCTCTTCCTACATTCTGAGTTTACCTTTTTTCTTTTGAACAGAAGTAGCACTGTTTTGTAATTTTTTAGATTTTCAGAGTTACTAGACTTCCTACATCATGTTATTTAGCACAAGGATTATTTGTTTTCCAGCTTGTGGATTCCCAGCTTTTCCAGACAGACAAAACTATACCAAATCATTGCAAAAGCATAGATCTTTGACTTGTCCTCACTTATCTTCCCTGTGCTTTTGGAAGCAGCCATGGATACACAGACACATCACAGGCCTCATCCCATTGCTACTCCTCACGGAAATTCTGATTTTATTAAAAATATTCCTCTCTGTGGTTGTGCTCCTCCTTCCTTTCAGCGAGTCCTCTTTGGAGCAGCCCCTCTCTGGCGTTCCTCCCATCCCTGTGCCATGAGGCTGCCTTTATTCCTGGTCGGATTACCGAGGCCTTCCCTCCTCCCTGTGGCATCCAGGGCTCCCAGCACAGGGTTTACCCCGGGCTTCCCGTTGCGTAGGCTCTGTACTGCTGCCAGGCAATCCTCACACTATATGCTGCGGGTGATTCTCTCAGCCTCTGGAATGAATTATTTTATTGCTGCCAGCTTGTCAGAGAAATCAGCTTGAAAGCTGAGCCAGAGAGAGGTTCCTGGGAGCCACCGGCTCGGAGTGGAGGCAAATCACCACAAGCAAAATAAATGGGGGATGCATCAGCTGGAAAACGCAGGTGCTGCTTTATAGCAGAATTTCAAAAGAACCAGTTAGGCTTCCACAAGTCTTCTGTGCAAAGCTCATAAACGTACAAATCATGATCTTATAATTAAGCATTGCTGTTTCCCTGGTTTTGGGTTTTAAGGGTACAGTTTTCTGTTTAACTGCCTTCCTTGTAAAGATTAGGCATGGTGTGGACATTTTTCTCTTCCCATTTACCTCCCAAGGAATTTGCATTCCCGTCCTGGGCCTGCACTTGGGTGTGCGTGCTGCCACCGAAAAGGCTGTGAGCCATAAATAAAAGAACAATGTGACCACAAGCACCCCCTGCAGAGGAAGAAGAAAGGCATGAGTAAAATAATATGCCAGAGAAAATCGCAGGCCAGATAATTTATCCACCCCTAATTATTTCTGGGCCAGAATGAGGTATTTCAGATAGTAAGAAGATACCTCTGGTTTTTTTTTTTTTTTTTTCATTTTCCCCTAGTAATTTCAAACCATTGGACAACTACAATTTGATTCAAATTTTAGTTGACTCTTTGTCAAGAAAAAATCACCCAAGGTCACTCATGAGCACCACAGAATCCACTGCATATATTTCTGAAGCAGAAAGACAAATTTTTCATGCATTTCTGTTACTTTCAGCCATTCAGACTCCTGTGTCTTGAAAGAAAACACATCTCAGGTGTCATGTTAATCTAGTTGGTATGAGATTATGGCTTGCAAATTGCTGATTTTGGATATGGATGCCTGGCCCATTTAAAAGACTTCAGCATAAATAGTAATAATAGACTTACAGTGGCGCAGTCTTTCAGAAGACGGGACAAAAAACTGTGCTTGTTAAAACAAAAGATACCCCAGAAGCAGGAAATTTAATATTATTAATGAAAACAGAAGGAATTATTGGGAATGTTTTCACACGCTGGAGCTCCCCGCTCAGGATGCATTACCGCGGGGACTGCACCGAGGGCTCTGGCTGGATCTTTGTCCGCCCGAGTGTGTCTGCAGCACTGCGAGCATTCCTGTGCTCCGGCCTGTGATGTGTTTGTAGCATTTGCATGTAATCTGTCAGGCAGGGCCTGTGCTGCGGAGCGTGGGAGCCTGGGGCCCGCGGGATTTGCGGGGCTGCAGATGCAGAGGTGGAAATCACTCAGGCCTGCGGCGGCCACCGGGCCTTCCCCGGTGCTGCAGGCCGGGAGGAGCGGGCCCTGCAGTCCCACTGTGCAGGGCAATCCTCACAAGGTTTCTGTTTCCAGCCTCTGGATGCGTTCCGGCCTTGGAGTTCTCCTTTCCAGCCGGTCCTCCCCAGCTTTTCAAGGTTCACCCACAAGTCATAATTGCCCAGGGGGATAGCAGCACATGGACGCAATGAAATGCATTCATAAAAGTGCCTGGTTTTTGCACTGATGGGGCTCTGACTGCTTGTTATCTCTGAGCATGATTTAGAGGGACATAAATGCAGCATCTCAGCCTCACACATTCATAACCCCTTCCATCAAAAAATCTCGAGGCATTTTACGCACAGATGTAACCAGATAATATCTCCTGTTGTCTGTGTGGCATCTCCAGCATCAGTCATCATCATTCTAAACCATATGCCAGAGTCTAGAGTATTCCCTGAAGTATTTTACATGGGAGGAATCATGTAAATAGAATATCTGGCAATCTATGAATGGCTCACAGGATTTCAATCAACTGCACAGTTTTAAAATTGGCATTTAAATCCCTCTCACATCTGTTGTTTAAAATAGCTAGCAGCGTGTGGAATACGTTCAGCATGAAATATTCATATGAGTATGTTAATAATAAAATGCATTATCACAGTTAAAAAATAAGGTGTGTAAACTGCAGTGCTTGTTAGAGTAAATATTTAGAGATTTTAGAGAATTTTTTTAGAAAAAAATAAATACGTTCCCTCCACAGATAATACTGAGATGTTCTCTGTTTTTTGAATACAGGACTTAAATGTTCCCAGTTGGCCTCTTGGTGCAGATTGTGGCTTCCAGTGCTCTCCAAGAGCAGCCCATATGGGGTAACTTGCATAGGAAGCTAATAAACTGCACCTGCTTTAGCTTCTAAATATCAGAGGGTGGAATACCTCTTGGAAAAAGTTTTTTATGGGTCATCTGGGCAAGGTCCTAGGTGACAGCTAACTCTGGTTAGGTGCTAGGTAGTTGTGGTTCATTGACAGGCACTGAGTTCCCCTTGCAGCCCTAGTTTGTCTCCTCAATGCATTTTCCTCTCTTCAAACCAGTATGGTTTATGAGGACTCCCTGCCCCTGCTTTGTCTCAGTGAAGCCTTTAAATGAGGTCCAAGATGTAAAGTGCATTCACATGGGACATGTTCTGTCTCTGACCATGGAGGATTCCAGTACTGGGGAGAGCTGTACCTTCACTCTGAAAAAAAATGCAGTAACTCTGCTACTGAGCACTCAAAATATGTTGAATTCTACCTAAAATAATCTTGAGTTTCATACATTTTTATATTACCTTGAAAGGCCCCTTTCAACCCAGGCTGTCCTATGATTTTATGATTCTCTGTTTTCTTAGGTAGCTTCTGGCTCTGGTGCTTGCTGATGCTAAGATGGTGATTGTTCTTACAGTCTGCTGGTCATGTGCCAGGACAGGCATTAAAAAAAATGCAGAAACACGCAAAGGAATTTAATTCCATCCCACAGGAATGACTGTACTACCCTAGTCATTGTTTTGAAGCATGTTTCAGAAATTTCTAATGACAGCATTGGGATTATATAGTTAATTGTGGAGCAACCATTTTTACAATTTGTGTTTTACCCCACATGGAAAGCTATAATTTACTCCGTGTAATTAGGTTAGGTTTAATTTTGGCAAGACACAGGCCAGCATTATCCTGTGTAATATACTGTAATCCTCACGTTAGGTAGGGTGCCAAGTATTCAGTTTGTTTTGGGAGCCAACAAAATTGCCACTTGTCCAGGGTTGTTCTTGGACAGAATTGTGAAAGTGGTAACATTTTGCTGCTCAAACCAGCTTATTATTAGTCTGACAATGACCTGGAGATATATGCATCATTAATTGAATGTTATGCAGAAGGTAAATGGCACTTCATTAATAAAATTATGTATTTAACAGCTTATGGGGGCAATGCTGCAAGTCTTGATACCATCAGACACCAAGGCTACTTTCTGTCTTTCACTGAGCCCAAAATCTCAATTTCTTTACCTTATTGTCATGCTGTAAAGTGTAGTGGTCAGAGAGATTACACCACTTCCATATTGCTGTTACACAACTGTGTATCGGTTTGCTTAGAAAGATAAAAATAAGTTTAAAAATCTAAAAATTATTTTTTTCTCTCTGCCCTTTCATATGCCTTTTCTTTACTTTCTGACTTAATGGTTTACCTAACCTTTAGAAAGTCTGTTTATCAAAAAAGATTTGAGTATAAAGTTGCGGGATGGTGACTGATGAGGGGCTGCCAATGACATTTTAAAATTCATATTTATTACATATATGGACTGTTTCTGAAGTGGTTCTCTTCTGAAATACGAGAGGAAGGATTCCCTAACAACACCTTGTGCCCCACTAAACATAATGAACATCTTAGACACTTTTAGACTGTTATATGCAATTAAAAGTTATCATCTTCTGTTGATGTCTTAGCACTTCTACAAGTTTCAGGTGCTGTTATTTCTTGAAATCAAAGTTAAACTGTAATAGCCTATTTACTTATCCTGATGAGGTGTGATATTTCACCTCAAGCAAACACACTTTTCCCATTAAAGATGTTGAGCTGCAGTCCTCTCTGAGATTTTGCTTCATTTGGTAATTGTCATAGGATGTTTCATTTTCTTCCACAGGAGATATTTTTACTTTTCGACCAGAAGACTATGAAATATGTAAGCCCATAAAGAATGTTTCAATAGTTTTCATTCTGGGGTGGAAGAAACAGCTGGATCCACATTCCTGGCTGTAAAGCCCAGGATTGCAATTCCCAGTTCATTGTGATGGATTGGGTAATTCCACACTAAGGAATTATCTCAGTGTTTGGAAGGCACGGGACTGTACAATTGATTATTTTTGTTTGATTATAAATGCCATCCAAAAGTAATGCCTGTGCTCAGTCACTGACATGTGTGACCCCTCTTTCCCTTCCAGCTCTTCTGGAATCTCTTTGTGCTGGCCTGTTTTGGGCCATGTGAATTTCCAGGAGATGGAACACGTACCAGTGATGTTTCCACACGTTTTGGTGAAGAAAATAATAAACATCGATCAGTGCTAGTAGGGAGGGGAGTGATAGAGGTATAATTTTATGGGGGACAGCAGCTGTGTAGTGGTTAAAATAGAAGGCTGGGAGCCAGGTCTTATCAGTTTATCCTCGGCTCTGCTGTAATCTTCTTCTTATCATTAGCCTTGCATTAGTCCTTTCAGTGGCATGCCTCCCTCCCCCAGCCCTAAGCAATTTAGGATTGTTGAAGGTGGAATTTTGGCCTGTATTTTTGGGTGGAGTGTTCATACCACCTCTCTTTTGGCACCCACTCTACGTAGCCAGCATCTCTTTCACAGTCAGGGAAGAGAGGTAGGTGTCACCCTGACCTTCTTTTCATTCTCTGGACTTGGCCACTAGAGTGAGGTTTCCAAAGTAAGGGTTGTTTAAACTTATTTGTCAGATAACACTTAAAATCACAGAATTCTTCCCAGTGTTTATAAACTTTCTGTAAGTAACTAGTGATTTATTCTTATAAATAAAAAATGCAGTGAAATGGTTGTGATTCAAAAAGGCTGATTGGAGTTATAAATGAAACTTTTCTTCTCAACTCTATAAAGTGCAAGACCCCCCTCATTCCCCCACCAGGCCGAAACGGGGGGATGCTAAAAATATGTTTTTCAAGGAGCCTTAATATGTGTGACAACCACTCTGTGCCTGCACTACACAGGCAGTAAACTCTTTAAACAGAGTCCGTCTTCTATGCTGTGAGCAGCCTCTAAGATACTGGCACCCTGTCTCTAAGAAAGCCTTGATGCTAGCATTAAAAAACACTGGGAAATATTACCAATTTGTTCTGGGCCTGGAACAGCTGGCTGGTAATTGCTGTCTTTTGGGGGCTGCTATTTCATGCTCAGGAAGCGCTGGTGACAAGGCAGAAGCCTAACCACTCATCTTGTTCTCTGATTTCTTGTGCCTTTCACGCTCTGAGGCAGCGGATCCAGACTGGTGCCTGTGGTACAGAGCTCTCGGGGCTGCTGTCTCTGTGTGCTGGAGCATGCTGATAAAAAAGCAACCTCAACAACAGCAGCAAAGGGGCAAGGATTGTTTTCTTGCCCCCTGTGGAATGGAGACCTGGAGTGGGGTGGGAGGTCCTGGTGTCTGGAGGAGTCAGCGCGGCGGAAGGGCTGTGATTGCCTTTGTAATGTAATTGTTGTGATGGCAGGCCAGGGAATTGCAGCGGTGCAGTGAAAGGCTCCAGCTGTTTCTCCTTGTGGTTCTTTGTGTGGCTGCAGCAGGAGCTGGAGCATCCCCATGAGCAGATGGAGCCACGACAGGGAATGTGTCTCGGGTGACTTTGTGAGCTCTGCGGGCAGCAAGAGACCACAAGGAGCAAGGAAGGAAGAGCTGCGCTTTCAGAAAGGATTCTCCCTCCACAGCACTATGGAGAGTGGTTGGGGAAGGAGGGGAGGAAGGTTATAAAGTAGGTGCAGATCTGAACCAGATTCAGAGTCATAAGCACAGAGAAGGGGAGGAGAGAGGTCAGTGTGGTAGGCACAGGTCATATCCTGCATGAACTCAGAACTCCAGAATTCCTCTGTATGGATCAGCCAGAAGAGAATATTTCTCAATCTTCAAGGACTCCTTTTTCACTAATATCTTTTTCTGTTGTGTGTCTTCTTCCTTATCAATCCTACCATACTCCAGGAGTTACTAAAGCTCTCTTTGAGAGCTACATGAGCCAACTCTGGCAAGTGAAATTGTAAAATCCATAGCCCAGCCATAGTTAGATCATTATAGCTTTACATGTTCTAAAGTTCGAGGCTGGAAAGCTGCCTGGCAGAAAAGGAGCTGGGGGTGTTGGTTGAGAGCCAGCTGAACTAGAGCCAGATTGTGCCCTGGTGGCCAAGAAGACCAGTGGGATCCTGGCCTGGGCCAGCAATGCTGTGGCCAGCAGGACCAGAGCAATGATTGTGCTGGGGCCACATCTCAATGAACATCTCTGTGTTCATTTTTGGTCCCATCACTGCAGAAAGGACATTGAGGGGCTGGAGCGTGTCCAGAGAAGGGCAATGGAGCTGGGGATGAGTCTGGAGTACCCATCTCATGAGGAGCAGCTGAGGGAGCTGGGTGTGTTCAGCCTGGAGAAAAGGAGGCTCAGGAGGGACCTTCTCGGTCTCTACAGCTCCCTGACAGGAGGGTGTAGCCAGACTGGGCCCTTCTCCCAGGTAACAAGGTCAGGATGAGAGGAAATGGCCTCAAGTTGCACCAGGGGAGGTTTAGATTGGGTATTAGGAAAAACTTCTTCATGGAAAGGTTTGTCAGGCATTGGAACAGGCTGCCCAGGGACGTGGTTGAATCACCATCCCTGGAGATATTTAAAAGACATGTGGATATGGCTCTTAGGGACGTGGTTTAGAGGGACTTGGCAGTGTTAGGTTTGTAGTTGGACTCAATCATCCTCTGATTCTGTGAAATAAAGCTTCTTTCTCTTCTACTGAGTGACTGTTCCATAGTCAGGCAGATGCCCCTCTTGGGAAGCTTTCACATGTGTTCAATTTAAAGGCTTTCATTTTTTATCTCGTTTTTTTTATGTATTAATCCCTTTATACCCTAAAAATACCCCACTTTCCCGAAGTTCCACCTCTCCACATTTGCCTCTCTAAGGAAATCCGTGATCCCTTTCCATACCAAAGTTTTTAAATCAAGCCCAAGCAATAAACCAGAGCATTCTTTATGCAGGAGTACAGAACAGGGATATGTCCATGTTGGTCTCCCAGCAGAGATTGCAGTATTAAGGAGGAATTGGTAGTAAAAGATTTAGTCCAGGTGCTGGTAGCAGCTTATGGGCAGCAGTGAAATATCCTCTCTGGGCTGCTGAAACTCTCAGTGGGAGTAGAATTGGTTTGTCTGTGCTGTTGGAGCTCGATTGGTAACAGCCTGTAAAATAAACCAGTTTTTCATAAGTCTGTGCTTGCTACCCCATGGTCCCCCTTTTTCTCATTCTGTGAAGGAGAGTGAAGTCTTCCTTGGTCTCAAAGCTGTCATCTCTGATTATGTTCACCTGTTGTTGAGACGTGGGATGCAGCAATAAGCACCAGTTCAGAGCTTGGTCACTGACAGGGAACACAATGGGCCTGCCCATCGTCACAGCTCAGAAATGAGAGTTACTGATGCAGCTCTGGACCCCAGCCTCATTTCTTCATTTCCCAGCCAGGGCTTTTGTCTGTATTCTGTGGAGTCTCCCCAGTGTTTCAGGTGGCCTGCAAATGTTCCTTTAGCAAAGCATCCTGCTTGCAACAGATTCCCTGGGCCTGAAGTGAAATCCGTGACAATTTCTGCATGGAAATTCTCATGAAAATGGCCAGAGCTGAAAATACCAAAAAAAACCCACCAACACATACTTTTTTATTTTTACTGTCAGGAAATTCCAGTTTTAATACCTCTGGTTATTTTTGGCCCAACTGCAGTTGAAGGCAATAGGTAGTGAAGGCTCCAGTGGCTGTCACAGAGGGAAATTCTCTGCCAGTAACCTTTAACTTCATGTTGGTTTTATTGTGAGTTCTTTGGTTTTAGTTTGGTGTTTGTGGGGGTTTTTTTGGGGTGGGTCGGGGGTTGTTTTTGGTCATTTTGTTGGTATTTTTTGGTTGGTTTTTCCATTTGGTTTTGTGGAGTTTTTTTTGAGAAAATCAGAGTGTTTCTTGAGGTGTTTTCTCTGACTGGACCCAAGGAGAGGGATTTCCTCCATGAGGTCTTTTTTATCCAAATATTCCCGATACCTTTGTGTTCACTGAACCCTTCCAAGTAAATTCAAAACAGATTTTCTGTCTTTTCATAACACCAGCACTGTTAATACAGTAGGTTAAGGAATGGTGAGCATGAGATGGAGAGTTAATGGAGGATCTACAAAAAACCACTCAAAATAGTATCTAATATTTGTGCCAGGTTTGTGTCAATGGGATGAGTTCATTGGAGTTTGGTCCTGTCTGCCTCTGGCAGGAAAGAGGGTTCAGAGTGGACACTTGCTAAATTAGACCTCAATGACAGCAAAAAAAATTCAGAATTAGTCAAAATGAAGACTTTGTATCTTAATGATTTCAAGTCGCCCTTGGGATTCACATGTCTCAAGGGTCCTGCAGCCATAGTTCAGGCCTCACAAAAAAACACAAAACAAGCAGAAAAATCACAAGAACTCAAAAATCAGTGCTTTGCTCCTCTTTACCCAAGATTTGAGTGTATTTGCACAGAGTTCTTCAGAGTCACAGGTGTTGAGGGTTGTTATTCAGTAACAAAAAACCCCCTGTGTTTTAAAGTAGTGACTTCAAGGTCAAGATCATGTTCAAGGTCCTCCAGAAACATCCCAAATGTCACAAGATGAGCGATAAAACGCTGTCAGCTGGCAGGGGTAGCTCTCAGATCGTGTTTGTGCTAGCCAGTGGTTGGGCTGTTTTTCCCTGGCTGCTGAGGGTTAATACCAGCTGAATTGCTAATGAAAGCTGGGGTGTTAATTAAAGTCCCCCCATTAAGGAGATCTGGGGAGAGCAAGCGCCTTAATCCCTGTAATATCCCAGAGACAAAGTTGTTGCTGCCTTCCTACACTTGTTCCTCATGGACCATTCATCTGGGCATCAGATAAATCAGTTGGGATAGCAGAAGACTCCCTAAAACAAAGCCCAGAGGGATCTCTGCCCTGTGTTTCCCTTTAAATTCCAGCAAGTGTGACAGGAAAACCTGAATGCAGCTGAGATAAACTGCAGAGACCTACTTTTTAAGATTGCACTTGCTTTTGGGAGTGTTTATCCACCATCTACCGCACCTTCAAGGCTGCTGAAAAATAAGTCCAGTCTTTTTCTGTTGGAAGTTTATGGTTTAAGTTTTCCTGGCTAGGCTCAACAGAACAAATTCTGATATAACTCCTAGAAAGGCCCAAGGTCCACCTCCCACAAGCAACCTGAGTTTGGTCACTCCCTAGAATTCTGCAGCAGTGAAGGCCAAGCAAGTATGATGTGCAAATATGATGGGTAAAACGCGAGAGTCAGCTCGTGCAGCCGGCGTTCAGAGAGATTTCTTTCATTCCTCCATGGCAGAAGGCCTCGTTATAATTGTTCAAGCCTGACTGGATTACATCACTTTCCCCCTCGTTTCACTCCCTCCTCCTGTCTGCACCCCGTGTTGAGCAGAGCTGTGCAGCGGGGGCTGCCCTGATGAGGGATGCTGATCGCTTCATTCCCCACTGCCCCCCAGCGCCTCCCCGGGGGCTTTGAAGTGTGCTCAGGTCTCAGGCTCCAGTCCAGAGGTCACTTTGTTTATTTATGCAAAGCTGGCTCATCTGTGAAATGGGGCTTTCAAGGCCTCTGACATCAAAGGCTCCAAAGCTGGTCCCATCAAGTCAGAGCAGGGACGGGCCTTGCATGATAACAAATTGAAGCAACTTGGTGAATCATGGGGAAATATGATGGCTAGATTTTTGCTTCAAAAATTGGGCCGTTGTTTTGACTTGTGGTTGGATGCTTAGCACATGGTATTGGCCTGAAAACCAGTCATACCCTTTTGGCTAAAACATGTAGCCTTCATGGAGAGCCTGTGGGTAAATAAAATTTGATCCTGACTCAGTAACAATCTAAATATTTCTCATCAGTTGCTCTCAGAGCTGGATTGTTATGCATAATTTTCCATGTGCTTTAACTTTTAAGAGGGAATGGAGCAATTCTGCCATGGTAATAAACAGTAACCATATCCCACTGATGTGGCAGTCTTTGACCCATAGGCTCCTCAGTGGGCTTTGTCAATTGATGGAGTTACATACAGAAATCCCTTTTCTGCAGAAACCCAGCCTGCTTTGGGACACCCAGCACCCTGTGGCATTTCAGACCTAAAAGCCAGCTTGGAATGAGCTCCTGAGGCAAGGGAGAGGCAATGGCTGGAGAACAGCTGAGGACGATGCCACTGGGGTGACATTCCTGAAGAGTGGGCTGAGGCCTCTGTCCGTGCTGGCCCTGCTTTGCATGGCCATGTGCAATATTTGGAGGGGAAGGACCTACACGAGTCTGTCCCATGTCTCCAAGTCTGTCACCTGACACGATATTGGAGCCTTGCCCTTCAGGTTTCTCCACCAGCCAGCATGCTCTGTAACACCACAGAGCCAAATTGTGCATTAAGGACACCTAAATCATGTGTATGTTTTCTTAGCATCAGATACTCGTGACATAAAATTAGTCAGTGATTGCTTTTCAGGGCAGGTTTTCCACTTCATATTCCAACTGGCTGCTATCCTTAGCGTGTGATGCTGTCCAAGAAGTCCAGTGCAGGATGACCTTCCAATATAGGTCACAGAAAAGGGAGCTTGTAGGATACTTCAGCAGCTCATCCTTCTTAGCACTGCCTCTCATGGTAATCTGCTGGCAGCAGACTTGGCAGTGCTGCAGAGCTGGTCCCTGCTGCCCTTTGACTGCAGGCTGATTTTTCTGTGTGTGCTTATCACCCCGAGCTGCCCACCTCTGTGGGGAGCTGACAAGAGCATGAATAAGCAATCGGATTGTTAGGTCATTTCTTGAATATAGCTAATACTCATGATCTCTGCTACTAACTCACCATTTTGTATGCTGCTCCTGTAGAGCAGGATGTGGCTTCTTTCTCCAGCTCCTCCCTCTGCCAGGCCAGTTGTGTTTGTGGCATTGGAGGGACATGCAAACAGCACTGTCCTCAGATCTGACACTATTAACAGGCTTCAGACTGCAGGTTTGGGCTGAACCAGATGCCTCTGAACTTTCAGGAAATTTGGCTTTGTTTTCAGCATTACAGAGCCCTGTAAAACACTACAGAAGTGTTTCTCTACCCTTGGAAACCACTTGATATTAAAATTGAAAATATAAGAGAGTTCTTCAAAGCAGGTAGAAACAAACTCCATGCAGCCACAGAACTGTCTTTGGTTGAGGCAGGTGGAAGTCAAATATTGATGGTGCCTGAATTAGACAGGGACCTTCCATCCTCAGGGTGTTCCTGAGTTTTCTCTCTCCCCAAGTAAGAAAGCAGCTCTTTTTTGTTCTTTGCACCCACAGATCAGAGTTTAATACACTCACCCAAGGTGCAAGAGGGGAGATTGAAATCCCTCTCTGAATGCAGCAGAGAAGATACCTGACCCTGTGTCACTCACATCACAGATTAGCACTTTATATCTCTGCTACTCCACTGCCTCACTCATGCTTTTTAAGTTCAACTGGAGACTCAGGGGCTTCAGGGAATCTTCCTCAAATGAGCTCCATCCAGTTTCTGGCAGTCAGGAATCGGCTCTGTCTGGTACAGCTGTCGAGTGTGAGTTTGCTCAGGTACCAGGAAGGCAGGAGCCCAGTTCACTGCACATTGCAGCTGGAAGGGTCTGCTGCAGCATCCTTCACCCCATGAGCAGCTCTGGGCATGGGAAGGAGCAGTTTTGCTCTACAAGAGTTTCCATGTTTATGGCATTTCCCCACCTCAAGACTTCTGCTATTGTTGTTAATGTTACCACATTCCCAACGCATGTGAAGCAAGCTAAACCAGTGTGCCTAAATCCATGCAGTTATTTATTTCAGTCTTGCTCCTCCACCAAACCATCTCTTCCATCAGCTCAGCATGGTGGCATAAGTAATCCTGACCTCTTTCCCCAAAAATGGCTTTTTCTGGGTTTGGTAGGTGACTCCAGAGGTTTGCGATTTGTCGGGATAACAACTGAGGATGCATCTTCAAAGGATCAAACGGATTCAGAGCAATTTTCCTCACATCAAAAGCTTGGCAGCAAGTCAAGAGGTGTGGAGGCCACAGTCAGTGCTATGTGTTGGCAGGAGGAGGGCACAGGGGCTGACTTTGTGTAACATGAGGCAGTGGGCAAGGGGGATACCCTGCTCTGTGTACATCAATCTCAGCAGGATTAAGGTATAATTGGCAGAACATGGCCACTTAAATCTCATAACCACTTCTATGATACTCAGCAGTTAACAATGGACAGGAATCCCCCATCTCTGACCACAGTTTTTCCTCTCCATTACAACACATTTTTCTAAATGTGCTGAGGGATTTACTATGTTCTCTTGTAACACAGCATCCAAGAGCTCATTTGTGACACTATGGATATTTTTGGGTAAAACTGTGCAAGTGCCAGGACATAGTCAATTTGGTATTTTGACTGAAAGAAGACAACGTCATATGCAAGCCATCATGCATAATGTGTATTTTTGTATTCCCTGCGTTTGGTTTGCCAAGGCTGTAAAAATAAACTGGCAAAGTGCAGCTCAGGAGGCCCTGGCACTCGGGCTCTGTGTGGAGCTTGGTGTTGGCTGAGTGGGCCCATGGTTTGGGCCGGGGGCTGGCTGGGGCACCCAGGAGAGGCTCAGGGTGTCCCACAGAGGGTGACAGCGGGTGGCATGGGGCAGTGGCATGGGGCAGTGGCATGGGGCAGGCAGCTGGAGGAGCTGCTGGGATTTGAGCACAGCCCTGCTGCCCACAAGGTTTTGTTTTCCCCTCGAAGTGACAGCTGCACGTAGCTGTACGTGTGCATTTCCAGGAGAAACTGTGCTGAAGTGGCCAAAAGGAGAAGAGGAAGATCTCTCAGGGTCAAGGGGGGACAAAGTCATGTAGCATTGCAGCCTCTCTGCTTAAGGGACAGGGCTGATGGGAGCAGAGCATCTGCTGGCATAAAATGCCCCGTGCTGAAGAGATGGGATGATTTTCCAAAATAGCAGAGCCCGGGGTGAGGGCTGGGTTAAAGACACATTCTTCTCTCTTAAAGACTGCACACAAGTTTACACACTAAATACTGTTTTAAGCACAACTCAACTTGTAAAACAACTGTAAAGAGAAGTTTTACTATTTGTACCTTTTGGGGGAAGCATGCTTATATATGAGATCAGTTTTTCCTCTTTGTTGCGGAGATTACAGAAATAATTGTCCTGTCTTTTGCTCACAAGACCCTTTTCTTAGAAGTTTCAGGAGTTGGGCATTTGAAGGGATTCCTTCCTTAAATTAGATATTTCCACTTTTCTGTATTTATTTGGCTTTTTTACACCATTCTGTTCCTCAATGAGCCTTCACCTGATGTGTCTCTGAAAACCAGTGCAGTAGAGGTCAAGAAGAGGAAAAACTTTCACACCTGGATGCTGCAGATGTGTAAGGCCACCAGTATCACCCAGGTCATAAAAGGAGGATCAGGGCACTCCTGGAGAGCTCACAGGTGGCCATATCACTGTGACAATTTGAGATGGGGCTGCTGGAGAGATGGGGGTTTCACCTTGTAGGGATTTCTATTTCTGCAGGGCAGAGCTGAGATTTTGGTGCTGCTGTGTGGTAGTGATATAGACAACAAGAGTGATGAGGAACAAAGTTTTGTGTTGATACAGGCAGATGGGTGGTCTTAATTAAAAAGAACTACTCACGAGCAGATTTTCAAATCAATATTATTTTTACCAGCCATAAATTTGCATTCAGCATCCCTTGAGAGCTCATTTGACCCCAGAACTGCTTGCTTTTCTGGTTTTGTCTGGAAGCTGAAGGGTGAATTAGTGGCCACAATCATACTGCTTATGCTCTCTATGACTGATCACATAAGTCTGCCCCTACCTCTTAGGTTTATTATCTTTAATTTTGATTTATGCCATTATTTGCATAGATGGTACCACAGATAGCTCCTTCTAGGGAACAGCAGCCTGTAAACATAGACAGAGAGGCTTTGGTCAGCTATCAGTGGCAACATTGATGAAACTCCCATTGATTTGGTGGCCTGCTGGAAAGCCCATAAAGCAGGAAAATAAATTGTTCATTAAACTGGGCAGGCTGTAGGTGCCAGGATGTGGGTGCCTGCTGTATGTTGAGTTTGCTTCGGCTGCATGGTGTCTCCAGCAAATCCTGTTGTCATCCTGCAGGAGACCTTCTTAACATCTTCCCTTCCCTTTCCTTTCCTGCACAGATGATGCCAGCTCAGGAAAGGACAGCCAGCTGCCCGAAGGCTCCAATGGAGAATATGAAGACCATTCTGGGAAGCAGTGGGGTAAGGAGCAGTGTGTGTTTTGTGGTTTTCCTGGGCCCTTGGCTCAGTGCTGTTCATGTGGCACATTTCTCAGCTGCTGAAGGAGAGGAAAGGCAGAGCAACAAGAGTGAGTTCTCCTTACATATGGTCAAATAATAAACAGAGTGTCAGCTGAATGTGTTGGTGTGAATGGATCCCATCCAAGGGTCCTGCAAAATGCAGCCTGTGGTTGGCCCTGGGGCCCCCTGCCATTTACCCCAGCATGGTTCTCCCCTGTATTTGTTTTTCTGGGCAGAGACTTTTCTTTTGCATGTGCAGCTTTTACAGCTTTCATAGACTCCTTATAAAAAGCATATTGACTTTTACAGCAGTATTTCCAAAAGTCTCCAGTGCCAGCATAACATTGCTCCCACTGAGGGCAAAGGGGAGGTCTGACTTCACTTCAGGAGAATTAGCACTAAGCCAAGATGAGTATTTGTTAAGATCACCCTCTCTTTCAGACACCTGCCTGAGCTTCTCCAGGCCATGGACTGTTCAAGCATAAGACTTTGGAGCTGTTGGAGCTTTGGGGAACTGCTAAAACTCACTCAGAGCAGGCTCTGAATCGCTGCAAACCTTGCAGGCCCAGTTTGGTCCAAGCACTCCTTGAAGGACAGTAATTTGTCAGGCTGATGCCAAACAGCTTTTGGCCATTCCTGACAGGAGTGTGATGTGAGTTTATGAGCTCAGTGGACGAAGCACAGCATTTCATTTTGCTCGTGCAGTGCATCCCTCTCTTTATTTTTATATTACAGAGATGGCTTTGTAGCACGTTTGTGACCAGGGAGAGCCTCACAGCAGTGCTAGGGGTGGAACCTGACAGGCTTTTGCTGTGTGTATCCCACCACTGAAGCTGAGGCCTGTTTTCTTCAGCAGCTGGCAAACAGGGATGTGGTGTGCTGTGGTCCAGTCCAGGCTACACTTGAATTACATTTTTATCTCAGGCTGAGCTTGCTTGGGGAGAGCAAGGTAACCTCCACTCATTCTGGAGACAGTTGACAACATTTCAGAGCTGGAGAAAGGGTGTCTTAGATAGCCCTACTAAAATTATTAGGCATTGACAATCTCATGTCAGATTGTGTCTTACTCTGGCCGAGTCTGGTGTGCTGCAGAGTGTTGCTGAACCTCTGCTTTTTCTTCTTTTCATCCTTCCTGTCTGCTCTCCTCTCCCCAAGCAGAGAAATGCCTGGGGCCAGCCATGCACCCATCCGAGCCCATCCAGCACTGCTCACCGGTGAATGGCTGGTGTGGGCTGGTGTGCAGGAGGGTCAGTGTGTGCCTGCAGGTCTCTGGGGGATGGTGGGAGAAGGAGCAGGTGGTGTTGTCACAGTCCCGGGCCCTTGGAGAAGTGTGAGAGGAGAAGCATGGTGGAAATAAAAGCTCCACTTTACTTTCCATCTACCATCATAGAGTGGAACAGTGGGGAAACACAGAGACCTCCATCCATGTCTTCCCACAACTGACTGAGCTCTTAAACAGAAGGCTTGAAATACATTTCAATCCATAATCATATTGTGACTTTTTTTTGTAATTATCATGAAAGCTGAAGTGATAGTGACTGTTGCTACATGGGGGCAATGGTGGTGCACCACAGCAGACAACATTTTCAGATAATCACCCCACTTTGTGTGAGCAATGTCTGACAGGAGCCTCAGGGACTGATCCATGCCTCTCAAGGTGTCCCACAGGGAGAGGACACCACTGAATTCCTTCACAGGTCTTTGTGCTGCATTTAATTTTCATTAGCCCTGAATAAATCTTCATGGTAAACAGCATTTCAGCCAGGAACCCATACACAACACTGTCTCTTTGTCCCCATCCACTTGTGTTTTCCCTTGCTCTTGAGTGGGACATAATTTATACTGTACAAATGTGTGGTTCATGTTTATGAAGCAAATGCCAAGTGATGTGGAGGAGAACAAGCATGTGAATAACACAGAGGCACTTTGTAATTGCCTTTGCTGGCACTCCAACAAGCAAAACTTCTGTAAATGGAACAGATTTGGGGACAGACATTTAGCATCAACTCAAAAGAGACCTTTTCTTCCTGTCTCTCACAGTGCTGCTTCTCCTCTTTCTCCTTTGTGCTTGCTGGGTCTCTTTTTCTCTCTAATGTGTATGTCTCTCTCTCTTTCTCCTTTTTTTGTTAACTGGCTTTTCTAAACTTGTCCAATTCAGGCTTTTGTCAAGGAAACATTCAGGACTGTGTAAATGGGATCTGGTTTCAGCATATTGCACGCAGCCTGGAGTAGCTTTTGAGACCACATAATCACTTAACCTTTTTAAACAGAAAGAAAGAAAGGCTGAAAGGTCCAAAAAAATGTAGCTTTACCTGTAGTTTAGTATGTATTTGTGCAACCATGTGCAGGGAGTGAATGCAGAACTCCAGACAGACTCATGGGAGTCACAGTGGGAAGAAAACCAGAAATGTTAAAGACCTGCATTTTTTGGGTGGAAAGGCTTTCTGTCTTAAAATGCCCTACTGAGCAGGGGTGCCAGCAAGTCCTTCTGAGAGTTCAGAGTCACTAACTTGACTTTTCAATCTGCTGGGGAGTGTGTCTGTCCTGGCTCCAGCTTGCTCTTTGGTATGTTAGTCCCCGCTCAGGAATCCTGTCCATGAGCATCTCCCCTCTGCTTAGACCTGGTCTCAGAGTAAATTACTGCCATATTACAGAGTAGCTGTTCAGACCCATTGCATGGCTGCTTCCTGACCTCTCCATGAGCCTTGCAGACATTTTCTCAATTTCCACAGTGACAGCCCTTATCAGCACGTCTCCCTCGGCCCAGACTCAAATTTGTGATGTCGTTGCCCACGGTGTGCAGCTCTGACAGGGCTCATTGTCAGGGAGGGGGATTGTGTCTGCTGTGAGGGGCCTCCTGCAGCAAAGACCCCAAAGAGCCCAGCAATTCAGGCCCCAGGACCTGTGCAGGGGGTTAGTGTGTCACACTTGCTGCTCAGCTGTCACGGCAAAGACTTCCAGCGCCGGAGTTACTCCGGTTCATTGGATTACACATGAAAGCCTCTGCTGGGAGAGCAAAGCATTTCTGAGCAGGAGTTTGAAATAACATGAAATGGCTGGGACCCAGAACGACAGCCAAGGGGGGCAAGGGAAGGCTGTGGAGACAGATGGTTCCCCCTGTGGAAAGGGGGTATGCCAAAGGGTGTCCTCTTCCCGAGGGAGGGATGCTGGCCAAGGCTGCAGCGGGGTGAGGGCTAAGGGGTGTGCTCACAGACTCAGAGGGCCATGGCTGCCCTTCCCCAGAGCTTGGAGACGGGAGGCTGCAGACCAGCCTCCTCCATTCAGGAAAGCTCCACTGTAATGCACATCCCAGAGCTTCTGGCCCTCAGCCCTGGGCAGCAGGGCTGGCTGTCAAGTAGGAAGTTCCACTAGGCCATCCTGTAGCTGGCCAGGGAATCCCTACAAGTGCTTAAAAAGCCTGTAGATGTGCTGCTTAGGGACGTGGTTTAGTGATGGACCTGGCAGTGTTAGATTAATGGTTGAACTCAATAACCTTAAGAGGTCTTTACCAACTTCAGCAGTTCTATGATGGGCTTAGTCAGAAGTGCTCCTGGACTGGCATAGTTAAAGTAACTGTAAGAAATTTGTTATTTAAGTTCTTCATTAAATTTCAGATTTTGCCAGGGGAGGCCCTTGCATTTCTCTAAGTTTCTTGTCTCTGCACTCTTAGAAATACTGTTGATTTCTTTGCTAAGACAAGATGACCCATGCTTCTGTCCACCAGCTGCTATTGCTTCAGATTCTCCAGTTTTGGGATGGGCTGGCATGGGGTATCCTCTATTAACAAGCTCATAAAGTTTTATTGGGTCTTTGTTCACTTCTCTGGACCATTCAACATGAATGTTTTGTAAATTGGAGCTGAATGAATTGCACACATTTAAGTTCAGACCAATGTACAAAAGTCTGTCACACTTCTAAGACTTTCCTATGCATGTAAAAGATGCTGACTCTTCTTAAGTCCCTTTAAAACCACTGAGAACTAAGAGGCAAAACATCTTCAGGAAATGAAGCTTCGTATGACAAGCAAAAAATTGAGAAATTGGTCAGCGTGACAGGGATCTGAGTTTTTTCCTTTGGTCTTGGCCAAGGAGTTTGTGGAATATGGGAACAATTACAGTGTGATTATGGGGCCGCATTTTGCCTTCAGCTGCAATAGCGTGATTTTGGTATTATTTTGTGAGATGGTCTGGTGCAATTGCCTTACAGACACAGAAATTCTGAGACTGTGCTATGCAGAAAGTTAATGCATTGGCCAGAGCAATCCCATAGACATTCAAATGCATTGGGTGGGTGGTGAATCCCCGCTAAGGAAAACAGTTTGAGCTGATATGAGGGAGAGCACACACTGGCTAGTATGGGGCTGCCTCTCGAGCAGATCTGGCCGTGAGACATA
Source organism: Melospiza georgiana (assembly GCF_028018845.1). Classification (NCBI taxonomy): domain Eukaryota; kingdom Metazoa; phylum Chordata; class Aves; order Passeriformes; family Passerellidae; genus Melospiza; species Melospiza georgiana. Next base: position 72,906,999 of record NC_080434.1, read on the forward strand.
ACGAGTTTCCTTGTCCGCTCGTGTGCTGCGCTCACCTCAGTGCGTTGTGATGCCTTTGCAGCCCGGCCCAGGTTCACGCAGCCCGCCAAGATGAGGCGCAGGGTGATCGCCCGCCCCGTCGGCAGCTCCATCCGCCTCAAGTGCGTGGCCAGCGGCAACCCCAGGCCCGACATCACCTGGCTGAAGGACAACAAGCCCCTCACTGCCCAGGAGATTGGGGAGAACAAGAAGAAGAAGTGGACGTTGAACCTGAAGAACCTGAAGCCGGAGGACAGCGGGAAGTACACCTGCAGGGTGTTCAACAAAGTCGGGGAAATCAACGCGACGTACAAAGTCGAAGTGATCCGTAAGTGCGGCTCCGGGAGGGAGAGCAGAGAGGGGCTTTGAGAAAGGGACTGGCTCGGCCAAGACAGTGTGGGGTGGCAAGGGAGCAGAGCCTGGTCCGTGCTCTGACACCTGCTTGCAGATACTGATGTCTGGACAGGTGCTGGGAAGTGCTAAAAACATTAGAAAAAACACTGCTGGAACTTGAGAATGAGCCTGAAACTTGGGCAAGACAGAGTAGCAAGAAGACAATTGAGGAGATGAAATGAGGAGAGGTACTTGGGAAACAATCATCTCCACAGGCACCTGCATGGTGAAAGTCATGCCCAGGTCAGTCTTCCACAAGAGAATCAGTTGAAGGACAGACAGAGAACTAACAGAGAAATTCCTTTCAAGTACCATGGCTGAGGGAGGGAAATATGTAGGATAGCCCAGATTAGTATGTCAGAATGGGGGAAACCAGTCAATTTTAAATTTAATTGAGAAGTTTCCCAAGGGAAACTTGAAAAACAAGAAATCTTATGGTTAGAGTGACTATCCAGACAAGGCTTTAGGGCCAGATTATAAAAAATGTTTGGCCATCTGAAGGTCCAGGCAGGTAGAAATTAATTACTAAAAAAAAAATCCCCAAACCTTAAAAACATCCACTAGGATCCTGTCTGTATCTTTAGATGCCTACATAGCTTTAAAGATTCAGTCCTCAGAAGATGAGCTGTGGGGGATTACCCTGCATTGTGGTGAGGTAAATTGCTCTTCTTACTATCTAGCTATTCTGAGTCTCGCTCTCTAATCTTCTGTTTCCCCTATTATTGCTGAGGATAATTGTACTCAAATCCTTCCTGAGTTTGCCAGAGAAGAGCTCTTATTCTTAAATCACTGTGCTTTGCCTATGACATCATCATAAGTTGTCATGGAAATGATTACAGAGTCGCCAGCTCAAGAAAGAGAAGATGAGCTGAGTGGAGGGAAGATTGAATAGCCTTCATTAATGAGGAGCAGGGGCATGGAGGGCTGCTTCCAGCCACTTGGAAATCATGTTGTTTGTCTGTGCATACAATTTAGCATGAGAAAGTTTATCCCAGTGTGAAAGATTGTTCTTAAAGGTAAAGATCTGTTCTCTGATAAGTCCTTTCCCTAGAATCGCAGGAATTAAAAGCACATGTGGGAAGCTCTGTTGGGCTCTGAAGGCACAAACCTGCTGGACATCTGGGATTGATAAAGATGCAGCTGTGTGGAGACAGTAAAAACATGTGTTTACACTAAAACCAGGAGCAGAGGCAGGGAAATGAATCAAGCCCCATCCTAATGGCAGCTGTGGCATTTTCACTTCATCAAAACCAGACAGCACCAGGAACAAACCCCTTTCTGTGTCCCTGTTTATCTTGGTTTTTATCAACTTAAAGATGTATGTAACCTTTGTTTTCATTAGCTTTTGCTGGCTAGGAGTGAAAACAGTAACCAAAGCTGGAACCAGAGTCAAGGAGATAAGGGCATTAAGCAGTTTTCAGACATCTTTCTATTTTTAACATCATTCTGTGGAGCATTACAGGTTTTATTCAATTTCCTCCTTTTTTTCCCCTCCCTTGAGCCTCCACTCCTAAGTCCTGCTTATCTCAGTCTCAGTCTCCCCAGCTGTGATTGTTGCTCACAGCCCAGAGGCAAAGCCTACAGAGACTACTGTGGTATTTTTGTTTCCTAAGCACATCTTTAGAGCCCTCAATATTGAAAGTATCCCGAGTTTTTGAAAGAGGGTCCATTGTTCCTTCCTTTCACTCCAAAGCCAGTGCTGGTGGGAGCTGTTTTGTTACATGCTCAATCCAACAGTGTTTGCCATCAAAAGGAGTTGATGATTGCCAGCAGTTACCACCCACTGTGATACCATAATTTCTCCTGTGCCTAGGACAGAGGTTTGCATTACCTCCTTGTCTGGAAACTGTGACTGATTTATCTGATCCTAACGCTAAAAAAGATCCAAACATTCCTCAGAAGGAGGCGTACATTTTTCCTTTCACTTTATGTGGTGTTGACACAACCGTAGACTTACGATCCTGCTGGAAAGGATGGTCTTGTGAAGCTCTTCCAAAATATGAAGTCTCAGAGGGAAACCATCCTTTTCTCCAGGTCTGGTGCAGGTAGAAAATTAACTTCCTTGTTATAAACAGGAAGATTCAGGTTGAGCATGAGAACAGACTTGTTAAAGCCTCAGACAATGGTGGAGTTGTTTGGAGGGCACCTACCATTGGAGGCTTTGGCAAGAGGCTGGCAGGAGAAGCTTGCAGAAATCTCAGCCTGCCTTGGGGCAGGCAGTTGGACTAGACGATGATTTTTGCATCCCTCCTACACCTTTCCCCTCCGTTTGCACAATGCAAGTTACTGAGGCTGGCAAACCCCTTTTCCCACGGAGCTGCCTGTGTTTGTGTGCAGAGAGGACGAGGTCCAAGCCCATCCTGACGGGGACCCACCCCGTGAACACCACGGTGGACTACGGCGGCACCACGTCCTTCCAGTGCAAGGTGCGCAGCGACGTCAAGCCCGTCATCCAGTGGCTGAAGCGGGTGGAGTACGGCACGGAGAGCAAGTACAACTCCACCATCGACGTCGGGGGGCAGAAATTCGTCGTGCTGCCCACGGGCGAGGTGTGGTCCCGCCCCGACGGCTCCTACCTGAACAAACTGATGATCACTCGGGCCAAGGAGGAGGATGCAGGGATGTACATCTGCCTCGGGGCAAACACCATGGGCTACAGCTTCCGCAGTGCTTTTCTCACTGTCCTGCCTGGTGAGTTGTGATGCTTCTCCCCCCTCTGTTGTCAGTCTTCTGTGTCATGGCGTGGCAGTGTTCCTCACTCGGGGTCATCAAATTTGGTGGTGGTGTTCACAGAGGTCCCAGGACGAGGGAAGAGAATCTCTTCCCTCCATGTTCCAGAAGGCTGACTTATTATTTATGATATATATTATATTAAAAGAAAATTATATAGTAAAACTACACTAAATTTTTTTTTTTCATCAGAAGGCTAGCAAGGAATAGAATGGCTGGGGTCAGCTGATAGGTCAGATCTCTGATCTTGTCATGTTTTTAACAGGGGGCTGGGCCAGACTCGCCTTCCAGCCTAAATTATCCTGTAATTTCCAGAGCTGGTGAATCAAAATTTCATCTGTTAAGGTCAAAGTATAGGTCCCACAACTTCAAAGAGACCACATGGTATATATTTAACATTTCAAGCTACCCATAGGATTATTTGTCAAGGAGGGAAAAAGACATTAGTGTCTTAAAGAAGTTTAGCTTGGAAGCTAAGTGATAGATGTTTGAATATAACATATCGAATGATTAAGATAGCCTGTGGTTTTGGAAGTTTTCTGGGTGTCTCCCTGCAGGCTGAATTCTGTGCCTGGGTGTGTTTCAAGGCATTGGATATTCCAGCTGGTAGCTATCTAGACAAGGATTTTCACAGCTAAAATCCTATCCCCAGGACTCCTTTTGGGTCTATAAATGAGGAGATCAGGCTGAGAAACTGGAGTGGCTGTCCAGGGATAGCCACTGACTGCCAGCTGCAGAGAGATAAAGGAGGAGGTCGATGTGAAAGATGATGTCCAAAGCATCTTATCTCCTCCAGCAGCTTAATTTACTGCCCTTGGAAAGCCAGCAGCAGCTCCAAAGAGACTGGTGGAGGCAGAGCCCATTTGGGATAGGAAGCTGGGGCACACTTCAATGCTGAGTGAACTTTCAGTTCTGCATGGCTTGGGAACCAAGGAGGGGCCACCAGCTCCCCTACATTTTCCCATCCTTCAGCCTTCCTGCCAACCACACAAAAAGGTCAAGCCAACAGCCCCAAAACCCCACATTCATTCTCCCTGCCATAGTGGAGCGCTGCTGGGCAGCTCCAGGGTTGCCAGACAGGATTTCTAGAGAGTGCCTGAAGCCCTTGCAGGCACAGCTACAGCTGGCAGAGGTGGGTGGGCAGCGTGCTGTGGCCCTGTGCAACCTGGGCTGGTGACAGTGAGGGTTTACTGGCACATCCTGGGTTGTGTCCTTCAGTCTGGGCAGCAAAGCCCATTCTGCCACAGTGAGAGCGTTAGGGAGCTCTCTCGGGCTGGCTCTAGTGTGCATCCATTAAAGCCTGGATAAGAGAGTTATAAAGTCCCCCAAAGACTCCCCTCCTGACCCCCAAACCAGAGAACATGAGTTGCTGGTCCTTGCAGGAGCGCTGAAAGCAAAGCAGTGACCAACCATCGCGCGCTGGCTGGTTTCTGCCCCGTTCCCTGCTCTGGCAGAGTTGCAGACAGCCTGTCCAGCAGCCAGCCCCGGCGTGCCATGTGTTCTGCATCCATTAACCCTTTCTGTCTCTCCGTGCCCAGATCCCAAGCCTCCCGGCGCGCCCGTGCCGCCCTCCTCAGCCAGCAGCCTGCCCTGGCCCGTCATCATCGGCATCCCGGCCGGGGCCGTGTTCATCCTGGGCACCGTGCTGCTGTGGCTGTGCCAGTCCAAGAAGAAGCCGTGCTCCCCGCCGGGCACGGCCGCCCCCGCGCACCGCCCCGCGCCCCGCGAGCGTGCCGGCCTGCCCCAGCTCCCCGACAAGGACTGCCTCTCCTCCATCACCTACGACGAGTACGTGGCCCAGCAGCAGCACCTGCTGTCCCAGGCGCCCGGCCTGGCCCCGGCCGTGGCCCCCAAGATGTACCCGAAGATGTACACGGACATCCACACCCACACGCACTCGCACGTGGAGGGCAAGGTGCACCAGCACCAGCACATCCAGTACCAGTGCTGAGGGCTGGCCCCGCGGCCCCTCTGGGCTTTTCTCCCTCGTGGTACCTCAGCAGAGACTGCTCCAAGCCAGCTCAGCACTGCCAGCAACAGGCAAAGCAGACAGAAAAGGTTATATATGTAATTTTAAATATATATATATACATATATATATAATTGTATATGCGTGTGTGTATGTGTGTATATATATATGTGTATATATCTATATCTATCTATATAAATATATATATAATAGAGAAAGACACAGAGAGAAAAGAGATTTTTTTTTTTTAATTATTGCAATCGGGATGTAGCCGAGGAATAATGAAGGAACTCCAATTCACAGCAGAGAAGCAGCCGTCTCCAGCAGCAGAGACTTCCTGGATATTTTAATCAGAGTGGCAACAAGTGAGATGGGACACAGGGGTGTGAACCAATACACCTTCCTGGTGTTACTGAAGGGAGCAGGTAGAGCCAGAGGTGTGTGTGGCATTTCCTGGCTGGGCCTGGATTCCTTCCTGGGCATTGTTTTGGTGGGAGCCCCCAGACCTCTCCTGCCCTGAGTGACTCAAGCTCTGACACACCTGAGGCTCAGTGCCAAAGCACCGGGAGACATAATCCATTCATCTCTTCCAGGGAAAGGAGATAACACAAGAGGGTCTGAAAAAAACAATTTCTGTTCACAAGGTGAAATGCCACGTGCTTCTCAGTCGTGGTCAGCACAATCAGCTAAGCAAGCTGGTTGGTTCCGTTTCTGCAAGGTGAAGGCATCTTGTTCGCCATGGGATGTTCTGCAGACCAGCTCCGCTCCTCTGGTCCTAGGACTCAGTGCCACTGCCAGGAAAAAAGGAAAGAAGGAAAAAGGAACATTGTACAGAACACCTTTATATTTATATTTAAGAAATAATAATAATTAATAATAATAATTGAACTGCTGATGGTGAAGAAAGCAAAACACACTGTCCTTCTCTGATGGCTTAGAGTGACAAGCTACTGGATTTTCTGCGTCGATGCAAAATACGTGAGAGCATTAGAAAAAATAGTAAGAAGCGAAGAGAGTGAAATAATCTTGTAGGAAAAAATTGCATTTGAGAAATATCCACCTAGGTTGTGTGTGGTTGTCCCCTCCCCTCAGATATCACTTCGTAAGTGATAAAGCATTGCAGTTCAAACAACAGGAAAAACAGAAAGAAGAGAAAATAAATAAGGACCATATTAAATACCTATATGGACTGGGAATTAATCCAATTGCAAAATATAAAACCTTTCTAATTCTATATAGAGTTTAAACAGAAGTCATGTATATTTAATTTATTTTGTTAAACAAGAAAAAAAATGTATGATATTTTCGTCGAAACAGGCATTTCTATATGTATTTTTGATCAAAGAAAATAAAGATTTTTTTTTTCAGGTTCTGTAGATGCCATGCTCAGAACACACTTGATGTAGCTTGTGAACAACTGTGCTTCTCCTAACCTGGAGGCCACCTGTCTCTGTGCCTTTTCACACCAGCCAGGTGCCATCTCCTGTCCCCTCAGGTGCTGCTGGTGCCATCCCGTCCATCAGAAAATGACCTTTCCCACTGGCTGTGTTCTGGCTGGGGGCTCTGCAGTTCCCAGATCACTCCTCAGCCATCTTCAGCAGCAGAGTTCTTCTCTCACAGGGAAATCTGTTTTGCTGTGCGTTTCTGGGGGTGTGGGGAGGATGATTAATTTGTTTTTTAAGCCCAGGCCTGCAGTGGTTTGTTGGTTTGGGTTTTTTTTAAAGAAAATTTTGTAAATCAAAGCATAATAATTCGTGAGGCTGTAAAAGGAACTTTGGCCTCAGGGTGCTTGGAAGGGGAAATCATGAAATGTGGGTGAAACACTTGATTTGTAGCTGCAGCTGCTTTAGGAGCCAGTGGAGGGTGAGCTGCTCCCTTCAGTGGGGCTTGAACCTTCCCTGTGTGCACCCCACACAGAGGCACCCAGCTCTTCAGGGGCCAGCACTGTCTCTGGAGAAGGCAGGTTCAGCAATGATGGAACTGTTTATTTTCTATTCATTTAGGGTTTGATAGTTTAAAAAAAAAAAAAAAAAGAAGAAAATTTGAAACATGCTAATTTTCAAGTTTGGAATCACTTCCTTCTCAAGCCTGTTCCATGAAAAGGATCCCCACCAAACCAGCTGCTCCATTTAAAAGTGAAACACTTTATTTAATCTGAAACAAAGCTGTGCTTTAGGCTTTGCTTTTCTCTGAACATTTGTGGAGGTGTTTGCTCTGTGTTGACCCGCAGTGATTTTTTTCTGGTGGTTTGTTTGAATCACCAGCAAACCAAACAGTTCCCTGTTTGCTCAGCCGTGCTGCTGAGATGGGGCCCCGATTCAGTGAAACACTGAATCAGCTCCTGCTTTCTTCACCAATACATTCTGCTCCAAAAAGTCCTTTTCTTGCCTTAGGAGGAGGTTATCCATGTAATAACCCCTAAAGGAAATCCGTCCCTCCCTTGTAGAGGTTGTAATAAAGCAACCTATTGATAATTAGTATTTTTCAGCAGGAGGGTTCAAACAGATTTATGAAATTGCTAAATTTCAGATTAAGGATATCTTTATATGCATCCTCTCAGCTTCAGGGAGGACTGAGAGGAGCTTAAGTGTGAGCACTGATATAAGGCATGGATATAAGGCATGGTTTGGGCAGGAGCTCTTAATGGCTGAAGCATACCGACTCATTTAATTTTAAAAAATAAATAAAAAAGCCTCTACACACTAAGGGCATTGCCTTTATTTCAAGGAGACACTAAGTGTGTGTTTCCCTGAGAGATGCTAAAGTCCACATCTCATATCTCGTGCCTGTGGGAAGCTGCGTACTGCACCGTGGTGTGTCCCAAACTCCTGCACATTCCAGCAGCATGGGGCATGGCAAAGGGCAGGGTTCCCCTGTAATCCCGTGGCTGTTCTCTGCTCTCTGGGCCAGTGTTGTGGCAAGGAGACACTTCTGGCCATGCATGCCCTGTGGGCAGCACCAACACCATCCTCAGAGCTGGGCACTGGCTTTGTGGGTTCAGCCCTAACAAACCCCGAGAGATTTCCTAATGGCACCAGCTCCAGTGGCAGCTCTGAGCCTCAGAGAGGGGTTGGTGGGCTAAGAGAAGCACTCCTGCATTTCCCAAGCAGCACAGAACTCCAGGCTGCTGTAGCACTCTCCACCTGCCCTTTGTGACCCAGCTCCATAGTGCTGCATCACGCAGGCAAAAACCACATTTTGTCAGATGGCTCCGGTGGAAGGAGTGGCTTCCCCCTGCCCGGCAGAGATAAATCTCTAGTGCTGCTGACAGAGCTCTCCAGAGGCAAACGTTGCATGAAACCACCCTGTGTGGGCAGTGCATCAGCCCAGGGCAGCTGCAGCTCTGGGCTGTGGCACTGGGAATGCTGCTCTGCCTTTGGGTGCACCGTGAGAGATGCCATAAAGGTCTTGATTTGCAGAAAGCCTGGGGATTTCATCCTGCCTTGGCTGTCTGCTCCATCCTGACCACCAGGAATGGTGTGGGATTTCCCCCCAGGGAAATACCCTCACATGCCCTGTTTAGGAGGGGCTGTGGTTGTTGTCTGGGCCTTGCACTGGCTTGCTGTGCCTGGGTGGATTTCACATTTTTGAGGAATTATTTTTCCTTCACAAGGTACCTCTAAGACCTTTTCTGAGTCACTCTGTCCCAAGCCCTACTGCATGCCATTGAATTTTAGGGCTTGATTGTGCCTTGCATATGTTGCAAAGTCTTCCATAGTTTAAATAAATTCAACCAGGTCACACTTGTGTATGAATATGTTTTTTATTCAGTGGGAAAAGATTTGGATGCATCTTCATTCCTAAATAGAGGGTGTTCAAAGAAAACCATTGTCTTGTTTCTGGTAACTGACCCTATGTTGAACACAGAAGATTTTTCATTTTATGTATTTGTATGCATAAAGGCCTATAGATGTACATGCCAAGTTGTGATACAGAAGGCAATTGTACTTTTAAAACCATGGAGCTTCAAAGATCAAAGGAATTTTAGGCTTAAAACTCACTATCTTTGTTAATTTTATTTGCATTACAGATCAAACATGGCTTTACCTACCAGTTTGTGCATTTTTTAACTTTGTATGGACAATCTTTCTGTGGTCAGCCCCTTTCAAACTGAAAACTTATCAGACATTGAAGATAAAAAGTGTTCTGTGGTTTTCATTTGGTGACAAATACAATAACTGAACACATCAAAGGAGACAGAATGGCACCGTGTGTCTGTGGCTTTGTAATAAAAGTTGCAGAAAAAAAGGAATAAAAGCCTGTAGTTGTGTTAATGTGTTTTAGAGTTCTGTGTTTTGAAGGGAAGTGTGGCTCTGTGTGGGTGTGTGTGTGTTACACATCAGGAGTTTGTGCTGGCAGGGCAAACAGAATTGTAAAGTTACCTGTGTGCCACAGCTTGGTCTGATATTTTGTGTGAGTTCTGTGTATCAAGCAAAGGCATTATTTTTTTAATGATTTGGGAAAGATTTCTGGGTTTTAGTGAAAAAGGGCAGTTTTTAATCTGTTCACCTCTAGAGCCAAATGCTACAACTGCACTAGGAGCCAAATTTTAATTAGCAAGATGGAATTTTGGAGTGCCTGGAGTGGACCAGGGATTTCAAGGTCAAGCTCAGCACCTCCACCTCTCTTGAGGCAAACCTGTGAGTGTCTCACTGCTCACTCCAGAGGCAGTAAATGTCCAAGCTGTGACATCTGAAGTTCAGAAAAGCTGGCCCTCACCCAAAAGGGCCCTGACCTGGGCCTCTGACCCCAAAATCCCTGTGCAGGAATTGCACACTTGGGGTAGAAAAGAGGAAATATTTCTCTGTTGACTCCATTTCTGTGGCTGTCTGGAACTCTTGAGAGGTTTGAAATATTGGAATAAAGACCTGGGGGAGACGCAGAGGTGAGCAAACCCTGGGATGTGGTCAGATATTAATGGGGATTTTATCATGGCTTTCCTACCTGGGCAGCACTTTTGCCTACATGAGGAACTTTGAGCATGCCCAGGACTCCAGACTGCTCAAAGCTGGTGATTAACATGGAATAATTGGAAAACATCCTTACAATCATGGAATTACTACCCATACAGAGCTTGTTCCAGCTCTCAGAGATGCCAGTGGGAAAAAATCCTTGCAATGTCCAGAGGGAAATCAGTCAGACACATGGAGCCATTCCCAGATTTTTGCATCTTTTCCCTGGCTTGCCCATTGGAAGAGAAAGATGAGGCAGAAATTAATGGAATTAATTTCCAATTCCCCAGTGTGAAGCCAGACCCACATAAATGGGAAATGCACACTCTTAGGGAGATGGTTTAGGGGTGATTATGGTGGTGCTGGTTTGACAGTGGGGCTGGATGATCTTGAGATTCTCTTCCAACCCTGATGATCCTGTAGAGCACCAAGACACAGAACCAAACTGCTGAGAAAAATTCAAGACCACCAACCAATTAATACCTTCCAAATACTTATTGCCCTTTAGGTCTTTAAATCTCAAACTAGACATAAGGAAAAAAATCTTTTACAATGAGAATGGTGAAACACCGGAGAGCTGGTGGGTGCCCCATCCCTGGGAACATTAAAGGCCACGTTGGATGGGGCTCTGAGCTAATCTAGTAGAAGATGTCCCTGCCCATTGCAGGAGGTGAGACTAGATGATCTTTAGAGGTCCCTTCCAACCCACTCCATGCTCTGTGATCCAGGTGTTCTGGGATGGGTTAGGGTCTGTCCTCCAAATGCGCTGGGATATCCACCCGCCAGGTCAGTTCTGCATTCTGGACCTGTCAGAAAATGCTGCTAAGGAGGGAGCTGTAGGCATAGACTTTCTCTTCACCTTTTCCTATCAGCAGAGCATTTCTTTGCCCAAGATTCTCAGCTTTTAAAAGTTTGCTACAAACGTAAAAAAGCCATGAGCAAATCCCAGCACCAAAAATGTGGATTACTGTAGTTGGAAATTGGAAATAATGGCTGATAAAACCACATTTAAAATACTGGTGTTGTATTGACTGTAAGGTGGCACATATATATTGTCTGTTTATGGAGTGGAGTCTGGAGAAAAGAGAATGCCCATTTTGCATTTTGTGTGTGTTTACCAGCTTCAGGTCTTTGTGAACAATATATGGAGCTATGACCTTTATTTGTCCTCATTTTAGCTTATGCATTTTTTCTTTCCTTCTTTTTTCTTTTCCTTTCTGTTGGTCTGATGTAATTAGGATTTAACACATTCCCCAATATGCATGGACATCAGCAAAGCAATGAATGTTCTTTTTTCCCCATTTTCAATAACCAAATCCAGTCCAAAGTGCTATTTCTATACAAGCTGATCTATGCTTTAGTGAAAGGAGTAATAAATAACATTTTAGACCAGACTTCAAAATGCCTTTTTCCTTTGATCTGAGTAATTAAAGTCAAGCTGCTGTTCCTGAGCGTTTTCTGATGGAATTACACGAGTTACACAGCTCTTCATTTGTATCTTATTAAGCATTATGTGTTATTGATGCTGTCCAAACAATTAGCACCTAAATATGCCCCATATTCTCATAAAGAGGCAGTAGCAGTGTTAATGTTAATGCCCTGGTTAACAGTTTGCTCCCATCCCGAGTCCACCATGGCGCTTGAATGCCATTTAATATCACTCAGGACTTTACTGATGCCCTTCTGGAGTTGTTCTCTTCTGCAACCTTTCAACTGTGCAGTGAAGTGAGAAGTCGAGCAATAACATTAAGTAAAAATGGCATCTCTCTTAAGGCAGGATTTTTCCTAAGCTCGCTGCAAGTTTTGGTTATAGGAAGGCGAGCGCTTGGCGGCAATCGGTCATTCTGACGTTTTTATGGTGTTTTTATTGCGGCTGGCTCATTTCCATGCTAAAGAGAACATTTGTAACAATGCTTGCTCGCTCTGTTATGGTTGGGGCCGCGCTTTGTTCGCTGCTGCTGCGCCCAGCAATGCTCCTGGCACACGTCCTCCCAGACCCCGCCGTGTATTTATTCAAAAGGAAGGAAAAAGAAGTGTCTACTAAAACAATAAACTACTGCTGCTTGCCTTAACGTGGCCACAGCTTCCTTCTGCTGCAGACAATCAGTTAGAAAAGCTGTTGGGTAAACTTGCTCCTTCTTTGCTGAAAAAATAAATATTCGTGAAGCTTGCAGCCACTTTTTTCTGTGCTTTATTATTGGGTTGAAAACTGTGAAGGGTTTTAAAGTTAGTGATTTAATCAGAGAGATAAGGATGGAGGTCCAGATCCTGGAACCAATAGGAGCTCAGATTGAAATACTAATGAGGGCCTGGGTAAGGATTTAAGGCAAATTTTGATGTGTTACTTTAATATTAATGTTATCCTGCATGTAAGGATAGGTTCAACCCAATATTAATTTTATTATTAATTTTATTAGTTTTATAAATATTGAAAATTGAATACACTAATATATTCACTAATGCTGTCTGAGACAGGAGGTGAATGTGAAAAGAGGAATCATGAATGGAAGGGAAGATCAATTAAAAAAAGGTAGGGAGTGGTATCATGTCACCAGAGGTTTCCAGGGTCAAGCCAAGGCTTTGGCAACTGCACGTGTGTTGGATCTCAGGAGGCAGCTGGAGAACCTGTGGAGGCTTCCTCAGACCCAGGACAAGCTAGAGCACTCAGTGCCCACTGTGTAACAGGCAAATTCTCTCGGGCCCATCACTGCAGAACATCTTTCATTTAAAGTGTGTTCATGTCTTCCCTGGATTGCAAAGACAAGGAAGGATGTTTTAAAATTTAGATTCATCTTTTTTCTTAAGTGACTTGGCGAAATTAACAACAGAGTAATCATAAGCTTCCTAAAGCAGGGAAGAGGAACTGGCACTTCCCAAAGGGGGATTGGTTACTGCGTGGAGAAGAAGATCCTCAATGTTGTTTCCTCTTCCACTAAAGCCAATAAGATGAGTTTCTTACCCAGGTCCCATGAAACAAAAGGATGAACCTGGCTTTGACAATGAAATACAATGCTGAAAAAAAAATATAAGTATGCAGCAAACTGGTGAAGTGTCCATTTCTGTTGCCTTTGCCCAAACTTTGCGGAGATGTCAGCAGACGGAGGTGACTTTCCTTATGCTGCCGTGTTGTGCAGCCTGGGAGGCTGGTGGTCTCCTGAGCCCTCCCTGTCTGCAGGAACAGGGAGCAGAAGCAGCTGGTGGGAGGGTGCAGGAGGGCAGGGTGGGGTCTCTGCTGGTCCCAGAGCCCGCGTCCATCGCTCGGCCCCAGCTGCTGTTTGCTGGCCAAGCCCTGGCGCCCGAGCTCCCTCTGCCATGGTTCAGTGGGGGCCAAGAGCTCTCCCACTCGACACCACACCAGCAGGGTTTGGTGTTTATCTGGAACTCCCTTCCAAAGTGCATTCGTGGCAGAGGCTGCGTGTAAGGACAGGTCCAGCCCGCTATCACAGAGAAGTGATAAAACACTTTTCTCTCATTTTGGTTCTTAAGGCCTAATACTCCCATATGCCAGAAAAGATTTGTAAGGGGCCATAAAGTCAGCACGGCTTTGTTTGCACTTGTTTTTTGGTTCCTTGACAGTGCTGCTAGGGCCTCTGTGCAAACATGACTGCAGTCAGCATTTAAGGTGCCAGTCCCTGCAGCATTTGAGCTGATTTTCCCTCTTGACTGGAATGGACCCAGAAACCAAAAGGTTGAAAATCACCTGGGCAAATCAATGCCAAAATAGAACTTAGAAATAACCTACTCATTAAATAATTTTATGATAAAATATTATATACATTGTGTACTTAAATGGCAACTCTCAATTTCCAGAGTGTCTTCACACATTTTTGACCACTAAAAATTTCTACATCCCTGTGAATCATAGCAATAATCACTCTCACTGTATAGAAGAGACATTGAAATGCAGATAAATGAAAAGGTCTTTATAGAGCAGGAAGTTTGAAATTTGAAGTTGGATCCATGCACCAAAGCCATCACTTTCCTCATTATGTCAGCAGTGCTTGCTTTGATGCTGGGAAATCACAGGACCTCTGTGGGCCCTAATACCAGGGAACAAGAGACAGGACAAAAGGAAATGGCCTCTGGTTGCACAAGGGGAGGTTTAGATTCAATACTATAAAAATTTCTTCACAGAAAGGGTGGTCAGGCCTTGGAACAGGCTGCCCAAGGTAGTGGTGGATTCACCATCCCTGGAAGTCAAAAGGCATGCAGAGGTGGCACCTGGGGACATGGATTGGTGGTGGCCTTGGCTGGATCAATGGGTGAACTCAATGATCTCAGAGCTCTTTACCCACCTCAGCAATTCTATGATTCTGTGTTTTACTGTCTCTCAGAGCAGCGGAGTAGCAAAGCAAGATGAAGGTCAATTATATCCCCAAATTAGAGCTGGTGGCAAGATGGGGATACTGGAAGCCCCACTGGGGTGGCTTTGAGTTCCAAGCTCAGTTCTCAGCCAGTGGAAGGCACAGCCAAATTGTTGCTCTGTTCAGGGTCTTCACTTGTCCCTTTTTCTTCCAAAACATTGCCTAAAAGGTGAAGCTGTTTCCCCAGGTGCTGGATGAGGCGATCAGAGTGGTTTGGGTTAAACTTGGCTTCATGGGAGTCACTGGGATTCTCATGCTGAACTTTTTGGGAGGCAAGCTCATTTCCTTTAAGAAGCTGGCAGCCTTCTGACAGCTGCTGTCATCAGCACTCTGGTATATAATTTTTTTCCCTTTATTTTCTGGACAAGTATGTACAAGAGAAATGCGAGGGGAAATTTGTACCATCCTGGAGGAACTGTGCAACACGTGTCAACACCAAACCTTTGTCCTATAGCTACTAGAGAAATTCAGTTGTATGTGGCTCCAACTCATGCATGTCAAGCATTCAGAAGCTTCTCTCTAAGACCATGTGTTGTCCTTAAGAAAGCTGGGGGGCAAAATCATTATAAATAATTCACATTTCAACTATCACTAAACGGAAATTTTACCAAGCAGGTTCAAATTATTTATTAAACACTGTTAAGTCCCTCCAGGAGTATCAGGCAACAAATGATAGACAATATTTTGGCGGTAAGGAGAAGTGGTTGCTTCCAACAATTATGGATGACCAGGCTGTGCAGGAAATGTGTTTGGATTGTTAATCTTGATCGTTTTTCATTGTTGAGATTGTGGTTGAAGATATCAGTACAGGGACAAGCATACCAGGTGTGGATTTTTTTCTAACTATATGTTAAATTGTCAATATTTGGCTGCTCAGAAATTCTAAAGAATGGTCATGAAAAATATGAACTTCCAAAATCTTCAGTGTGTGGGCCATTAAAAATAATTTAATATAAAGATATGTTCCTGATACCTTTTTAATTTTACAGAAATCATGAAGAGAGTTTACAGAGACAAAATCTATTACTGCTGTATTTAGTGAGGAAGTTACAGTTACTTTATTCTGGTTAATATATGTGTCACCAGTGTTGGTCAATAAGGAAAGCCATTTTGTTGTTTCCAAAACTGTCAAATATTTGAGCTGTCCCCTGGTCGTATTTTTAATACTTTCAGTCAATGTCCCTAGGATATTTCACAGTATTTGGAACTCAGAAGCCAGGGTTGTTTTTTTTTCTTAATTTAGCAGATTAAATGTGTAGCATTGGAGACATGTTCTGGTCTTTGCCTCTGGCAATGCCTGTGCAGTATGTAAGGAAGACAAGTCAATAATTCCCATTTTTCCAAGGCAAAATATCAAAACTGGAAGCACCAAATTCCGTGAGTCTGCCTGGGGGAGGCAGCCTGGAGTGCTCTTCTGTTCAACCTTCCTTTGAAGGCTCAATCAGCGTTTCCCTGTAAAACACACCCAGAGGGTTTGACACCTTTTTATGTGATAGTCAGGTGCTGGTAACTCTCACTCGAGGTGTGAGAGAAGGGCTCTGCGCATTGCAGCCCTTGCAAATCTTCCATCCAAACTCCTGAGAACTGCCCCAAATCGTGACTTTCTGAGCACCCTCAGCCGGGCATCCTGAGGTTTTCCCTTGTGTGGGGATGGAAATAAACGGAAATAAATGCTGTGGGCAGGCAGGGGAAGGAGGCAGGGACTTCCAAAGCTGCCTGAGAGCTGTTCAGGGGACAGCCCCGCATTTGCACCTCCTTGCAGCCACCGAGGATCCCCCTGGGCCCTGAGCAGGGCTGTGTGGATGAGATGAGGGGCACGATTCCCCTGGGGCTGTCAAATCTCTCCGTGATGCGTCCTGCACCAAGAATGCAGGCTGTGCTGCAGGGCTGGAAAGGATGGGCTGGAAATGGCTCCATCCAACATCCCTAAGGCAGGCACGCTGGGCAGAGAGCAAGGTGCCAGGACCCATATTTGGAAGTCTTTCATGGCCATCATCTGCCATCATCTCAAGCCAAGAATCATAAGCATTATAACAAGGAGATATACTTGAGCGCAGAGGATTACGGTTTTCTCAAGGATTGTTGTCATAAACCCCATGGTGGGTAGAGCTTAACATAGTTTATGATAATAACTGAGTATCACATTGCCCACAGCATCAAAAAATGACGGCAAAATTCAGCAGCAGGTGGGCAGCTTTAATTATATAGGCTCCAAAGGGAATAAACACTGGGATGGTTTTTACTGTCTGTCTGGTATGAGTCAGTCCACAAGGACCCCACTGGTGCGATTTGGTGAGAATAAAGCATCTAGCCTGTATTTAACCATGCAAAGTTTCTTATTCTCTTTTCCCCCCTCTCCCTGTGAGAGCAGAGAAAACAGGATTTGTAGGAGGAACTGGGGGATGTGTTGCTGTCAGTGATTTGCACATATCTGAAGCAGGGCAGAAACAGAGGAAGTACCCGAGCAGCTGGGGCTGCAACAGATGTTCTCCAGACAGCTCTGCCTCATGGAGATGTGGTGCAGTAACAGGTCATGTTACAGAAACAGAAAATTAAAAAGAGTGATTTTGCATGCATGAGCACTGGCTCCCCAGGCCTGGCAGCGTGAGTGACACTGAGCAGGGGGAGGCAGCTGGGACCCCTCTGAAGAGATCATTGTGTCCCTTGCCACCACAGCCTGTCTTTGCAACACAGAGATACCTCCAGCAGAAATAACCACACTCCCAGTACGGAAACACAGGAGGGGTGAGTGCAAAATCCCCTCAACATTTCTGCAATTTAAGGGTGGATTCCAAATTTCTTGGTATTTCTGCCTGAGGGCTTTTTGCGCCTCTTCCTGCAGGTCACTGAGTGTGGATTTTGCTTTATACTGACCTAGAAATGAGAATGGCTGCAGGAAATTTGCCAGGAATCCCTGGACATTATTCCCTGCAGTAGGACCTGTTGTGGTGAAGCCAGGTGGTGATGTCCCAGCTGGAGCTCCAGAGCCATCCAAAGCTCCACAACAGCCCAAAGCTCCCCAGAGAAGGTCCCAGAGCATGGCCAGGACAGCTCTGCCCTTGCAGGGTCTGCTGCTCGCATGCTACTGGCTTCATCTAGGGGGAAATAGGAGATTTTAGGTGATCTCTGAGGCCAAGAGGCACTACACCTTCCTCTTGGGTTTTTGTGATTGAAATGGCTCCCCAGGTATTAAAAAGTCTTTTTTCTCTTAGCTTTGTGACCGAAGAAGAAGTTGAGATTCCTCAGCTCTGGTTTTAAAGGTTGTTTATTTTCTCTTATCTATTACATTCTTTCTCTGACCTGCTGAGATCTGTCCTTCAGGCTGGGTTGTGGCACTCTGACCGCTCTTGGGGTGGCGTTAGTTTTTATACTAAGAACTACATGTACTTTATTTACAATAATTTCCCAATACCTATCACCTATGTTAGACAGTCTGTCTCTACTCTAAACCAACCCAAAAGTGCCACCATCACAGCAGAAGATGGAGACCAGAAGAAGACAAAGACGAAGATGAAGAAGAAGAAGAAGAAGAAGAAGAAAAAGAAGAAGAAGAAGAAGAAGAGGAAGAAGAAGAAGAAGAAGAAGAAGAAGAAGAAGAAGAGGGACAGGACACCCAGATTCCTCCATGTTGCCTCTTGAACCCCCATTCTAAATCCCCAAAATTCTACATTTTCACTCTGTGACAAATTCACTATCATTCTACTCAAACTCTTGTGGCTTGCAAATCTTCTCACAAAGTTGGTAACTTTTTGCATGGGCTAAACTCAAAGTCACAGGTGTTTTTAACTCAGTGCCAAGGTCTCTGAGTCCCCTGCCAGGGTCTCGAGCCATCCAAGGCAGCCAGAGGAATGTCCTGGGTTCTGACAGCTTCCTTTCCTTCAGATGAAGAGAGTTCCTAGCTACCAGCTCATAGGGTTTCTTGAGAGATCTCCGGTATTTTCCTTGAAACTGAGCTGTTTTGCATCCAGGAATACAATAGTGATGAGGTCAGATGGCAAACTGGGAGCACAGAGGGCAATATCTTGTACTATTATTAAATTTTTTTCCCAAACTGGGCATCATTTATTTCCACAATGAGCAACATCATAAAAAAGAAACTGGCCCTCTTCACTGTTTCCCTTTGGGTACACAGAACAATTTCCTTACCTTCCTGTCTGGTTGCTTTATTTCAGTGTGTCCCAAAGGTTTTTCTCATTTAATTATTTTCATTAAAAAACTGAACATTGCCCTCTTACACTTAGTGCTTTCAATACGTATGTTTTTCACAGGTATCTTATTCAGCTTTGCCACTATGATGCTCTAAAAAAGCTCCATCAGTAAATGGAAATGGACTCAATGGGATATTAAATATATTTAAGTAAACACATTAAGCAAACATTAAGAAAAGTGAGCACTCTTAACTCGATGAAATGAGACTGCAAGCACACAAGGGCCCCGTAATGGCAGTTTCATTACAAACAGACTCCTGTACATATATTCACATGTTCCAGCCCTCTCTCCTCACATGAGAAAAGTGTGATCTGTCATGTCTTTGCATGATATCACTGCTCTGCTGGCATTGAAATATTGTATTTATTGCACCGTGCAGTGCTTGGGACCAAAAACATTGTGGCTCTGAGTGGAAGGGCCTCACCTTGTTGTGTCTCTCCAAGTTCATCAGAAACCCAGAGCCCACCAAATAACCAAATTTCCTATTTACAAACACGTGGGGCAGCCACTGGGGATGTCTTAAAATATTTTAATCTCTTTAACCACCCATTTCTAGAGTAATTTAATTCAGCCTTTAGCACACCTCATGCTGTAGAACAGTGCATTTTGCCACTGAAATCCTGTGCAGGAGCTGCTGGGAGCTGCTGCAGCCACTCTGGCTCTGCAAAGGGCAGTGTGGGCACCTTTTGCTGGGAAATTGTGCAGACAAATCCAACAGAGCAATCCACAGCCGTCCTGACAGTCACTGCTCAAAATCTTTATTGGGGGCTGATGAATGGAAACCACCTGTACAAAATTCAGGGAGTGGTTTCTGAGGAAAGGAAAGAGGAACTGGGATTTCTTTTACACGTGTTTTCTATATTGCACTCATAATTACTAATTGCTTCCTCACTTGGGATTACAGGCTATTATTTTAAGCTTCAGAACATCAGTGACATGTAGGGATAGATTGATTGCAAATCTCTATTTTTTCTATTTCTGAATAGGGATTACTTGTAAACCCTGGATATTTTCCTTACCTGGGAGATTAGGGTAAGGTTACCATTCCAAGCTGTCGTGTATTTCTGGTCCAGACCAGTCCCAAATTGCCATCTCTTTCTGCTCCTGACCTCCTTTTAGCTTTCACACCTCCCTCCCCCTTTGGGATCATCTTTGCAATAGTGCCCAGAAAAGCCCCCTCTCTGCAAAGGAAAAGATACAGAGCTGAAAAGGCAAGTTGGATTTTGGGGGAACATTTTCAAATATTTTCCTGCTGCTCATGGGACCTTGCTGGCCCTGTGACCATCCCAAATTACAGCAATGAAGAATGATCAATGACCTGGACTGGTCAAGTCACTGGGTTCCCTTATTGACCAACACTGGTCACAGGACTTCTGTGGGAACAGAATCACAGAATCACAGAGTCACAGAGTCACAGAATCACAGAATCACACAATAATGAGGCTGGAAGAGACTCTAAGATCATCGAGTCCAACCCATGCCCTCACACCTCAACTAGACTGTAGCACCAAGTGCCATGTCCAGTCTTTGTTTAAACACATCCAGAGATGGTGATTCTGCCACCTCCCTGGGAAGAGCATTCCAGTGCTTTATTATTCTTTCAGTGAAAATTTTTTTCCTAATGTCCAACCTGTACCTTCCCTGACGTAGCTGCAGACTGTGTCCTCTGGTTCTGTCAGAGACCAACCCACCTGTTTCCAGCCTCCCTTCAGGAAGGTGTAGAGAGCACCAAGGTCACCACTGAGCCTCCTTTTCTCCAGCTAAACAACCCCAGCTCCTTCAGACAAACCCCAGCTTCCCCACTGCCCAGGATTGTGAGAGCCAATCTTGGCACTGCCATGAGCAGCACCTGCTCCCCGAGCAGTGGATGGCTCTGCATTTACACAGCGTTACTCCTCCACTACAAACGTGGCAGGGCTTTTGGAGCACAGCCTGGAGTTGTCCACTCACATCTGGCACCTGGAGGAATTTCCCTTGTGTGCTGTCCCATCAGATTTAATGACATTTTGCCTCTGCAGGTCATTTTCCTTCTGACTGAAAACCTGGGACAGGCAATTAGAAGAAAAAGTTGTATTACAGTTATCTGGGCAAGACAAAGTTCAGGAGGGAAAGAAAATACTGAAGCAACCATATGCTTCTGTGGTAACACCTGAAAAGAGACTGACATCAGCTCTCTAGCAGCTCACGAGGGTGGCAGACAGCCTTGCCCACACTTCCAAGACCTCACAACCCTTTGGAAGCCCATCAGTCATGTCCATAATGAGACTGAAACCTTCAGTGTCCAGTAGCCCTTGCTGAACACCCCCCAACATCTCAAGAGCAAGGACCAGCAAGGCGCTCAGGGCTGCTAATCTGCTTTTTCTCCCTGCTGAAATCACTGTTTTCTCCTGACTGCTGCAGGAAAGCATGGCACAGAAACTCAGGAACCCACATGCTGAATTCTGGAAGATTTACTGGGCTGCAAAGATGATACAGCCCAGAGTCCAAACCAAGAAAAAAAAGGTGCGAAAAGGAACGGGGGGAGAACAGGGGAAACACTTGAATCTCCTCTCTGGGAGGCTTTTCTAAAACATCAGCTTTGGCATGGTCTGGGATGCTTCAACTGGGAAATCTGCAGATGAGGGAGACACAAGGGGCTGCTTCAGGAACTGAGAGGCCTTTTTAGGGTGAAGTGCTGTGAATAAATGACCAAAGCCAGTGACAGTGCGAGAAATCAAAAGGAACCATAAGAGCATGAAAAGTAGGGAAAGTTTGAGGTCAGCTGCTATAATTCAGTTTAACTGCACCCTCCTCTCTGACCTCCACAAGAGCTACAGCTTTCAGGCTTGATTCTAAGCAGGAGATGTACAAAAAAACCCAAATTAATTTGGAGAAATAGGAGGAAGGTGAGTTTAAAATGAGAGAATGGATTGATCATTTGGCTTAGTCTACTCAACAATTTTCATTACACCCTCCATTACCATATTCCAGTTGAGAGGGGAGTGTTTTCTCTCCATCTGTTAATGAAAAGAAACCTTCACAAGGGCTGGTTTGCTCTCTGCCTGGAGAGCTTGGCACCACAGGTCAGTAGGAAATTTGTTCCCCATCCTGTGAGATGTTTCAGAGATTTTGCTTTTCCTGTCCTGTAATAAATAAGAAGAACAAGTAAAATTCTCCACTCCAAACTTTTCCCCTCCAATTTCAGATTGGTTCCACAGAAATTTTTAATCTGTAGCATGTGGGACCAGTTTATTTCAATTCTGATATCTAAAGATCAGGAAAAGCTCTTGGGAAGTGTAAGTGTACTGCGATTTCAATGGTACTTTAGAATAAAAAGAAATCATTCATTTAAGAAAAAAAAAAAAAGAAGACACAGAGTTGCAAAGCGTATTTTTAAAATGTTTGGTCTGGAGAGTTTTTCCTCCCCAAATGTTCCTCCGAGCAGGTTGGATTCTGACAAAGCAATTTCCAGGAAATGTGGCTCCTCTCACGCCAGTTTGGGAGATCCTGCACTGTTTGGGAGATCCTCATCTCTGGATCCATGCCTGGGACATTGCCCTTAGACCTGTGTGGAAGAACTTTGTTCAAAATCATGGGCTGGATAAGCTGAACTGACCAGCAAGAGGGATTTTTTTGTTGCTAGGTGGTCAGGCAACACATGTGAGCTGATGGGCAACTTTTCAGTGGCTTCATGATCTTCCCCCACTCCTTTTTGTTTCTTTTAAAGGATTGTTGGGGAACTGGAATAAACAATCTGACACCTAAAGGTGGAAGTACATGAGCCAGACACTCTCTGTCATAACCTGGAGCAGCAGGCAGTCTGGTATATCCAAAATATAAAGCACCAGGTATTCTGGAGACTGGGAGAGGATCCAAAACCGAGTTAACAGGGCATTCAGACTAGAATAAAAGAGACCTTATTTGCGGAGTTATAAATTCACTGAAATGTGTTCCATGTATAGAAGGAACAGGAGGTCACAGGAGTGGCCAGTTTGGCTTACACGAGGCACCGAGGGCAAGGAGCTGGCAGAACACACTCTGCATGATGCCAAAGAAATCAAATGCAGCTTGCTGCAGCCTGGGGAGGCCAAGGGACCCATAACACAAAGAGATGCAATTATAGCTTGGTCAGAGTCCCCTGACGCCAGCGTGGTGCTGGAGCTGGAGCTGCAGCGTTTCCATCCCAAACAGGGCTCATTGTGCATTTCACCACATAGAGCTGCTCCCCTTCTGAGCTGGGGCTGGGGTTTTCCATCCCAAACAGGGCTCATTGTGCATTTTACCATGTAAAGCTGCTCTCTCTCTGAGCTGGGGCTGCAGCGTTTCCATCCCAAACAGGGCTCATTGTGCATTTCACCATGTAAAGCTGCTCTCCTCTCTGAGCTGGGGCTGGGGTTTTCCATCCCAAACAGGGCTCATTGTGCATTTCACCACATAAAGCTGCTCCCTCTCTGAGCTGGGGCTGCAGCGTTTCCATCCCAAACAGGGCTCATTGTGCATTTCACCACGTAGAGCTGCTCCCATTCTGAGCTGGGGCTGCAGCGTTTCCATCCCAAACAGGGCTCATTGTGCATTTCACCATGTAAAGCTGCTCCCCTCTCTGAGCTGGGGCTGGAGTTTTCCATCCCAAACAGGGCTCATTGTGCATTTCACCATGTAAAGCTGCTCCCCTCTCTGAGCTGGGGCTGGGGTTTTCCTCAGGCCACAGATGGGAGGAACGTGTGAGAAATGAAGGGAATGTTCCATGGGTATTGCAGAGAGACCTTCCCCTCTCCCTGTTCTCCTCACCACACCAAACCCCCTTCCCCTCTGAAGGAAAACCCTTAATTACACCAGGAGATATAATGATCCAGCTATAAGATGGGTGTGGACATTGGAGGGGAAGGTTGTGTAGGTTATTGTTTGGGGCAGAGTTTTGCACAAGACACTTCAATTCTAGCATTCTTTGAGGGAAGGGAGAAGAATTACTGACCTGATTTAGTGTTTAGATTTAACAAAAAAACCTCCAGCTGTTAATCCCACATTAAAATCATCCCCTTCAGCATTTCAAATTTTTTTAAGAGAGGCACTATGCTGAGCTCAGCGTGCTGGGGTTTGTGAACTACCTTCTTCAGGAATTCCCTCATTAGGATTTAGGAGCAGGGTCTAATTCTGATCCTTAAAGCCTTCTCCTGAATCTAGTACCATTCATATGTGCTTTAGTCTTTGGCTCTAATCAACACAGCCCTACTGAGTCTGGCTTCCCTATCTCTGCATGTTAAATAGCAACACAGGGATTTATAAATTCTGTCAAAGTTTGGCTGTGTGTTGGTTTAATCCCCCTGGATTGCTGTTTCTAAATATTTACGTTACCTGAGATTTTGTTTCAAACTTAATAATCAGCTATAGCCCAGTTAGCCACAAAACCAGCCTTTGATATGCACAATGCCTAGAGAAGAGAAAAATCTTGAGTGTTTGGAAGGTACTTTGCCCATGGCAATGCATAAACACGCTGTTGTGGGGTTTTGTGCATGTAGGAATAAATTACTTTTGTTATCACTTCTGAAAAGTTAATCTGGAGCAGTTTCCTGTGCAGAAATTGAAGGGAGCCTTACCACCCACACAACCATAGCCATAACCCTGTAGGCTATCTGGCTGTGTTTTGTGGGTAAACTGGAGTGTGTTTTCAGAGAAATGTCTCATTTAATACTGTTTTCCTTCTTCTGTCTGTCTGCTGTTCTTCCCATTTCCCTGATAACAGTCACTATTAATAGATTTGTTATTAAGTCACCACTTGGCAGCTCCAGTTCATGGTGTTAATTGGGAGAGGCATATCTGAGACATGTGGAGTGCTTTGTTCAGCTTCAGACCCTACAGCCCAAGCAATGTGTACTCCAGACACACGAGATCCAAATCACAGGAGAGAGAATATGGGAAAATCACCCACAGCATGTTTTAAGAGACCTGAAATAGGTGAATCAGCCCTTGATCTGAGCTTTCATAGACACAGCTTTTTGCTTATATATTATTATAGAATCATGGAGTCATTAAGGTTGGGGAAGACTTCTAAGATCATCAAGTCCAACCATTAATTTAACACTGCCAAGGCCAGCACTGAACCATGTCCCCAGGTGCCACATCCACGTGGTTTTTTAACATTTACAAGGATGGTGACTTCACCACTTTCCTGGGCTGCCTGTTCCAGTGCTTGACAATCCTTCCCATGAGGAAATTTTTACAATTATCTCACCTGAACCTCCCCAGGTGCAGCTTGAGGCCAGTTGTATTCCTGATTTAAACTCAATTCAGATTAGACCTTAATAGGCTATACCTTAATACGGCATTTAAGGACTGACAACAGAGGAGTAATTAAAACCTTTCTGGGAGCCTCTTCCAAGCCTTTTCTATGGTTAAACATGTGTGGAGATGAGGCTGAGCACCTTGGGCTGTAACCTAATGAGTTCCAGCTTTGTTCAGGGCATTGGAAAGCTGATCAGTAACAAAAGCTTCTTCTCTGATACACCTTGCAGACAGAACTCCCCTGAATTTACTTAAAAGTAAGTAAATGTTCTCAGCACACCACACAGAAACCTGATGAGAAGAGTTTTTATTTCTATTTCTCCCCAAGACATTTCTACAATAATTCTTGTAAGTCTATTTTAGAAATTAGATAAATAATTTCCATTAGAAATTAGATAAATACCACCTCTTAACCTCCCAGACCTGACCCAGCCAACACCACCCTTTCCAGTCTTTCTCTAGAAGGACTTTGTCTTCTGAAGACATCTATTGGTTAATTTTGACTTAAATGCATCCTGGGCTACTGGCAGAGTTTTCTATGATGCTGATTGCCATCAGCCTCCGTGGGTCTGTCCTGAACCCACGGCAAGAAGGAATTGGCACTGCTGGCTGTCCATCCCCTTGCCTTGTGGATGAGCTGTGAAAGGCTCCAGACCCAGCAACATGTGCTTCTCATCAGCAGCAGGGGAAGCTGGGGCTCCTCGGGTCACCCTGCCTGAGGTAACTGCTGCAATCAACAAATCCCTGAGCACAGCAGAGATGCAGCTGCCTGGCCCGTGCAGTTATCCAGCCAGCTCGGGGGAGAGCAGCAATTAGCTTGCTGAATGCTCATGAAGAGGTAAAATTCTCGAAGCAAGGCGTAAAGGAGCTGGTGCTGAGGAGCAAGGGGGATGTGGGAGAGGAACCTGACTCAGTTTGGGGTGCTGAGTTGTCCACAAGCTCAGGCCAGAGCCAGACAGGGAGAAGAGACTGACCAAGAGCCACCAGGAGTGGCCAAGAGCTTCTGCATTTGGATGCAGAGCTTGGTGCTGGCCTGTCCGGCGCTTTGCCATGGGTTATTAACACAGCTCTTACACGGATGAGGATTCTGGCTTATTAAAGTGTCCCAAGAGGATGTTTCGTACCACTAATTAATCTCTTCTCACTCCTCATGTCTCACTTCATTCTCCTTTGTAATTCCCCATTGGCCTCTGACTCTGGAAATCTCATTACCGCAAACATCATCTCCTGCTCCCTTCAACACTCACATCATTACAGACCCAACTGTTCCTGTAAGGGAGGGAAAGGCTCCACATGAACCTTCTCCTGGGCCTCCCCAGGCATTTTAAGCTGTTCAATTATTTGCCCATCAATTACATGAATTAGTCGTAGCAGTGAAATCAGGACCCACTGTCTGAGGTGCAAATGAGACAAATAAACCTCAGTCCTCTCCCCAGAGAACTCACAATCCCCCTGCATGTTCAACATGAGCTCTCCAGGGCCTCTTGTTGGAAAAAAAATCCTTAAAATGGTATAAAAATTAACCACTCATTGAAAGAAAAATGATCCTAAGCAGCACAGAAACACATGGAAGGGTGTTAGCTTGGAAGTCCATGAAGAGTTTCTGTCGCTTCAGTTTGTTTGTATGGTTTTGGGGTTTTTTTCATTCTAGCAAGACCTAAGATCTGAGATGATGTGTATTTGAGAAAACATTACTGAACATCTGGTTGTTAACTGGATATTGAAGGGGCCATCCTGCAGTACCCCCAGAATCCCCTCTGGAGATGTGCTGCACACTCCAAGTACAAGGACTGAGTGTGTCCAGATGTCCATACAAACCTCTTTGTATGGACATATAAAGTCTAACTCACTGGAAAACTGCTCAAATCTCCTAAAACCAGAGGCTGAGGGCAAAGTGGGTGCCTCCCCTCTGCTCCTGGCCAGCTCTCAGTGCTGGTGACAGCCACCACGGGCAGAGGGGATATTTCAGTGTCCCCTTTGTCCTCTTGCCATCACTCATGGGTCGCCCACGGGGCACCCACCAAAGGTGTGGTAACTCACTTGGCTGTCTGGCAGGGGCTGTGCTTCAGTCCCTGCTGAGTTGCTGAGCTTCTGAGCTTTGATCAACTTTGTGTCAACTTTTCAAACACTGACCAGCGAAATGTCCTCTGCCTCCCTTCTCCCCCACGTGTCCCGAGGTGTGTGCTCAAAACCAGACACAGCCAGGCTGAGAAACCTTGGCTTTCCTGCAGTTCATCCCTGCTCAACTCAGTGGGGCTCCAGCAGTGATGAATTCTGACCTTTGCACGAAATCCACGGCAGAGCAGGCAAGAGTGTCTCTCTATTCTAATTTAAATTTTACACTCAAAGGATGCACATGCATTTCAAACCCACCTGTTCAATCCTTGCAGCTGAACCATTGAGCTGTGGTGTTGCCGCTGAGAATTCAGGGGAGATGTTTGACAGAGGGTGAGGGAGCTGCTCTGCATCATTTGGGAAGGCAGAGGTATGGGATGGGAGTTTGGGACCTCTGAGAGAAACAAAACCTGCACCAAGTGCATCAAACAGCAAAATGTTGCCAGGAACGAAGAGGATTAAACCCTTTAAACTGAGCTTAAACCACATATGCCTAGAAGTAGAGAAATTCCTTCCTAGCTTGTTTTCTCCCTGTATAATTAGTCTTCAAATATGCTTTCTGGAGTGAGTGCATTGTCCCAGTCTAAGGAAAAAAGTGGAATGATGTAACTGGTTTCTTTCAGTTCCCACTTCAGTGCAACTTCACAATACCCTTGGACTTCAGGGGATTAAGTTCCTGTCTTGGCTGTGGTCCAGTTACTGGTCATTGCTATTTGTCGATTACCCCAGCATTCCAGAAAACATTTTATCCCCTTCATTAACTCACAATTGACCAATCACATAAATCAGGTTAAGGACTAGTGGACATGTCTACAAAGAAAAGAGAGATTCTAAGAAAGGCCGATTAAAGAACAGGTGGAATCTGATTTTGTCTTAAGATCTCTATTCTTGAAATTGCAAATAATGACCCCTGCAAAAAAGAACATTAATTCAACCTACCACTCTTTTGTTCACACTTTGAAAAGATGAAAACAAAGCATTGTTTCTCTAAGAGAAGCCTCCACCTTCTTAAAGATACACGGCTCATTTTCATCATCAAGTTCAAAAGGAGATTTTTTGCAGACCTGACACCTGTGAATGTGTGGGTGCATAATTGTGTCTGTGGTGGACTCGCTGTGTCACCAGTGCACAGGTGTGCTGCTGTGAGGACAGCTGGACACTGGGACACACTGATGTCCTGTTGTACTCGGGGGTCACTGCAGGAGCCTTCATTCAGTGAGAGTCAGGAGAAGCCCTGACCCTGATTTCACCAAGAACGAGATTGGGTCCTGTGTGAGATCAGCTTGCCATCTTTATAGGTGATATTTAGGACAGCTCTGGTGCTGTGACCTCCTCCTGGAACCCAGGGACCCCCAAACCTCCTCTGAGGTGACAACAAGGGCTGCAGTTTTGCATCCTGCCCTTCCCATGCCTCCCTCTTTGTTTGGCCACGCTGCAACCCTGGAGCCATAGAAGAGTGAAGCAATTCCTTGAGCCTTTATTGGTGTTTGGAACAGATATTTTTCTCGGTTTGACTTGGGGGAGAATGTTTCCAAGAATGCAACTGGATGGGTTTAAAATTGCACACTTAGCCATGGGCCACTCTCTGAGCTCTCATGTATGTATGACCAGCATGTCTGGGGGCAGGAGCAGTAAATGCTGCCTGGTGATGGGTGACTGCTGTGGCCACATCCTCCCCCTCCAAGGCCTGGGCTGCTGTGGGCTTCTGGAGGAAAGGAAAAATATGTAGTTCCCTCTTCTGAAGTGGGTGGGGTGTGATTTTCTGTAATAAAGCCTGTGTGTTATTTTTGTGTCCAAAAGCTGCTCTGCCTAAGGGATTTGGACCCTACAAGAAGACAGACTTCCTAGTTGCCGTATTCTCTTCTCCAGGGAAGAGAAATTTAAGCCAACTAATCAGTGCAGAACCCATTTTCCTTTCTCCTGAGGGAGACAGGACCCAGCATGGAGATAAGCATAGAACCATGGAATATCTCGAGTTGGAAAGAACACCTCTGCACACCTCTTGAGGGCCATGGCTGCTGCTCATCCACCACCTGAAGAAACAGATCCAGTGTTCAAGTCACCCCCATGTCTGGCTGCGGTGCCAGGGGATCTGGCAGGCCTGGCTTGTGCAAAAGATGCTGAGCAATGAGCCGTTTCTTTGGTTGGGGTGCAGTGGAAAATGTATAACCCAAAGGTTATGAATGCCCCGGAGGAAAGCATAGAGGCCATGGCTCTGACAAAGATTTTTGAGAAGCATCACTGGTACTGGAGTAATGTGAAACTGGACGGTGGGATGTGGGACATGATAGTTTCATCATCCTCCTTGGTCCAGCAGGGGCTCCCTCAAAGGCAGGGCAGGAAACTCTCCATCACTGGCAGCCCCAAAGCCTTCAGACACCCCACATTGCCTTTGGCCACAGCACCAGCTAAAATTGGGTCACCTACCAGAAGTTTTTGTTTGGATCATGAGCCTGTTCTTTCTGGACCTATAACTCAAGGATAAGGAAAGAAAACAGTCATACTGGGTGCTGCATGCTCGCTTTCCTCATTTTGCTACTTGAGGTTTTGAGGGTGGAGGAAAACAGATGATGTAGAAGCACCACTGATTTATACAGTGGCATAAAAGCATCAGTGTGACAATTTTTATGTAGTTGCAATGTTTTGAGATGTGCCAGGGAAAAATTGAAAATAATATAATGAAGAGAGTATTCAAGGTCTAAATTTACAGCAACTGCCCTGACATCAGTAGGATTTAAGTCCATCCTCAATATCAATGGACAAAGCCCAGATTTATGCCTTGTAATTCCTCATCATACTGGGACAGGAAGAGATGGAAGTCAGCATGAATTAAGTGCAGAAGTTCTAAAAAATGGAAATGGTCCCTTGCTTGAGATTCATTGAACTTAGTACATAGACAGTGATTTAAAATCCCAAATGCCATTTGGCACCCATCTGGTGCCTAGATGATGCTTAAGTAAGAGCAGTTTTTTTACCCATTACTTTTAAGCAGTCTTCCTGGCAAAAGGACAATGGCAGATTGTGCTGCTATTGCATTTGCACCAGATTTTCACTAAGTGCAGATTTATGTTTATTTAATCACCATCACTGGTTTATAAGTTATGCCTCATTTCTTTAAACAGTATGATTCCCCCCTCCCCCCCCCCCAAAAATAAAATCTGAGTAAAGGATTTATGATGGAAAATCCATAAAAGGTCCCTTTTGTTCCACCTAATTGAATTTCACCTCCCGTTACCATTACCTTATTCCTGTTCACAGCACAGAGAATGAAAAGCTTTGGCAAGTTTTTGGGTGAGTATGTCCAAGAAGTTAGAAATCTTGGCCTTTCTTCTGGAAGGTATTGTGTAAGGCAGACATCATGGACATATCCCTGTGTTTCCCCCCTTTCTTTCTGTGTCATCCCAATAGTCAGCCTGAAATGGTGGTGCAGCTGCCTGCAAGTGTTCTGTAGGGCAGAGTTCCTCAAACCTGCATTAACTCAAACAGCTTTCCTAGGTCTGTTTGGTGTTTGAATCTTTGAGAAAGGGTTCAGACAGCACTGGCAGCCCTCAGCCTTGGATTCCCTGGGTCTTTGGTTCAGGAGTGATTTCAGCCCTGGCAATTACCTGGCAGCATCACATTGAAGCTTTGTGTTGTGCCTTTCCTGTCTCATGTCACTGAATGCAGCAGCGTTTCAGTGACTTCATTCTGCTGAATTTCCATGATTTCCTGCCCAAAAGGGTCCAATTTCCTTTGTTTTTAACCATGCTCTCCCCATTCCTTACAAAGAAGTGATCTTTGTGTGGTAATGAACTAGCCAGTCTAGATATAAACTTTCTTCTGGAAAGAACTTGCTGCTCAGAGAGGTCAAAAGCTCTCAGCTGCCAACAGAAATATGATTTAACAAGCAGAAGGCATTTTGGAAAAGAAGTATCTTTGCTCTTGACTTCACTCCACAAAATGAAGAGGAAACTCCCTGTAGTCCTAAGTGCAAAAGTGAGATGCTCCAGCCCTGGCTCAGCTGCTGTCTGTGTGTGCAGCTGAAGTCTGGGGATGTGATTTTTGGGTGTGTGACCTCAGATTTCACCTCATGACACGTTTCACAGTGGTCAAGACATAGAGAGGCAGCACCACAGGGAAGGAGGGGTCCTTCACACGAATATTCCTTGCCCCTAAGGACACTGAAAGGCTGAGAAGCTGGGATAGATCTATTTTGAACTCCTTGGCACGTTTTGTGAGAAGATAAGGATGGTTTGCTGGGCACCAAAGTGTCTGTGTATATATATATACACACAGAAGTAAGAAGTGCACTCTGAGCACAAGCAACTAAACTTGGAACGTGCTGGACAGACAGACGTCACCTACAGCTTAATCCTGCCAGCCTGCACACAACAGGCATTTCTCTGGCTGTTTCACCTCCAAGGTGTGCACCCACTGTCAGGACCAGGCACCTGTCAGGACCAGCATTTTACAAAGCACAGCCAGCAGACACAACATTGAAGGAAGATTTCTCTGGGAAGAGGAGTTCATGTCATTAACTACTTCAGAGTTATGAGGTCACCTCGGTGGCTTCCATCTCGTATCACTCTTCCAAAGAACACAACGATAAAATCATTTTGCTGGATTAAAAGCACGACTTTGTAAGGTATAAATGAGGTTAGATCCCCTCTGCAGACATTAGACTTGGCAAAAGCCTGACTCATCTCAGAGGTAAGGGCATTCTTATGGATCCAATTAGAGAAAAAACACTACCTGGCAAGGAAGAACAAAACCTATAATACTTCTGACTATACAATGGCAGCTGGAACAAAATTTTCTCATATGGGAACACATGAGCTCAACGTGTAAGGAGAAACTGGGCTTGTCAGACTTGATTAGAGTGAGGGAAATGGCCTACGGTCAGAAACTGCACACGTTGTCCACTCCTGGCTCCTGGGGCAGGTCTGTGGGACAGCACCCTGCACCACAGTCCCAGAGCCAGGGATGCACACCAAGGGGTCGTGGCTGGTGGTGGTGAGGAAAACGTGTGCTTTCATTCAAATGCTGTCTCATGCTGGTGATAGAGCGATTCAGGCTCCACCAGAGAGGCTCAAAGTGCTCTCTCTATAGCTGTTAGTGATGGGACAGGGGCCAGCAGGTCCCAGCAAAGTGAGCCCAGGCCGGAGGCTGGTTTGGACTGCACGAGGGCCGTGGTGGGTGATGCATCAGCTCCGTCCACCTGAAGCACATAAATAGATGCAATTACATCAGCACCCAAGAGCCCCACAGCGCTCCTCTAAGCTGGAGATTTCCTGTTATTCCCAATTTATGTAGAAGCCTGGGGGGACAAGGAGACTATAGGGTTTCAGTGGGATCCAGACCTTCAGCTGCCCTTCCAAGGCCTACCCTTGGGGACGTGTGTATCATCGTGCAGGAATGGCCTCTGAAGGGCTGCCAGCCGCCTGCCCCGGCCTGCTGAGGCCTTTTGGGCCCTGGAGCTCTCACAGGGCCGGGCTCTGCCTGGCACTGTGCAAACTGGTGCAGATTTACTGGGAGAGGGGGTTGTGGCACCCTCACTGGGTCCAACGTGGTCCTGCTCTCCTCAGCCAGGGTCTTGGATCTTGGGGGATCGTTTCCCTGATGACGACTTCCCAGGGGACATCAAAACAGTTTTCTTTTCCTTAAGCTTTTGCTGAACTAAGAAGATCAACTTGAAATATAATAATGAGGTGCTGGGAAAGGTTTAGAGAGAAAAGCAGCAAAAGTGGCATTTTTACCAGCCTGAAATGATGCAAATATATTTGAGATTATTCTAAGAAAGGAAGACTTGTCTCCCTGATATCTAATTGGCCTTACCAAAATAAAACTTTCCATTGTGAGCACAGATAAACAATTTTATCGAACTCTTGGTAGTCAGTTGCAGGACAATATTATTGTTTTGCCTTCGTCCTTATGATGTTTTTATATTTTATGCTCCCCTGAAGAGTGACCAGGGCTTAGATGTCAGCTGAGGTTTCTGAGTGTTACAAATACAAAGGCAGATCACTGCATGCCTGTTTCAGCATCAAGCCAAAAATTACTTGTCTTACAAACTTGAGATCTTTGCTTCTGGGAAAAAAAATAATTTGGGCAAGGGAAAAGAGAAGCCCATAAAGCCCTCAGTATTCAAATTAAGTGGATTTTCCCATTTTATACAAAGGGAAATGAATATATCTGAAAGGAACATCATGAAATCCCCAGTTTTCACTGGCATGGTTACCCTGTCATGCTCCCATGTGAAAGGGCACTGTGTACCCTACTAAAGGCCAGGAAGGGCTGTGTCCCTTGGCTCTCTTCTTGAGGCAAATGTACAAGTGGTATCTTGGGCTCAGATGTGCGCAATCCTTTGAAATTTGATTTGTGCCCTGGTCCTGGTGCCTGTCATGCAGAGCTGCAGTGGGTGGGACCATCATGGTGATGCCCCCATTGGTGACTGCATGTATTTCAGGAATGTTCTGTAATCCAACCTGGCTCATTGTTGACAGCCAGAACTTTCCAGGCCCCTTTTCATCTCCTTGGCTCCCTCATTTATAAGGAGGGCAACAATCAAACAGGCGTACCTGGAGGGTGAGGATGCACCACCACACCAAGCTGAGCAGGAGAAGGCCTTTCCTGGGGAAGAGACCTCTTGCCCCCACATGCAGGCTGTCCTTATACAGCCACCCTTGCCTGGTGTCTTACCCAAGGGCAAAGATCTGACCAGCTCCTAAGCAGGCAGGGTGCCATCGCGACAGATGGGCACAAAAGGGGCAGCCAAGAAGCCATGTATGTGCATCCAGTGTGTTTAGGGCTTGGGTTCCCAGCCAGGAACTTCAGAGCAGCTGTCCACCCTCAGTTTACGTGCCTGTAGTTTAGGGGGATCTTCCACCACTAATCCAGCTTCAGAGATGGTTTAACTTTCAAAAATTAAAAATAGCATTCATTGCCCCATATGGAGAGTGAGTCTTGACCCATTTGCATCAAGGGTTGGAGTGGGGGCATGGGGAGGGGGCAGCATCAAAGAATGGGAGGGTGGGGACCTGCCTTGACCTCCATTTGTCTTTTAGTTGGGATCTGCTGAGGGATTGTTAGGAATGCCTCCACACACCAGCCAGATCTGGCCAGGGTGCCCAAGGCACGATTTGGGCTCTGCTGGGAGAGAGCAGAGAGGACTGGATTCTTCTTCCCTCTTTATCTCAGTCCTAGAACTCTGTGCTCCCCTGTGTCAGCAGTGGCTAGACCTGGTTGTTCAAAATTGACATTTTAAAGCCCTGTAGTTAAAACTGAGTCCTCATCACAAACGTCTAACATCTGCGTGTCACATTCTGCCACTGACAGATGCCTCAACCAGGCACTTATCCTTTATTGGTCTTGGAGAGGTGCAGATGTGGCTCTTCACAGGGATGGAATAAGATATTCCCTGACTCTAATTATCAAAGGTGTATTTGGAGGTTCAGAACTAGAACTGATAAGAGATTTAGATTGAAAAATGTCAGACATTTAGATGTTCAGCCTGAAATGCTTAATTTCTAGAAAGAGATCCAGACCTGTGATTTGGGGGCTTTAGCCCATGCACTTCACAGACCACTTAAGAAAGGGTGTGAACCAGTCAACATATGGAGAGTCCTCCTAATTAACCCCAAGGAAAGGCTAAATATGGGTCTGTGTTTGCAATTTTGCACCTCCTGAAATGTGGGGTAGTGATAGCCCAGCAATTGAAGCATCTCAATTAGGTGTTCATCTAAAGTCTAGAGATTCTTCCATGTCAGTCCGTATGACATACATATGTGTAAAAAGTTACCAGGGCTCAGGATGTTTATTCTCTTGTAGAAGATTATTCTCCAGCCACTGGGATATCAGGGAAGCCAGCTTTACCTTTGCATCTCCACTGGTCTGAGTAGGAGCTTGCCACTGGACCTCTGCTCAGACCAGTGGTTCACTCTGAACCTAGGTTTCAGTTTGATTTTATTGCTTGGTAGAAAGGCTGCTCTTAGAAATGGAGCTGACAGTACCAGTCAAAATATTTAGGGGAAAACTTTCGGGTTACATCTGAAGCACTCAGTGTGCCTAAGTTTGGCACATAAGGACACCTAAACCTGTGTTCTTTTTGGAGTCTGGATGCTCAAATACACTCTGATCCTAACAGGATCTCAACTTTGAAGTCTTACTGGACATCTTAAGTTATTACAGATGATGCAAAGAAAAAATGGCTATAAATTCTCCAAACTCCTGTTTTTCAGAATTACTTGAGATTTGTAAATTGAGATTTAGAGCATGGCAGAGGGAGCAGGGGAATTGCTTCATTTCGCCTCTGACTCTGGGTAAATGTTCTTACCTGTGCTAATGCGTGAGGTCAATCAGAGCAGCTGGGGTTATCAGTCCCACCAGAACATTCCCAGTCAGCCATCATGATGTGACCCGTGGTCTGTACACCTGATCATCTGTTTACAGTCCAGTCCATGGAAATGTGCTGATAGAGTTGTGGCTTTACCCTCCAAGGTCATTCGGATGCAGTTTGAATTTTTTTTCCATCATTTGAAACATCTTTTCTTTCCCACCTTTCTCATTCTCTCTGGTGTTACTTATTTTTCTTCTTTTTTGGCATTGTAAATTAAATCTCATAAAGCATGTGAATTTGAATCTCATGTGAGAGATACACAGAAAAATGTTGAATCACATTTTGATATCTTCCAGGGGCCCCTGTGCACACCTCAGTGTTCTGCAGCATTTGCAGCTTACAAAGAGACCTGTTGGTTATCCCAGTGTGGTTATCACAGCCATGAAAACCAGCACACCAAATCCTGGTGTGTGAGTTCTCCTAAATCACTGGGTTTCAACCCATTGTCTAAGAATAGCTTGTGTTTGTAGGAGTATTTTCCCTGTTCACTGAACGGAGAGGGCACATTGTAGTGTTTTACCTCTTTGCAAAATACTGCACAATACTCAAACCTTAATATTTTTGGAGTGCTCTAGTGATAGTAGAGATGATAATTTGCCCTGTTTGTCTCAGTTGGTGACTTTCTTCAAATTCCCTTCTCATAATCTCAGTACATTTCATTCATCATCTGCAAACACTCTGTACTACAGTGTAAACCAGGGAGAATAATTTCTGGAAATGCAGACATGGAAATGGCATTATTAACACTGAAACAATAAGCAGAATTGGAAGAAAGGGGACATAGCAATACATATAAATTTTGCAGAGTTACTGGAATATGTTAAACCAGAGTAACTATCAAAACATGTAGTTAAAATATTTATGTATTTAGTTTTTCTATTCAGAAGATGCCAAGGCATCTTGTAGATGGACAACAGCAAGATTCTGGTGGACAGCTAGTAACCCAGGAACGCAGAGCTCTGACAACACAGGATTTACCCAGCCTCCAGCAGCTGTCTAAGTAAAGGAATTGTCTGATTTGTGATCTTCATTAGCAATCTCATGGCATGTGAAATTCTTCTTAAGCACAGAACTTATGGAGTTTAAACTACAAAGCAAGAGTAAAAATGAGTATGATGTAAAGATGAGGGATGTGCACTGTAAAGGTTCATAATTAACGAGGGCAACAATCAGTTAACAGTTTAATGGTTGGACTCAATGATCTTACAGGTCCTTTCCTTGATGATTCTATGATTCTGTGATATGACAGAATTTGAAGCAAGGAAGGATGGCTACCCTCCTCTTCCTCATATTCAGCTTTCACCATCAGTTTTGCTTCCCCTTTTGCTGGCTGAGTGGATTTCTGTCCCTGTTTATGGGAACAGAGCACCTTCACCAGAAGCAGCCCTGCATTGGCAGGGTGGTTGGGGCTGCTTTCAGGAGGAATTGTGACTGCTTAATTTGGGAGCAGCATGGGAAAAACCAGAGTTATTCTCCACCCAGGCTGGAGCAGGGATGTCTGCAACACCAGCCTGCCCTGCATCCTGTGGTTCCTGCTGGCAGCTTGGCCATGCTGGTGTTTGCATGCCCTGGCAATGCCCAGCCTTGGCATGTGGGGCACTCAGTGTTGGTGGATAAAGAAAAGGCCTCTGTAATAAGTGAGCAGAACAAGGCTTTGCTTTCAGGAACTTTCTGAACTCACCCTATTCCCCAGTCACTCCAATGTTCCAGCAAATACTTTGTGAGACAGTTTTCACACTGCTTCTAGGAACACACGGAATATTCAACCAAAATGTCATGTGTCGTCTCTTTGACCTCTTGGCGCTCATTGATGCAAGTTTACCTCATAGCTACTATTTTCCTAATAAATTCTGTTTAGGGTTTGTTTTTCAAGCTCAAATGGAAAATCCCAAATTGTGTCATGACAAGAGTAAACACTCCTACATGCTGAAAATGTTCTGCTTTCCATTGCTCTTTTGCCAAAGTCTGGGGGTGAAAAAAGGCTCTCACAGGCTGAGTGTTGAGGGTGTAGTACAAGTGGGAGGTAGCCAACTTGGAGTCTGAAGCTTGCGTGTTCCTTCAACAACTGAGTTGCTATTGCCCTGATCCATCCACACAGGATCAATTAATCACAGGTTTCTCCTTAATCAACAGATGCAGCTATCCCCTGCCCTGATTAGCAAGTGGAAGGAATGTTTTCCAGTGAAAAAAGTGTCATTAACTCACAGAGGGCAGACCACAGCCAGCTTGAAGAAGTGTGAATCTTGCACATCTGGATGCTGGACACCTCTGGACCGCAGCACTTGGAGACATGCTGGTGCAGCAGAGCTCCCTGAGGCTTCACCATCTCATCTGAGCTCTGCCTCTTTGCAAGTCTGAGCTCAGAGCAGCATTTCAGGGAAATGAAGGAATCAAATTCCAGATAGGCCTTGGGAAATGGGCTGGATGATGAGGTGCCTGAATTCTGCACACGGGCTCCAGACTTCTCCTCAGCTGCCATCTGACACAGCAGGTGCCTCATTTTCTGCTGGAAAGTCTAAGCAAACCTGCCAAGACCTGGCAGAGCTCAGATACCTGGAGGCATGCATGGACCTCATGGGATTCCCAGAAGAGCCATTCCTCTCCCACTCCTACCTGTGGACCAAAGGGATGTTCAGATAGCTGGGACATGGTCCTTTGTGATAGTTACAGACATGTGTCCTTGCAGAGAACCTCCCCTCCAGCTCATCTGAGGCTGGACTATCAGTTCATGCTTTGTGAGGTCAGACAACCTTTAGCTTATTAAAGAGATGCGCCCTATTGAACTCCTATCACTTTCTGTACACAGTCAAATACCCATCAGGTTGGTGGACAAAAGGAGGGGTGAGCTGGAGGAGAAATAATGTTTTCAAATCTTGGGTTTGATCTCCTACATTTCAGGTGTGTGCTTTCAATCTACAGCTAAGTGAGAGGGTTGGAGAAAAGGCAGACCAGCCTTGAAGACAGAGTAGCAGAGGATTCACAGCTGAGTTATGTACCTAACTGCATGGCAATGTGTAATTTGTTTTTTTAATTAATTATTTCCCATATTACCAAGATCTCCCTTCACATTTTAAGTGCAATTTCTAAGCTGCAGAATCTTTGTCTTCAGCACACTCTGGATCTGAGCTAATGTCTATAAAATCAGAATACACTTTAAAGGCTGATTTTCTGACAGAATTTCTATTCTGTTATACTATATCTACCCCACAGATTTCAGTGAGGAACTCATTTTCCCTGTAGGGAAAGGAGGATAGTTTTACCCTGAATGAAGCCAGCTTTGAGGTCTGACTGATGAACACATGTTCAAGCACGGTGTGTCCTCATGCCAGTGGTTTCCCAGGCCTTTCTGAAGAGGCAGGCTGACATCTCAGCTCTCACATGTGAGAAATCTCAGTGAAACCGAAGTAAGTGACAAAATTGTCGCTGATTTTCCACTGGGAGTGGTTTCACTGAAAGCAATTAGAGCTCAATAGCAGAAACACAAAAACATCTCAGATGATAACGCGGCCCAGACGCTCCTGCTGGAATGAGAATTGTCTTGCTGAGGTATCTTGCTGGGGAGAAATACTTTGAGAAGGATTTGCTCATTGCTCCCATGTGTAGGAAGTGGGATACTGAGTTAACTCCTTCCATCCCTGCAAAGGGACCTGAATTCTCACAAGGTGAGCCATCAGATCCCTCCTTCTCAAGCTGGACACTGCACAGCTGAGTTTCCCAAAAAATGCTCAGAAATGCTTGGCTCTGGGGTTTGTCCCGAAAACTTTTCTTGACACATCCAAAGTCAATCCCAAGTCTGCCAGAAAGGCTTTGGAGCCAAAATATTAACCTTTCACTTTTCATTTCTGTCTCCACTGAGTTTAGTCGTGCTCCCAGGGAAGAAGCCACAGGCTCCTGCTGCAAGCTGCTTTGCTCAGGCCATTCGCTGCACATGTCCAAGTGTTTTTGCAGGGGAGAAAAGGCAGCTCGCCACCAGGCTGGCTGCTGAGGGAAGGCAGGAAGGTGGACAGCAGCTAAGGAGCTTTTTAACACTCCAAGAGCTTGGTCTGCTCTTTCTCTTCACTGGGTGAGCTGACCGGCATCCAAGACACATTTAATCCTGCTCTGCAAAAAGGCAATATTTTAACAACTAAATGGCTCCTTCACCTGAAACCTCACATTTTCCAAGAAAACATGCCAAGCTGGGTTTGAAAATCTGCATGCAAATGTATCATGGGATATGTGTGATAATTTCATTACTTTCTATGACACTTCTTGTGAGGATAGCAGCAGGCTTTTGTGTATTAATGCAGAGACTGATTCATTTTCCAGAATTCCTTACCTTATGGTAGATAAGACAAGTATAAATGTAAAATACAGGGCTTGCTTCATCCACAGGCAAGTCCAGCTGTTTCTGGGTGGAAGCCTGCCATGGTTTCACAGTTCATAACTGCAGTGTGTAAAATTCTCGAGCTGAAATTGTGTTTCTCCCACATACTGTAAATGTTGCCACAAGCTGCGTGTAACAAGGTGAGGAAGGGGATGCTGACTTCACCTGTTAGTAGAAGGGGAATGGTCAAATTCTGCCTTTAAAGCAATCTTTCATTGTGCCTTGACTCATCTTCATTTTTCCAGTGAAGAAAACAGGTTTTTGGCAGCTGAGCTTCTACCAGCAAGAATTTTCCACAAATGTGTAAAGGCAAAGAGCATTTAACAAAGATGCTCCTTAGAAAAACAAAGGAGGAGTTCATCAGACTGGGTGGGTGAGGATAGTGATTGAACTGGGGAAAAACCTAGCATAAATATGAACATAAATTAATGACAAAAATAATTGAGTACAGACACTGGCACTGAGTCGAAGAAACATGGAATATGGGATGGTGTGAGAAGAAAGCAACAGAGCTCCTAAATGCATTGTTTGACTGGTCAGAAGGATGCCAACTGGTGGGAAAGTAATGAGAGTAACTGCAAACATTGGGATTGAGGAGGTGTGAGCAGGAAGGAAGAGAAACCTTAAAAGAGGAAAAGTAGGCAGTGTTAATAAAAATGGGACCCGAGTCATAGAAAAGTAAAAAAACTGTGAGTGTGGCAGGAGAAATAATGAGTTCTGGGGCAAAACCCCAACAGACAGGGAGGTTACAGCCCACTTCATGGCACAAGAGCTGGTCTGACTAGGTGGTTTTACAAATGATATAATAGAAGCGACCTAAACCAGCAGCAATACAGGTTGGCAGAGGGCCCTGTGATCCATCTACTCACTGTATCTGTCCACCATGGGATTTGTTTTCCCTCCAAGTGCTGGGCTGACTCACCCTTTAATGTGTTTGCAATTGCACAACTGCTTTTGGATTTCTGTGAAACAGGCAGACAGTTCTTTTGCCCTCCAAACTTGTCTCTTTTATGAGCTTTTGATGCTGTTGTTGTGTGTGTTTGACTAAGTGAGAATCCGAGCCCGTGACCCTGTGGGCTGGAGGGGATCCTTCTCCTGGCTCACCCAGGAAGAATCCTGGGTTCCATGTAACATCATAAGTGTCCAAAGGCCAAACTCATGCTGCTGGATGCCACGAGCTCCAATGATCCAGGGCTCAGAGCCCAAAGCTGCTTTGAGCAAAGGAGACACTTGCACTCTGCCCAGCTCATGGAGACTGATGTTTTGTGATTATTTTGTGATTAATTGCCTTTTTCAGTCCATTGTGGAAGGAGAAAGGCCTTTCAATAGGAACAGCCACGGGATGTGTACAGTCAGCAGGAGACTTGTGCTCTTTACAAATTATATGCACTTAAGAACTGAAGTCATTTAAGCCAGACAAGTTCCTCTCGAAATGACAGTTCCTGAGGAAACGGATTGTTTAGTTCAGGACTGAACTTGCACTCTCTTGGGCAGAAAGAGCCAGAATCAGAAGTCAGCAGGATCTGTGGAGTTTTTTCCCTTCCAAGGGAAAAGGACGGCAGGAGATGGAATGACATTGCTGCAGTGAAGAGGGGGCAGCTCAGAGGTCCTGACTCCCATCTTGAGCCATTTTCAAGAAGAAAATTTATTTGACTTCCTGTTCTATGGTTTTTTTTGTTTGCTTTTTTTTTTTTTTTTTTCTTTGGCTACTCTTTTCTTTGCACACCCTGAGCTTCATTTAAAGGCCATTTATTTCACTAGTTTGTGCATCAAGCTAATTATATCCTGTGCACAGCACACTTGCACTGGATAAGCCAAAAGGGACAGCTAGGACTGGATTCATTAGAAACACTTTTTCATTTTATAGTACTATAAAATATAATGATACAGCTCAGTCCCAAACTTGCAGTAACCAAATTTGTATGGCACGAAATCCATTCCTCCTAATTTGGACTTCCTAGTTGAAGTTTCAAACACTATTCATTGCTGTGTTTTTTCTATCTCTGGTCACTGCCTCATTGAAAGGTGTCAGGAATGATTTAACCAGTAAAATTAAATTGTTGTTTTTCTATCAAGAGTAATGCCTAGGGTTGGCCAAAATGGCATAAAAGATTCAGGAACACATTGATTTAAAAATAACATTTAATTCCAACATAATATGGCTCCAAGGCCCCTTTTAGTGAGATACTTTAAAAAACATAAATATAGGCAGTACTGGCCTCGAAAGAATTTATATGCTGGAGGCTCTGATCCCACCAGTATAAATCTGTGTCTAGATGGAGGATTCTATCTGGTGGAAAGTTCAGTACTGCTAATGGTTATTGAGCCAGAAATTCCCCCATTTAAATCTCAGCTCCCCAGCTGAGCTTGAGAGGCTGAAACTCCCCAACATCAGAGAGAAGGAAAAACAACAGAGAGAAGAAAGCTGCTCCTGAACCAGATACCAACAATGACACTTTTATAGCCAGTTATTTCTAATTGCAGCTGTGCCATAAATAACACAAGATAGCCCTTTTAAAATTGTTTAGAATCTGGAAGCCTAACTAATAATTTCCAAGCAACAGAACTTTCACTTCTAACAGGATGGAAGAACAGGAGAATTTGGAGCATGACTGAGAAATGCCATCCCACAGCCCTGTAGCCTGGAGGTTTTCCAAGACCGCCCTTCCCTGGTGCATTGACATGCTGTACCCCACAGATATCACCAGACAGAAGATTTTTTGGGGCAGATTTTGCCTAAAGAAAGGCTGTTTGGTAGGCCCTGTCCCCCAGTGTTTGGTTTGAGCTGATTGTGTGAAAAGGGGAGCAGCCCCTGCTATGCTGGGTCGCTCCTGAACCCAAGATGCCCTGAAGCCATCAGAGCCAATATATGGAAGATTTATCCCCTAAAAAACACAGACTTCTCTGTATTTGACTGTAAGTGCTTGGATCTTCATGACAGAAGGTTTACTCTGGCTGGACCAGGGTCCCCTGAGTTCACAGCCATGAAACCACCAAATGGCAAGACCAAAACTAAACTGTCCCAGAGGAAATATAGATGTACACAGTACCTGATGGACACAAAATTAAACCACAAACTTGTTTCAGAAGGACCAAGGAGAAATCTGCTGGAAATGAAAATGTTTTGTTAACTTGTTCCATAGCTGGATTTAACAATAATATTTTCAAAGAGGGTTTGGAAGCGGATTTGAACTGAGTATATATGAGCAGGACACCAAGAGATTTCATTTTAAATTCCAGACATTGGGATTTAAGTCAAAAAGTGTTCATGGCATCTTCCCTCTTTGCTTTCCACCAGTTCTCTGACAGAAAGTATTTCTCCTTCTGGGAGGGCCTAGCAGCACAATTGCCTTCTTTCCCAAATATTTGTTGGAATCACCTCCCATTTCAGAAACCAAAGGAAAAAAAAGAGAAATCATTAAAATTTCTCATTAATCAATATTAACTTTGATGTTAGCCTCCCCTATGAGCAGAAGCCTTTCTCACAAAGGAGGAGCATTCTCAGGCTGCGATAAG
Source organism: Melospiza georgiana (assembly GCF_028018845.1). NCBI lineage: Eukaryota > Metazoa > Chordata > Aves > Passeriformes > Passerellidae > Melospiza > Melospiza georgiana. Next base: position 72,950,263 of record NC_080434.1, read on the forward strand.
AAAACAAGTTATTTAATCAATATATTTTCCAGTGTACGTGTTGTTTGGCAGGGGCTTTGAGTTGCCTCTTCTGAGTGTGTCTCTGCTCAGAGATGTGTGTGTGTGTAAGCCTTCCTGCCTCAGAAAACAGAGCTGTTGGACATGGACAGGAATGTGTCTGGCATCTTTAGAAGAAAAGGCTCAGAAGGAAATCAGTGTTTGAGTGAGTTTTGCAAGACATCCAGCCCCGACTGCTTTGCGGTCAGCGTTCCATTCCAAACTTGCTAATGGTGAGCTGTGCAGACCGTGTCTCGCACCAAAGAATTTTGGAATCATGAGAAAACAATGAGCTGGCCGTTAGGAAAGATTAACCTCCCAATCTTAATCCTTCCAACTATCGCTTTACATAAAAAGGGCATTCATGTCTAAACCACTGCTAAAGGCTCTTGGATAAATTTCTCTCCTAATTCCACTGAAACTGTCATTTCCACACTAAATATACAGTGATTTAATGTGAGCTGGCTACAGTATTGTTGCAGTAGTGCTCAAATTGCCATCTCATATGGGAGTCCTGGTAATGGTACTACACACTGCATTTGCACAGAGAAAATTTACAAGCTGAACAGACAAGAGACACAAAGGATTGCAGAGACAGGAAGTATTTTTATATTTTAGGCAATAAAGTCTCATACTAATAAGATGATTTGCTCATAAATATATAAAGACTTTGAGAAGGAATGTGAAATAAACCCAACTGTGCTAAATCCTGCACCATCCCTCCCTACTGCTTTATAAAGGACATTAGGGCTTAGTTTATGGTGGAAAAGGCAGGTTGTCCCTTCTGATTTCACTGATGCATCCACAACCAGAACAAAATATAACACTTCAGAATAACTAAAGAAAGAGTTTCCCAGAGTAAGTCTGCTGTCAGTCCCCTGCAACAACAGCATTTTAGGCCTAGGAGCAAAAGGATGCTTAGTGCCTGTCACTTACTCAGGCATTTTAATTCTTGCTGCTTTCCTAAGCAGGACCTAGTCTGCTCAATAGTGCTCAGGATACTGGTTTTTAAAGTTAGAAATAAAGAATTTTATCAAGATAGGGTGGGTTTTTGCCTTTTTTTTAATCTACCTGTAACCTCCCTGTAAATATGCGCCCAGTCTCTCTCAGTGCTACACTGCCTGGCTAGTGACATTAAACTGGTGGTTGAGACCTTGACATTGTCTATCTATAGGGTTGTATGGCAAATCAGTGCACTTTAAGTTGTGAGAACTGTGGAGACAGCAGTTGGATCCTCATGGATTCTCATGGAATTGCAGCCTCTGTGCTCTGGTGGCTCCAGGTGAGGTGGAGAGAGCAGCCAGCTCTGCTCCTGCACTACCTGCACATCCATCCTGGGAAACCTGCTTGTTGATCATCTGAATGTGGCTTTCAGTTAACATGTTTTGGATAGCAAAAAAATTGAAAAAAAAATCCATCTTGCCTAAGTTTGGGCTCTGACCCTGCTGTAAGGGCTTGGGAAGGGTCTGGTGATGCTGAGCCCTATAACACAGAGGAGTGACACTGACTGCATGGATGCCACCATGGAAATGCAGACCTGTGTGATAGGGCAGCGTGGAGGGATGTGTGCTGTGTTCCAGTGCCTCTGCAAAGGGAGATTTTTGGTGTCAAGGCTCAGCAGCTGTAACTAATCCAGTTGCAGGTCTGCCTCTGGCACCAAGTGCTGCAGTTCTTAAGCCAGCACAAGTGGTCAGTGCTGCCCTTGACAAGAAAAACAAACTCACAGCAAGAGGACAGACAGCTTGCAAGTGTTATGGACAGAGAAGTTTCTGGCACTCTAGAGCCTTTCTATTATTGCAGTGCACCAAATGGAAGCCTGCATAAAGAAAGGGAAGAAAGGGCCATCTGGTTCTTAAAGGTCTTAAAGGTCTTTCACATGGAAAACTGGGTCCAGTTTCAGGCTCCTCAGTGAAAGAGAGACATGGACATGCTGGAGGTGATCCAACAAAGGGCCATGAAAAGCCTGGAGGGGCTGGAGCATCTCCCCTGAGGGAAGGCTGAGAGAGATGGGACTGTTCAGCCTAAAGAAGAGAAGGTTGGGGGTTCTTGTCAATACATAAATAAACAACCGAAGAGAGGGTGCAAAGAAGACAGATGAGATTCTTTCGGTGGTAAAGGAGTGAGAGGCATCAGGCACAAACAGGAGGGCTCCTCTGAACATCAGGAAACACTTTTTTACTGTGAGGATGACTGGCACATATTGCCCAAGGACTCTGTGGTGTCTCCAACCTTGGAGATGCTCAAAAGTTGTCTGGACACAGTCCTGAGCAACCACTCCTAAGTGCTGCTTCTTGAGCAAGGAGTTCAGACAAGATGATCTACTGAGGTCCTTTCCACCCTCAATCAATTTGTGATTCTGTAAATGACTAGAAGGCTTATGTGGCTTTACAGCTGCCAAAATGCTGAAAAAAATTTTGAAAAGTCATGCATAATACTGCTCCTGGTCTTCTGGCTCAGATCAGTTTGAGCTGTGCCCTTCCTGGGTGCACAAGCAGTGTCTGTGATATAAAGGGTGCTGTCCATGTGCTCTTCCTTTCTCAGGAGGTAAAGGAGAAAAAAACAATCTTTTATATTTTCAGGATGTGCAAGGCTCCCACTCCCCTCCTTCAGCAGAGGTGCCTGCTCTGGGCTGCTGTGCTCACTGCAGAGTGTCCCCAGCTGCAGCAATATCTGCTGTGACAGCAGGACAAGGCACGTGTCAGGAGGCACAGGAGATAAATGGCACAGCAGCCATGATAATGCTCTTCCTGATAATGCAGCTGGAGAGCTAAGAACCATTTATCCTTGCTGCTGGATGAAACAAATCAAAGAAGGCAGCTTCACTACACAATGTCCACTATTGTGTCAACAGAAATTATCCAGATGGGAGTTCATTTTGCCACACGACTCAAAGGTTTTTTTAAATGAATTGGAAAAATTGATTAATATCTTGGCTCCTTTGTTGGACTTCTTATTGTATTTGGGTGCAGTGAGCAGCATTTCCTGGTCAAATGATTTTTAAGGTGGCTATTGTCTGTTGAAAGAATAGGAAGAAAAGTAAAAAAAAAAGAAAGAGTTTAATTTTCTGGAGCTATCACCACCATCTATGCCACAATGGCACCTGCAAGTCCCTTGCAGTGCAGAGCTCACCCATGCAGGAGACCATCCTCATTCCAAAGGGGGCAAAGGCTCCTTAAGTTGCTCCAGGAGAATCTGACTGTTCCAAAACCAGAGGTGATGCATGTAACAGACCCAAAAATGAATCCAGTCTTAGCTCAAAACTTTAACACCTGTATTACACTTCAGGCTGAGGAGCTGTTAAATGTTATGGGTTTCATACATATAGACAGACTTTAAACACAGATTATTCCATCCCTGGAGTGCCTCCCATCCCATCTGCTGGCACAGCCTGGGTGGGGGCACCACCATCCCAGAGACATGACCTGCATGACATGTCCCTTCAAAGCCCTGGCGAGGCTGAGGCTCCTGCCTAGAGCAGGGCATAAATGCTTTTCCTGAAAGCACCAAGGCTCCTTGTCTGCCAAAAGCCAGCTCCAAAAGCCTGGAGCTTTAGTTAACAGAGATAACCAAGTGCATAAACTTTCCTTATTTAGTTCAGTAGCTGATTTATTTGTAAGCTCTGAAGAGCCACCCAGCCAGAGGAGATTTATCAGTTGTCTGGTCAGTCCTCTGGGCAAAGCCAGGGCTCCTGATTCCCTCCAGCAGTTCCCACATCAAACCCAGCAACAATAGACAAGGAAGTGTCAGTTATTAAATGGGCTGAAAACACTTTCCATTGTTAAGTAAAGGATTTCCTTATGATTTCCCATGCCAAATAATAAATTCTAAGTTATACAGTGTGTGCCATGACAGACCAGTACTGCTGTGAAGAAGATAAATATTAAAACCAAATGACATCTTCACCATTTCTTGTCAAAGCTGGCTCAGGACTATCCCCAGTAGGTGCAAGGCTGAGTTTAACTCTTGTTTTTCCCCTTCCTCTTCCATTCTCAACTGGAAGAGATGAAAGGGGAACACACCTTTTTGAGGGAGAGCTTTGCTCTCACAATGAGGAGGGCTTGTCCTCCAGCCATTGGAGTTGTGGAACAGCCTGGTGAGATCTCGCTGTGATCTTTTCCATTTCCCTGGGAGCAAGAAATGCAAACTTGTTCATTGCTTCATAAATACAGTAAGTGTTACAGTGAGGGTTTTTTTTAATGGGTTTTTTTTTTTCTTCCTTTTTTATCCTCCAGTAACCAGAAATTGCAAATGCTCAGGAAAAGAAGAAGGATTGTAGGGAAGCCCAGTTCCCTTGGGCAAGCTGTTGTACACGTGTACAGGAAATTGAATGCAGAAATTATTGCATGCAAGGCTGTTAAAGAAGTGTTGGGGTTATAAAACAGATCTTTCAGCTGCCACCCATTGTGGACATTCCAGTTGTAAAGGGTCAAGTTTTAATACAAATCTGCTGTCACAAATTACATTTGTCTTTTTCCATAAACTAGAAGTTGTCAAAGATTTACAGGAAGGTAATTTTATTCATTGTTACTTTAACTCATTTATCTTCTCTCTGAATTTAAAAAGAAGGAGAAGGAGAAGGAGAAGGAGAAGGAGAAGGAGAAGGAGAAGGAGAAGGAGAAGGAGAAGGAGAAGGAGAAGGAGAAGGAGAAGGAGAAGGAGAAGGAGAAGGAGAAGGAGAAAGAAGGAGAAGGAGAAGGAGAAACCCATTGGTTTGGTAGAATTTATTAGGATGCAGTGCTATAATGGCTTCTGTTCTTGGTCTGCTGAAATGTCCATGAAAACTCTGAGGGTCTTTTCCAACATACCTTAGCTCTCTTGAAATAGGGTTAAAAATAAATAGAACACAAAAATCTTACTGTGCTTGATGTGACTAATTTATTACATACATTCTAATTTATTACATAAATTCTGTTGTCCTGATCTGGTATTCCACCCTTTGCCAGGTGAGATCACAGCACATACTGGAAGTGAGATGGCTTGTTTCTAAATAATTGTGACGATGAAGAGTTTGATATTCAGATCCTCAGTTGCTACCAGGAATTTTGATTACACTTCCCTTTCTCTGCCTCTGCTTTTCTTCCTGTTTTCAAGGCAACAGATGAAAAGATTTCTCAAGGCCAATTGCAGAATTAAATTTGAGATTATGGTGCAAGGAGCTACAGCACTAGTTAATTTAATTGGTTTTGAAAGAGGTAAAAGGAAAACAAGCTTACAGCCCCATCACTGAAATAATATTCCAGAGGTGTGCTACTTCATGCTGTTATTCTTCCTGAAATTCATCTGAATTTTGTTATCAGCAAATCAAAAGCTGATCTTCCAAACTTAACATAAATTCTGATCTAAATCCTTTTTTTACTTGAAGCCAGACACAAAATACATTCTTAAACACTGCTGCTCAATTTACACCCTGGCTATTAATGTTTCATCTGACTGTTCTAGTCCTATTTATTATTCCTTCAGACTCTATAAATGCACAGGAAAAATCCCCCAAGTTTTTCTTTTCAGGCCGCAAATTCAATTTTGGTGACTCTACATGAACTTTGAAGCTCTGGTTGGAGCCAGTCACTAGGAACTGCAGCTCCTCCTTTGCAGAGGCTTAGTCCTGATTTTGCAAAGAGCTTTTGTGTAATCAGTCAATTAGAGCTGTGACCAGTGATCCATATCAGCAACTGATGGGGAGTGCAGGCTTGGTACGCTTGGAATCCAGGTTTCAGCCTTTCTGCTGTGGTGGTGATTCTCAAACAGCACCAATATTCAAGGTATTACATCAATTTTTTCAATTCCTTGACTACAAACACCTACAGTCAGCTCTGTATTAATTATAGAAATTCTGGACATTGTTTCTTTCAACTTTTCCATCTATGCTTGCACTATTAGGAAAACCTCCCCAAAAGTGTTCTGAAACATCATCTGGAAGTGTAAATAAATGCTCTGATACAATTACAATCAGTTAATAACAACCAAATCCTGCTACTACAGCTCCAAGTGTATTTGTTTAAACTCTGAAATGGAGTAGTTAGATTGTTTGATCTCTTTGTAGAAACCTAACTTTAAAAGAATATTAAGCCTGAGTAAATTTTAATATTAAGCCCAGAGAAGTGGGTGCTTACTTAAAGGCCACATATTTAACAAGACACTTTAATAGCTGCTGTTCTGTAAGAAAGAATAATTGGGGAAAAAACTTCAGAGCTTAGCATTATTTTACATTTTCCCCTTTCAGCGACCCCCTTAGATCACATTTGCTGAGATCTCTGTTGATATAAAATGCTCACATGATTACTGACAATAGATGTTGAATGCAAATGTGTTCTCCACTACTTAGAATATCTTTATTTGCTGAGCATAGTGCCTGCCACTGCCTTTAAATACTCAAATGTGCTGTAAGTCACTTGCAGTCAGTTTGACTTAAATATTGCTAATTCATTTCTGTGTGTAGTTTAATGTACTTAATACTGGAGGAGCCACCAGAGCCTGAGAAGTTGCGAGCATGTCATGGGAAGCCATGTCCAGGGCTGAAGCAGCTTCCACCTTGGATGAATCCCTGAGGGTAAGAACTGGCAGGAGAGCAGCATGGGCACAGAGCAGCCGGCCTTGTTTGCTCTCAGATTCAGGGATTGCTTCTGAATTCAGGGATTTGCTCATAGACATCAGATCTCAGGCACAGGGATGCTCCCGAGGATGCCTGACTGCTTCCCAAATGGACCTGAGGGGTAAGCAGGCAGTGCAGGGACAGGTGAACAGGCATGTTTGCTGTCCAGGCACTGAGGAGGCAAATCCTTCATGCAAGTGGCTGTCCACAAGGAAAATGGCACCAGGAAGAGTGAGGAGGGTGATGGGCCTGAAACTCAGATGTTCAGGAGAGAGAACATCTGGAGATGTTTGGAGAAACCAAATGAGCGGATGCAGCAGAAACTGTTTGGTAGTTAGAGAAGGAAAAATCCTGGGACTCTGCCAGCGGCATTATTTCTGCCATTTCAGCTGACTACATGAACGTTCTCCAAGAAGAAAATGAGTTCTCAGGTTTTCCCCTGAGGACCAGGACCAGTTCCCCACTGCAGTGCCAGACAGCAGCCATCAGAGCTGCCTTCTCAGCCCCCTCCTTACCACAGAGGTGTCTCTGGGAGGGATGTACCACCACCTGCAGTGCCCTCCTCCTCTTCCCCATGGCAATACGTGGTGTTGAACAAGTTCTGCATCACCTTCTGAGGCATCTGTGTGCCAGGCTTGCTCTAACTTCTGATAACCAGTGTCACATCAGCCTGCCTCACTGCCTGCCCTAGGGCACTTTAAACACTTTGGCATTTCAAGGGAAAACATATTTAAGTGCCTGAAACCCAAAATGAAGGTGGATCAAGCAACTGGACTCTCAGCATGGGAGGATGGAGTTCAGGCCACACACAGGCCCGTGAGACACACTTTAGCTGGGTGTGGAGCTCATCCTTTCTGCGGACCATGGGTACCTAGTACAGAAGCCAAGTACCTTCAGGAATCAAATAGGATGAGGTTCACCACTGTTTCTCCGAAGACTGGAAAGAGGGAGACAGAAAAGACTCACTCTTTCAAAGCATGGCTGCAGAGGAGAAGGGCCCTGGTTTTCCATTGCTATCTCTCTTCTCTAAAAATGTGACAGAAAACAACCTGTTGGTGAGGACCAGGAATAACACTTTTACCCGTAGGATCTTGTTGATGCTGTTTGTTTATCCATCTCCATGGACCTGACTTGGCTTTGGTGGGAAGGGTGTGGGCATGCAAGGACACCTGTCCTGGGCTCACATCCATCATCTCCTGCTCTCCTGGGGCATGATGGATCCAGACTATTTGAACCCCGTGGCTCAACCAGAGCTTAAACAGAAAAATGGCACCCTCCTGTGGCAATGGTTTAAAAAAAATTAAATAAATAGCTGTGACTAAATTCAGAGCAGGGTCTAATCCTATCAGCATGTGTTACCCCCATGTACACCCACCAAAGGAAGCTTCACGAGGGATGAAGGTGCCCCTCTGCTTGTACAAAAACATTGGGATTTGAGCTCTAGGGCAATGCAGGGAGTGCACCAGAGCAGAGCCGAGGCAAAAAGCCTCCAAGGTCAGGCAGGGAGTCCTGCAGTGGGCTTGGAGGCAACTGTTCAGCAGCACGGAGCCGCTCTGGATCCCAAAGTCCACATCCGGACAGCTTCAGAGCCTACATCCTTTTTTTGGACTTGGCTCTTTGTCAAAACCATAGGGTACAGTGCCTGCATGGACTTCAAAGGGAGGACACCAAATGTGATTTGGCCCAGGCAGTTACGACCATTTATTGCCAGCATCTTTCTCAGATACTGCTGCCAAGGGTTAAAATGTTTACATGCCCCCTGATTTTAAATGGACCGGGTAGCATGTCAAATGCCAACGAGAGGGACAGCTGGAGTATCTAAACCAAGAGCTTTGATCTTGGTATCTGTAAAAAAGAGGTCATTTAGTCTCCCCAGGAAGCACAGACATTTAGAAGGTCCCCGTACAACTCATGCAAGTATTTTATTAACAACAATTTCTGTTCACATTTAGGTAGGTGGTGTTACTACTTACTTAAATTCCTCTTATATATACATGTATATGCATATATGTGCATGAATATCTGCATTTTTTTTGTGTGTGTGTATGCATATATGTACACACCCCTATCTCATATACACGAATCTGTGTGCTTGTGTGGTTATCTGTGTGCTTTCCAATGTCCAGCATTTCTGTGCAGATGTACTGATCTGTCTAACATATTTGCAAACAAACTACTGTGATTTAAGCATTATATTTTATCACTAAGTCAGTGTTTGCAGAAGTAACCTGAAAAATTTGTCTGTATGAGATGCTTTGAGTAAACTTGCAATTGTAATAAGAGTGTGTGGTGTTTTCAAGAAGATGCAGGCATGAAACACAGACTTCATTGTGCTGTAATCAGGTCTGACATTGATTCAGAAGAGAAGAATTCTAAAATACAGTATTGCACAGGGGAAATACTTTTATTCTTTAGTGGAGGATTTGGTGGTTAGTTCACAATGCAATTAAAATAGCCACCAGATGTTTATGACTTCAGGCAGCAGTTAACTTTAGTGTCTCTGATAGCTGTCCTTTGCTTCTTTGTCAGAATAAATAAGTTTTTTTCTGTGCTGGAGGAAAAAATCCTTATTTTTTTAAACATACAGCAGGGGGGTGGGTATGTATTTCCATTTGGCAGAGCTCATGTTGTTCTGTGACAGACTTCTAAGAAATTATAATCTTAAAGTTAAAATAAAATCTCTCTCCAGGATGAAATAAACATATTTACTCAAATGAGAGATGAAATGTACAGTAACATCATTAAACTGATTTGTGAGAAGCAGCATTGTAAAAGGCTGTGGCTTTTCCAGAGCATATAATAAATAGAAAGATACTTTTTTTTCCCATTGAATAATAGGATTATTAGTATGCAATTTTTCTAAAAGACACATTTAAAGAGAGCCTGCTGGGCTCCTATTCTGGCAATTTTTTTAGAGTCTGCTATTCTCATTTGTTTCAGGGCTATTAATTTTGAGGCCACATTATATTCAAATTATATTTGATTACCAGGCTCAGTAAGCGATCACAGTTTGTGTTCCATCACCCAAAGGAAAGTTAATAAATTAGGCTACACACTAACATTTTAAGAAATAAATTATTGAAGTTCTGCAAAACAAATTAAAAAAAAAAAAAGAAGTGAAAAAAGTTATAGCGACCTGCTTGGCACCTTATTTAAATGAGAAGGAGAGCTCCAGACAGAGGGTAAAAAGTGTCCTAACTTAAAATGCTGTATTTCAGCTCTTCAGTCATGTTTGAAATGATCTCTTGACAAAGCAATCAATAATTTAAGATTTTAAACTTATGGAATAGCTCAGATAATATGGAAATAGATAAGAGATTTGTATTCACGGGTACATAGCAATTTTAAATAGCTAAATAACAGTATGATTTTCAGAAAGAAAATTATGGCATCAGAAAAAACCCACAAAGTGGAAAGAAAATAATAGATAATAAGAGAATATTTTGGAGGTGTTGAGAAGGTCTGGAAGGTCTATGTCCCTGCACAGAAACTGGCAGTGTCTCACCTAAACCAGGATCTGTGCTAATGGGGAACCCTCCAAACAAACAAGCGAAAGGATTTGAATTTGCTTGGCTCTGCCGAGCCCCGATTACTCAAAGATTTGATGTTCAGTCCCTTGGGGCTTCCAGAAGTGATCCCCAGAGCATGGAGCCACCAAGATTACTGCTCCTCTTGGAAAAAAAGCCTTGCAAGATTGCAGTTTGGGCTGTTATGCACAAACACATCAGTGGCTGTTCGGGGTCGGAAGAGAGGTGAAGTCGATCCCCCCTTCCCTAGGCGTCTGTCAAAGTCTGAAAGCTGCTGCAAAGCATTTCAGCTGGGACAAACAGGCATTTTCCCCACTGGAAGGCTGCTGCTCTCCCTGTTCCCATCTCACTGGGTCTCTCTGGCAGCTGCTGATGCCAGGACCGAGGCTCTGGTTGTGCTCATCAGCTCCAGCCCCACGGGCTCTCAAACGGGGGACTCAGAAACACCCAAAGTGACACAGGGTGGGACATCAAAGGCTCTGACACCACCCAGAAACACATTAATTCCTCAGTGTCCCTATTATGGCAATCATTCATTGAAAGAGAAAGTGTGGGGTTTTAAATTTAAATTTAAGTACACTGTGGTTTTAGGATATGCAAGTCACAGGGTGCATTAACTCCTCAGTGTCCCTATTATGGCAATCATTCAGATTGAAAGAGAAAGTGTGGGGTTTTTAATTTAGATTAAAGTACACTGTGGTTTTAGGATATGCGAGTCACAGGGTGCATTACCTCCTCAGTGTCCCTATTATGGCAATCATTCATTGAAAGAGAAAGTAAATTAAAGTACACTGTGGTTTTAGGATGTGCAAGTCACAGGGTGCTGGGTTTGCCGGCGGTGTTGTTCCAGTAAATTTACAGTTCGTGCCTCCTGCCACCCTGGAGTGTGGGACTGAGGGGGAGAAGGAAGGACTGCAGCAGGACAGTTAATCACCCAACAACCAGAAACTGTATTTTTGTAGAATACACGTGAAATCAGGGCATGACCAAAATCGAGACCAGCAGGTCAAAAGCAAGTCACCCTTGCATTTCACTGCAGGCTGCCCCAGGTAATGGAAGGGCTTATTTTGCTCTGTCTCTGATCCTGGAAACTCAAACTAGACTCTGAATGAGCAACACTACTCCTGAGCATGCAGGTCTTCAACAGCATGTTTTACAAAAATTTGATTTTATTTATTTTAACCAGCTTTTCATGACTTAATAATATTTCTTGGTAATAGGATTCAGGTGTAGAAATATATCACAACACAAATCCCTGCCCCAAACTGCTTCCAGCCTCTTGTGTACAAATTGCTGTGTCTCAGCTGCCACTGTTCTCTCTCCAAAACCCAAACTTTGTAATATTTTATTTTTAACCTGCTGTAGGTGGTAGTGAGTGTCTAAAATCGGTGTCAACCAGTTTAGCAACATCTTCTAGTCAATGCTGCAGAATTGTCCCATTATTGTGACTATATTTTTTTCCTTGCTTAGTTCCCTTGTTGTATTTTTATTAATTTCCACCACGGATTACTTATTGCCATCAGGAGAGAATGATGACATTTGTTTCAAGGCTGATATTTCCTTCTGTGTTTTCTGTTCTGCAAATAGTTCCTTACTTTATTATAAGAAGTTAAATTAACCAGATTTCACAGCCTGAACTTGTTCACCACTTACTGTGTTTTGTCCTGTCCTTCCTTCTGTCTGACCCCTTTTTGCTGGTGCTTTTCAGCCTCATTTCAGCTTTGGGGTCTGGGGCTTGCAGACACTCCCCCACTCAGACATTCCCTCTGCCAATGGCACTGCTCAGATGTGCAAAGTAATTCAAATTCTGGAGCTCGCGGAGAGCAGGACATGAACCAGCAGTGATCTGAGTGCAAACCAACCAAGCAGGCTCCAGGAAAGCTTTTCTGAGCCACGATGATTTCAACGTGCTAAAATTCACAAAATGCGAGGCAGATGTGCAGTGGTTGGGAAATGATGTTGGCCATGAGATAAGAGCTGGGATAACTTCTGACCCTCCTTTTGATGTTCTCCATGCCATGGTGCACTGCTAGCAGGGTCACCTAATGCAAAACAACAAATAAGCAGGGAGGCAAAGTGCAATTGGGAGGCATTCAGCAATGGTTTGGAAAAGCCTGTTTTCAGCCCACTGGAAGCTGTAGCAGGGCTGTTTGTGTAACAGCTCCCTGTTGCCCAGAAACAGCACATGAGACTTCCGAGTGTCTGCAGAAACTCAAATCTGGTTTGCTTGGCTTGGATGTGCAGGAAAACTGATTTCTAAATGTTACTTCAGCTTTGAGTCAGTGATTACTTTGGTACTTTTACAAGCCTTGCCTGGATATGGGATGTTAATTGTTGTTAATGAGTCTGTCCACCTGAGTAAGCTGTGCAGGGCAGAATCACAGAACATAATTCCTCTACCAAGTCTCCAGAGTCTGACCCTGGTGTCTCCAGCATTTAAGAGCAACAGCCCAAAATCTGCTCCTTCAGACCTCAGAGCTTTCTTCTCAATCCAGAACAGTAGCCACTTTCTGCTCCTCTCTCAGTTCTGTGGGATTTTTGAAATGGAGTGAAGCCAAGGTTCAGCTCTTGCTGACTCCTTTGCACAGGGAGAGGACACTGGTGGGTATGGGGCTGTGGTATGCTGAATAGGGAAAGAAGAGTTTGGATGTGGAGCTGGAAATCCATATTTCTATCTAGCTTAATCCATGGTGTGGCTGTGAGTAAAGGTGTACTGAGCTGCTTTATCCTGATGGCATTTTTTTTCTGTATTGACAACTTCTGTTCCGATTGCTTCAGGTAAATTTTCATTGACCTTCCCTCTGCTACAGTACCTTAGGACCTATTTTTATGGCATTTCTTTGCAATCCATCAATCATGTTTGCCTGTTTCATAGTAGCTCCCTTTGGGGCTCCCAGGTAAATAAATTGTAAAAAAGAACTAAAAAACTACAATAAAATATTCCTGTTTGGGATGGAGAGAAGACAAAGTTTGAGCAGTTTGAAAGATAGTGAAGCTTTATATTTTGCTTTAGTGGGTGATACCTGCCTGAACATGTGTTATGGCCTTATTCACAAGGAAATATACCAACTTTAAGACCGAGTTTTGTGTCATAGCTGATAACCCCATTTATCTGCCTCTAGCTCACGAGGCTTCTTGTGCAAAGTCAAAATTGTCACACATGGCATTATTCCCCAAGTTACTCCAGCTATCCATCCAAAGTCACCACAAGGCTGTATAATGCCCTGAATTTCTCTTAATCTCATCCTCCACTAGAAGAGCCAAATAATGGGTGAGGTTTTTCCACCAGCAGTAAATGTCACTGGGGCTTGGCTGCTTCAGGCCAAAGGAAGGGCTAACGAGCTCTGAGACAGCAGCCCTCTTGGAAAATTCCCTTTGAGCAGCTGCTCAGCCTCAGGAGCATTGGATCCAAAGATCAAAGCTGGCAGAGCATCCCATGAGGAGGAGGGCAGTGATTCAGCCAACCACCCTTACGGCCAGCAGCCCCTTGCAGAGGAGCCCTGTCCGTACTCACTGTGCCCTGCGGAACAATTCAGATGGACAACATGGCATTCCCCACACAGAAATATTCTTTTGGTGTTATTCTAGATCAAATTTTTCACTCTGCACACAGTGTCTATATGTTTACATATTTCCAAATTCATTTCTGCAAGAAATCAAAGTTTTCCTGATGTCAGTGAGGTTTGCCCATTCTTGGGCTCATGAAGCCTCATGTTCCCAAGTCCAACATCTTCATCTCACTGGTGGAGCTGTTACTGCAGCTCAGTCACCCTCCAGAACTGGAGACTGAGGTGCCTTTTCATTGACCCACTGTATTATTTTCACAGTGCTGCTCCCTCATTTTAGGGTGGGATTTATCTTGTTCATCTGCTGTCTTCTCTAGGCTGAGTTAGTCCCCAGCCCTGCTGGATGCTGAGTTAGTCCCCAGCCCTGCTGGATGCAAATGCCTCTTTCCAGACTTAGGATGGTCATGGCATCCAGGCTGGGCCAGGGATGTGCTGCTCTTTCTGGCCATATCCAACAGTCCTCAAATTAAAAAAAAAATAAAGCAGAGGGGGAAAAAAATCCAAACAAAAAATTCCTCATGAGTTACAGTGAGGAAATATCATGTTGCACGTTATTGAAGCTGCAGTTAAAATCACCTGGGTTATTGCACTTTCCACAGGTAACTCCTGCTCAGAATTTGTTTGCTCATTGCCCAGAAATGGTGACCTGAGACACACAGAGGCCCATTGTCACTTTGTCCCCTTTCAGTCCGTTTGACTTGGTCTTGGCAAAATGAAAAGACAGCTGAAAGGCACCTCTATCTCCTGCCACTGCTGCTATTAAGGGACACGTTCTGTACAGTGGCCAGCCCATGTTTTAAAGCTTTTTAAATGTTCTTTGTCATTGCAGCGCTACTGTCGGGTTCAAAGCAAATTCAGATAAGGTGGGATTTAAGAATTATAGAATTAATTATCAAGAATTCCATTTTGTTAAGAAAACATGGTAGAGGTGAAATATTAATGTGATTTTTATTTTAGAAAGCACACTATTTACAGAGGAAGAATGTGTACTTATTTGCAAATCAGAGTTGCAGTACTGGTAAGTCATATTATTTATTCCTTGGGGTGAAATTAATATTTTCCCTCAAACAAATGCTACTTAAAATTGCAAATCAAGTGGCTGAACAACTTTAAAAATTCTGATTTTTTTAGTTATTAACTTTAAAGAAGTAAATATTTTGAATCTTTAGATAAGAGAATTTTCCAGAAAAAAAATACAAGAACTGATATCTGTTTATGGTTAGATTTTATTCCTACAGTCATGATGAATCTATTTCTTCTGTCTTCATTGGGACTAAAATATAGAAACAATAAAGTTACAATATCTTCCCCTCTGAATGGAAATCTTTGCTCTACAGAGGTTTTGTAGATCAGACCGGAATAATTTCCAACCTAAATTCATTTAACTACCTAGCAATTAAGGAATAACTTCTCAAATGTGTTTTTAATATTTAATTCCATTTGTATATTTTTAGATATGTAAAATATAAAGGCAAGCAAACAAACAAGGGGGAACAAGCAAAGTGAAAAATGGTCACACTAAAGGTTCACATGTTGAACTATTGAATGTATTAATTATTTTGTGCCTTACTTTCATGCTAAGGTTATTCCTGTGGAAGATTAAAATATTTCAGGATTCTCATAAAGTTGCACTTGGTCTAAATTAATAAAAGTTAGGTGAAAAGTATAAATTATAATCTGATACAAGATAATTTTATGCTCACATGACTTTCAATAAGCAGAAAAAAAATTAAACTACATCCAAGTTTTATACAGCCTTATGATAATCACCAGAAATGTGGCAGTGCCAAATGTAGAATTTATTCCTACATTTAATAGCTAACAATATTATATATAATGTATGCAGTATTATACTATGTAAAAATGTTATAATTTAAAATTAGCAACATAGAACTACTTACAGAAAATTATTTTTATATACTTGTTCCAATATTTTTAAAAGTATATTATTGATCTATTATTATAATTGTTATATTAATATACAAGAAAAATATTTTATTATTCTATTATATCAGAAGAAGAGTATTATTAAATATATATTATCACAACAACATGTTATATATATAAAATGTAACCACAAAATTGTGTCTAAATTGTTTATTACTTTTCAATATTTTTCTACTTTTAATATCTATATTTTAAATATTATTTTAACTTATATTTTCATATTATTATTATTATTATCCTCTTTAATTTTGAGGAATAGGCTAATTTTTTGTGGCCTCTGTTTACTATAGGTTTCTATGTTCAAGTCATATATCATTAATATTTTTTTCATAAAATTCTGTAATTTTAGGAAAGGACTTTTCTTTATTTTCTCACATAATGTTACCTCTACTGAATATATGTGATACCCTACATGGGCTGGAATAGTCTGGTTTTATGCCATGTGGAGATTTCCTGAACTTGCATATCAGAAAAATAAATGTACACTCTACACAGCTCTAGCCTCTTTCAGATTATTTTTTACATTTGTTACAAATTATTTCAGTATTATAGAGGAATGTTCACACACCTTTCTATTGTTTCACACTTATTCAGATAAAGAAAGATTTAACAGAAGACAAAATAAATAAGGAAAGGTTAATTTAAAAATCAAGGGGATTGAGCTATATCGGTTTTCTTTTGCATTCTTTAGGCAACATTTTAAAGTTAGAAAGTATTTTAAAAATTGTGATAAATGGTCTTACTACCTCTGGAGAAATGAAAACAATTATGCACAGAGTTTTAATTCATTTTTTTTTCTCTGTGCTATTTTCTTTCTAAATTTTGGTGCAGAACTGCATCGATAAATTCAGTAACATCACAGATTTTCACTTCTGAAAAAGAAAACCCATATCTCATTCTTAATACATTATTTAAGATCCGCTGCATTCTGCCCCCCTTTCCTCAAGTTATTCATAAATATATGACCAGCTATTAATGAGAATTGAAAATCCTCTGTCTCATCTTTGGTGAGCCCAAAGGCCAGTGATCACCTTAAAAGAAAAATCCTAAAAATAGAAGCTTTCACTAGAAATAAACATCAAAGCCCTTGATCAAATAATGGCTTTGGGTCTAGTGAGGAAAGGAAATAGTGGCTTTGTCCTTCCTCTCTGAGGTCAGTCACAGTCATGGCAGGGTTCATATTTTATCCCCATTTCCAGTACCCTGGACCACTCTGCCTGGATTTCATCCAATGTCCTTTCAAGCCTGACCAGTATAAGGTGAATATCAATGCAAATAAATTCAAGGGCAAAAGCATGGGGCAGTGACATGTCTGCAAAACAAAAAATAAGGCTCTACAACAGCTGTGTGGTATCAGTTTTGCTCGATGCTGCAAAGACCTGGGGCATTACGCAAGCTGACAAGAAAAGATTTGATGCATTTGATAGCAGGTGTTTAGGAGGGATCAGTAATGTCAAGTGGCATCACTGTGTCAGGAACATCGAGTTTCAGGACAGAACAAGAAAGGAGAAGATTGTGGGCTTCCTAACAAGGCAGTGACTTCCATGGTGCCACCACGCCATGAGCATGCAGTGAGGCTGGAGGGTAGGGGAAGGTCTTGTGAGCTGGGTTTGCTCCTCCTGGCTGCCCAGACCAACCTGAGACTCACCAAAGGCTGCGAAAGACAGTAGAAACCTCTGGTAGATTTTGACTTAATTTGTCTGCTGAGGATGAAAAACCTTGGGCAATGACTGTTCTTCTGCTTCTTCACCATGTAGGACGTGGTCCTACAGGGAAAGAGGTGAATAGGAATAGGAAATAAAAGACATCTTTTTGCAGGACTGCTCTTCAGCAGGAATATTCACACGAATCAAGGATTTCCAAACCAGGCCTCTCGGGTTTTGTAATGAAAACTTAGACCACGCAGACAAAATGGGCTTTAACAGACTCTGCAGAGCCAAAATCTACAGCAGTAGGCTCAGCTGACTCCAATGAACTCCCACAGATGTGAGAGCAGAAAAGTCCCCTGTTGTTCACATTTTCTCTCAGAAACAGCCTTTCTGCATGTGGCTGAAGAGCATCTCTCAGTAAAACACAGCCCAAAGAAGATAACTTAAAACAGATGGGAGCAAGAAATACTGAAGCCAGCCCATATGGGTAGAGTGGACCTGTTTGAAGCAAGTGCAGCCAAATGGATTATGATGTAGTAATGTGTGAAAGAGGTTGCACTATTGTATGGACTATCTGTAAGTGAATTTTTTCATGATTGAATCAAGAAAAGGAAATGTACTCTATCCAAATGTTAATGAGAACCATACTTCAAAAATATCCATGCTGAGTTCTTGTATCAAATAATGTCAAAAATAACTCCCTGTCCAAAGTAGGATCTTACCTTTTTGTTATTTATTTTTAAAACCCTTACTGAGGTTTTAAATATTCTCCTTAAATCTGCAGCTGGTGAAGTTTATTCTTTTTTTTTCTTTTTTCTTTTCTTTTTCTTTTAATTTACAATGTCTTTGGGCTTCAGAAAATGTAAGTAGCTAAATAGGTAGGTAACTAAACTAACTGTAGGTAAATAAAATAGGCCATTAAGGTAAAAAAATCAAATCTCTACTAGTGGCATATATCTCTAGTTTTGAGCTAGAATGTTTTGCTTTACTTTTCCATGAGCAGTTTCAAATAGCCTTCCAAAAATAGACACAACTAAAATATAATACTTCTAGTGGTAAAAATGTTATTTCTCTGCAATATTCTAAGCTGTGTTTTAAAAGCCAGCACAGGAACACTAATCAATGATTCTACAAACAGAATCTATTACAAAATTAATTTTAAACCAACAATGCTTACCCCAAGCTATTTTCAGTTGAATGTTTGGCTCTAGTGTTGACTAAAAGAAAGTGAAAATATTTATTCAGGCAGCTAACTGGCCTATCAAACATCCAGCATTTGGGAGATCTCATGACAGAGCAAACACTCACATGAGTGCGAGGACAGCACCTCATTTCAGCAGCACCACGGCGTGCCAGGGCTCTGCAGGATGAGACCTGGGTAACACCAATGACATTTAGCAAATTACTGCAGAAAACATGATAAGGGCATGATCCTTTTTTATGGCGAAGATCATGCATAATGCCTGCTGTGCCTCAGCACCTTTTCATAAATATAGAATGAAAGCTCGTGGCAATATGCTGACAGATGCCACAGAGCAAGCAGAGATTCCCCCTGCCCTAGGTCTGGGAGCTGTACCTGGGGGCCCTGTGCTGTAACACTGAGGTCACTTAGCAATTGTGCAGGACAGAAAGTTGGATGAAGTGCTGAGTTTTGAAGGATGAGATTAGCTGTTACTGTGTTACGTGGCAAAAACACAACACGGCCTTGTTTAGGCAGTGTGTGGTCTCATTTTGGATGTAATTGTGTGTGTGTGCATGCAAATATACATACAGAGAGAGGGCTGAAGAGAAAGTGTGCTAAAAAGTTGGGTTTGAGAAATTTATAGAGCAAACTTTGGCATCAGGAGATAATAATTACTATTAAAATATCTTCCATGTGTGTCAAATGAGGGACTACGCCTGAAACAAGAGGAGTTGAGAGAAGCCTCCTTCTTACACTAAGATTGGATCCTGACCTAGCTCATTTGGGGCCTTTCCCACCAAAAAACCCTGGAGACAGGACTCCAGCCAATGGCAGCTAGATAATGGCATGTGATTAACGCAGGGATGGACAGTGGCACGTGGATAACCTTCCAGAGAAAGCACATGGATCCGCTGCTGAAAGATGGGATGGGAAGGGTACCCACCTTCCTGTGGCGTGGCAGCCCCAGGGGATTTGAGAGTTACAAGATCTAACAGATAATTGTCTAAAGGACTGTCAGGCTTATGGAGGTGTTTCAGTGTCCCCATGCTCTGGGCACACCATGTCTGACCCTTTGGCTAAGTGTGTGTGATAGGGGTTGGCTGCAAGGTTCACCACCAGAGGCCCATTTTCCAGGGGAACACCCAGCGCAGCACAGTGGTCTCACTTCAGCACCCCATAAACTCCAGGATCATCAGTGGGAAATGCACATGGATGCATCAGGGTCAACTACACTTTTCCCTAACTATTCAATGATGGCAGTGATGGCAATGATTCAGTGATGGCAGCTGTCCAATATTTAACCTGAATGTTCTGGGAAAATTTCATTATTATGGCTATAGAGGATTTCCTGAATACCTCTTCTTTCAGAAAAATTATCTGGATCTTCTCCTCTCTTTTTAGTTAGGATAAAACCTTCTCTCGCAGCTCTAGGAGCAAAAAGGCCAAACCATTGTGCTGGATCATGATCTGACTATATTTCAGATGTATATTCAGGGGTGAAGTATACCAATACAAAAATCAGTGGTAACTGCAGTTTTGCAATTTTAGTACGTTGTTCATGCCATTTACTGTTATCCCATTTGAAAATTATAAGTGCTGTGTAATTGTTTCATGCCATAGCCTCTGTTTTTCCTCGCCATTCTTCTCCTCCGGTCATGGGAGGGCAGGGGCAAGAGTACCTCTGGGATTGAGAAAACAACATGCTATGCTTCTGCACAGAATGACAGCAGCCCTTTCTGGGACGTGATTGCACAGCATTTCTTACAGAAGAGGCAACACAGCACTTTGTCTGGGTTTTTGTGGTATTCCAGATCATAGGATGGATGTAGCATGGCAGACTAAGTGCAGTGTTAAGTGCTAGAGTTTCAAGTTAAGGCGCAATTGTCTAGGTAAGAAAGTCTGAGCATTTGGCCACAGCCAGCTGTTTCCCAAACTCTACAAACCCCTTTGATTGGGAACAGCTCTCTATGGACTCTATTTTTGCTGGGGCAGAGAGTTAAGATCAAATCAATGAGTGGCCTCATTCACAGCAAAAGATTTTTGTGGCAAAAGATTTTTCTGAGGGAAAAAGATCTTTAGAAAGAAGAGTGGGTCTCCTCCATGTCTCGGTGTTCTCATGAACTTGGCAGAAGGAAAGAAAAGACTAGACTTAGATTATGACTTATATTTTTATAGCTTATAACTGTTATAACTAGTAACTTTTCTTTTGCTAGAATAATACCGTTCTGTCAAAACAAAAATTCTTCTGATAGATTTGACTTGTTTAAGAAGATTATAGAAACTTTTAAAACTATTTTATCTATCATAGAAAGAGGAAATAAAAGCAGTTTGGCAGAAATATTTCAGCTATACTTAAATGTGGTTGGCTCAGGTGATGGGGATGAGTTTTTTTTTCCCCAAGCTGAAATTTCTAAACACATTCTTTTAATTCTGATTGAGAATGGAAACAGAATCTGAAATGGCAAAATTTTCCACAGGATAGAAACTCCAGTTTTGACTTAGCACTAGGAGAGAAATGAAGATTAAAAGTTATAGCAAAATAGAATTTAAATGCTCATAAAGAATAAATCCAGGCACTTAAGTCCTCAAGTAATTTTTAAGTGCAAGGAGAAACCTTAAGAGTTGTTCAGGTCTCTGTCAAGGGCACATGTCCATGAAGATGCCACGTTTCTCTCTTGCACTGACTGTCCCTGCTGCTCGCTCAGAGGGACCATGGTGACTCTTTGCTACTGCATCATTTTCAGAGAGCATTTGTGAACATAAGTTCCATGGAGCTTATGGAAAATGAGTAAGTTTATCAGTCCTCATGCACACAATGTGCTCAGGTAAAGAAGGAGCTGACCTGTTGTGGCCGATTTCACAGGAGCTTAGGGTTTGGGTTTGGGTTTGGGTTTACAGTTCATCTTTCAGATACTGGTATTTGGCACATGGTGGGAAAAGAAGCCTTGCTCTTTCTCTTCTGGCTTCCCCAGTCACATTGAGATTTTTGCTGCTTAGAAGTTAGTTGCTCTTATTTGTATTCAAAAAACTCTGTATTTTTCAAGTTTGAAAGCTTTTCAGTCCTCTTTAGGACATTCACCATAGGAGCAGAAGTGTTCCCCTCTACCTCCAAACCACTGACATTTTGAGGTCCTTCTTACATATATTTTGAACCTGTTCAAACTGATAAATTCTACTTCTCTTTCCATGAGACATTTTTATTGCAGACCTGATCCTCTTCACCTTAAAAGCAAAACTCAAGAAAAAGAAGTCATTCCAAATCAGTCTATACAAAAAGAGCCATGTTATTTTTCTGCCATAAGGTTTTTCATGTTGATTTTCACTGAAATACTGTGCATAGTTTCCAGTCCATTGTAATTGATGGCACTGTGATGAGATACCCTTTTTGGAGCAAGAATAACTGGCATGGTTTTGTTTCTAAAACATGCATTCAAAAAAAAAAAACAAACTTCCAGGGTCAAAACTTCAGTGTTTCTAAACTACTTTGGGGCTTAGCTGATCTCATTGCTGTTCCCTCTGAAAGCTCAAAAATTGTATTGAATATATATATATATATATATATATATATATATATATATATATATATATACGTATGTATATATTCCATAAACAACAACTGGGACCTGTCATTTGCTGGGTCTTTATTGTCTTTCAGACACAGAGAGAACCCAAAACTTGTGTTCAGATCTGCATTTCAACAACACAACATGTACCTAAGTCTGTGCCCTGGTGGGAGAAGGGATTGTGAGCCCTGGAGGATCCCCAGGTTCAAAATAAAGGTCGCCAGTCCTGAGGATTCACAGTCTAAATATTTCAGCAGTTGCAAAGGAGGAGGGGGTGTGGTTTTTAGTGAAATCCAAGGTGACAGCATCCTTGGAACGCGGCTCTTGTTTGTACAATGGAGCTTTTACACCAACATTTGCAGGGCTCAGCTTCTCCCCTTAAGCTTTTAAGACCTTGACCTGCTTTGCGGAGATCTAAAGGGCATCGGTGATTTTACTCCCCGAGCGTCTCCTGCCACGCGAAGCAAATCCCACACGGAGTGTGCAAGCGCCTGTCTGGGACGTGGGTAAGGAGCACACGGCAGGGGGGAGAGGGTTTTATCAGATGGATGCTGGGCAGGGCACATAACAAGTGCTATGAATTATGCAGACAGCCAGAGGAGTGCCAAGAGACTCACACTGCCCCGTCACACCCCCTGCTTATGCCCCTTCCCTTGCAGAAAGGGCTATTTTAGGAATGTTTAGGAGAGCTGAAAAATATTTAATTAGGACTATTTTTTCCATCCTGTTAATAAAGTAAGGGGCCCTAATTGCTTTGGTCTATCATTCTGACCAAAAATAGCCTACTCTGTTCAAAAGAACATTACAACTGTAAATTCTGATAACTTGAGAACCAGGAATGAGCATTGATATCTAAAAATGTCCCTTTTTGACAGCACTGAGAGACAGGGGCTAAATCTGGATATGAAGCTATGGCATTTTTTACTATAAACAAATGCTGTCAATGACTGAGTACTTTGATCTGATAGACCACAAGCCAGAGCAGATTTGTGGGGAAATAATTCCAATGACAAAGCACTTGCGAGAGGGGAAGGGACAGGGCTCAGTTGGGAGCCTGTGTGTTGCCAGATCAAGAAATTAGAGGGTGGATTGCAGATGAAGCTAGGAAAGAATGTGTTCTGAAGACATTTATCATAGTCTACCTATGACTTGAACTTTTTTTATATTTATTCACCCCCTCAACAATATATTTTATTTGTACATATATACAAATATATATACATACATTTACATGAAAATATGTGATGCCCTCCTGCCTGTATTGCCATGAAAAAAATTTTGAAATATTTATAAATAAATATATTCTATTAATATTATATAAATAAATAAATGTTTATATGATTGTTTTTAATCTAGATCTGGGAGGGAAACCAT
Organism: Melospiza georgiana; assembly: GCF_028018845.1. Lineage (NCBI taxonomy): Eukaryota > Metazoa > Chordata > Aves > Passeriformes > Passerellidae > Melospiza > Melospiza georgiana. Next base: position 72,973,697 of record NC_080434.1, read on the forward strand.
TCCCACCAAGGCTTACACCAGTAGCACAGTGGCACAATGGCACCCTCTGTTGCCCTGCATGGTTCTTTTGATGGCTGTTCCCACGTGGATGTATTAACTCCTGAAAACATCTGTGCATCACCTTCTCCAAATCTGACTCCTCCCTGCCCAACTTCCTTGTTTGTTTGGAGTTATCCTCTGTAATTTCCCTCCTTAACAAAATCCAGTTTGTTCTTCGAGCCTGTACTGGAGGAGATGGCGAATCTTGAGATTAATGAGCAAGAGGAAGCTGTGAGAGGCTGTATTGCCACGCTCACTTCGAGAATAGCAGCCTTCTGTCCCATTTTGTCCTCCCTAACACAGCTAATGACAGCTTCCTGCAACAGTGGCATTAAACACAGCTCAGGCCTGCAGAATAGTGATCATTTCTGGGAGATGCTGTGCGAGATGGCGCCCGGCGCTTCCTGGAAAGTGATTAGTCCTAATGAGATCGGGTTGTCCAACTCTCATGCCACTAATTAAATCACAACTTCTTCTTTTTTTCAGTTACACAAAAGCTTGATTCATGAATTAAAATACATAGTGAATCTGATTGTAAGTCTGATCCTCTGTGTGTTCATAATTAAACAACCAGTTCCTTTACGAATTGTAACAAAATTCTTTCTGGGGCACGGTAAGTTTTCACTTCTAATCATATTCATTTCCATCCACGTAATTACACTTTAATTGCTCGTTAATGGGATGACACACAACCACCTTGTTCTTGCTGGACCTTCCTAATTATGACATTTTTGATCTTTAAGGACACCAAACTCTTCTCATATAGTAATTTTTTTGTCCTTTAGCTTCCCACACTCCGTCATGTTACTAAGAATAATAAAACTATCTTGCTCTAACATTATAATTAATGACTGATTTTATTGTGTTGGCATAAGAAAAATTAGATATGTGCTTTCCATTTTTGCTGGTATGACTGCCTACTATCCCCAGTGGAGTCTGAAAAGATGATCAAATGCTTTAACTGATCACTTAGGAATGATCAGTCAGAAGTCATCAAAAGTTGTCAACATCAGCAGACTTTAATTAAAAAACCACATGCTTTCTTTGATAGGAGTTTTCTATATAAAATCTTTTACACTGAAAATCTTCAAATCTTAATATAAAAGGGGAGGAAAAGAGAAATTCATAGAGAAAGGAAAAATGTGACATAAAAATCAGTTTGGAATTTGAATGAACATAGTAGTTTTTCAGAATACATTCACTTGCTTTGATACAAAGAAGATGTTATCGAGAAGTCAAACTGAGTTTTATCCCAGGCCTCATAAAAACAAGCATGTTTGACAGTTGTGGGAAAGAAGGGGGCTCAAGATGGATCTATTGTTCATGCAGAAAGATCTCATTTCAAAAGTTAAATTACTCGTAATGATTCCATGTTAATTTGTTATTTGAATCCCCTGCAGTCCCACTTTCCCCAGACAGAGCTGGATGATGGGAGATGGTAAGGAAGTTACTTAAGCTTTTTGGCTTAGAGTAGATCTCGGCTGAAACAAGTTCTGATTGCTGCTGAACTAGATATGCATTATTTTCTTTCTAAATTAAACCTGCAGGTTTCAGAATTCAACAAAACCATTTCTTTTCTGATTTTTACTTCAATTATGTTTAAAAAACCACCCAACAACACAATGGTAAAATGCCAAAAAAAAGTTTCTCAGAAACAAAACCAAGCCCAAAATAGCAGCATTTTAAAAACAGCACATTTCAACAGGATGGAAATTCTTTCCCCTTTTTATTTTCTTAAACTAAAGTGCTGACAAAATCAATACATTTTCTGAAGTGTTTCATTTTGACCAAAGTTGCATGTACTGGTAGAATAATGGATCCGCTAAACTGATTATGAGTGGTTGAGGCTGCATGTTTTTCTTCTTTGGGTTGAGGCCCCTACAAGTCTACTGAGACTGACTTAGTCTTTCCTGAATAGAGAAATTATTCTAATAAGGACTCCAAAAAAAACTCCAAACCAAAACAACACCCAGAATTGTCGTGACTCTCACCCAGAAAGGTGAGAGGTGTCTGGTAAAAATACAATATAGAACCAGATATTAATGAGTACAGGTAACTTTAAGCAGTGTGTTTGGAATTTCAAAGCACCATATAAAGGATGGAGATGAAGGAAAAGGTGGATTATCTGGAGACAAAGATGCACATGAAGAATAAGATTTCTGACTGGAAGCTGATTGGAAGCTGGTGAAAGAAAGGCAAGAAGGGAACCCCAGTATCTACAGGCCTGTTCATGTCACTTCAATGCCTGGTAAAGTTATGGAGAAGATTATTCTGGAAGATATTGAAAAACACCTGAAGGGCTCTGGGCAGGGGAAAGCTGAAGGTGAGCCAGCAGGGCCCTGGCAGCCAGGAGGGACATCCCTGTGCTGGGGACATCAGGCCCAGCATGGCCGGCTGGGCAAGGCAGGGATTGTCCCGCTCTGCTGGGGCTGGGGCGGCCTCACCTCCAGTGCTGGGGCAGCTCTGGGTGCCACAAGGCAACAAAAACATCAAACTGTCAGAGAGTGCCCAAAGGAGGGCACGGGGAGGGTGAAGGGCCCTGAGGGGAAGCCGTGTGAGGAGAGGCTGAGGGCACTGGGGCTGCTCAGCCTGGAGGGGCAGAGAGGAGACCTCAGTGCAGTCACAAATTCCTCCTGAGGGGAACGGGAGGGACAGACGCTGATCCCTGCTCTGTGGTGACAGTGCCAGCACTGAGGGAACGGCCTGAAGCTGTGCCAGGGGAGGTTTGTGTGCGATATCAGGAAAAGGTTCTGCCCCAGAGGGTGGCTGGGCCCTGCCCAGGCTCCCCAGGGCCGTGGGCACAGCACCAGCCTGGCAGAGCTCAGGGGGTGTTTGGACAATGCTCTGGGCACAGGGGGTGACTCTGGGCATGGGGCTGTGCAGGGCCAGAGCTGCACTGGATGTCCTTGGGGGTCCCTTCCAACTTAGGATATTCTGTGATTCTGAGCAACTCTGTGAAATCCCTAATACAATAGGCTAGGAAACCAAAACAGGCCGCAGAGTGCTGTCTGTCCTTAAATAAAGACAGATTCATGACAGGTGACTCCTGTTTTCCCACTAGTTCACAAATATTTTGTTTAGCTACACAGATTCCCTGGGAGTGGGGGGCATGTTGTCAGGTCAGAGGACCTGCTGTTGGGTTATATCATTGTTATGAAAGTCATGCTGCTAAGGAGCTTTGAGTTGTACCCCATACTGAGAATAGTCTAAATAATCTGTGACTCAAAGTATCTCTCATCAGGGATCACTGTGAACACGAGCAATTTCAGCTGACCCAACAAACTAAACACAAACATGTCAAGATCTCAATAGCACCAGAACATTTGTTTTCAATATCCTGAGTGTGAATTCAGGGCCAATGGGCAACATTTATTTGGTAATGGTTTTGTTTGCCAGATGTTTTTTTATCTAATTTTACTGCAGAGCACATATGAGTATGTACTGGAATTAAAATGATGACAGAAAAGAACCCAGTAGCCAACTCCTGGTTTATTGCAGGAGCATAAACTGATTTCCAAGACAAAAGCCATTATTCCACATTTGCATGGGTGTGAGATACGAACTCCGCCCATTCTCTTAAGGGAATTCTCTTGTAAACAAATAAATTAAACTTTGAACCCTTTGAAATTACAGTTTCAGAGTGGTAGGGCAAGAGAGATCACAGACTGTAAAGCTCTGCTCTCTCTTAGGCTGAAGGCTGCTCCTTCCAGAGGGAAAAAACAAAGTGCACCTCACTACTCACTGCCCCAGTGTTGAGTGTGACCATAACTGATCTTCTGAAGCTGCCAGGAGCCCAGAGGGAACCACAGCCTGCAGGAGACACCCAAAACAAGGAACACAAACAGGTAAAACTGCAGGTGAGATGAGGCATGGAGATGCTGTGCTTGGGACCCTGGCAAGGCTCCCCAACCACACTCCCCCCTAGCCATAGCTACAATGCACTGCAGGAAGGTGTTCTTTGATGTAAACCGTTTTCTCAACAAGTAACTTCACTTTTTAATTATAATTTCATTTTGGACAGCAGTAATTGCCAGGGTGGACACATTAAATATGGAAACTGAATAATGCTGTGACCAGAGAAAGGTTTCTGACTTCAAATGAGCTGCACTTACTCAGTTCTATGTCCACATCAAAGGTACTTTGAAAGTAAATAGAGCTGACACACTTCTATCAAAATATCACATGCAATTTTATAGATAATTGCTTCACATATTCTGTGAAGAAACTAGATCAGGAATACTGAGACGCAGCTCAAAATGATAATGCGTCTTTTCCCCCAGGTTGTGAATAGATTCAGAGCAGGAGCAGTGCCAAGTTAAAGCAGAGCAAATATTTGCAGTGCAATATTTTATTCACAAGAAAATTCCTCAAGTTTCTTATAGATAATTCTGGCTGAGAAAACATTTCTTTAACTGCGAAGTTTTATTTGAGTGCATTTTGAAGCACTACTGAGTGTGAGCCCAGGAGGACAGACTGGGGTTATTTTTAGAATGCTTACTCCTAGATAAAACCAGAGCATTCCTTTTTGCAATACATTTTTTGTAAGTCTTTGTAGATTGTGGTTCTGGGGATTGTATATGGAATGATTTGTCCATGATAGAGAAGTCCTTAAGCCAAAATCTCAGATCCTGGAGCTTTGCATAGACCTCTCCCCTTTTTCCTTTTATTGGTCATAACACTGGGAGGACAATTCCCCAGAGGCTGGAGGGAATTTGGGTCTGAATTTGAAATTAAAGTAAAGTTCATCCACTGAATACATACTCCTATTTACCAAAGGGAGCCAAGCTCAAACCACATCATGTTGAACTTTGGCCATATATTTTATAAGATATGACTTCAAATGCAAGAAGGCATGCCAGCTTAAGAAAATACCACTCTTTCCTCCTTTCAAACAGATTTTCTTTGCTTTTCTAGGGTTTGCCCTCTTCACTGCTCAAAGAGTAAGTATTCAGTTGATAAATGGGAGACCTCTTCCAGATAGAGTCCATCTTGGCTACACTCACACTATTAAAAAATGTAAATACAATTTGTAAGGGAATCCAAAATTTTCTAGGAACGCTTAAACCTTACAGGAGTGTCAGATTCTTCAGCCTGAGCAGGGTCTGTCCAGATGGCTCAGTTGGGATATGCCTGCTCACCTCACCAGAGGAAACCCAAACTAGAACTCAGGAGGGTTTATGAGCAAATCCCACACACACGGAGCTCTCCTTATAAATACCTAAGGAATTAATTTATAGGTTAGCCCAGAGTACAAAAAGAGGAATGCATGGGTTTTTCCACAGATGGTTATGTGAAAAAATATTTCTCCACCAGTTGTTATTACTTTGAGATAATATAAATTAGTCCTGGCTTCTACACATGGGTTCAGTGGCAGATGTAGTCAATCAAGAAGGGCCTTGCTCTGGATTTTAGCAGCACTTTAGGGCAACAAGCATAAATGCTTCACTAATATTTAAGATGGGATTCATTGATGTGGCCGTGCTATTTCATACACATAACTTAAAAGCATCTTTTCAAAAACAGACCCTCAATAAGCTTTCTAGATGCAGAGGATCCTGCATCACCCCTTAAAGAATATGAACATGAAAATTCCTCCAGAACAAGATCCTTTCTATTAATTCCTAATATTATTTCACACTGGAGCTTATCAAATATTTAAATACTCCATGTGCAGCTTTTCTTTTTGTTTGTTTGGTGGGGTTTTTTGGGGGTTTTTTGGGTTTTTTTGGGTTTTTTGGTTTTGGGGGTTTTTTTTACTTCAGTTATTTACTTCAAACAAAACATAGCACTTGGAATGTTGTCCAATGCAGGTCTCTGATAAGTCCTATTGAAAGTTGTGGATGAGAGAGAATCCACATTTGTAGTTCACAGCTTGCTGTCCAAATATGATGATGATTATGATGATGATGATAATAATAATAATAATAATAATAATAATTATTATTATTATTATTATTATTATTATTATTATTATTATTATTATTATTATTATTATTTCTGTAGAAACAGTAATTTTACATTTTTACACTATTAAATGTGATTGTTGTATTTATATTAAAATAGATAATGCAAAAACTGCAAGGGAGAAGGAACCTCTACCACATTGGAGGTATTGTAGCAGGTTGATGTTTTGGGAATTGCACCTTTCCTGAGAGCAAGAGCCCACCTGTGTGGGGAGGCTGCCACAAACAGCTCTGTTGCCTTGGGTAGGAGAGGCACGAGACTGGACTGCAACACCAGTGAATAGGAAGGTCTTAGCAGAGTCACAAATTAGACACTTGCCAAAAATTTTAATCCCCAGAATTAATGAACGAGTTCTTCCTCAGTTTTCACAGTTGAGACTCATTTCAGGGGTCTGTGTCCCTGGCAAAGGAATGAGGACAAATGGATGACCAGAACTGCACCCTGAAAGTAATCTGCTCATGGAAACTGTCCTGGAATATTGGATTGGACCAGCTCTGTGATGGTCATGGTAAGATTTCACAGTTATACTCCAAACCTTTAGTCAAATTCTGATAGCCACCATCAGCCCTTTGAGGTGAACCATGGGGAGAGAATTGTTTGCCCAAACACTCACTGTGAACATTTCAAAGTCAGCATTTTGCTAGAGCTGTCCCATAAGCAAAGACTTTTTACAAAATTAGTGATATTATGATCACCCCCTGTGCTAAAGTCTCTTGCAGCTGCCAGAGTGGGCACTGGTGAGGGTGGTTCCTCAAGGGAAACCTATGCAGACTCCTGCACTTTCTTTTATGACTTTTATGCTTCTGCAGGGCAATGCTGTGACTACATGAATGTCATTTTTTGTCACTTAATACTGTTGCCAACCCACATAATTGTTAAGGGACTACACAGTGCAATTTAGCATAATTAAGACAATTACACAGTTAAGCACCACGAGCAGTCAGTAGCCAAAGTTTTTGCCCTAGTGTAAGGAAACCCAAAGGATCCACATATTGTTCCTGTGCACCCTTGGGGTTTTGATTGCTGGTGAGCATGAGGATGATCATGGGGCACTGTCAGGCCTTTTCACCAGGGGGATGCTGTTGATTAAGGAAGAGGGGGGATCTGAGCCCATTCCCATCACCCCATAGGTTGCCATGTGGGAACTTGACCTCTGAGCGTGTTATTTGAGCCACACTCAAGATCTCACCAAGAGAAGACACTTAACACATTTCCTCTGCATTTCACATCCATCTGAAATGTATTTAGCTAACTTTTGAGGTACCTTGCATGTTAAACCTTGAACCACAATTGTAACCTCTCCAGTTTCCCTTATTCACACAGTATTTGATTTGGATGACATATTTTTATAATATTTATTTTTCAGCCCATTTTGAGACTCTCATGTTAATGCCACAAGAACTTCAGTCTACTGTATAATATTTCAGACATGGAGGGGGGAAAAAAAAGAAGAAATGAAGAAAAAGAAAAACCAGCCGTCTGCATCCACTTAAACTACATTACAATAAAGCTCAGTAAAGATCTGATCAGCAGTTTTTTAGCCTGCTCTGATTTAATATGAAATAAATTAGTGGAAAACCTAAAGGCTGAAAGGAAATTTTTTTGCCACTGTTTAAAACAGGACATGAATCCTTTAGCATAATATTTACACACACTATATTAAATACTTTCTGCAAAGGTAAAATTTAGCACTGCCAGCTTCGGACAGACTGGGAACAAAATTTGTTTACACTTAATAAATCTGATTTTGAGGAGAAAAAGGTTTGTTCTTTTTCCCTTTTTTTCCCTCCTGTGTATACACTAGCATTGACAGAAAATCCTTATTTCGAATTACATAAACATACTCATTAAAAAACTGCTGAACACTTAAAGAAGACACAATTTGTATTCTATTTGGTAGTGTTTTCATCTTGGCCTTCAGAGTTGCTATGATCTGGTGGTCCACAAAGCTTTTGAGATTCTTGAGGCACCACGGCTTTCAGTGATCTCTATATCCCAGCATAGCTTTATTTGTGATCATTGTTAGCAAATTTAGCATGAATTTTCTAACAATATAGATATTAATTATATTTTTTGACATTATAGATATTAATATTTGGAAGGAAAGGTGTCTGCCAAGAAATATCAAATTGTCAGATGTGACATTTTCACCAGAAAGCCCTGGCCAGTTTCTCCAGGGAAAATTTCATGGTACAGGATTGAGCTGCTATTCAAAACAAGAAGAAGATGGATTTTTCCAGGGAAGACTCCATAGTCTCCAGCCCAGCTCCTTCAGAACACCTCAGGAGACAAAAGATAAATATCCTGCTCTGTTGACCCTGAACAAGGACATGGCATTATAATCCCAGAGCCTTAAACCTTCAGCTTTATGCTGGGAGGGGATGTGAGGTGGGCACGATTTAGCCATGTGAAGAGGAGAACATTTTGAAAAATCAAGAGAGCTTTCATGAAATAGAAAAACAGTTTCTTATAGAGCTGCAATTAAAACCATGCCAAATCCCTTGAAAACACATACTGTTTATTAAGGAAGTTACTAAGATGTGCCATGGCTCCCAGGCAGAGGTGAGAAAGAAGTTTTAACTCACCATCTACTTCTTTCATCTGAGATTTATCATCTAGCCAGACAACTTGGATCATTAGCACATCAAAGATCTTAAAACATCCCAGATGAAAAAAAGAAAAACTTCTTTAAGACCATGGTATTTCAAAGATCAGCCATGTATTTGTAGATTTTAAGATCATATGGAAACTTTGCAGTCACCTTCTCTGACATCTGCAGAGCATAGCCCAGAGGAGGCTGCCCAGCAATTCCTAAATTATTTCCAATAAATTGTGGTTGACTCAGGGCATCTTTCTCGGAAAGACATTCAGTCTGATTTAAAGACTATAAGCAACTGAGAATCCACCACATTCTTTGGCAAGCTGCTAGTTACAAATAGGGCAAAATCTCACCAATAAAAATGGGAGTTTTATCTGGAATAATATTTAATCTGCAGATTAAATATTCACAAAATGTAGAATTATTACATATTCACAGGAGAAAGGGTTGTAGTTTACTCCTTCCAGAAATCATGAAACTGTAATGATAAGTAAAGAAAGAAACTGGGGAAAGTATTAAGAAGTTTGAAACAATTTTTTTAAGTCCAATTAAGGTGCACAAAATCCCTACAAGAGCACGAGAATGTTCATCCAAGACACATTCTTTATGGTTTTGAAGTCTAAAATCTTAGTGCTCAGAGATAGCATCTATTTAAAATACATGAGCAAACCAAGGCATAAAAAGTCTGTTCCTCTAACTTTGCTTACAGGACAGGTCTTCTGATGCCAGTAAGAGTCCTAGAAAAACATGAGCAACACTCATTCCACTAGTCAGAAATTGTTTGTGTGGCAGGACTTCCAACAGAAAGCTGATTTTATCTTGCCATGACCCCAGTTTGGGCCAATTGCTTTGCTATACTGACAGGCAGAAGTCCTCAGTTAGCCCTATGAAAAGCAGCCAGCCATAATGTAAATAGAGTTTTTATTTACTCTGAAGGCAGAAAATTCATTCCAAGAGAACAATAAATGAGGGACCACATGCATTGTTTACTTATCTTTAGGAACATTGTTATTCCCCAAACAGGCTGACTGCTTCTCACTACTCTTGTTCTGCTCCTTTTGCAAATGCATCTCATCAGCTTCAGCTAATCCATCACTGTGGTTTGACAGTAATCACTGACTCTCTTTCTAAAGATAATCTGTGTTTAAAGCCTTGGTTATATAATATGCTATAAGCCAAGAATATCTTGCAACATTTGGAAAGGTAAGGCAGTAATGTTCTGCCAGATTCCTCTCAGCATTTAAACATCATATTTTACATGCCAAAAGTTCCTTCAATTAATAATGACTTGTGAGTTTTAAGATGGATAATTTATATCTGAAAACAATTAGGGAAGGCAGTTTAGAAAAATTTATCTGTGTTTTGGGAGACATTACCACAAAAAATGTCACTGAAAGAGAGAGAAATAAATGGACTGAAATTCAAGGATATATCCTGGCCCCTTGGGAAAAGAGAGTGATAGTTCAGAGCCAGTTTGCTTCAAAGATAATTCTGGAGAAAGAATGATTTTTCAGAGACATCCCAGTAACAGATAAGTAAGTGAGTCCTTGTGGGACTGAAGAAGCAACAAAGAATAGTAGAGGCAAAGAAGGGGTTTTCAGATCAGTGAAAAAGAGCATCCTAGAAAAGGGAAAAGACACAAAGCTGAAAATCCGGGACAAAAATTAGTGGAAGTATATCTAAAATATTCACAGGAGAGAGGAGAGAGGTTAGAGAAGAAGTTTAGAGCCTCAAGAAGAGCATTAGGGTGGCACCAGAGCTATCAATGAACTGGAAGCAAAGCACCATCCTCCATATTTCTCTATCTGAGCAAAAAATGTCTGCTCAGATTGGACAGAAAACAAGGGTCAAGATTAGAGATGTTCACCATGACCAGGCCCTGTCAGGTAAAAGCACAAACGCCCCAGCTGTAGTGACAAAGAGCCTTTAAAATTCTAAGATTCCCCAGCTGTGCATTTAATGACACTGTTGTTCACCTGCTGCCTGGCTAAATTGCTTTAACTAATTCCTCTTTGATAGCTGCATAATTACCCTGCATATCCTGAACAGAGAAGACCTACTCATTATGCAAGGACCAGTCCTCAAATTCTGATTTCCTCAAATATTTCTCTTCCAGATGGAAGAGAAATATGGACAAACAGATTTCCCACAAGATCAATGAGGAAAGACTTGAAGGCTCAGAAAGCAGAGGCCACCACTGAAGTCGCAGTGTCTCCACCATTTCAAATAAAATGAAAAAAAAAAAGGCCTATATTTGCTTATAACCTAAAAAGTATGCCTGTCACCATTCTGATTAATTAATTTAGTTTTGCAGTTTGGATTAATTACAGTGAAAGACCCAAATACACTTCATAGACAGTAATATCTGTAGTTTTATGACTGTTGAATAATTAATTACTGCTGTTTCAGTTTCTCTGCTTTGGAAAAATCAGGCATATTAAGCCTTGGGCACTATCAGCCACCCAATAGGTCTGTATAAAGGCTTGTGATGGAGTCAAAATTCTCATTATTTAGCTGAAAGACTCAGTCTCATACTACCTTTGATATATGGATATTTCCAAACCTCTCTGAAGATGATGGGTTTGTAGCAACATTTTTTTATTCAAGATAAATGGGAGAGAAAAAAAAATGCTCTTTTGTTTAGCAACAGAAGTTACTGTTTGTGTAACAAATCTACACGTCTTATAGATCTGTCTTTGGTGGTTTGGCTGGGAACTGAATTAACACTTTAAGATTTTGCTAATGGCATTGCAGACCTGGATATGTCTACAAAAGTGACAGAAACTACCAGTGGCAGGCAGAAAACTCCACAAAGAACACCTATGACACAAAACCACCAAAAAGGGGTGGAATTACTCAAGAAGGAATGTGGCTTTGTGAACAAAGACAATGCCTCCTACATCATGGCAGCAGGTCTCTGCAAACATTCTCCACAAGGACACATGATTGCATTGAAGAATTGCAGGTCACCAATCTCTCCTTCAGTGAAAACAATCTAGCACACCAGAAATATTGGCTATGAGGCAGGCGAATATCACCAGAGGAATCAAGTTTCCCAGAAGAGAAAAGATAAGCTGATATCTGCAATCAAACTGGAACAAACAATGGAGGTACTCACAAAGCTCAACAATGGCCAGAAAATAATTAAAACAAGATCTAAACAATTGCTGGAGCCCTCTATAAAGAATCAGAGTCAAAATTCCGTGGCTTCCCAGAAAAGGGAGAAATATGACCAGGTCTTGGGGGGAGAATGAAGTGTGTCTGAGCAGATTGAAAAACCCTGCTAACATAAATACAATTTTGATCTGCACATGAAGAAAAAACTGCAGAAAACTGCACTAAGATAAAATAATAATTAATGTAAAATTGTATCCTTTTTAAACTGCTGCCAATATTAGAAGTTTAGGGCAGAAGAGTGAAAAAAAAAACAAACCTCTGAGATGATTCTTCCCCCTCTGCTCTGCTACCATAGATTCTGGCACTCAGCTGTGGAGGGAGTTCCAGTTGACATAACACTGAGCAACAAGAGATGATGGATCACAAAGCTTCTCATTAAAACTGGGAGACCTTTTTTCACTGGAATCTATTAATGCACTTCAGCTGACACATGGGCTCAAGGACCTGGAAATAAACAACAAAAAAATAAAAAAAACCCAGCATTTTAAATAAGTGAAAGATGGACTCAGATTATCTAAAGGACTTTCACTCAGAAAGTCCTCTCTATACTGGTGGCTTTTCCTACTCCCGTTTCTGTTTGTGAAGATCAAACAGGACAGAAGGCTTGTGTCAGCTCTGGGTCAGGCTTTTCTGGAGGCACACATACCTCAGCCAACCTCACATCCCAAAAGGCTGGTTGGGGTTTATCTCTGAACAGAATCACCCTGAGCATCCCCCTTGGATAGCTGCTGCACACAGTGACTGTTTTTACCTGTAAATTCATCTGAATCTGTTTGAGGTAAAAGACAGGTAAGGGGTTACAGCTGGGTGGGGAGCACGAGAAAAGACCCTGAGTAACAGGATGGATGTCCAAGGAATCTTGTGCAATCTCAGTTTACATAGGCTTGGATTCAGACTAAGATCAAACACTGACATGGGGATGCTTGCCCGAACTCAAACATGTCTCTTAAATCAGAAAAAAGGCCCAGGACACCTCAGGACATGGAAGAAGTTGCTGTGGTGCTCCTGCTTTCCAGTTAACAGCCCCTTGGTGGGAGGAGAAAGCAGAGAGGCTGGAGGAGCCCTGGTGCTCCATTCCTGGAATGTCTGCAGCAAAGGGACTCGAACTTGGCTCACAGCTCTTCTGAGCTAACAGGGAAACAATGAAACTCAGTTCTGCTCAGTTCTGTTATTTTTTTCCTTTTCTTAAGTGAGTGAGAGAAGAAGAGAAGAGAAAAACTGGCAAGTGCAGCAAATTTAGAGAACGGACCAGATAAAGGTTTTTGTTATGAAATTTCTTTGTTTCATGGCCAAGACCATTATATATCTCTGGCTGGCCAGACGAAGCATCATGTGTCTTCAGGAGAAGCTTCTCTTCTACCCAGGGAGCTGGACAGGGGAAAACAAAATTTCAGGAAGGAGCTGGCTTGAAAAGGGATCAGAGTTCAACTCAGCCTGAAGGACAGACAGTCCACCTAAGGGACTCCTGTTCACTTTTAGGAACATGGGACACTGTCTGTTGTATTGTGTTGGTCTTAAAAATAGAAAACGCCCCAAACAAGGGGAAAATACACCAGAACAAGACCTGTAGTAAAATAAAGTGACAACTTTTAACCCTGAGGGAAGGAGCATGTCCCATCTGTGAGACCCATGGATCAGGTTTGCATGGCTAAGGCTCCCAGCATTTTTTAAAATCCAGATAACACCACAAAGCTTTCTAATGTCTTTGAGAAGAACTTGTGTTTTCATTGCTGCTCTCTGATGGCCAAGCAAGTGTGCTGTCAATAGGAAAGTGAGAGCAAAGAAGTGTGAGTTAGGTTAAACAGATATTTGCTAAGAAATCCATTGGGAAGGAAAAATCTCTTACAGAAAGAAAAAAACAAAAAGGTTCTATAGAAGATTCAGCTCTGCAAATGTTTTTCAATACAAAGTTTTCTGTGGAGTTTTCGCTTACACGGATTTTTGACTTTACATACAAATAATAGAGAAAATGTGATACAGAGTTTGGCACTGCCTGGTAAAGTAACAGGTTCTCCATGAGAAATTTATTCCCAGAAAAAAATGAGATTCTGCTCTCAGTCCTTTCTGTTCATATATTAACACTGTCGTCTCACTGTAAGCACTAGCATGTGTACTTCTGTAAAGAAACAGGCAAATACTGGTACACTAATAGTGGAGATGGCCCCTGAGCCTTTTAAACTTTGAATTCTAAGTCCTTCATTTGGTTTATTAAATTCTGTGTATCTAGAATTTCCATGCTTGCCTCTGTACCAGCAAGCTGATCGTGTAATAGTAAGGTTCAATAGCAGTTCATCTGGTTACGTGCATCAAGGCTCCCAAAAAAGACTGGGAACAGTATATTCCATTCCTTGGAATAGAAAAAAAAACCAAAACAACACTCTAAAAGGACAGTAAAATATATCACAACACTTTCCAAAGTGCTGGGTAAACTCAGGTCCTTCATAAATTCTCATATGTGGTTCATGAAAAGAAACACAGAAGTGTGGATCTTGAACAAGCCTTCTACATGGCAAAACTGAAAAAAATTTCTGCTGAAGAAGAAATTTTCAGTTTATAGAAGGTTTCTCACACATGCAAACAGTGAACTTTTAGAAGAGGTATTTTCCTTGGTGTGGGCAGAGTTCTGAGGAAGAACAGGCTGAATAAAGTTTGGAAGATGGCTCTGAATGCTGTGGGGTCACCCAAAAAAGTGTCACAGCACTATTTCAGGTTTCTGCCACAGGAGCCAAGAGTATCATTTCAGAAACTGAAACAGTTTTACTGGAAAGAAACTGGCTCCAGGAACCAAAATTAGCAGATTTTGGAGAAACAAAGGAGATCCACCAGAGACAGAAAGACCCATTCCACATATTGAAAAGATAATCAGGCAAGAAGAAAGTTTGGATGATATTTGGCCAGATCATTGGAGGCTAGAATGGCCTTGGGGGACGGGGGTGTGTCTGAGTAAACCCTGTTATAAATATTTAAATCTCTATCATCCCTAAATTCCAGAGAGAACATGCTATGGTATGGACATGAGCACCCAGAGCTTGTAACAGCTTTTGGTCTCCAAAAGCTGCAGCGAGCATCAAAAAGGCAGCAGGTGAGGAAGCCTTTGCAGCATACCTGGAGAGATATCAAGGGCACATTTTGGGAGGGATAAAGGCCTGGCAAGGACTTGGAACCACGAGCCACTGATTTCTGTTTTGTTATTGCTGCATCCAGAGTAATTCTTTCTGCCAAAGAAATACTAGGTTGTCATCTGTTTTTCCTGAGGTAACCTTCGTGGCCCCCACTTGGGCCAGCAGTGTAGACCAGAATGCAGCAATGTTTATTGGAATTACACCCTCACCTGAAGGCCATGTTTGTAGCTGTCAGCACACAGAGATGGTAAGGAGAAATTAATCTTTGTGCCCAAAGCAGTAACAGTTGCGGGAGATTTGTAGCAAAAGTCCCAGAGGAGTTAAGCCCATACGCAGAGGGGGAAGCAAACCCAAAATCCTGCTCTCAGCCCAATGCTGTGTTTGATTCTGCTTCTCCCAAACAGACTCCCAAACCCACCCCACAAAGAGCAAGTGGCTCACTGGTGAAAGTGAACACGCTGTTTGCAAAAGCTCTTACATTTCACACTTTGGGTTGAGTGCAAAAACTCCCCCCTGAGACACTCATAAACAGACGCACATTTGGAACAACAAGCTCTGTACTCACGTTTCACCTCTTCATTAGACACTCACACTCAACTGCTTCATCTCAAACTGATGGAATCCAGCCTTTGTGGTGTGAAGAATTTGCAATGAAATGCAGTCTGGGCCCACAGACCATGACTCCAAGCTGAAGACAATTTGATAGATGGTGCATTGACCACACAAACGGGTTCAAAAGAAATCAGTTTGGCATTCTGGAGAATTTTGAAAGTATTTTTGATCAATGGTGTTTGGAAGTCTCAGGAACATTAATTCCAGATCCAGTTTGCCAAAATGTCTACCTTAGATAGAATTTATAAGCATACATGTCAAGATATATTTAAAATCCTTTGAGACTTCCAAGTACACGAATAACACACGTATCATTACTACCTTTTTTTAACATAGCATCATATAAATCAAATGAAAGAGCCAGGCTTTCCTAACTAAGGAAAACCACTTCATTTAAAATAACAAAGGTAATACTTATTTATTAACGTACAATGTCCAAAATTCCTATTAAAATCTGTCAAGAACAGTTTAATGCAGCACACTTTCAGGAACTGAAATTAACACATACTTGCTCAGAGGTTAAACCCACCACTTTGCTGTATCCATATTTTTCATTTCAAAGGTTAGCAAGTCCCTGGTTTCTCCTTTGAAAAAGTGCAGAAGTACCATGCTGAAAAATGGAAAGAGCATCTGAAAGTACCCACTGTCATTTATCAACTGTCTTGTGTCAAGGTACCATTAGGTGCTCATCAACAACGCACTTGAGGAGGAAAATTTATCAGCAGCATTTCCTCCCACTCTCTGGGATGGTGTCTGGGAATGAGGAGATTATGAAATAGCTCATTAGCCAGTTCTTGCTGTCTGATGGGGACTGTTCTCAGCAACTGCAAATGGAATTCCCCCTGCATGGCAGATTATGGTAGCTGAGGACACAGGGAAGGAAAAGGTCAGCATTGCCATTTCCATGCTTCCAGCCAGTGGCAGACTTACATGGTCAAAGGCTTGGCATGAGCAATTTCATTTTGAGTCAGTTGTTCTAAGTGCATATTTAATCATGCAGAGCCTCTGGAATGGACACAGGTAAATTAAATTAAGCCTGATTTTTTTTTTTTTTCCACAACCATCTTATAAGTTCACAGGAGTAATTCGGTGTTGTTGAGTCTTAGGGAGCAGAAGAAATCTTGACTGTTGCTCCTTAGATAACCATCCAAACAACACAATCATAACTTCAGAGTCTATCAGAAGAAGATAAAAGAGCTTGGTATTTCCTTGGCTGATGATGATAATATCCTGAATGATAAGGAGCATCATGTCATTCTGCAAACCCTGACCTTATTCAAAGTTGTTTCCTTGAGGCTGGACAACTGCAGTTGGACCCTGGTGCAATTCTTCATAACAACAACTGCATTCACCTTTCCTGTCAGGGACACTCATTCAACACCTCTGTTGGGTCCCCTAACCACCTTGGGCAGCAGGCAAAGATCCGTTTTGTTGAAGAATCCTGTTCATATCTGCTCATATGCAGGAGACATTCTCAGAGTAGGGACAGCACATCTCCTTCAGCTCTGCTGACAATATGGATGGCACCATATTGTCCCTAAAGAAGTGTGGCCTGTCCCTAGGACATGACAGGAGCCTTCTCTTTTGATTTGGTACAAGAACCTTTGGCTTGGCCAAGGCTCTGTCTGCTCCTGGGACAACTCTTCCAAATCTTCAGGCAAAATTAACCTTTCCCTAACTCTAGCTCCTTCCTTTGCTTCTTCCCATGGGGTTTCTTTATCTTCTCTTCCAAGTGCAAAATTCTGATGTTTGTTACTCTTCCTCAGGCTCTCTGTTTGCTCTCTCACCTCTGAAAAAGCCACATTTCACCATTTTCCTCTTGTTCATACTTTTGTACACCCCCCATGTTACTCAGTTCTCTTACTCTTCTAGTTTTCCACATCACTCAGTAACTCAAATCCTTGGTTAAGCATGAAAATCTCATTTCAGGCATTTGCACAGTTGTGGTGCATCAATTAAAAAATACCAAGGACAGACCAGAATATTTGTCAGCAGAATAGACAGAGATGTGAGCAAACCAGGAGCTCAGCAACCCCTTCACTTCCTGCATATGTAAAAAGCTGTCTTGAACGAAAGAGATGCATTGTAGATATTTAAGTAAGAAAAATTATGGTTAATAATCACATCTTCCCTATGAAAGCAGTAAAGAGCCTTTGTACAAAGCACAATCTGAATAATCTTATTTTGTGTTCTGAACTATTTCCGCACAGTTTTAATGTGAATCTTACTTTAGCATTTCTTGCCATCTTCAGTATCACAGTGAGCTTGCCAAAGTCGAAGACTCAAATTTAAGTGAGGCCCCTGGGATCTGTGACATCTCAGAAGCAGAGACCAAGCAGGAGAAAACACCATGAGAAAGACAATCCCACTCCCCAAAGCCATCAGCCCGTCAGGTGAGACACACTTGGTGGCATATTTACTTTTGACTTAAACTTTACATGAAGGGAAGAGCCCAGGCTTTGAAGGACTGCCAAGGCAAAAGGGACAGTTCTGCATGTGCCACACTGTGCATGTCAAACAATGCTGACACTGAAAGGCTCATTGTCAGGCCCCCACTGAGGACGTGAGCAAGAGGAAGGAAAATTGGATATAGGAGGAGATTACATAATTCTTTTGAGTTTGCTAAAGGAATTTGATTTGGCAAGTCTGAGCAGAAGAGACGTTGCTCTCTGAATTGGGGGTTAGATTCAACTAGTGGAAAATGTCAGTTTTGGAACAACAAAAATATTGTAATACGCTGTATGTCTGTAAAGACATTTCACAAGTGAGAACTGGCAACAAGCAGAGTGATTCCCTTCTATATGTTCCTCGGGGGAGTATAAAATAATTAAAATTATGTACCTCCAGAACTTTATTTAATCTTAAAAGAAATATAAATTAACTCTATCTATAGCATCCACAGCTCCAAACCATTCTATGATTCTATAAATGCTTCTTCTCCTGTTTTGGTGTAATCTGAAACTATTTGATTTTTTTTCCATAAATATTGCACAGAAAATGATAGTGGTAACTGCAAAGAGACAGTGTTTTATTGTCACTGAGTAAATAATTCCAAAGTTTTCCATTTCCCCCAAAGATTTAAGGGCTGCTGGGAAAAAGGATATGGGAAGGAAGGTGATGGTAAGAATTTCCCAGTTAAGTGTTCTACCAGGCCACCTTCCAGTGGGCACAAGCACTGAGGTGTCTGCAAGGGAAATCTCTGCCTGGAGCTGATCACTGTGAAACACTCCAGGGGTGCATGGCACTTCCAGCTTTCTCTCACTGGCTTTATGGTCATGCCATTGAAGGCACTTGAGATTTCCAGACTGTGTAGAATGCCTTGGCTCACAAACATACATATTCCAGTTGGTTTTTGGGGTAGGCATTTCCACCAAAGTTATGTTCACACTTCCAGCAGATGCAAGAAGGTTGGGGCTAAGCCAGGATAATCTATAAGAAAAACAGAGCGAAGGATTTCTGGCTTCTCTGAAGAGAGAGGGTAATGCAATCAAGGTGAGGGTCATTCCTGGTCTTGTGTTCTCCTTACATGTAGAGGAAGCTGAAATAAGACTGAAGGACACTGTGTGGCTGGGGCAGAGGAGGACAGCAGCATTAGAGATGGCAAATCAGGTGTAGCAGTGTCCTTTGATTTCTCTGCACTTACAGTGAGCCTGCACTGCTCTTATCCATCACAAATCACACTTTGATCCATAAGAGTTTGGCTTGCTCTTCAATATTTTAGGAACGTTGCTCTAACATGTGAATCATGATTTTGTTTGTGAAGGGGCAGCAACTCAGATTGCTGCTGGGAATGGGCAAATCCTCTGGAACCAGTTTCAGTAGAAACTAATCCTAAGAAAAGCTTATCTAAAAGTTCAACATTAAACTCTGTACAGGAGTTAGAAAGAGCTGACAGCAAATTAAATATACTGGAAACCAAAGGGAAATGTGGGGGTGGAAGAAAAATGGAGCTATTTTGCTGTTGCCTGACTGTTGCCCCTGGAAAGTCATTCCATCCTGAATTTCTCCAATGCCATATCCTTTGTAAGGTTTCAAAACCAACATTTAAAATATATTTTTAAGGATAACCATGTCTGAAAGTTAAAGCCCTTTGGGGAAGAATAAAAGAGGGACTTCAAAGTAACAAAATGCTAAATCTGGCAACTTGTTTTTAATGGAAGTAAAAACCTGCACCATTTAATACTTTAAAGTGTAATAAGAAGAGAAATGTCACACGTAGAGTTCAATTTCTACCCATGGAATTGTGCCCCTGATTTAACAAATTCCAACTTAAATGCTTCCACCACAACTGAAAAATGTTTTACTGACCTCGAGCTCATTGTACAGCAGAGGTCCAACAGTATTGCTCGGACTGGGATCAAAGAAAATGATTTTTGAGTTTCAAAGCAGCCATCCCAAAGTGAGCTAAATCCAGCTGGCAAACGTTTTGCATTTCAGCAAGTGTTGAACCCCCTTTTTTTGTGGAGTTTTGTTCAGGATGGGTTTTGACATGTTGCATCAAGAGTCTATTTTAGCTTCAGAGGAGTCCCTGGTCTCTCCCTCACTGAGGAATATTGCTGATCATGGTGACCTGAGCTGGCTGAGATGAGACCTCATCCTTGCAGAAGGACCAGGCTGAGCACTGATACTCAGCTACATCCACCCTTCTGGTGTTACAGCTTTCCTCTGATCCTGAGCAACAACCCTCCACTGTAAGACTGCATGAAATCATGTAATCAGGGTGTTATTCCTGGTTAAATTATGAGCAATATCTATTCTACCTGTATAGTTTTTTAAAAATATCCTTTTTTTGTTATTGTCGTCTCACCAATTCAGCTTTCACATGCTCAAACACCTGGTTTTAATACTCTGGACATGAAACATAATTCTGGATGCTGACACCAAACTGATGCATGTCCTAAGATATTGCTCAGGATCTGTCTCATAAGGTAACGCTGATATAACACATATTACCACTATGTGCCAGGTTATTTTCAGCTCTTCACAGTGGGAAACTGCTGTCTTGGATAACAGAGTGTCTGCAAGTTACTACATTTTGACCATTGAACCTAATGGTACTTAACAGGGATGTTATGATTAATGATCGTGATGTGTTTTGGAGATAAAAGAGGCACCAAATGTGATTTCTGATATGGCTGTTGAGCCAGGAGGGCAAACTGGTGGGAGCAGACTGGGTTGCAGTCAGGCACGAGGACTGATCAGCTCTGCCCAGCCCCTGGTTCTCCTTAGTGTGCAATCTCAGAAGAGTGCCAAGGACCAAACCAAGAGCCAGGATACTCAGCTGAATGTTTCTGTTCTGGTTCAGCTGGCATCAGTGTCAGCTGAAATGAAATGTTTGGGCAAAGGAAGCCCAAACTGCAGTGACAAAACCAGCTCAGAGCACCTGTGTGAGTACCTGAGAACAGGCATTGTGACATGAGCTTGCATGGCAGACCAGGGGTATGAAAACTCAAACTTGGATAATGGAAACCCTATTAATGAACAGTGGAGTGTCATTGATCCGTTCCAAGTAAAATCATTGGTGCCTTTGGATTTAGAAGCCCAAAAGACTGACGTGCAGAGCAGGAAGCAACCTAGGAGGTGTTTAATACACTCACATGTTGGAACTCCTGCCTCTGCTTGCTGAAGGACTGGGTGATCTCTGCTGACTTAGGAATCAAAGTCATGAGCACAAGTCCAGGTGAGCACCTGAACATGTCTAAGAAAAAGCCATCACTCACCTCATGTGTGCTTTATTGTATGAAATTTCGTTTTCTCACTAAACTCATTAACTCAAACCATCATTTATTTTCCTTTTGGCAGGAGCTATCAAGAATAGGCTGGCTGATAGGAAAAAAGAGATCATGGTCTATCTGTCCTATTGAACCTGTGCTGCAATAAAGCCTGTCAGGCAAGAGTTATATGGCCAAAGGAGAGAATAAGGTCTGGAGACCAGGCCTTCCCTATCCCATGTGAGAACCCTGCTGTAGGTTACTGCCCACCTTCCTCAGTCATTCTCCCAGACACATCTCAACCCACTAATGGCTTTGGCCAAACCATTCACTTGAGACATGACTTACTAGCTGCAGAACTCTTCAGACAGACTGAAGCCAGGACACCCAGACTGATTGACTGAACCAACGTGCTGCCAACACAGCACTAACAACTCAACACACTCAGAAAACAAATAGCAAAATAAGCTTGGCTTTCACCAAACTTCCTTTGTCCAGATGCCCTGGAGTCATGAAAAAAAAAGAAATATCCACACACAGAGCCTTTCCCCTCAAGAAACAGCTTATTGAGGCTTTTAATGAGGAGAAAAGTCTCTCTAATTGAGGAGAGGAATAGAGGAGGGATCAGGCAAATTCCCATCTGGCACTTACAGACATAGCCACTTTTTGCTGCTCGTAACAATTAGCAAATCTGTGCCAATGACGATTTGCAAGTCTCTGTCTGTGCTGACTTTGGATGTGTCTCAGCTGCAGGGAGGGTGAGCTCCACAGCATTTTGCCACACTGAGTTGCCTTGTTATCCATATTACCCTCGTCCAGAAACCTGGGCAGACAATCAGACATGTCTCTTTTTAGTGCATAATGAGGATATGGTAACTGCAGCCTAAGACCCAGAGGTTGGGAAAAGATCCCACTTTTTGGGTGTATCCATTCAGTTCCTGGGTTTTGGTGAAAAGCTTGGCAAAAACTATGAAACTACAACATAGCAACACTGCATACATGATGGATGTAGATTATGACACCTCGCAAGATGTTCCCTCTCTCTTGCAGTGTTTCAGATAACTTAGCCAAGCAGATGTTCACCATTAATTTGAGCTATGGAAAAATGCAAGTTTCACACTAAAAGAAAAAATATGGAACATGGAAGACATCTGAACTATTCTCTGTTTGCTTTGCCTTGCAAGCAATGAGGAATTTGTTTTTTTCTGAGTCAGAGCTGGAACTGGAACAGAGACACCTCACGTTCTGGAAGGATCTCACTATCCAGAATCTCCAGGCACAAGGGAAGACAAGGCCTGTGTCCCTCCCTCAAAGAAATCTCCTGCTTTTCTGTAGAAAAGAATCACTTCTCTGTGAAACAGTCAGAGAAAGAAAAAAGAGATCTTCCTGATGATATTCCACTCATTCTCTCATTCAAGCACATTATTTTACCCAGTGATTGAAGGAGAAAGGACAGGCCCAGCTGCCCTCAAGGTGCAACAGCTTCTGTTGTTCAAAGGCTCAATTGTCTTTCTGGGGATAATGCTTGTTCCATAATTACAACCCCCAATTCCCTCTCAGCCACAAAGCTTTCAATTTCTAGAACACTTCAATAGTCATTTCAATCTAGGATGAAATACATTCCTTGAAGTTTTCTGGGAAAAGTGCTGGTGATAAAAACTCACTATTGTCCATTGTTGGCGCTGAAGAAGGGCTGTTGGAACATGGCATGTAGCCATTCCCTCCCACCTTTCCTTCCCCGTGTGAGCACTATCACTGCTGACCCAAATAAACGCATTGTTCCACCAGGCAGGGAGAATGAAGTTATTCTGAACTGATAAGGCTCCTCCCTGACTATTCACTGCTTGGACTCTGTTACCAGAAAGATGGTCCCCATCTGACTTGGCTGCTCCTCTTGGAATAGCCCCAGATCTTCTGTATACTCCAAGCAGTTTAACCTCTTTCCTTCTCTCTGCAGCAGATTCACCCATGGGGCACCAAAGAATCCATTAGAACATTCCAAGCTGAAAGGGACAAGAGGATCATTGAGTTCAGCTCCTGGCCCTGCACAGGAGAATTCCAAAAATCCCACCATGTGCCTGAAAGCATCATTGAAATTCTCCTTGTGCTCTCTCAGGCTGTGACCACTGCCATGGGGAGCCTGTTCAGTGCCCAGCCACCCTCTGGGTAAAGAACCTTTTCCTGATATCCAACTTAAACCTTCCCTGGCACAACTTCACACCATCCCTCGGGTCCTACTGCTGTTCATGCCTGTTTGCAACGTGGTTCAAAGACAGCACAGCTCTGGAACTGCTGCCCTTTCCAGCCGCCATGTGAAAGGCAATGGTTACTGCAGCTCCTCCTTCCACTCCCAGCCAAGCCAAGCATCGCTGCTCAGGTGCTGTGGCAGGACCATTAAATTCTCTGGACACGGGTCCAAGCCATGCCCAGTATCTTCCAGTATCCCTTGTGCCTCATTTGCAGACCGTTTTACCTATTTTACCCTGACTGGAAGGGTGTTCTCATTTCCCTGATGACCAGGAAACGTCTTCAGCTTCTTTTGGACTGAACACCAGAGGTTGGTAGCATCTCTCCACACATCTCACTGACCCCTCAGCCTTTCCCTGGGCCCGGGGCACTGCCAGGGTCGGGCTCATCCCTCCGTGCCAGCCCTGAGAACAGGACGCTTTGTGCAGTCTCAGGAAATGGCGGTTCTGCCGAAGGTCAGGGTTTGTGAAACAGACACCTTTTTTTTTTATTATTCTTTTCCTTCTTTTCCCTTTACTGGGGAGTTTTTTACTCCCTTCTCCCTCCTCACCCCACACTTTCCCTGGGCCTGTTCCAAGAACAACCCTCGTGCCATTCTCTCCCACTGAAGGCACAAAGAGCTTCTTTTACCGACCCACTGGCTGCTCAGGATACAAAGAAGTTAAACCAACAATGTGGCGATGCAGCAGCCCATTACAGGCAGGTCTGGATGAGTCACAGAAGTAAAGAGTAGGAAGGGATTTAAGGGGCCACCTGCCCCCCTCTCCCAAGGCAGCCCATGTATTTTCTCCTGCTACATTTTCCAGTGACCTGCTATTTCTGTTCCTCTGGAGAACAGCAAGGTCTCGGTTTCTCCTCGGGAATGGTATTTATTGCCAGGATTTATCACTCCTCGGAACAAGTTTGTCCAGTCTTTATGCTTATTTAGAGAATACACCACATTTACCTGTGGAAGTCAGCCCCAGAGCAAAATACCACCTGAAAACAGCATTTTAAGTGCACATTTAATCTTGGAAAGAGGCTAATATTCTTCTCTGAAAGTGTTTCTAAGATCTGGGTTGCTTAAATTGCTAAGCTCTGAGCAGATTCTGGTGGAGCAAATGCTACATATATTATATGGTAACTGGCACCATTTTCAGGTACTTGCTGCAGTTTGCAGGGATTTAGAAAGCAATCTTGAAGATTCAGAAGGAAACTGGAATTACTGCATTCAGCTGCTTTGAAAAAAACATAAAAAACTAACCAAAAATACAAGAAAGCAAATGCTAGTTCCACATTTGGGTTTGTACTCAGCCATGGTTAGATGTGGAATCAGCTTTACCACCAGAGATTTCTATCCTTTCAGCCAGTCATATCAGAGACATGGTTATCCTCATCTGGTTATTCTGGTTATCCACCTGGTTACCCTCATCTTGCACAAAATAAGAGGGAATTTATCCATTCATCTCTGGACACGGGTCCAAGCCATGAACAGTATCTTCCACTATCCCTTGTGCCTCCTTTGCAGGCTGTTTTACCTATTTCACCCTGACTGGAGGGGTGTTCTCATTGCTGTGATGATCAGAAAAGTTCTTCAGCTTCTTTTGGACCGAACACAAGAGGCTGGCACCATCTCTCCACACGTCTCAGAGTGCACACATCATTTGCAGCACTCCAACACTGCCTCGGGCCCCAGGAGTGTGGCAGGACTGTCCCCCAGGGCATGGTGGCACCAGGAGCATGGTGCCCCTTGCTGTGGGAGCTCACAGCTTCGGGAGGAGCCCCTTGCTGGGCACGGAGGCTGCAGAAGTGCCTGATGGTGATACTCTCCTCCAACACGTGCACAGAGCCCAGGGAGTTCTGCTTTTTACGGGAAGGTGAGGCACTTCCAAGAGTAATAAAACAACCTGAAAGAACACACAGCACACATAAAAATGCCAAATTCAGTTTGTCTTCTGCACCTCAAAACACAGAGGCCACTGGGGACCTACCTGGGGTTTTCTCTGCTGTGGCACAGCGTGGTCTCACCTGGAGGCCAGCTGAGAATGCTCTTGCTAACAGACAAATAACATTCCTCAAAAGAGTCCATTAAATTCAAGCCTGCTGCTGTGATCCAAGCAGGTTTGCAGCCTGTGGCTGTCCCTGGGTTCCTGACCCCTCACACAGAGCCTGGTGCTCTCCAGGACAAGTGAGACCCTGTCCCCCTCAGCACGTCACCCTGCCAGCAAAAGGGCGCCTCTGTTATGTCCCTGTGCCAGCACCATTAACCAAATATCACCCCCATTATTCCCAGTGAGGTCAGAATAATTTTCACATCAAGGTCTGCAAACAAAGGAAGCCCATCTTCTACAGGGTAAATATTAACAACCCTTGGACTATTTGCAACTTAATTAAATGCCTTTATGGAATATTTACCCTGCGTGCGTAAAACCGGGATGCTATTTCTGTTGGGTACAAATCTGTGGGTGTATTAACTACTGTTAGATAAAATAAAACAAAGGAAAAAAAGCCCAACCCAAAATAATGTGTTCTTTAATATTTTAAGAACATAATTTCAGTGCTGAATAGATTAAACTGTCTGAGTGAATTCAGTTCAACCTCATCTACAGTTTCATAACACTAGATGGAGATCCTTGTTGACTGATAGCACTAAAATTACTAGTAAGGGGTTTTTTTGTCTTTTAGGGATAGGACTTATAAAAAGTTTGAGTCTCTAAGCATTTTTTTTTCCTTAACTAAAACCATTATTATGAAGTTCTCTTCAATTTGTCCTGGAACAGCTTCAGTCATGGCTCAATTCAAGTGGAAACTGAACTGAAAAATGCATTGGTTCCTCTCTCTGGGCTTTACTAAGTAATTTTGTAATAAAGTAGAATGGAAACAGAAGCGCCAAACTTCACTTTGTGAAGCAGTTTGGAAATTCCAGACATGCTTCTGCCCAAATCAGAGCAAACTCTCAAATATTGCAAGATTTCTTTTTATATGAGCGAAAAATTACCTCAAAAATTACTTTTCTTTTCGATCAAAATATTTTTTAGAAAATTTCATTTAATTTCAACTTTTAAAGGCTACTGGTACACAAAGTAAAAAATTAGAAATCTGAAGATGGTTCAAAGTAGAAGGAAATGGGATCAATTTCTAAATGTACAAATGGAAAGTTTTAATTATTTTGTAATATTTTAATGATTTCTTTTCTGATAGGCAAATAATTGACGACCCTTCATGAAATGTACTAATTTTTGCATCTTTTTCAACCTAATTTTTTTCTTCCATATTTCTCCGACCAATCCTTTTATAACAAAGGGAACACTAATTACAGGCACGTGGAAAGCGTTTTCCATGAAAAATGCTTTTTATTGATGCTGAGGATGTGTGTGAGCATCACAGGGTAAAAATAATTAACAGCACAGCTGAAGACCTGTTTCCATTAGTGACAGCATTAGATATGGCACTTGGCTCACTTCAAACCTCAGAGAACTTCACAAAGTTAATGGGACTAACAGGACCTTTCCACCACCAAACGAGGCAGCTCGTGTCAACTGCTTTATTGAGCTGCAACACAGAACCCGCTCTCAGAAGATCTGATCTGTGCTCCTGCCTTGGCCATAAATGTCACAGGTGGCTTTTTGTACCTATGGGTGTTACAGAGACAAACAGCACCAAATGAAGCTCGAAAGCATGAGAAATAACCAAGATTTGGAATTCCTAAGTGTTCCTAACAGGTCTGAGCACACCTACACAATGCAAGTAGCTCTGCAGGCAGAACAGACTGCAGGATCCACATACAAGGCATATTAACACCCTGAATAATGTTGGGTGAGTTAAAGCTGCTTGCTGACTCGCTAATCAGAAGTGAGTGTTATCCAGGAAATAATGGCCCCAAATAATGATCATGTTCTGAGCCTCAGTCAGTGCAGAAATTTTTATTTTCTTTTATTTTTTTTTACAGCAAGCTCCTGATTTTAACTTGCAATAAAAATGTCTGTAAACTTCTAGTGGGTTTAGTAAGCTCAGACTGATACAACAAAAGCAGGGGAGGTGAAATCCTGGCATGATTTGTATGAGACTCTTTTTAGTATACGTTTTCCATACACAGGCTTATATTACAGAGCAGCTAATCAATGGAAACATTGTCCTGACATCTGTGTGTAAAATCAAGACCTTGATGTTGACACCTTTCAAATATTTATAGTAGTTATTGTACCAACACCTTCGTGATCTTTCAGCCAAGTTATACACACGTGCCCACGTTTTCAAAGAGTCTCTCAAGCTGTGCATTTTTTGCTGTGGGCTGCAGTGCATATCAAATTTGTAATAAGAATATATTTGAGCAACTTCCCACCAAACTCAGGATCACTGTGCATGAATAACACCGATGTGCGCAGTGTTTGAATGCCAACATCAAAAGCTCAGGTCCTAATTCCACAAAGTATTTCAAATTAAAATGAGTCCTTTTAAGGACTTGTGAGGCTTTAAGGCAATTTAACTGAGTGTTTTCCCTCCTACACATCACGTCAGAGCAAATACTGAGTACAGATCACAGGGCAACACCTCCAAGCTATCCCTGCTCCAGGACATCTCTCCACAGTGCTAACATGACTTTTCCAACCCTTTGTCAGTGTCCTACCAGCACAGCTTTGCAAGGCACAGTCAATGCTAACTCTGTGTGGATCCACGCAAACCTCCTCCTGCCCTGGAGTTCCACAGTGTACAGCACTGCACCACGGACACCCCGTGATTTGGGACCCAGAAAATGCTAAATATGACCCTAAGAGAAGGCTCTGGATGGGTACACCTTAATCCCTCACCCTGGGTGAGCTGCCCACCTGCAGTGGCGGGGAGGGATGAGAGGAGGGGAGGAGAATGACAGACCTTACCCACCAAACCTGAGCAGCACTTTCACACATTCACGGGTGGAGCCTGCAGGGAGACAAGGCGAGAAGCCCACGAGGCCCACACTGCCAGCTCTGGTTTGTGTTTGCACCCCAGACTGGCCACAGCCTTTTGCCACAACCTGGGACAAACCATTCTCACTGCCTCAGCTCTCACCCATCAAACACAAAGTTAACACTCCTCTCCAAACAGCTTGTCTTGCCTTCTAATTTGAAAATCCAGCTTAGCAGCTGCACATTATGGTGCTTGCTGGTACAAGCAATATGTTCTTCTAGAGCCAAGAAGCTTCTGTTGATCTCAGACTGGAGCATGGAAAAGGAGCTAGTACAGTTCCCTTGAGAAGATCTCATTTGTCATTTAAAAGTCTGCTTCAGATTATTTAATATTTTTTCCCAGCAGAGAGGAAAGTGAATAAGGATCTAGTTTTCAGCGTTCTTTGTTTGCTTGACATTGTGAAGTCCAGAAACATCCCAGGCAGACACATGGAAAACTGCTTGTGTGACACTGGTCCAACACTTTTCAAAGTACTATAAATATTTAAATAAAATAGGCAGGCACTTGCAAAGTTCAGACACTTACATGGATGTTTTCCTTCTGAGCTATAGTTACTCCCTATTCACATGTAGAAATTGGATGAGTGTCGTATTCATTGCGCAGGCAATTTCTCTGGTTAGATCTCACAGCCAAAATAACAGTCTTATTTAGGAGCTGCATTGGTGCTTTAACAGACTAATAAAAGGCAGCCCTGTGTCCCATCTCTAAGTATTGGCACTCAAGCTGTTTGGTTGGAAGCAGCAGCCTTGTATACGTGTATACTTACAAAGATTTTCTGTTTCTGTTGCAGACAGAAAGAAATTACTGTTCTTCTACTGAACAAACAGGTCATTATGGACTTCTCTCTCTCTTCCATTGCCTCAGCCACTGCTGAAGTCCTTAAGTCAAGAATTAAGTCATATTCCTTGGGTGTGGGGGCTGCTCTTGATCAGTAAAGAGGTGACAAATGAAATGTAGCACCTTTGCCCCATGTTGAAGTTAATCCATAAATGCATGAAGGAGTGGGATACATGTGTAAGTTTTGTACTCAGAAAAGTTCTCTTGAGATTCATTTGGTCTCCATATTAAAACGTTGGATTCCATTGCAGTGATGAGAGACACATGGGGTTCCTCCCAAAAGGGCAAGGACCTAGACCTGGGCTGGGTTTGACCACCACCTTGGAGTCACCCTCATGACTTGAAAAGTGTTGGATCTCTGCAGAGGCAGCAGGTTTGCAGCTCATTTTTCACCTGTGGGCTTTGAGAGCAGCACATTGTTGCATCAGTGCGTCCACATGACGCAGACACTCGCTCTCCCGTCCCACTGGTGGCTCCAGAGATGTCTCTGCTCACTGCAGGTCTTCAGCAGGCCCTGGCTTCAGTCACCTCTCAGGAATGGCAGGAGGTGGAGAAACCGGTCATTCTGCATGGGAAATTTTCACAAAGGTTAATTGTCCTTCTGTAAAAACATGTCTGGCTTCAACTGGGCCATGTCTCTGTCCATAGGAGTGGAAGTATGATTGGTCTCAGTTCTTTTCTGTGTGAAAGAACATAGAGACTGAAATTACTTCATCTCTTGACCCTTGCATTCAGACTTCTTCTGATAACCTAAGAACTTGCTTCATAAATCTCTCATTGCAAATTATTTTCTTTGGCTGTGAAGAACATTTCGCTGCAATAAAACCTTTTCTATTTTTTCCCCTTGACCTCACTCCCATCTCCTAATATCTCTGCTAAAACATGGATAGTACAGATAGAGCATTCCAGGGTCAGTCTAATTAAAGCATTTAATGGAGGTAAAGTCACATCCCCCACTCAGTCTTGCTGCTCCTGTTTGCCAAGGAGAATCACATCCCTTATAGCTGTGTATAGAAAAAATCACTTTCACCTTGACATGCCCTTAGTAGGGGTAAGATTTTACACATGCTGAAACGTCCCTGTGTGCAATATTCTAGAGCCACCATACCCTGAGAAATTATTAGAAGCAGCACATTTAATCACTTCTAGTTGCAGTTAAATCATCAATGATGTCCCAGTGACACTGTGAGTAAATGCTTGTCAGTGTTGCCATTATATTTGTCTGTGGTTTGGAATGTTTTGGATTACATTAAGTAGAAAAATGCAGCTCTTTTTTTCTGCTTTTTTTTTTTCTTTTTTGCCAGACAGGATGTAAATGGCTTTGCAATTTTCAGTAATGTTCTAACCCGAATTGTGTGTAAGAAACAGGGTAATGTTCCCACACATGAGGTTAGCTCACTGCCATGAGGACAGTTTTATGGCCTTCTTTATTTCTTTGAAATGCAACGCGAAAATGTGAGGATTTTACTTCTGTTATTTAAATGTTGCTGAAGCAGCAGTCTGACTCCTGTTTCTGTGGCCTTCTCCCGGGAATCACAGAGGACTCCAGCAGGCAGGTGCCCAGCTCTCCAGGAAAACATTACCATGTAAAACATTTCACAGTGGCCCATTTTCCCCCAGCTGTTTGTCAGCCACCCGAATAAAACATTGATTATACCACAAGCTGCCAAAACATCATTTGAGTAAATTGCTTGGGGGGAAAAAAAAGAGTGGAAAGATGCAAGTCATAAAACATCAAAACTTTTGTGGGAAAAGAATGTGACAAAAGTATTGCTTTCCTTATTTCTTTAAAAATGAACAGTACCTGATGCCTTTTTATCTAGTGCTACAAAATTTAGGTGGGGGAAAAAAAAATCTTATAAGATTAAAGAATTAATGTGCAATAGGCACAAAGATGTTCATCTTCATGTCCCTAACACATACTGTATCTTAGCTTCCTGTTTTTCTACATATGCACTTACAGAAACACAATTATTGTACAAAATGTAATACCAAATCTTGGACACATGTTTTCAATACCACACTCACAAAAATTCAGAGCATAGATGCACACACAAGTCTTGATTGTTGGAGAGCTGTGAAAATGTGCCTTGCAGAGAAATGTCTCCCACTCTTCTGAAGTCCTCAAAAATATCAAGGGGAGGGATGTGATTTCAGTGTCAAAAAGACTACACTTTTTCTTCAAAGACAGCATATATCAGATATCAAAAGACTTTTTAACATAGCACAGAATTACTGAAAGTTAGATAAAGACCTCCCAACAAGAAATATGTCACAATTATTGAACAGAGTGGGTGAGTCTGAGGAAAAGAATTGCAAAAGTAAATGGTGGGTTCCCACCTCCTGAAGAGTCCCCAAGATGTTGCAATCTTCATGGAAACAAGGCACTTGGATGTGTGTAGAAGTTACTCAGTCTGATATGATGGCTCTGTCATGACAAAGGACAGAGGAGAAGCAAATCTGGATTCTTTTCCCCTTAAAATATGTAAGTGCAAGGCTGATCAATCTCTGCTCTCCACTCTCCTTCCCCAAAATACAGTAGGAAATTCACAATGCTGATTTACCAAACTCTACACTGCTGGTTTTTATATTATTACTATTATTATTATTATTATTATTATTATTATTATTATTATTATTATTATTAATGATAATAATAATATTAATAATATTAATAATATTAATAATAAATAATTAATTATATAATTTTTATTCTTATAGTGCCTAAAGTGCAGGACACAATATAACCTTTGCACAACCAAATTGCTTCTGTCTATGGGCTCCTGTGTTCACATCCAGGAGAAAAGCTCTCTTCCAATGTGTTACTTGTCACTGGACCTCATGGGATGCCACAGAGAATCTGAGTGTCCCACAAGCAAATTCCAAGCAGAAATAAGTGTTCAGGAAAGCAGGCAAATAGAATGAGTGATATAATCATCACACAGAGAGCTAATGGAAGAATTTACATCCCACCCTCCTTTTACCCTGAGGACTATTTTCAGTAGTTAATGTGAATATGTACCCCCTTTATATGTGGAATAGGGGAGCTCCAAAACCTCAATAACTGATTGTCCTTAAAAATATCCATTGTGACCAAATATGTGCAGACAGCAGCAACCTCAGTCTCCACTGAACGCTGCAGCTGCTGAAGCCAGCTGAAGGTTTTCAGGGAAGGGAGCTAAAGGACTGCTGGAAATCCCATTCCTCATATCTGCCACAAACCAGACCCTAACCAGAGCACACCCCCCAATAACTCATCTCAGCTACCGAGCTCAGCATCACAAGAGACAGCCTGTTAGACTGAACTGGTTAACATTTGCCAGAGTTTGGCTTTGCGACTGCTCACATGCTCCTACTGCAGGCCTTCTTCTCTGGTTTTCATTTACAGCCTCTTCCCTCTTTCAGATCTGTTACATTTTATTGCCTCTATTTCAAGATTTTAGCAATTTTGATATTCTGAGGCATATTTTTAGCATATTACTTGACTTCATGAAACAGATATGTATTTCTAACTATGTTTAATAGGAGTGAAATGCTGTAATTTTTTATTCTGTTGTGAGAATATAACCTGCAGAAGTCTGGCTTTCTAAGGAATGTATTGCTGCTAAGATGGTTTTACTACACAGTGAAATAGAGGTGAAACTACATATGGGTCATTAAAACATCAAACAAAAAGAAATAAAAGTCATCTTTAGCAGAGATAAAGCAATATATATAATTTCATCTTGTGTCCAATGTTCACTTTTTTAAAGGAAATTTACTTGCGTTCTGCAAAGTACAAAGTTTCTGTCATTTATTTCTTTTATGTCACCTTTCAGTGATTCACAATGGCCCCATCTCTGTTGCTTTTGCTGCTACTGCTCCAGGGTGGGTGCACAAGGTTTTTGTGCTGAATTTATGGGTTTGTGGAGAGCATCAGCACTGGTGATCACAGTCAGGCCCTGGCTGGTGGGACCAAGGTTCTGGAAGCTGCATTGCTGATGCTCCCAGCATCAGGTCACTTAATGAAGAAATCCAGTGTGTGAAAGCACAGTCTACAAGAGGAAGAAAGCTATTTGTATTCAGGTGCAGAACAGGGGGGAATGAATGCTTGTGTTTTGTTAAGAAGGGTTGGCCCCGAGTCCATCCCACTCTGTGGTTGTGCTCTGAGCTGCCCTCACTCCTTACACAGCCAACACAGAGACTGACACTTCCAAAAGAGGATTTCCCTACAAAAAACATCTAAGTCACACCTGGAGGCACCTTTCTCTGCACTGTGCACAGAGGATGCTCTGGTAGCTAAAATCTGTGAAGAGTGTCCCACGTCACCCAGATAGCACAGTGATGCTCCTCATCACACCCAGGGCAGAGCTTTTCAATTCAAATTTTGCTTTGAATTCCAGTGCTCTGTGAGCTCTTATAGACTGGTCTGTAAAATGGAAGGGTCACACACCACACCAAATGAACTCCCAGAAAGCAACAGCTTTGGAAAATTGATGGATTCCCATAGGTTTCTCAGGGTGAGAGCTACTAAAGATGACTCTGGAGAACTGAAAACAAGATGAGAGGGCACCTGTGAAACCCCATTAGCAGCTCCCTCATGAGCTCCTGTTCAGCTGGTCTGAACCCCTGGCAGGCAGATTTTCTAACGATATGAAGCACAACGACACAACAAATGAATTAAACCAGCAAAGTCCCATTTCGTTTGCAAGGCTCAGTTTTCATTATTTCCCATTGCAAAGGAAGTGCAGGACTAAAACATCTGGCCCTGTCGATGGGCTCTCAGCCAAAGCTTCAACGTCTGCCACTGAGCTGAAACAACAGCAGCCTAATCTCAGTATTGTCTTTAGCCTTCCCAAAAACCTCTCCTCCCCAGTGAGAAAGCAGAAAGAAACCTTCCCTCGGTGTTTTATTTCAGGCATAGCACGTTCAGCTGCATCCAACAGCAGATATTTCCCTTCCACAATCCTCCCACTTCCTAAAGGCAATGAATGTTCAGACCAGGGGGTTCATCAGGGATAAGCAATTCATTTTTTTCTCAAAAGATATTTTTTACCAAGGTCAGTTTTGCAGGAAATGGTACCTTATTTCTGAACTGCTGGGAAATGATTCCAGGGAATGTGGGAGAGCAGCGAGAAGTCCCAGTAGAAATGAAGGAATTTTATGTCTGAGATCCTGATAAGATTCAGGGGAAAATATATTTCAGACTGGATTCTCACACCCATGTTTCTACAAAGTGCCTGAATGCAGATAGCCTTATAAATACATTACATTTTACACTTTTAAAAATGTCTGCCATGTCACTAGTGTGAATCACAATTGATTTTAGCACATCAAAGGCCAAAAGTCTGTTATAAAGTAAAGAGTTGGACAAGTTGGGTGGTTTGCTGAACAATACACACTCAGGCCATTTTGTTAGCAAAAAATATAAAAATAAAAAGCTCTAAGGTCTCACAGGTTTAATCTAAGAAACTTTTGCCTGTTTCAGGAAAGGACAAAAACTCTTGCAATAAGCAGATCACCCGTGTGTAATAAATCATCAAAAAACCTAATTCTATAAATACATCAGCAAGAAAAGAAGAGTTAAGAAAGCCCAGCCAGCACAGGTCAGTGACAGGCAAGGCCCACTTGAATAACCTGATACTTCCTGATTTATTTCTCCTACTTTGAAATAACTGCGTTTCCAGAGGATAAAATGTTTAAAATATTGCTTGCACATTGAGAAAGATGACTACAACTATTGTCCAGCAAAGAAGAGAAGAAAAAATGAACTGATGTGGTTGGTCCCCAGCTCTGCCTGTGGCTTTGCCAGCAGGGCCTGTAGGGGATGCTCAGGAACCCAAAGAAAAATCACATTGGTGCTTTCTTGGGTATTTGGGTTTTAAATCTCTGTGAGTGATCTTGCAGAGAGGACAAGGTGATGGAAAGCCACCACTCATAAAAAACAGCCAGCTCCCCCAGAATCACACTAATACCCAGGAAAGTGCTGCTTAAGCTGCAGCAGCAATCACTTTTCCATGTCATCCAAATGCTGAGAATTTGCTTTCTGCCTGAAACTGACTTCACAGCTTCCTTTAAACAGCCATTACTGCTCCAGATGTTGGCAAATCTTCCTTAAGTCAAACGTGCCCCAGCAGATGTGGTATCTCCCCCTTTTGGTGCTCACATTTTTGGGTGAGCTTTCAGCAGGCACTTCACATTTTTATTTTTACCCCCTTTCCTCTTCCCCCTCAGCAGCACCACAGACTGAATTTAGCTCATGCTGAAGTGAGAAAATTCCAGACAACTCATTCCAATTTTATGTCCTTCCTTCCTTCCTTCCTTCCTTCCTTCCTTCCTTCCTTCCTTCCTTCCTTCCTTCCTTCCTTCCTTCCTTCCTTCCTTCCTTCCTTCCTTCCTTCCTTCCTTCCTTCCTTCCTTCCTTCCTTCCTTCCTTCCTTCCTTCCTTCCTTCCTTCCTTCCTTCCTTCCTTCCTTCCTTCCTTCCTTCCTTCCTTCCTTCCTTCCTTCTTCCTATTGCTCAGAGAATATAAACTACACAGAACAGATGAAAAATGCATTAGTAGCCCCTTTGTTTTTCTTTGGATGACAATACCTAATAAGTTAAGCTTAGCCTATAGCAAAGCAGTCCCAGATGGCCAGGTCTGTTCTAAATAAGCTGCTTTTATGAGACCAGGATGTCTAAAAGAAACACACTTCATAAAGGAAGAAAATGTGCAAGACAGAAAAAGTCCAGTAAAAGAAAATCTCTCTTACAAAACTACTACTGTTCAGACTCTGCATAAACATGATTATCAAAGACATACTTGGGTTTTGTGGGAATTTTTTTCCTTTTGTTTTTTTCCCCAAAGTCTACAAAGGAAATATTTTAGTCAGATATTTATATACATTTCCATTCTCCTGAAAAAGGTCCCTTCACTAGATGTGAAAGCGCCTACCTGATAAAGAGATATCTGAAACCCTTAGCAGTGAGATGCACTTATTATTAATATATTAATTACTGAAATTGCATCATTTTTCTAGAGAGAAAGGTATCAAGGGTATGCTAATTAACTTTCTACTTTAATCCATGCAGACTTCCAACCTAGATTGTACTGTGGCTTTGTAACATGGAGATTTAATCTGATTTTCCTTGCCTTTTACTTTCATAGAGATCCCAGACTATCCTGAAACCATCCTTTAAGAAACAAATAAGCAAACAGGTAAGGATTTAAAGGTTTCTTATCACCAGGGGATAGCATAACCAATGAAACATTCTCCATCAGTCAAGTGTTGCCACTCTCCAAGAATCAAGCAAAACCCATTAATTTGTTCCAAATCCTGTTTAAAGAACACATCCATGAGCAACACAACTATTGGTATCTGCTTCCCATTATTTTGTGCCTTGCAGTTGGATTTTCCATAGTCAAACAGGATTCTCAGTCTTGCTGACATTGGTGGTGAGTTTTTTCCCCAAATGTATAAACCCTGCTGTGTAAAATGTAAAAGAACAAGTTCACATTGCAGCCTGTCCCTCTGTCACATCCTCTCCTTGGGACAGCTATTTTCATGACACAGAACTCTGTTTCTACTCCTTTTGGTTCTACAAATGACCTTGAAAAGAGTTAAATGCCCACATTCTCACACAGTCCTGGATGATCCCTGAACCTTTGTTTCTTCAATAAACCAACAAAAAAGCAAAATGGCAGCATGTTATTATTCATACACAGAATAACCAGAGATTGCGCTGATTCCTTTTCTTTTCATCAATTGAGCAAGAATACTAAAATCTAGGGAGCATGGAAAGATTCAGGTTTCTTAAATGCATGTCTCACCAACAGCTCAAACAGGCAATTGCAGACTAGAAAAATTCCACTCTGAATGGAATTCTTCTGTTTAGGCTGGAGGTACTTTGTTTTAGCAGGGGTGCAGCAGGCACAGTGGTTGGTTTCTTTTCCATGAGAAAAATTAATATGTTTTCATTTCAGGTCAGACTGGGACAATTTTCCTTTTTAATTTCCACTTCAGGCAGCAAATTGAAAAATCAATACTCATCATAGGTTTAATTGCACTGTCTGTGTTCTTTTAACCAACGCTCCAGAACACAGCACAGAAATTGGGGTATAAAAATAGAAAACAGAGAGTGGAAAATCTGCTACCCAATAACTTATGCTGCAAATCTACAGCCCTGTGACTTATTCATAGAATCACAGAATGGTTTGGCTTGGAAGGGACTTCAAAGATCATCCATTTCCAGCCCTTCTGCCATGGGCAGGGATGCCACCCACCAGACCAGATTGCTCAAAGCCTCATCCAACCTGACCCTGAACACTTCCAGGGTTGGAGCATCCACAGCTTCTGTTCCAGGGCCTCACAGTAAAGAATTTCATCCTAATATCTAATATTCATCTACACTCTATCAGTTTTAAGCCATTCCCCCTTGCCCTTGCCAAAAGCCCCTCTCTGGCTCTCTTGTAGCCCTTTCACGTTTTGAAGGTTTTCGTTCACTCACTTTTCATTTCAGTGGGTGCTGCATTTGTTCCATATCTCATTTAAAGAACACATTCCATGAGCAACACAATATTGGTATCTGCTTTCCATTATTTTGTGCCTTGCAGTTGGATTTTCAATAGTCAAACAGGATTCTCAGTCTTGCTGACATTGGTGGTGAGTTTTTTCCCAAAATGTGTAAACCCTGCTGTGTAAAATGTAAAAGAACAAGTTCACATTGCAGCCTGTCCCTCTGTCACATCCTCTCCTTGGGACAGCTATTTTCATGACACAGAACTCTGTTTCTACTCCTTTTGGTTGTAGACAAATGACCTTGAAAAGAGTTAAATGCCCACATTCTCACACAGTCCTGGATGATCCCTGAACCTTTGTTTCTTCAATAAACCAACAAAAAAGCAAAATGGCAGCATGTTATTATTACCACAGCCACCAGGTGAGTGTACAAAGTGCAGGTGCTACTGACCTAGCATAAATGCAATGGAGAGCTGCTGAGCAAATGGATTTTAAACACTGGGAGATGACAAATGCTAAAGGCACAAATTACCCAGCCCATTACTTCAGCGTGTTTTGTTGAGAATAATCACTGATTAAATGCTG
Organism: Melospiza georgiana; assembly: GCF_028018845.1. Lineage (NCBI taxonomy): Eukaryota > Metazoa > Chordata > Aves > Passeriformes > Passerellidae > Melospiza > Melospiza georgiana. Next base: position 73,011,996 of record NC_080434.1, read on the forward strand.
GGTCATCAATTGCCAAGCAGTGTTTAGCTCTGTATCATCCCAAAGCATCCCTTATCACGGCAGTGTTTGAATGTTCTCAGTCGGCAGCAGAAACAAGACAGTTGCATTAAGTTAAACCTCAGGATTAAATCTGGTCTCCAGGGCAAAGGCAGAGTGATTAGTACTCCTGTTTATAAACAGAGTTGCTCTAATCTTTTACTTATAAATTTCCTCCTCCATCTGTTATCCATCAGGGAAGTGAAGCTTTGAGAAATTGTGCAGATGGCTTTAAGGCACTGTAGTTCTTTTGCTAAGCAATGTCTTGGCCTGCTGGATGTGTACCTTGGAAATGGAGCTTTATTTGCCAAAACTGCACCTTTTCTAACCCAGGACCCTGCACTGAAGCCCAAGCAAGGCATTTTGTTGTGTTGAAAGAAGCAATGTGCAATCCTGGGCCAAAGGATTAAACTTTCATCATCTGGGTTTGATACTTAGATTCTTGAGAGGAAATGAGTGTTAAGCATCCACTGCATGCCAGGATATATTGAAAGATTCCTTTAGCAATACATGCCAGTATTTTAAAAATAGGGCACATTAGGGGTTTTTATGTGCTAGAGAATATTATCTCTTCTCAGAGCAAAGTTTTTGTGCTGTGCTTGGCTTTTTAGTGAAATGAGGCAATTCTCCACAGTTTTTAAATTATAGCAGTAGAATGCAGAAAGCAGGAAAGCAACCAAGGAAAGAGAGACAAAGGGTGTGATAACAAGCAACTCAACAAGAATGCAGGTCTGGGTAGCTTTGGGCTGCCCACACATGCACATATAATACAGATATCAATCACATCATTGACAGAACCATAAATAGTATTGGGGAAATTATTGAGAGTCCTGGGACCAAAAAAAAAACAAAAAAACAAACACCAAAAAACCTCAACCAACCAAACAAAAATCCCCAAAAACCCAACAAACACCCAAAAACCCAATTAAAAGAAAAAAAAAAAACAAAAAGAAACAAACAAAAAAACCCCAGCCTGACCAAAACCAAAATCAATTGTCCTCATGTTTAAACATCAGAATTCACAAATAATTAGGCATAAGTCTGTTACAGTCAATTCCAGGCTTGGAAAAGGCTTCCAGTCTTAGCCTGGTAGATTCTGTAATTGCAGATCTCTTCCCAACGTGTTTCTGTACATAAATGCAACCTGGTGGGCAAAGTACTGAAAAACCCATTAAGATATCTTAGGAAGTCTGTGCCCTTTGACAGAAAATTCCACGATCTCACAAGCCTGGAAGTTTCTTACTCAGACTCTAGCTTTTAGGATTAAAGGGATGGGTTTTCTGATGCCTCAGATATCACAAGAAATTCACATGAATTCAAATGAATGGCACCATAAAATTCATAGGCACCTCAAGGTACAGGACCTGACTATCTACTGCAATAAACAGATATTAACCTAGCACACTTTCAAGGTCACCTTTGCACATAACATTCAAAAACCTCAGGTCAGCCTGTGTACAGCATCCTGCCAGAACCACCACAAAAGATTTCCAGGACATGTTCTTTGCGGTTAGTAACTGCATCCAATCTGTCTATCATGGATTTCCATGGCACTGCACATGGCCAGACTCCACTCAATCTAAACCATTCAGCTAAATGTAAACCATTCAAATAAATGTATCTTCTGCACAATTTTGCATTTTCCATATTGCACATAATATCATTAAAGGAAATTTCTCTTTTGTTACCCACCCATTCTTAGAAGCCTAACATGGGTGGTTGAACATCATTTGTAGAGAACATGCATTTATTCACAGAAGATTTATATGCAGATTTTGCTATAAGAACTCTGTTCATTGAGGAAAACGTATTTTTGAGATTAAGACATAGAATCAAGGACAGAAAATCCAGGTAAAGTTTTCAGTTCTGTCCAAAGTTTTCTCTGTCGCTCTAGGCAAATCACTTCACACCCCTCTTTCAACTCTGAATCTCTAGGATGAAGACTAAAATGGCTTTTCTTGAGTGTGCAAATGCATACAAAAATGTATTAGAGCCTTTGTTTAGATGAAGAAAACACTCATTTTTTATTTGTGGGAGCCCCTGTAAAATGAAGCTGTCTTGGCTGGGCTGCTAAGTGTCTCTAGAGTGCAAATATAAATTACACACTTGATCCATTAGTACTCCAATTTTTCATGAAGTGTGATTCATTCCACCAGCCTAAAAGCTGCAAGTCCAATCTAGGCTGGCCTTGCAAACCCTGGCCAGCAGAGAGAGGCATCTCCAGAGTGTAATTTTTCCCACTGACAGCAGACACCTGGCGCTCCCTCCCACTGCCAAAGTTCAGCGTTTGTGTCACTTGAGACGCTCCTGCAGTGCCCAGCTGCTCTCCAGGACAGCCCCTGCCTCCTCCTCTGCTCCCGGGTGCTCTCAGCACCCCCCTGCACTGCAAAAGCCCTTCGCTGAAACAAGTAATGCCAGAAAGGGAGATTTCAGCTGCTGCACCTAACGTAGGTGTGCAGCGCAGGTGTCTGAGAGTGAATCGATGCTCCAGGCAGAGGTGCCATCGGTACAAAGGAGCAGGCAAGTGATGCAGCTGCCCTGGAGCAGATGGCCACATCTGCCAGCTGAAAAGCTCTGCAGGCTCCTCCAGCCACACAGACCTTAGATCATCTAATGCTTTGGATTCACAAGAGTTTTTCGCCCCATTTAGAGCGGCACAGAATTTACTTAAGAAATTATTTTAATTTATTTGTTTAAGAAATTACAAGCAGTTATTGGCAAGCCAACTCCTCTATTAAACAGTGCTCCAAAATGCAAAAATGACAGAGCCCTTAATGTGTAAAACTTCCAGCAGAAAGAATGTACAGAGCAAGCAGATACTTACTAATTACAGAAGAATGCCAGCAACACCACTATTTGTTTTAAGAGAAAGGAAGCCCTGAGTGCTAATTCCTCATAAGAGAAACATCTGTCTCACTGGTATTTAGAAATTAAATTCATGTCCCTCCTTAAGACTTGCACTTATTTGGTAATGTGGCAACCTTAATGGAAAATGAGATTTATATGTCTGGCAATTCAACTACAAAGTTAATGACAGCAAATGGGGGATAGAAAGCAGGGTGGGAAGGCTGAAACTGAAGAAGCAGCATCTGACAGGTTTTAAGAAGCACAGTATAAAGGGCAGCCTCCAAAACCATCTGCCAAACTGTCAAGGTGATGGATTTTAAAACACAACTAGATTTTTTTTTTTTTGTACTATAGACTATAATACATGTCAGAGCAGCACAGCAGGCACAGAAAATAGAGGTCAGCGAACCTCATGGCGCTTGCAGTCAGCAACATTCCCATCTTGGCTCATTTGCTTTTGTGCAAAAAGGCTGAAGGCACCACCAGGTGATTGTCTGAGAGCACCCATCTTGCAGAGGCCATGCTGGATGCAAACCTTTTTCACTGGATAATCTCAGGATGCTCTGGTGGAAAAGGACACCCTGAAGTACAACAGAATCATAGAATGGTTTGGTTTGGAAGGGACCTAAAGTTCTTCTAGGTCCAACCTCCTGCCATGGACAGGGACATCTTCCACTTGCTCAGAGCCCTGTCCAACCTTGGGAACTTCCAGGGATGGGGCAGCCACAGCTGCTCTGGCAACCTGGGCCACGGCCCCATCACCCTCACAGGAAGGTAATATCTAATCTAAACCTACTCTGAAAAAAGCAGCTCAAAGAGAAAGTTGCATGGAGAACATGACATTCCGTACCCCATGAAGGAAATCTCTCTATGGATGTGAATTTCTCCCACGACTACTTCAGGTCATATTTAGCACCCAAACCAGTCTTTCTGAGGTCTTTGTTAGAGATGGATGAAAGGCCAAAGCCTGCAAAGCAGGATATTGGTGTTCCCACCCCCTTGATGACCTTGAACTTGTTCACTCTCAGTTTCAGAGAAATGTGTTTTTGTGTTGCAGTTCAGAAGGGTATTTAACTGCACCTCATTTCAGTAAGTGAACAAGGCAGGGGAAAAAGGCTCTCAAGTTACAGGGAAAGGTACTTTTACAGGTAAATTACAGCAACAGGTAATTGTCAAGTGTTTCAGAAAACAAAAAGAAAGCTTTCTATTTTGAAGTAATGCACTAAACTGACTTCAGCCTTTCATCCTGTGGGGAAGAGCAGAACAATTCATTTCAATTCAACAATTTCATTCTTGTATCACTTCCTTTGTGAGGAAAACCACAACCTCCTCTTTGATATCTATTCAATGACAGAATTCGCTAGAGGTACCAGAGGTAGAGCAAGAAATATCTACAAAAAACATTTTTAGTAGTTGCACAGACACAACTTGATCTTGGAGTGTGAACACACAAGTGGTGCTTCAGCAGTGATTTGTTGCATTTTTGGCTTCTGGCAAAATTCAGAGAGGAAAGGCACAAAAATATACTCAAAATAGTACAGTTAGTTCTGATAACCCAGGTTACTCACACTTCCCTCCTTCACCAGTCTGAACCATGTGAGATTTTTTGATACCAGGTGCATGCTGCTGATTTGTCTACCTTGGCCATGGAGAAACACCTCAGCAAAGACAGCAAAGCATAATTAAGAAGCAGAAGAGCAGGACTGCAAGCTCCCAGTCCCACAGCCTGTTGTGGTGGCATTCCTGGGACACCTGAGCTACTCCAAATCCTCTCCACATTCATCTCAGAATGCTGTGATCAAAGCAGTGCTGCTGGTGCTGCGTTTATGCTCCAGTTTTGTTCCTTCTGCTTCCCCATGGCTGCTAAGAGGACAATGAGTTCAGCAGCAGGGTTGTGGGCTGTGTCCTGGGCTGGGACATGGGGAACCAAACGGTGCCAGAGCCCTCAGAGCAGCTCCTCCAGTGCATGCCCGGCCTGCACTCACTCAAGGAGCTGGAGACACCTCCATAACCTCAGCAGGAGCTGGTGGTGGCTCAAAGATCAGTGAATGCCCGGCCTGCACTCACTCAAGGAACTCCAGACACCTCCATAACCTCAGCAGGAGCTGTGGCTCAAAGATCAGTGCATGCCTGGCCTGCACTCACTCAAGGAACTCAAAACACCTCCATAACCTCAACAGGAGCTGGTGGTGGCTCAAAGATCAGTGAATGCCTGGCCTGCACTCACTCAAGGAGCTCAGGACACCTCCATAACCTCAACAGGAGCTGTGGCTCAAAGATCAGTGAATGCCCGGCCTGCACTCACTCAAGGAACTCCAGACACCTCCATAACCTCAACAGCAGGTGTGGTTCCAAGATCAGTGCATGCCCGGCCTGCACTCACTCAAGGAACTCCAGACACCTCCATAACCTCAACAGGAGCTGTGGTTCCAAGATCAGTGAATGCCCGGCCTGCACTCACTCAAGGAACTCGAGACACCTCCATAACCTCAGCAGGAGCTGGTGGTGGCTCAAAGATCAGTGCATGCCTGGCCTGCACTCACTCAAGGAGCTTGAGACACCTCCATAACCTCAACAGGAGCTGGTGGTGGTTCCAAGATCAGTGCATGCCCGGCCTGCACTCACTCAAGGAGCTCAGGACACCTCCATAACCTCAACAGGAGCTGTGGTTCCAAGATCAGTGCATGCCTGGCCTGCACTCACTCAAGGAACTCCAGACACCTCCATAAGCACACAGCAGGAGCTGGTGGTTCAAACTGGATCAGCCTTGACTGAAGCAATGCATGCCCGGCCCACCCCATTCCTGTGGCTCCCTAATTACTCTGTCTTTTACTTAACTGGGGCTATTTCTCCCAGCCAAAACAATCCCACGTTCAAAGAGGCTCATCCTGACTATCAGAGTGTTAACTTTTCCCTTTCTCGTAGATAAGCTGAAGCAGGAAAACAGATTGTGGCTGCTGCACCATCCCCTGTCCCCCCTACACAATGGGAATGTCATTACAGCCCCGCCGGGCCCCCAGGGCAGAATAAAAACCTCTTTCTGCTCTGTCTTACAGGGTGGAACATCATTATTCCGTGAAACATAATAGCTCAACACCTACACCTGAAACACGATCCACTCCCTTCTCTCTCTATTCTCACCGGAGCTACTGCAGCTCCCCTGTTCCATTATGTAAGATATTACTTTCCCTGTCTGAGAGCAGGAGGGAAGACATCAGCTGTTATCTTTCAGCCGATAAAGATCTTCATTCACACCTGATGGATTGCAATTTAAGGGGAAAAAAAACCAAAAATCCTTCCTCCTCCTCCTCCCTGGGGCTCTGTGAACGGCAGTGCAATAACATTGCGTTAATAGCTCCCACTCTAGATAAGGCTGCTCCTTCTGACGGTAGGAAACGGGCTCGAAAGTCACTGAGATGTTTTGATCACCTGTCAGGGAAACATTATATCTAAGTTTTGCTTCAGTAGAAATATGCCATTAGCATCTGCAGCACATTCCTTGTCTGGCTGAAGAGCTGGCACCAAGCACAAGCTTTGGGCATAAATCCACATTATAACAATGAAGGGCTATGGACCTTGAAACCCCTTCATGTTTTACTGGGATATCCAAAAGAGCATTTTCCACTTCCTCAAAGCTTCTGAAAAATCTTTTGCCCCTCAGACACCCTGTTGTGCCTCCTAATTTCCCCTCATGTCATTAGAAGTTAAGAGCATTTGTTTAAGAGGGTCTCTGCAGCTCTTTTTTGATGCTTACCCCCAAATGTACCACCTCACTCGAAGAGGAAGAAAAATCAGATCATCTCTGGTAAAAATTCCTTTGAAAAAGCTCTATTTTAGGTCCATTGATATTTCAGGTGTTACAACTTTTGGGAGTATATGAGTTAATATTGTGAGCTGTAACAACTTTCTTTTTTCTAATGCGTGGTCATAGGGAATTAAAGGCTCCATCCTCCTCACCCTTTAACTCTCTGCTTGTCTCCACGTTTCTCAACACAGAAAGTGCTCCTAGGCTCTGAAGGCTGCAGCTGCCAGGGCAGTGCTGCTCCACTCTCCATCGCTGAGATGAGCTCTAAAAGCAAGCTGTGCTGACGTGCCCAAAGCCAGGAGGGTGGAAGAACTGATTTTTCAGCTGAGTTTTGCTTGCCTTGCCCAGCAGGGTGTAGTTGTGGCTATAACTGTGCACAGCATGTGCAAACCTGTGTGCTCACAGGTATCTCCCTGCCCTGTGGGCACTGTCACACACAGAATTGAACCATTGCACAGTGAATTAGTCCTGATGTGGGACTGCAGCTGCCCCAAACCCAGCCAGTTCTGCTGACAATCCTCTGCCTAAGTCTGGCAGCCACAAGGCTGCTAACAACCCACTGGGCCTGGCTTTCTTCTTTCCCCCATTTCAGAAATATCCAAAACATGTTCTTCGTAAAAGTGGGGAAGAATAGATGATGTGAGACAGGTGAAAACAAATCAATTTAAAAAAAACCAAAACCCTTATGCCTGAATTCTTCCGTATGGACTGGAGATTGACAGTAAGCTGTCTGGAAAGAAAGCAACGTTTTAAAGAAAATGATTGTGGCTTTTTGCTGCATTGCTTGAGTTCCTCAAGGGCTCCAGCTTTGTGAGGTGACAGCAGCACAGCAGGAGTGGTGTGGAAACACCCCATGGATGGAGGATTTCTGCTCTTGGAGGCTAAACCTGGCCCTTCTTTTAGTTAAACACATTCTTTGGCAAGGCTGATTGTCCCCTTCCCATTCCATTGCAGCTTGGCCACTGGGACTTTGAAAGGTTTGTGCTGCATTCCTTTCTCAAGCACAATTCCCACAGACACCAGGGCTCAGAGAGGTAAGCAGAAACAGCCTTCAATTGAAAAATACACTAAATTTTAAGATGAGAAGAGCATCCAGCACTAATTTTTTACATGAAAATGCACTCTAGTTCTCCACACAGCTATCAGCCAGAATAAAATGAGAATACCCCAAAATAAAATTAAAAAAAAAATCCCCAACCCCTGAGTTTACAAGACTTGACAAGTGATAAAACACAATGAGGTGTGTTTCCACTGCATGTGCTGCCTTGGCCTGCCATGAATCATTGCAGCAGCAGAGGTAGGGTAGCTGTGTGAGCAGCAGAGCAGGCTGCCACCTGAATTCCCCTGCAGATTAATAACTCTGTGATTGATGCTCCCCCAGCAGCAGCCCACTGTGAATAACACCTGAAATGCTCAGAACCCCCACGATGTCTCTCTCAGGCCTTTAGCAGAGCTGGCTGAGGCACGAGAGGCTCCTCATGGATTCCAGCAGGCTTTGGTTCAGGCAGATGCTCAGCACAGAAAATCTCCTGATACCAGAGGGAGGGTTTGGGGGTAAATCTGCTGTAAAAATCCTGAATATCAGAGCCCTCTCACAGCCTGCACTTTGCAAAGAGCAGGAGACTACTCAGGAACTGCTGCAAGATGTGTTTTACTTTCAAAGCCATAACTGAGCCTAATTTAAATGGTGTTTTCTGACACGTTTTTTTTACAATTGCTGTGACTGTATTACATTTCAGGCAAGGCAGCGCTCTGGGAATGCAGTGGGAGCAGTGTGCAGAAATCAGTTCTCCTGCTCACAATCCATCAGCTCAGGGACACTGGGCCCAGCCCCTCCTTGCTCACTTATTTCAGAAATTGGATCAATAGTTGCTGCCCAGAGAAGAGCCCGCAGGCTGCAAAGATGAAAATGGTCCCCAGGAGGGTCCTCATGGTCAAACCCAGTCTGCTGCAGACTGAATTATGAAATGCAATCTGAAAACTGTCCCCATCCCCGAGGCAACAGGACTTTGTTTCATGAAAAGGAATTCAATTTTCACTAGTTATAGATGGGAGCAAATTCACACAAATGTGTTTAGCCAGAGAAACCCTTGCTCCCAGTGTATTTTCCACATCCAGCCAGGCATAGCAATGGGAAGGCAGAGCCAAGGCACTCTGAAATGTCTTACGGACAGTTACAACGCTGTTGAGGAGTTTATATTAAATAAATTATGGTAAAGTCAAGGAATTCTCTATTTTAAAAATTTCCTTTGCCTGTTCCCCCATTACTTAAAGATTTCTGGGCATTTCTACTAATTTTTAATTTAAAATACCTATATCAATTAGTTCAACTAAATAATTCTCAAGATTTTCCCTGAGTGTTCATTTTGTGCTCTTGCTGTTCAAGTTGCCTGCTGAGCCCTCTCACAGGGATTTCAGGTGTATTCCCTTTGTTTTAACCAGTACTCCGAGTCCTTGCTCAAAATGATAATTATCATGCCAAAAAAATTGACTGAGCAACATTTAAACTCAGTGGGTCCATCTTCATACAGTAAATTTGAAAATCACCCAGATCAAAACTGGAAAACTGCTCCCTCTCTGTTTACCAGCATAGTTTGTCACCACTTGCATAGCAAGTATTCAGGATGAATCATGGATAAATGATATATCTCTGAAATTTCACTTTTCCTCCTAAGAACACAGTTAAATTTAATTGTTGTTTTTAAGAACAGACCAACAGGCAGCCTATAGCCACAAAATATTCAGTGAAGCACGAGGACACTGACACCCGAGATTTTACCAGTTATGAAAAGATTTCAAGGAATAAACAGTTTTTACTTATAATCAACGCTGCAAAAATCAGAGTATCTTCTCTTGGTTATTTCAGTAAGTGAAGCCCAAATCCCACAGCCTTCTGGAGGCAATGGAAAAGATTGTATCTTCAAAAGCAAAAGGATGTGAGCATTTCAAAACCATCAAGAAGACCCAGTGGCCCATTAGGTGCTCTTCTCTGGCACCAGCTGTTTAAGGAATAATAACAATGCAGTGAGGTTGATGTGAAGTAGAATGGCTGGAACTGACTTCCACAGCTTCCAGCCATGGACCAATGCATGGAGGTAACAACATTTACCTCCAGTAATACCAGTTTGATACCAGGATCACAGAACATCTCAATTGGAAGAGACACACTAGGATATTTGAGTCCAACCCCCTGCAGGCCAGGGGGGAAAGCTAAACTCACAGTCCTTGGCAAGAAACCTCTCCACTGTGGTTTCAAGGGACATTGTGTGCTTTGAAGAGAAGGGGGCTGGCCCCTCTCCCTTTCTGTAAGTGTTGGCCACGTTAGATGAGTATTTTGGTTTGGAGCAGTATTTTGTGTATACGAGTATTTTGTGCACTTGGGGAGCGATCCCCCCTGGCTCCCCTCACCACAGAGCTCACAGAGGCTGCTCAGCTCCTTTTGTGGGAGACAAAATCCAACCCCCTGCTCCAGCACACCTCCAGTGTGGGATGTGAGGCTCCCAAACTGCACCCCCTGGTCACTGCCTCAACCCATGATCCTGATGGCACCTTCTGCAGGAAACCACATTACATACCAATGGAAACAACCGCCCTGAACCACATCAGGACCTCAGCAGCAACCCCTTGGAGACACTAATCCAACCCATTTCTGCTAAGTTATTGTAGGAACAATCCTGTAGAAGCCTAACTAAGGGGTTTGTCCGTCTGCATTAGTCACAGAGTACTGTGGGCAGGGCTGAAGGTCTGGCTCTGTCCTTACCACTTCCTTCTGGCAGAAGTTTTACTTCATTTTGTGTCTGGCTCCTGTGGTCCAGCTCTGACCTCCCTGCAGGTCCCTGTGCCTCAGTTAGGCCAGGATTTACCTGGAACAGCACAAGCACCTGATGGTGACCTGCTGTAAATGCCCGTGTTACTGCACTGCTGCCCACAGCTGAGCACAGCACGGGCTGGCTGGGCACTGGAATGGAATGGTCCAGGGACAGACACTGGAATTGAATGGTCCAGGGACAGACAGACACTGCACGTGAGCTGGTCACACCCTGTGGCACAAATGGCTTCACTCTCAGCATCACCATTAGGAAAGCTGGCTGGTGGGAGCAGCCTGGATCTGGGACACGCAGTAAGAAAGGAGCTGCAAAAGCAAATTTTCCTGAGGAGGAGGAGGAGGAGGATTAGTGTAGGACTTTGGTGATGATGTTTGAATTAGCTTTAACAAATATCCCTCAAAGGGAATAGCTTTTGGCTCTATCCTGAACACTCAGCTGGCTTTGAACTACAAGGGATTCCACAAAATCCCAGTCTATTTGCACTCCTCTCTGGTAGTGTAGGATCTTTTTGTCTTTTTTTCATGCTGGCTGTACAGCTCACGCATTACCTTTGAAATTTCATAACGTGTTATGTAACTTTTTTTCCTTTCTGTCCTGGCCCAGCTTGCTTTTAAAACCAGCTGTGTCTTTTCAGCTGAGGTGAGGCTTTGCAGCCAGCCTGCATCATGCAAACACGCATTGTAACATCCCCAAACCTGCAGTTAGTCAACAAAAGATCAAACAGACTGTGGTGCTTTCATGGCAGCCATCAAAGTCACTCAAAAAGTTTCTCAGTGAAAGCTGCCAGCTTGCTTTTTATTTTCTTTTTTTGTCCAATGACGAAGATAAAGCTATTTATCTTCCTTTCAAAGTTACAAATAAATAAGGAAAAGGACAGTAGTTTAAAATGATATCTTAATCAAACCTGTTCATCTCAGAGTTTATATTTCAAGCCTTTACCTGCATTCCAGAGTGAAGTCAAATGTCAAACTTTGCCCCTTTATCTTCTCTGCCTGACTCAGGAGAAGATCTCTATCTTTAGAGAATGAAACAACTGTTTTCCTTAAAATGTTTCAATAGGCCTTGTAATTTGTAAAACAAGCCACTTCTCTGGCAGGTGCTTTGATTTCAGAGAATTAAAGTAATTGCCACAAAAGGGCTGACAAACCCCACAGCTGCTGGAGTAAAGGGAGCAGGAGCTGCATGGGTGTACACAGCATGCCTGGGCAGGAGAAAAGGTGGGCAGGGAGGGGGGCTGGTATTGACTTCTTTAATTCACTGTCTATTTTTCCATTCAATCTATTTGATCCTAAGAGTATATCAAAGTATTATTTCCTTTCTCCTCTTTCCTAAATCGGCTTTATCGACTGAACCAGTTGTGAGTGTTCAGAAAAAGAACACAAAGCACAGTCAGAGCTGGAGTAAGCAAGATGTACAGATGAGTTCAAGCTGCTAAAAAGCGTTTTAATTTCTTTTTCTTAATTTTTACATCTCAAAATGTTCCTTGAAGGCAGTTCCTCAGCAGGAGCTGAAGGAAAACAGGCTGGTTACAGTTTAATAGACTGGTCCCAGAGATCTCTTCATAAAATAGTTACACTATTATAAATGAGAAATATTGTAAGAATAGCTAAAATGGGAATTTGCACGAAGCATGGTGCCTTTTATTTGCATATGACCTCAATGATTATGTGCAAGATTTGGCTGTCCTCAGGGTGAGTGCCACATTCTGGTTAGAGGAACATGATCCCTTTGTTTTGGCAGAAAATAAATCTCTTAAGGTAATCAAAAATTCATGTAGAGTGTTCTAAAAATATCCCCTCCAAAATTCCCTGTGCCAGACAAAACAGGAGAAAATATTTGCCTTTGACAGGGATATTGATCTATAAAACGTTTCTTTTCTTCTCCCTTCTTTGCCCTCTTGATTCCCTTCCAAGCTCCCGTGTTCTGGTGCTCGCAGAGGAGCGAGGGCTTTGAGGAAGGACCATCCTCAAACACAGCTCTGCCAGCAGTGCCCCGGATTTCATTCCCACTCAGGAAATACAAAATACAAATAATGCAAAAAAAAAAAAAATGCAAAGCTTTGCACAGCTCTGGCAATGTGGAGAGGAGTTACATCCATTTCCAGCTCTCCAGGCTCCTCCCAGCGTGTGCAGGGCTCTTTGTGAGAACAAGGGCTCAGTGTTATACAGCAATGTGTGTGCACATTATTGCCAGCTTGCTTTGGATTCCCTCTGCCCTGCACAGACTAAATGGAAGCGGATCTGGGAAAAACGTTTCACTTCCTGTGAGAGGCAATGCACCCAGGCAGGAACCCTCATCAGGAAAAACACTGCTGGAGGCAGGGATTTCTCTGAATAAACCACAGGTCTAGGTGTTTCAGTCTGTGGGTTTGCTATTCAGTGGTGCACACTAGTGGCTTTATAATGCAGCTTGAGGCACAGCACCTCTGACAGGTTAAAAATCCAAGGTTTGGGATCCCTGGAACAGCTGGGCTGGCCCAGTGCATCTGTCCCCTGCTGTACCAGTGCTGGGAGCTGATTTGGACCAGCTGTGGCTTCCTCGGGTGGGTCACTGCTTGCCTCTCCACTTTCAGGTGAAGTGAGGAGAAACTGCACTGCTGTAACTCTGCAAGATGGGGTTTTCTTTACTCCCCACTCTTCTTCAAAGGCAAAACCATGTCAAATAATCATGCAAGTTTCTGCCTGATATACTCACAAAACAGGGGTCTTGGGGGGGAAGTAAAGTTGGTTTTTGTTCAGCAGAAAACAGCACGTCACTGGAGGGATGGCATTTCCAAACAACACATATCCCACCTGTCTCTTTGACCTGGCACCCTGTCACCCCACAGGAGTGATGGATTAAAGCTTTTATACAGCTGACTGCTGTTTCTGAGTCTCGTTTTTCCACTGAGGGCTCTGTTTCCCCATTAGCGACTGTTTTTATTTCGGGCAGACTCAATGCCTTGTTTGTGTTTGTTTGGCAAGCCGTGGGTCGGAGGAAGCAGGAGACACAGCCCATCCCTTCTGTGGCTGCCTTTTGACAGCTCTGAAAGCCACTGGCAGCCCCTGCTGCTCCCACCCTGCACCCATTATGAGATAAACCAATATCACCTACTGAGCATTAGCTGACATGTGGCTTTTGAGGGACAAAATCAGATAAGAAGGAGTTTAAATATTGAATCTACTTGCCCAGGCTTTAACTTCGGAGGAAGAACACAGAGGCTTATTCTGAAGCCAATCATTTCAAAATGCAGTCAATAAAAGCAGTGTAAAAGAGCAGCTGGTAAGTACAAGCACGTGTCAAATGAACCATTGTGTTTTCTAGGAATGAGGATGTAAGAAAGCCTGGTTATGGGACCACTCTTTTTCCTGGAATACTATACAGCTAAAACAGCAGCTTAACAAAACACCACTGAGATCAAGGGACATTTGCTGTTAAAGCCTAAGGGAATCACAGGCTTCCTTAACTGAGGGACTCTTAAGGCCTGAAGGAGCACTGAAAATGGTGTTTCAGCTTCTTTTGTCTCCTTTCTTATGTATTTTTTATTTGCAGTTATTGGCAGAACTAAATCCCTCTCTCTACTAATTCTCAATTCATACTTTCACATGGAACAGGCTTAACAGTTGTTTAAGACCCATGACAAACTGGCATTCACAAGCCTGGAAATAGATATTTTTGTGCACATGTAAGAACAAAGAGGGTAGCAAGGATTTCAGCCTTAATATTCAAAGGAGTCCTTCAGGTGTTCAGATTTTGTGGCAGGGCTTACTTTGTTCAGTGACTTTTGAGAAATCTTTACCATGTTTCTGGTCCTTTTTTCCATGCAGCCCTCAGAGCTGGCAGATCAGCTCCCCAAAACTTTCATATATTTAAATTAAAATGTAGATTAAATAGATTAAAATGTGTTCCTCTCCGGGGGAAAACACCCTGCATGCCACTGTCACATCCAGTAAAACAGCTGAACTGCTTGGAGGGAGTGAAAGGGAATAATGTCCCTCCTGAGGGGAGCAGGAGGGCTTTCCTGCAGACACCACAGTTTTGGCTTTAACTGCACGTCCAAGTCAAATAATCTTCAACTTCCTTTGCAAAAGCAGGAAGGAGTCAGATGGAAGAATCACTCACAGCGTGGAAATAACAAGATTTGCACAGGTTGGTTGAGTTCCTTCCTCCATCCCCTTCTCCTTCCAGATCCTCCTGAAAAGAGCTAAAACAATCATCTCGGAAAATTAATAATACAATTAATAATCTCTAAAAAATATTCTCTTGAGAGTATCTGTTACTGGCAGTTCATTACTCTACTTTGAATGGGATTCTTGCTTTCACTTTAAAAATGGAGATGGTTTTGCCACTCATGAAGGAATTTGTATTTGTTATAAAACACAGTGTGGTGGGGATGTGTCATTTCAGGAGCAACCTGCCTTTCACCAACACCACTGGTTCCTTTCACAGTATAGTTGGAATCACAGTCTCTGATTTTAAGAGACAGGAAAGCTTCACAGAGTGCTTAGAAACTCCCTCGTGCTGAGCTGCTCCTGACTTCTGGCTTAGAAGATGGGTCAAACGGCGTAATGGTACAGAATTATATCTCACAGTCTGATCTTCATCTCCCCAGGACCTGAGTTAATAAATCAGTGGAAAAGATTTTCATTAGATGTTTAGTTAATTTCTACTTTTATTACTGGGACAATATTTTTCTGTTAACTTGCTGATGTTCAAAATGTTCAAAACTCTTATTTCAGAGATCTGCCAAAGTAATACAAGCAGTTTATAATTTGTAATTGTAAAATAGTCCTTTTTATTTGGTGGAGATACCAGTATTTTGTAATAGAATTTTGTATATTCATGTAATATCTCGTACAAGTATGCACAGAAGAAAATATTGTTGCATTATTTGCCTTTGAATGGAAATTTCCCATGAATATAAATTAAACTACTTCACACAAGTGAATACAGTACAAACACAATAATGCCACTGTGTTTCTTACATATTTTGGCAAATTAGTAGGATCTGGTTATCCAATTTATGATGTTCTGCTCCCATAATAAATAATATGCGAACCCATTAAAGCTACATTTCTCACATATCATTACCTACAATAGACCAGCACGTGTGCAAACATAATCTCCTTCCCAAAGCCAGATACTCTACATCAAACCTCAGGTTTTTCTATGTGGCCTGTTTGTAATATCCTTGGAACCTGGGGAGGGAAAATGATTGCTATGTATTTGAGACCTACAAAATGCTGGGTTAATTTTTCCAAATGTCATATATGTTTCCCACTCGTCAGATTCATCTGAGTTTTCACTCAGTGTCTCCCACCATTAGACACAATTATTAACCTGCTAATTACCAGCAAAGAGCTGTCCCTTTATTGCTGACTTGCCTGGAGAAAAGGCAGCTCAGGGGACACGTTATGGTCTCCCTGGCAGGAGTTTGTAGCCAGGTGGGGATTGTTCTCTTCTCCCAGGTAAAAAGTGACAAAATGAGAGGAAATGGCCTCAGGATGCAGCAGGTGAGGTTTACCTTGGATATTAGGGGAAAAAAATTTTCACAGAAATGTTGAGCATTGGAACAGTCTCAGGGAAGTGGTGGAGTCACCATCCCTGGAAATGTGAAAAAAGGAATGTGGGTATGGTGTTTGAGTGCATGGCTTAATGCTGGTTCTAGGCTGACAAGTGGACTTGATGATCCTAAAGGTCTTTTCCAACTTTAACAACTCTATAATTCTATGAAAACTACAGGTAGACAAAATATTTTCTGCCAATATAATATCTTCCAGCTCTGGCCTCTACTCAGAAATGTCAGACCATTTCTACTCTCCCCTTCCCTTACAGAAAATAGCAGGTAGCTTTCCTAACATTTTTCAGCAATTAATCTTCAGATAATTTTATATTCTTTGCCTTCCCCATTAAAAAAAAAAAAAAATAAACCCACCTTGACAATGTGAAAAATAGAGGATAGAAAGGTTAAATGGTTTGCTCATGGTTGCACTGGAGCTCTGTGGATGAGGCATTTCCTGTGGCACCAGAGCAGTACTGAAAGCCACCCTTCCTTTGGACAATAGACACCAAAACTTTTGCAAATATCCATGAATTCAACCCCAGAGCAGTGCTGCTCCTCCTGCCAGCAGCACCACCTCCCACTGCAAAAAAGCAAATTGCAGTTGGAACAAGAAGAGCTGGTGTTGTCACCTCTGCCTTTGCTGTGCGTGGAGAAAGCAGCACCTGAGCTTGCAAACTCTGCCCTCACCCACAATCATTTGTGAATTATCATTTGTACAAATGTTCTCACCCCGTTCCCTTTCTGACCAAGCTCAGAGGTGTCAGTGCCACTGCAGCCATCCAGCAACTGTTTACTGCATAATCCTCCACTGCATCCCACTGGCTGCTTTCTTTGGAGGGAAACAAACATTCTTACAAATACAGATGACATATGGAATTATAAAACAGCCTGTTGGGTAAATTAAAGATCTCCTTTATCCTCAAAAACATCCAGCTTTACAAGTCTAACGTGGAGTGCTGTACAATGCCAGATACATTTGGAAACCATCCCAGCTATCACTTTGAAACTCTGCCTATTTAAAAGTTTTGGCAACTTTAATCACAGCCACAAAAGCTTCAGCAAAATTGCTGTTTTAATGAGACCAGTTCTGCCAGGAAGCGACAAAGCAACTGATGCCATCTGTTTGCATCTACCCACATTTCATCTATTAATGTGAGCCAAACTTGCAGTCATCAGTATTGTTTTACTGGGATCATTATCTGGCCTAAAATAAGCTATGGGTCTTATTCACTGCTGAAGTAACTGAAATCAGCATTCTTGCACCAAATATAAGCTTGATCCAATGTGTTTTTGGCCAGAAGAGAAACCAGGAATGGTTCAGCTGCACATACCATGAATGCAAGTGAACCTTGGCTAAGCAGATAAATGCTTTCTTCACATATGCATTACAAGCTGAAAGCTAACTACACTCGTGGGTCACAGTGTCTGTTTTCTGAATCGCTGTGAACTTAAAATAGGTGGAATAGAAACAAGTTAAAAGATGTTACTATTTTCCTGCGCTACTATCGAGTTTCTAGTCAATGACCCAACATGAAGTAGCTAAATAAATCCAACTGGCTTCTTTTCTATGCATTCTCTCTCGGCATACTTTTCCCCACTTATTTTATGCAGTTATAAAACCTTTGGACAATTGTAACGATAAAACATGGATATGGGCATTAGTGTCTGTTACTTCAAGGCAAAACCTAAAATCATTAATTGATTTGACACTCCAGGGAAAGGCACTGCAGAGAGGTGTCAGCTTGCATTTGGTGATGTCTCTGTCTGCACGCTGGGCAACTGGAGCAACCAGGGCTGAGAGGGAACTGCAGGAACTGCAGCAATCCCGGGGCTCTGATCTGAGGCTGAGCTCAGGTGCATCTCAGCTCCCACACAGGCAGCTCTGCTGGCACAAATGCCCACTCCCCACCTCCTCACTCCACCTCCCTCAGCTGGACCTCATCTCCGAACCTCTGGGATGCTGACACGGGGACTGAAAGGAAATCAGAGCCAGATCCACCAAGATCCATGCCCTGGTCACAGCCGGGGCTGTGGAGGTGCATTGAAGCACAGCTGACCTGCAGCCTAGAGCAATCTAAAAATTGCTGGGATTTTAGCTGACTAGAGACTGGGAAAGTACAAGGCTGTGGCTAATTCTGAGTCCTGCACCTTCAAGATAGGGTGTTCGTGGGCCCAGCTGTAGCATGATAACAAATAGTGAAAGAGACGTGAGAAAAGAGAGATGTAACCCCTGAGGAATGGGGAAGAGCTGGTGTTGTGGTGTGGCCAATGGACGGTGTAAATTACAGAATATTCATGAGCTCATTACTTGCTGTAAGTGTCTGGTGCTCTCTGCAATAAACGGAGCTTGCTGATGACTCAGATTGAGCCCCGAGTTTCCCCTGCACCCAACAAACGGCTCGTTCTGCAACAAAAAATCTCAGAACCAATTGTTTGGTTGGAAAAGAGCCTTTAGATCACCGAGCCCAACTCATCAAAGACAGCTCTGCACATCTCGTGCTTCAAAACTCCCTGAAGATCATGGAGGGCAGAGGTGGAGCTGTTCAGGTAAGGATGATGTGAGCTCGTGAGGAGCAACAAGCACTGCCTGCCATGGTTGGCAACACACATCCTTCCTCCTGGGACATTTGAACCTAAAAAGATTAATAATTTAATCTCATTTTTGATGGCATGAGATCATCCTCACACAAAAGGAGATGGACAGACAATCTCAACCAAATGTTAACAAAAAATAGGGCTAAGCAAAGCAAAAGAAGAAGAGCTGTAGGCTGTTTAATACCTGCAAGATCTGGAATAAGACATTTCTAGTGGATGGAGAAACTAATTTTCCTGGTTTCCGGCTTGTTTCCCACACATAAGAAAAAATATGTGTGAAATCACTATTCCCCAACATTTAAAAACATATTTTACAATAAGCAAGATGTTAGTTTCCTTGGCTGAATGCAGACATTGTCCTGCAATAGGGATAATTCTTCCCAGTTCCTCGGGCCTCTCATAAATTTATTTCTTACTTGTTCAAAAAACCACTTATGATCACCTACATCCTCTGAGTTAATGGTACCATTTTTTCTTGTTGTTTTCAGCTTATGTTATGATCTCTGAGACTATACTGGATTTAGGGATTTCAATTTGGTCTTTAGTGGCTCATATATACCACAAATTTAATATATATCACTGGGCAAAGGCTAAAAAAAAGAAGTGCAGCTGAGGCTGGCATTTCTGTAAAAGCCCAGAGTGCTGTAGTGCATTGGCAGGCTAATCTGTCATGGCTAAGAATTATTATATTCATAAGTCTATACCACACAAACTGAATCCTCTGATCTAAATTAAATTACTCTGGTTTCATGGCAGTGCTACTTATATTGCATTACAGTCCATTATCCATGGCCTTGTTCTGCCCATAAGTGATGACAGATTCCAGCTCCTTGCACAGTTATATTGGCCATTTGTTTTCAGTGCTACAACAATAGGCACAAACAAGTCTCTTCTGTAAAGCTTGAACCACATATTCTGCTTTTCAATCAAACTTTTTTAAGACATCAATCTTCTTTTTTCAACACTATTTCTTTTATATTGCATGCCTGATCCTTAATCATCAAGATTTCACTAAGCTGTGACATGAGCAAACTTTTCCATCATCTTCTGCCCCCTTAATGCCAAAGTCCACAATACTTCTATTATTCTAAATCACCAATTGTAGTTCACATTTTATTTAAGATATTAGCATGTCATGTTCTGACAGGGCAGAATGTTATAGGGTTTAGTGCTGGTTTCCCATAAACACAATAAGCTGCAGTTTTGAACCCAGATCATGTAAAGCATCACTGGGATGGAGGCTCCCAAGGGCACAAGCACTGCAGCACTGTGGGAGAAGCACTCCAGGCTCCTATAGCAGCCTCCAGGAAAAGAAACAGTGCAGATGAGCAGATTTAGGGTAAACTCCAGAGAAAATTTATTCCTAACCTCCCAGGGTTAGGCATTCAATCAAGCTCTGGAAAAGAAACATAGAGAATAATTATGGAGAATGAGAAATGCAATTTTAATTTTTTTAAAGATTAATATTATTTTCTTAGTGCAAGAAGAGGTTTGTGATGGCTCGGGCAGTGTGGTAGTGGGGTGCCAGCAAGGGAACATCATGCAGCAGTTGCACTTAGAAAGGAAAGCACTGATTTCTAGGAACAGCACATTCCCCTGCTTTGGATGCTGTGCTGCTGTATGGGAATGCCCAAATAATCCCCCCAAATACATTGACAAAACCTCTGCTGTCTAGCATCCATAAACACAGACTTATCCTCCGAACATAAAAGAGAGACAAACCACAGTCTGTTTGATTTTAAAACAGCAATTTAATCACTGCTGTAATAGTCTTTCCTTAGAGTTGAATCCAGCCCACCATCCCTGTTTGGGAAGCTCTGGGGCTGCCTCTGCAGAGCTGGTTGGAGCAGCCCCACTGCAGCTGCCTCACCAGAAATGCAACTGCAGCAGTTCACAGTGGCTGCACTAATTCTCACCAGCTGAGCATTGAGCCTTTATCTTGTTTAGACTGCAGAACAGACACCAGGTTTCAGCAGCGTGAGTCTGCTCTAAACAAAGCGTTGATCTTTTTGGGGTCAGGGTTTGCTGATCCTCCCTGAGCTGCAGGAGAGTGGAGCTCTGGTGGCAAATGACATCCAATACCTGCAGAAATGCTGGATGTGGGAAATGGAGCAGCTACCACATGGGTGCTACTGAAATGAAACCGGCCCCGTGTGCCAGCTCTGCAAAAAAGAGCACTTTGTTCCTGCCTGGCCTTGGCAAGCTTTTAACCCTGGCTAATTCAACATTAAAGGTACACTAGCTGTCTCAGATCCATATTGTTAAAGCCAGCTGGATGTGCCAAGAACTACAAAGGGGAGCAAGCTTTTTGCCTACACAAATAGTACTGACTGTCACTTTGTATCAGGACTTAATCCTGTTAATGAGCTGCAGGCGGGGCAATTTCCCTGATTGAATATGTTTTTCAGAGCCCATTTCCACTCACTGCATTGCCTGCTGATGGCCATAAGGTATGGACTGCAGTCTGGACTCCACTCTCATTCAGCAGCTCATTACTCAGAGTGCCTTTTGCTTCGACATCCACTCAATCCTGCTATCTCTCCCACTGCCACAAGGAAATGCTGTTCCCATTCATTGCAGGCTTTCCAAGCTGTATTCAGGTTTGCACCAGGCTGCACGTTCATCCTTTGTGCTGTGTAAAGGATTCTGGGGGGGTTTCACCTGGTCTCACACTGGTTCTGTTCTGCTGTACTGGATATTGGAAATTTCACAGGATTTCATTCATTCATTCATTCATTCATTCATTCATTCATTCATTCATTCATTCATTCATTCATCAGCAATGAAAATTAAGTAAATTCTTTGGTTATTCCACTTCAGATCCTAAGAACTCACATTGTGCTGCACAGAAACAGGCCCATGGATTGGGTAAGTTTAACACCTGATTATATATAAAGATTAGTCCAGGAAACAGATTTATATTAATAAAAATCTATTCTTATTTTTCATTTATGTTGGATTAATTTGATCCTACCACAGTTTCATGGATGTAGGAGCAACAAGTTTCTCTTTGCCTCTGAAAACAAATGGTTGGATCCATTTCCCTATTTATGTTATATGAACATCCTTGGAAGGAAAAGAGAACTCCAGCAGATAAGAAGATGCTACCTCAGCTCCCTGGAAACGGGGAGAGCAGGTGTGCCTGCATTGGTCCTGCTCAGGGTCCTGCAGCAGGCTCAACAGCTCTTTGCCCAGGCTTTGCAATGTGGCATCCTGGCTCTTCTAGCTCCACTTGCTCTCCCACAAAGAAAGGGATAGGACAGGAGGCAGCCAGGATACTTATTTATCCGTCCTCTGAGTAAGAATCTATTATTTCAGGTAAAACGTTTTGGGTTTGTGACAGTTTTTTTGGTGGTTTTTTTTTGTTTGTGTTTTGTTTTTTTGTTTTTTGTTTTTTGTTTTTTGTTTTTTTACAAAGGAAAACTATAAAAACCTACATATATTTTTCAAGGATATGAATGTCAAGAAAATCACCACTCTTAGGAAAACTCACTTCTTTTCACTGCAAACCAGTAAACCAGTTCTCCTGCTGAAAACCCTCTGAAGAGCAGTGCTGGTTCTAGGCATGGAACCTGCACACACCTAATGTCCCAGACCACCACCACAAATCATTTGCTGCTTGTTTCTAAACCAAGTACCGGAGAAAAAGGGCTATTTTGGATTAAAGGGAAAAAGCACCACCCTGAGCACAGGAACTAACAAAAGGCTGGCCTCCAGCAGGCGACCACCTCATCTTTGCTTGTTTTTACCTGAATTCGATCAGGGCTGCAGTGTGATTTCACCCTTATTGGACACTGGGAAGGCTGCACAATGCAGCACTAAGCTCAAGGAAAAGTTCAGAGAGAGTTCACAGCTGATTAGAGCTCTCACAGCAAAGGAACCTGGATGGTGAAGTGGATCCTTGGGTGTCTGATACGACTGAGCTGCGCTGCCGTGGATTTTCACATGCCTGAACACTGTTGCATCCAGCTGCTGTATTTCCCTCACTGCTGAACCAATAAGTGCTGTTCTTCCCCTCCCAGTTTGCACATAATGTTTACTGAAAAATCATGGAGAACTCTGTTAAAAATATCAGAGTTACACGTCACATAAATGTTTATGTCAGAGCAGCACAACAAGGCATAACTGGGACCCCAAGAATGGGTATGTGTAGCTACTATGCATTTACATAGTTTAGCAAATAGTACATGTTTAGTATGGCCTATTTTTGGTATGACTTCTCTAAATAAATTGTGAAGTTAAAGTGAGTTGTATTTTTGTTCTCTTAAAAATAATTATTGTTAGGCTGAATAATCAGAAGTCAAAGATACATTTGGTATTGCCCAAGAAATACCATCAGGTTTACAGAAAAGAATTCACACACAACCCATGCTAATTGCTGAGAAAACCTTTGTATTTGTTGCCTCACAGTTATAATGATCTGATTGTGAGAAGTCTGGCTACTTAGGGAATGTGTTGCAAAACACATGCATGTGTCCCTGTTTTCACATCACCAAAACCTGGATGTGGGCAGGAACTCTGACTGTGGCTGGCAGCTTTTCACCCTGCCTGACTCCCACAGAAAGGTTTTCTCAGCCTTCAGTACAAAAGAGACTCGTTTCTCCATTCTAAAAGTGACTGTTGGCAGCAAATAGTTGTATCCAAGGCTCCCCTGCCCAAAAGGCTTCCCAAAGAATAAAATTCCCGCTTGGGAATATAAAAAAAATTAAAATTCCCGTCTTGGCTCAGATGGTTGGGCTCACGAGTCGCTCCTGCCCTGCTTGGCTGTGGTTTGGGGCTGTGAGAGGGAGATCAGTGGCTCACGAGATGTTTTCTGTCTCTGCTGGATGCTCTGTGATAACAAAATCTGCCCTGTGCCCACTGACCTGGCTTTATGTGTGCTGTGTTCCTGTGCTCCTTCAGGATCTGCTCATCACTGCTCAAAAGATGTAAGATATTTGTATTCTCTGGAGAGTCACAGTTTTCACTATCTCAGGGTATAAAGAATATGGATTAAGCACTTCATAAAGTTTGGGGAAATAAAGCTAGTACAGCAATATTTCATTAAATGTGACTATGCAGTGTGTCCCATTACATATGGTGTATTCAAAAAGTTCAAGAGCAATTAAGTAAAATAAAACATATATTAGCATATCCCAAGAAAGCTCTAAAGCACTCCATGCAAACTTCTGTGGTTTTTTTCCTTATTCATAAGCTAATTAATTTTTTGGAAACAGGCTGCAATTATGAATTTTGGAAACTAACTGTGAAGCACAGCAGGGACTCCAGTTTACTGCCCAGCAAAAACTGTGACTCTTCTAACAGTTCTGACAGGCACAGCTGAGTCTTGCAAGAGCTATTCCCTTCCCTCAAACATTTATTTTGTCCCTTCAAACAGTCTGTTGCCATATTAACAATCCATGTTGAAAATTTGCACTTACCCCATCATATTGTCAGGAGCTACCTTCTGATTTATATATTTCTCAAGGAAAACTGCAGGCATTAAGCACTGCAAACAACAGGAAGGTTTTCAATGTGTGTATGCTTTACACACAGTCTGTGTCTGTTGGTGACATTTATTTTACAGCCTCTCTCTTTAGTGGTAATATTTGCAGCCCCATCATCAACGACCAAGGTAAGGGTTTTAAGGGAACAGGAGCTTGAAACAAAGATTGCCTCCAAGAAAAAGGGTCTCATCCAGTGTGCAAAAAGGCTTCAGCAGACGGATGCCTTAGCATTAATTGTTATTGGCTGTCTCTGTTTTATGGTGTGAAAGGGAGGGGCTGTGGTTTGCCAGTTTCCAGTTGAGTTAAACTGGAAATGTACAGCAGCTTTCCCCTAAATCTACAACCGTGGTATCAATTTTGACAAGAACACGTGAAGATGCAGCTCCCTGTGCACCCATGGCAGAGTAGCAGCCATCAGCCTGGGCAAACACCCCCTCCTGTCTCACACAATCCTGCAAAATGTGCATGAATGGGCTCTTAAAATTACTTTGAGGGCTCCTGTAGTTCTTTCAGAGGCTGATGTTCTACTACCCAGCATATTGGGTATGGCACAGGTTGGGAAAACACCAATTAGGTTAAAGGGAAAATCCTTATTATATGTAAAAGCTTATTTATATTTCAGTAACACGTTTTCCACAAGAACCATTGAAAACCCTGACAAAGTGATATATGAGCAAATAAAACTTGAATTTACAGCATACAGACTCACATTTTCTGATTTTTTTTCCCCTCAAAACTCAGTGCCAACTGTTTTCTTTGCCATTTTTCTCCAAACCCTCTGTGCCAACCAAATGTCATTGATATGTGACTTTCCACACAGATAGATGGCATTGCAATTTTTCAAAGTACTAGACTGCGGCTATTAAGCATATTGCTTTAAACTTGCACCAAAATGAGAGGATATGAAGGAAGCAGACAGTTGGCAGAACTAGCCTTTCTACCACATATGTCAGCAAGAACTATAGCTTGGGAAAATGATGATTTCTGGAATATAGCACTAATGTATTTACCGTATGCTGGGCTAGAAGCTTTTTACATTCATGTTAGTAATGCAACTTGGTAATTTCACACAGGCAAACTACAGGTCTATTTTTATTTTTTTTTAAGATTTACTGTATAGGGCTGTAACATGGCTAGACTGTGTTATTTTTACCCACACACCCCATAGACTCTACTGGTAAGCTGTGAAATGCTGTCAGAAGGAACAGTAACTGCACTACACTTGTGGAAAACGCAAGTCCTCTGCGTTATAAAGGTTATTTGCCTTGTCTCTTATTCATTTACCTATTTCTTTCTTAGAAAAACTGCATCATTTCTCAATGACCTGCCATTACTAGGAACTGCAGAGATTCTAATAGAAAGATAAATAAACAGATAAAAAGCTGGAAATGCCCATTTCAGAGCTTACGATGAAAGAAGTGAGTAAGGCAGAGCAGGTCTGCATATCTATGCCAAGAATGACACCAGAACACAGAACAGTAGAAGTCTTGACCAGGGGCATTTAAACAACTCTCATTCAGCCATTCCAGTCTCTCTCTGCTTTAAACACCTTCTACTGCTAACATTGTATGGGCAACAGCAAAAAGGAGAACACACAAGAACACCTGAGTACACACAAGGAGCAAGACTTAGGAGGATGTAGTTTACATTGAGAACATTCCTTGATACTCCTGGCTGCTTTTGTTCTTCCTTCCTTTATCCTGTCCTCCATTTCTTAGCCGGGTTGTTCTCCCTCTCCCCTGCACCATCCTGATTTATAATGTCCCCATGGTACAGGAGGTGACACCCCCCAGGCTGGGCCCTGTGTGCAGACTTAGGCCAAGAACAGTTGAAACTGGTCTGGGTAATCCCAAATCTGTTCCTCACTCCCATCACACCAAGCCATGCCTGTCGTCACCCACAATGACTCTTGGAGCTCTGTCCTGCTTGTTTCAAAGTGGTTGAGCTCAGAGGAGCTGGAGATGGCTGAAATATTATTTGTTTTACCGTATTTTGCACAGCCAAATGCATAAAGACACAGATGTACTTCGACCATCTCCAAAGTCAGCTTCTGTTTGGCTCAACACTGAGCTAGGCAAGCATGTGAAACACGGCTAAAATGTGTGCTCGGTTAAGGCAGGGGCCAGAAAAAGCTTTTAGGAATGTCTAGTGGGACTGATTTCCTCCTCTCTTTTGTGTTTTTTCCTGCAGATGACTGAACATGGGGATAGACAGCCCTTGATCCTGTTGTGGAGACTGCCCTGATTGGAAATGTGTTGTGTGCCTTTATCTGGGAGGCCCTGGGCTGGTTAGGACAAAACACTGCCAGTGTGGGGCAATTCTCCAGAGTGCAAGGAGGAGCCTGAACCTCTCAGCATTGCTCATTTCCTGCAGAACTGTTTTACATGTGGGCCTTGACAGCACTGGTGGCTGGTTTTAGAGTTTTGCAAGGTGGACCATGATGTAGGACTGTCAATCCTTTCTAGATTTGGTGGCTTCTGAGCAGTTCTATGGCAGCAAGGTCAGAGGGCTGCTGCTTGCTGGGGACAGGGGCTGTGAGGGACCTGCCCCATGTCCCGTGTGTCAAAAAGGAAAGCAACCCTCTCCACTTGCAGAACAGAAAGATTTTTCCTGTTTTGCTGGTGGTAAACTGTGACTTGTGAGTGACCTGCTAACAGAACTTTTTCACTGACTCCTAACACTGAAAAGCTTTTCACATTTCACACTCAGAGTCATGTCCTTCCCCACCTTGTCACCACACAAATTTTCCATTTTGTTCCAAAAAAGTTATTTGCCCATCCCTCCAGATGCCAGACACCCAGCTGGCACCCTAGGCCCTGGTACTACTTTAGTACTGAAGTTCAGGACAAATATTTAACACCATTTCAAAGGACAGATTACCAGAGCTTTAGACATAACCAAGGGAAGAGTTGCCCAAGGCTCATGTGACACACGAGACAAAGGATCCTCAGGGCAGAACCTTTTCCATGGAGGCACTCAGCAAATCAATCCTGTTGTTACAAAAGGTGTTTCCCTGCAAAATGTTGTAGCAGTCAGGGGTTCCAGTGATGCAGATGATTTACTCACAGCAGTGCTAAGTCTTTCTGGAGTTGGTGGGATACCCAGCAACCCTAAAGGCACAATGTGGAGGAATCCCAAACACTACAGCATGGACATGAGCAGTGTCCTCCTATTGGCACAGCAGTTTTTATCTGCACAAAAGAGATTTGCAGAAAGACTCTGGCACAATGGACCATGAGAAACAGCATGTGCTCCAAAGGCACACAAAGCTGATCCGCAGACTGAAACATGTTGGCATTTTTGACACAGAGACCACAGAAGGAGAGAATTATCAAATTGCATTTCCTCAGGTCAGGAGCAGGTTAAATTCTAGAGGGAAAATAGAGCTATCACAGATAAACCAACAGTGCTGCATCTTGATGAGTTATGGCATTCTTTCCTGACTGCCAGAACAAGAGAGTTCAAAAATAAGTGGTAGCAATTTCACATTTTAATTGGCACAATTGTAGAAAATGCTCCTTGGCAAGTATCAGGTATTATGTCTAACAGACCAAGCATTTGTGTGCAACAGACTTCCTTTGTGTCACACAGGAATAAATAGACATGATGCTGCCTTCTATGGCATAAGCATCACCTTGTGAGGGAGATGTGATGACTGTGAAATGAAGCTGAAGTTGGCAACGATAATGCAAACAAGAGGATACCTTCAGCATGAGTGCTGACCCCATTGCATGAATAGCACGATTCTGTCTGTAATAAAATCCTCTGCTATTGTCTGTGTGTGCATAAAACACCCTTGTAGTGAAATATATACTCGTGTTCTCTCCCAGAAAACTGAAAAAGATAAATTAGTGCCCTCTTATGCCTCAAGGCCAGAAAGCTGCAGACAGAAAATGACAACTGGAGGTCAGTTCAGTCTGTTTCTCAAAGTTACACAGCACAGCTTCTGCTGCTGCTTCCTAATGCTGAAGTCTTGAATATCCACTGTGCATTGCCAAGGTCCTCTGTTCAGAAATTTACAAAATTAATAAACAATTTATTCCTTCAGACCACTACTGCTTACCCTCCCCTGCTTCCATTTTCACCTTTGACATTCCTGAAAACTCCTGTACCCGAGCTAGTTTTAACTTCCAGTGACCTTACATAGTCCCTCACATTTGCTGTTCACCTCCGGGTGCTTTTCTGATGTTTCACATTCGGACTCTGCCTCACATCCTCGCTCATCCCGTCACCATCTGTAGCTTTCCACGCGAGCTCCATCCCGGGTTTCAGTCCCCTTGGCCAGAGAGCAGCGAGGAGTGAATGTCTTTAGAGGGAGCTCAGCACCCTCTGCTGCATCCTCAGCGAACTGCAAAGTTCCTCGCACATAAGGACCAGTTCCTCGCAAAAGCAACAAAAAGTCTGTGAAGAGAGATGCTAGGGGAGTGATACAGGAACTTCTGTGCCTGTTGGAAGGTAGAACAAACCTTGCTTTTTTTCCCTTCTCCTCTTCTTAAAGAGTGAAATACTGAATGCAGTATTTTCAACTTTTTTGAACAAATGATAGATGCATTAAACTTGGCAAATGATATTCCTCAAGCTTTTACCTTTTTAATTATTTTTTCCTACCTATTACTTTATTTTATATAAGAGCCACTTAGATGTAAGTTTTGAAAAGAATCCCATTATATTCAGTTCATTAAAATTTTTTCATTTTTTTTCTGAAGCAAGAGGGAATGACATCCTCTGGGAAGCAAGAGGATGTAATTCAAAAGTGATAGCTCCAGTGCCTTTGATTTCTTCCTCAAACTACATTGTTTCTCTTCAAAGTGAATTTCAAAGCTGTAGAATGTCTGAAGATGAGGTTGCTGGATTTTTTTTTCTTCGGGATTAGACTGTGGGCTCAAATAGATTAGGTAATACATGTTAAGTAGAAGATACTACCAGAAGATACTACCAGACATTACTAAGTAGTTCAAAGCAGCAAGACATAAGTATCTATTTCCATACTACATTTCTTTTCTTTATTGATGTGATGTTCCAAGTTCTCAGCCTATAGCTAAAACACAGTCTGCCTGTGTCCAGCTTTCAGCACAGAAAAGGTAAACTGATGATGACCTGAACCATGAAGATTGTTACTGAATTTGAGTGGAAACCACTGTGGTGAGCAAGAAACAGGAATCATTCTGTTCTCTATGAATATTCCCATCTCTGAATGACAGGGTGATTCCTTGTTATTGTGACTGATGTAGATCTTGCATGTATGACTCTTTCCTACACAAATTCTCTCAGTTATACACACAAATTTTCAGCTTCACGAAGCTCAATTCTGCAATTGATGAGGGTTTGTGGAGCAGGATGGAAGAGAAACAAAACCAATAAAAGCAAAGTATTCCATCTGACTGCAGAATGCATCTTCCAGCAATTATAGAAGTTACAGTGTGACTTCACAGATTTGGATGACAACTCTGCAGTGTGATGGAACAGAGATTAGAGAGAATCCATCCCTTCTTGGGATGCAAACAAACAGAAAACCACTGGGGCACAAATAATGTCAAATCTTGCAATAATTTTTTACCAGCCTCACTTTTCCAGCTATTGAAGCTCACCTGGAATTAAAGGAGAGTTGAATTTCTTTAAGAGTTTCACTACACACCTTTATTTGAACGAGTCTGTGGTAAAATTAAATCTTTTGGCTGGAAGTTTGCTTGGAAGGAACTTGACATTGAGATCCCAGCTAAACTCTGAAGTATAAGAATACTGAGGAGGAGAAAACCTACCAACTTTCCCAGGGTAAAAAAGGAAGTAAAGGCAGGTATACATTGAAATAAGGCAAATGTGAAGTTGAAAATTCCCATGCTGGAGCAGGGCAAGGACCCTTCTCCCTGAGCAGTGGAAGCAACCTGTGATGAACTGATTGCAACTCCCTTTCTCTGATTCCATGCACTCTTGGGGAGGAGGTAGAGCTGGGAAGGAGGGAGGGGTGGGGGAAAAGTTTTCTTAAGATTTATTTTACTTCTCATTATCCTGCTGTGATTTTCTTAGTAATAAATTCAATTAATATCCTCAAGTTGTGTCTGCAGCTTGCCCATGATGGTATTTGGTGAATGACCTCTTCCAGTTCTCATCTCAACTCCTAAACCTTTCATTAAGTTTTCTCTCTCCCATCCACTTGTGATATGAAAAGCAAAACATTTCAACCCAAAAGAAGTTTATCATATATTCAGGGAACTTTATCTCAAAAAAACACACCAGCTTCTAGTTTTATTATACTTAAAATAGTCCAGGTAAAGTTAAGGGTCAAAACAAAACAAAGGCACATCAATTTCAGAGTTGTTTGCAGAAAAAACAATTCTGGCACCCTTCATTCAGAGTCTCCAGCTGCTATTCCTGTGCAGAAGTAAAAGCAGTCTTCACTGTGTTTTGTCTCTTCATTCCAGTTCCCCCATTTCATTCCATTTTGGGAAGAAATCACTGCTACCTAAATCAAATGGTGAACTTTCACTAGCACAGAACAGATACTGTGTTCTGAGCTCAGCAGAGCCTGCTAGAATGTAATATCCCTCAAAACTCAGCCCTTTCCAAGAGTGCAAACAAAAGGAGATGCATTGAGTAAGAACCAAACTTTGGAATTCTGAAATTAAAAATCCATAAAGAAATTGCTTTTTTTTAGGATTGAAGTCTATCTATTATACTGTACAGGCACAATTATTTATCCTGCAGCTAGTCAACATATAATCACGTTTTGCCTTAACACTTAGTATTGAAGGACTTTTATTTATGCAATATATTTGAGGCCAGAATTTCAAAAAACAAAAAAATTTTGTACTCCCACCCAAAATTTCAGTAGATGTTAATCAGAAAGTTCAGTGATGTTTTAAATACAGATTCATGCTGAACAATTTGCTGGTTTATGCCAATTTGACATATTATGGAAGTTACAAATACTTTGATATCCAGAGACTCTGCAGTGCATCTCCAGATCCTTCTTAACCAAAACAATTCACAGATGTTTGCTCATCTCTCTGCTGAACGTCCTCCTAAATTAGCTGATCCTAGAATAAAAATACAGGTATAAATGAAAAAAAAACCCATGGTAAAACTAAAGTTTATTCTTGTAAAATATATGGGGAATTCATATAAGAAAAAGCAAAACTATCAAAAATTTAAAAAATCTACACAACTGATGAAAACTTTTCTGTTGCCATTTTCACGAATGTAAATGTGCTTCTCGGTATTTCCATAAAAGCATTTTTGCCATATTTCAATTTTAGCTACACAAGTGAATCTCTAAGGCATTATTCTGTATATGAACTGAAGTTAATTGCAATCATATAGCCAAATGACATCGATTACTAAAGTTCAATCCACCTACTTTTTTAATAACATTAATTTCTCCTACATTATTTAGAGATCCTATCAGGCTCATGCATTATTTCACATACTGTATCTTTCCAGAAATCTCACAATTAAAACAATTGTGATGGAAGATTTTACAAGCTATAAGCCTTCATTTCTTAAAATATTTTTATTTTGGTTTCACGAACTAAAAACTACTTGGGATTTGCTGGAAGGTCACATTTATTAGTATGGACTAAAGGTGCTTTAGAGATGAATTATTTTTTTAATATAAGTTAAAAATAATATTTCAATGGTGATGCAAACTCAACAATAAGGAGAATTAGGTTTGCAATATGTGATTGGTCAGGGTGCACATGATCTCATCCAGGTTCTCTTTCCCAAAAAGGGCAGGACCATTCAAGGTGCCTTCTGACCAGGGCTGGTCCATGATTCTGTGACTCTGATTCTGTGATTTTATTCATTAATCTGCCCCAGGGCAATTCCTACCCACATCCACCCCCCCTTGTGCTGATGTTTATGCAGCTTTTTGCTAGTTTTATGTTGCACTCAACAATAACACCCTGGACTAGCTCCCTTTTTACTGTGATCTCTGGACATTTACATGGATGTCTTGACAGGCAGATCTTTAAGAAATGTGCAGTTGAGACAGAAAATTTGGACATTACCAGATTTGAATCTCTTAACATCTAATTCTGGAGTGAAGCAAGAACACATTTTCACAGCAGATACCATCCCACACATAAGACCAAGGCAAAATACAATCACAAACACCAACATCTTTTATATTTTGCTGAAAGCCTATTTCCAATTCTGAAATACCATTTTTATTTTGGTTCATTTATTTAAGCTGCTATGCTGAAAATCTTTTCAGGAATGCTAAATGCTTGTTTATAAATCCACTTGCCTTGTTGTCTCTGCAGAAGCC
Organism: Melospiza georgiana; assembly: GCF_028018845.1. Lineage (NCBI taxonomy): Eukaryota > Metazoa > Chordata > Aves > Passeriformes > Passerellidae > Melospiza > Melospiza georgiana. The sequence goes on from NC_080434.1 coordinate 73,044,400, forward strand.
CAGAGATGGTGATTGGCTGCCTGGACAGAGGCAGCTGTGGGGAAGGTGATGTAAATGGATACAGCTGAGGGGTTCTGAAATCAGAATTAGCCCATGATCCCCTCTGGCTGCTCTGGGATCCAGCTGATGATGGACAGGAACTGTGTGGTAATCTCAGCGCAGGGGTGGATCTGTTAATGAAATTCATTCATGCATCTGATTTGAGGCTACTATTATAACAACACAAAATATTTCAATAGGACTTCAATTTGTTGTCTATATATTTTTACTTACTGAATATTTTCACATATTTCAAAAGGCAGACTGACAAAACAATTATGGAATCAGAGGTGGAAAAGAAGTGCTTTGTTACACATATTTAAATTTCTGCTAGGAAGATATGCTTGGCTTAATGATTATAAAGAACATGAGTTTAATTTTTCTGGAATAGTTCAAAGTTATTGATGTTAATAATTCTCACCATTTAAGACATTTTCAATGTTTAAATGATAAAAACAGAAACACCTGTTGCAGGCTGCATGAAAAGTTCAGGTTATTCAGAGAACAGCCCTTGTGCAGATATTGTGCTTTTATCTCTGATTTTTGTAAGAATGACACAGCAGAGACACTGTTAAACTTCCTCATTATAAAATTACCCCTTTTTATAGGAGTACCATGACTGAAGATGCCAACAGCTACAGAAGCACAGATTGTAACTGCATATATCTTTACATCTTTGAAAAATGTGATTTCAAAATAAAACTTTCCCCCAAACTCAAACATTCATGTAGATGATAGCCAGGCTGCACAGCAACACTTCAGATCTAGAATATAACCTCTGAACAAACAGATTAATAAAGGCCAGAGGTGACATTTCACTCTCTTGTAGGAGATGGTAACCTCTTGAAAAAGTATTGAATTACCTTGTAGATCCTGTTCCACTACTCTGACTTGGCTTTATTAGAGCTATCTGAGAAGTCCTGTAGGATACACTCCCTGGTGGAATCAGATTTTTGAAAACAACGTGAATTACCCATTTTACTTAAGAGAAAACTTTGTAAATAAAGATTAGTACTTTTATTGCATGATTTGGGACAAATTCATGATTGATTCATCCAAGAAGTAAAAATGGTGCACAATTACAATAGTCAGTGAGAGAGCTCAGCTGTCACAAAAACATCATATTGCACCATCCCTGCAAATCTGGTTCCAGTTAAACACATGGTGGTTTCTTTCACCTTCTTTCATTTATTAGACTATTATTAGACTATCAGGACAGCTGTGCTGAAGTGCTCCAGTGCTTCAGCTGATCTTTTTTGCCCCATCCACCTCTGAGAAAGAAACTCCTTAGTGCACCATTAAATCATTGTTTCCACTTACCCTTACTTTTGCACATAAACTTTGATTCCCTCAGCCTTGTCCACTGCAAAACTTTATGTGAAAGTTCTGAAATCTGCTGAACATATAACTGTTCTACATAAAATTTTACTGTCTAATAAATATCTATTTATGTTTGGACACAATAAAAAAAAACAGTTAACCTCAGCTCTCTTTATCTTGTTATGCTTAAATTTATAGGCAACCATGGATTTAGGAAGGATCTGAGCATATAAATCAGATATAACATAGAAAAAACAGTTTTTCCTCCTCCATTGAAATTGCATTTGTCTTTGTTTCAGGACACTTACACCATGTAAAAACACAAGAGTGCTAAAAGTTCTTTATGTGGCTGCAGATGGATTCTATGAAGTGCTGAAGCCAGGTGAAAGCTGCCTGAGCACAGACTGCTGCAGAAACATGCTGAATGTAAAACCAAAATGGGAGAGACACACACAGACAGCAGGCCTGCAAAGCATCAGGAATTCTGGGGAAGTCCTCACAAACAAACAGTTCTCAAGAGACTGCACCAGTTCCAGCAGGCTGTTACTCATGCCTTATTTACATCTGAGAGTTACCCAAGCTCAGGGTGTGAAGAAATCAAACACAGGAGTGGCAGGTAAAATGTCTTATACCCTGTAACAGTGATAAGGTGAAAAGAAATAGCACCTTTTGAAAGAAATTCTTGATCTCAACTACCTCATTTCTGTAATTAAATATTTTTTAACTTCCATTTAGTCTCCTCCTTTTTCTTCATCTGATATTTAATATTACATTGTGGGCAATGTTACTCTCTGTTAACCACAAACACACAAAATTAAGAAGCTTAACAGAGGGTCAACAATGTATATTGAAAGTGTTCCTGTTCTGTTCAATATAGTTACAGTATTTTCTTTGCAACTGTTGATTCAGCAAAAATTGGTTTGGTTACAAGTAATCATTCAGGAAAACATTTCATACTTCATTTTAACCATTTCCCAGCTGCTGGACTGAAGTGAATTTACCACGTGGTAAATTCCTCACACTTCAACACAATTCAAATTTTTTAGTAAATTGCTAATGTATGGATTTTAATTTATTCATCCTCCTAATACAACAGAAATGTTACTCAGTTACAAAGTTTACTTTGACTCACCCATACGTCCATCCTGTGGTGGAGTTATTACTGATAATCTTGTTGGACCAGTTGGTGTCTCCAGCTAAATGAACAAGTCATCAACCACAGTGTAATAAGCATATTAATTATTAAGACATTTTAAGATATTTTTAAGGTCTACAGAGCCTGCAGATTTCCAGAACTCTCTGCTGTCATTTTTGTTCATAGCACTAAAATGCAAAAGCTAAGAATTAAGTTTCTATTTTTAAAGATCTATGGGCAGGTGGGAAATATTTGTATTTTGGCTTTATTATATAACCTATCACATTCAGATAAGAAGTGTTATCAGACACTCTCACTTTTCTGTGCTGACATTCCATTTGCAAGCTAGAGCTGTTCCTGGATGTCACCTCTCCTAACCAGGACACCAACACCATGAAAAGCTCCTGCCTTCATTCTCATGTGAGCAGTATCACTCAAACCCTGCAATTCCCTACTCAGCTATCAGAGTCTACACGGTGCTTTCTCTGCTTTCTCACCACTGACATTTTTGCAATATTGAGATTTTAAGAATTTGCATTTACTTTGGCATCACAAGTTTAAAAGCCTGTACATGGCATGTGGAGAATATAATTCCAGAAATTATTGTTGTGATTTATTTGCTTTTGGTTTCTTTTGGGGAGCATCTGATTTCTATCCTGCATCAAGCACATCTGAAACCATCATGCACATCAGAATGGTTTTGAATGGGATGGGGGATGAATCTTATTTTTTGCAGCATTAACAGAGTAAGAGAAATCAAAAGGATATATATGTGTAACTATACATAAACAAGTACTAAAAAAACCCCACTTACTTTCCTCATTGGTGAAGGTACAGGATCAATCTCCATTGCCTCCATCCTTGCAAGAAAGGTCAAAGTATGACATTGTAATAAAAATAACATTTTCATTATAAAGACTGAAATCATGTTGGATTCTAATGTTAAAATTGACCAGTAATGGAAAAGCATAACACATAATGCATAAGACACGTAAGTATTTAGGATTTATTCCAGAACTCAGTAGCAGTAAGAAAAACCTATTCACTGATTCTGAGCTTTGTTTTGGACATTTACAGAGTAAGTTATTTTATGATTAGCATTGTTATTCTTCTATTTGTCTGAATAAATATGCATATTTATGTATTTTTCATTTGTATCCACAACAAGGGCACTCTGAATCTCTGGGTTTTTTTGTACAAAAGGAAGTCACAATCAAAGGTATAAAAATATTTTAGCTTGAGCAAGCTGTACATTCATTTTACTTAAAATTAAATGAGCCTTAGTGGAGTGGCTCATCCCATCTATCCTGAGATCACTACAGTGCACATATAGGTGTCTGTACAATAAATTTGTTTTTCTCTATGATGAATGGAGAGTGTCTCACTAATCTACCTATTTGTGCATTCATCTACATAGCTGTTCATCCTAAAGTTCTTTGGAATAAGGTGCATCATGCCTCAGATTTCTTTCCAGTAACCACCACCCATACAACTGTAATGTACACTTGAATAGATAAGACTTTCCTCAGTTCTTTCATATTTCAACAGTTTGCAAAAACAAAACACAAAAAAAAAATTAAAAAGTACTTTAAAATCACTACAAAAAGTTTACTTTCTGTACAAAATATTAGTGAAGGTTTTAATTGAAAGTGAAAAAGTTTGTACCCACGTTTCAGAAGTGGAAGGACGACTCGAATGAAGAGAATATGAAGAATAAACATTCTGTTTCCTTGAAGCAACTGAAGTCATAAGGAAATTGAATATTAGAACACAGCTATGTCCAGTGACAGGTATTCCACAGTTAATATTTTAAACCAACACTTCTTACTGGATGGATTTCTGCTCGAACTGGAAAATGGCAGCGGTGTAGTGTTTTCAGGAGGCTTCATACTGAAGGGGAAAGAAGAACAACAGATATAAACTGAAAGCTGGTTTGATTAGTTAACATGCCTAACTGGTCAGGAAAGTACAAAATCAAAGCATTTATCCATCAGGAGCAGGTTTTAACATGACACTATTCGCCATGAAGCAAAGTTAGTGCTCATTACATACCCAACAATATCAAATTTAGCACAACATGGCATAACAACGTCATGGCAAAGTACTTTAGAGAACAACAGATGTTAAAATACAACCATTAACTACAGCTAAGCACAAAATTCATTTAATTTCATGAAATTATGTATTTACCAAACTTCAAGAAATCTAGTTATCAAATCAAATATTGGCATTTTCATGCTATTCAACAATAACTTTGCAAAGCTGGTACCCTTGGCAAGAATCATAAAAAGGAGGAATATGTTTACTAGGCAGGCAAAAAGAGGCCCTAGGACACTTCTCTCTAGGTAGAACTCAAAAAAAAAAAATCTAAAATTCAGTAAGAACTCTGTAATTGATATAACCAAGATGCTATTCGTTTGTGATGCAGACAAGAAAATGGAGGCATAAAATGAATAAAAATATATAAACTGCAATAATCCACCACATACAGAGTTTCCTTTATACTGGTTTTCTTTCTGCTACATTACACCAAGCAGCCTGGGAGAGCAAAATACAGTATTATGTGCATTTAAGAGTCAAGGGAAAGTCTGTACTAAAAAAACACAGAAAAGGAATAAAGATCAATTAAAGATCAAATCTGTGTAACTAAAATGCTGGTTTCATGAAGTGGCTTATTAAGGAGATTTAAATAACAATTCTGGCTTTATGTTGAAAGTAAGTAAGATGAAAAGATGAAGGTGTATCAGTCATTTAGCAGAGGGATAAGGATAAGTGACCTCTTGGCTACCAAACTGAAACATTTGAGAAAAGAGAGTAATTCAAGATGAGACAAGAATTTAATTTTTACTAGAAATAGAAACAATGATAACTATGTTACAAAACTCTGGTAACTTTATAAATAGGCTAAGATAGCAGGAAAGGCACCACAGCATTTTCCAGGCTGATGCTATAAAGTCCATTGTAAAATGCACAAACATGGTTATGCAACTGCAAATAAAAAAAACAGAACTTAATATCTATAGAACAGACTTGATTAAAAGTTCATTTTTAGAGTTAACTACAGAGTTGTGTTGTAAAATAAAAGGATTTCTTCCTGACAGGATTGATTACTGTGAATAAAACGGATCTGATGTCAGAAACCACTATGCATTTATTTCTGTAAAAACACACAAGGAAGGCAAACAAAACATGAATTTTCATTCCTTTATCAATTAAAAGTACTGCTGTCTGATTACATTTACTTTTTCTGCATTAAACCTCTTACCATTGTAGCTGTTGAATTTGTTGTGTTACTTTCTTGAGAGACTCTTCCAGCTTTGCTATCTGTGAGATAATCAGAGATTGAAACAAAGTCTGTTTGTGTGATATACAGCTTCATTTTCACCCAGCTAGCATTCTAAAGTGCTGAAAGACTGCTTTCTATTGGTTTTAATGTTAAGACATCACTGCAATTCCAGATTTATTGGAGCTGTTATGGCTGTGTTATGGAGGCATTAAACAGTCAGTCTGGAAGAGATATGCTTCTTTTTGGCACTTAAAGACTTTGTTTGATTACCTTTTCTTAAGTATGCTGGTAATACTGGATAAATGAATACTAGGAAAAGTGCTTAAAAACAGTTTTCTTTTCTTTTGCTTCCTATCTTTCATATCTGATATAAAAGCTTTGTTATGATTAATATAGAGTTATCTGAAAAAGCTACCAATAAATGTACAAAATACATTGTTCCCATATTTCTCATTTCAGATTCAAAATGTATTCAGCTCACTTCAGTATCTATTTGTAGTAAGCCCAAGTGAAAAGTTTTGCTACTCTGTTGAGAAACACAACCAGAAATATCTCCATTAAAAATGTTATGAGCTGGCAAAATGGAAGAATATTAAGGTCAAGAAGACTGGGTCAGCTCCCTAGTATGTGTATTTTTTAGTCTTTCATTAGGTGAACATATATTTTATGAAGGATGTAAAAATTTACTCAATAGTCTGAATACTGCATCGATGTTTTATCCCTCATTTCCATTACGTGACCTTAATCCTTCACACTGTTCTTATTTTGATTTGAAAGCAAATTATGAATTTGCTTGTTAATTTTTCATGCTTCTCAAACTATTATTTGAATCCTTTAATAAAATTACCTGTTTTATAAAATCATACTGTTTGTGGGTGATACTATGCTCTTTTTGCAGATGAAAAACTCTGCAAAACAGATTAAAGAAAAAATGTAATTTATGTAAGATCTGGTTTTTGGTATTTTGGTTTTTTTCTTCCTTCCTAATGAGAGCTAGGTTTGATTAAGAAAGGAACCAGGCAGGAAGAATGTACTTTACCCTGTTGCTCTGTAGGACTGGGTAATTTTAAGACCAAAGTACCTTAAAGAACATGAGCAACTCTTTGATTTTCAGTATTTTGGGATCCTAGCATAACAGGACATCTACACCTGCCAGGAACATGGACAACAAGTGGCCACCACCACCTGCACCCAAATACCTACACAAAGCACAGAAACAACAAGAAAGCAGTTTAATGAAGACCATGAGACCTTGTTGGTCGACAGTGACAAGGATGACAAACTAGAAATAAGGAAGGGGCCCTGGAACAAGACAGCCAAGCAGGAGAAACTGGAATGGTGTTTAATACAACCAGCCTCTCCTGACCCTGATCCAATGCAAGCACTTTTAACATACTAACATTACACAGAATGGGCAAAACAACAACAAACCCGCCCAAAACAGGGGGCCACTGAAGCAGCAACCAACTGTATTTTCAACTGTTTTGGTACTGTCACCTGGACACCTTCCTTAGGTCAGGCAGCACCCCTGAATACTTCACAAACACTGCTGAGTCAATGTCTCAACAGTAACAACTTAAAAAACTGCCATTACAAAGTATCAAAACTCTCCACAGCTTCTTTGGAGATAACATCTCAATTTATGCTGAATTCTATTGAGTTATTTGTTTTACTTTGTCTTCAGGTTTTAGTTTCACCATCTGGAGTTGGTACAATAGATTAGAAGGGGGATGAAATCAGGATTCCTACCTGGTCTGGCTTTGAAAGCAGAAGGACAGGACCCTAAAAGAACTACACACATCACAACACACTATGAGTGATCCCAAAATGCATTCATGGAGAAGAAGGAAGAATGGGCCACAGAACACCTGATTTCCCAAGCTTTCTATCCATGACAATCATACCAGAAACTCTCCTCACACATGAAATGCCAGCTGGGCAGCTACATGAGCTTCTTCTCTGTAGCTTCATACATGGGGCACCCACTCATTGGTCAAGTCACCAATACTGCCAAGTTGCCTTAAACAACATCCCATGTCCTTAGAAATAAAAGAAAAATCCAACAATTTAATCAAATATTTAGAAGTAGCTGAAAAAAGGAAAAGGAATCTGCCTTTCAACCTACACAGGAAGAAGCACAGTAACAAATGCAGTACCTGTTCTCCACAGAATAATTAATTCTGTCCTTCACACTCAGCTATCCCAAATTCAGGGTATCAGCCCTTAGTCTTGTTCTGCATAGCTCAAACTTCTCATTTATTTTGTGTCCTTTTCCTCTGGGCTTATCTGCTAGCACCCCGCTCTCCCACCTCCTCCACTTTCCCCTCCATACAGTGAACTGCTTTCTTCCCTCCCTGTCCTTTGATCCTCCATTTCATTTTAACCACCTTACAACTAGAATATTTTACTAGAAACACTAAGCAGAATTAATAGTCCTCACAGACTAAAAACTGGTATTTATAATGATAGTAATGAGTCAATCCTGATAAATTATTCCAAGTATTCACATAAAAGATTAATATTGTTTCTAAAAATAAACCAAAGTGACAAGGCAAACATAAACAAAAACTGAGACAATCACAATTAGAGTTACCTTTTGTTTGTGGTATTTTAATAAACGCTTACGATATTTTTCTTGAAATTCTGATACCTAAAAATAAATACAGTTATATCAAGCTGCACATAATTACATTTATGCACCTCAGCAAAGAAGTAATGGAAAATAAAAGTATTCAAAGTTTTCTGTCTTTTATAGGCAGTTAAAATACCGTTTTTGAATCCTCTTCAAAAAAATCCCAAACTATTCTAAGTTATTATCACTGATAGAAAAACTCTTATAGAGTTAATTTAATCCAATATGACCTACAGCAGAGCTGGTAGATTTATTTCACCGAAGTTATATTTTAACACTATGTTCAATAAAAAGGTAAAGACATTAGAAAGCCAGTTTAGCTGCAGTGTTTCTTATTCATCAGTGCTAAGCAAACACATAAAATTAATGGCAACATAAAAAGTAATCTGTCTTACTGGCAATTATAATATGCCTTGTAAAAATACCCTGTTAATTAAAAAATAATTGTTAGACACACTGTCTGGTGATGTGTAAGCACTTCTTGTGTCCACATGAGGATCATAAACCATGACAAAGTTAAAAGTAAAAATGACAAGGTAGGCAAGACAGCTTGAGGAACAAATTACTATAGGCAGTAACTTCTAATAAATCTTCTCACATGTAAGAAAACTGCCAGAAAATCTGCAGGAATTGAGACAACCAAGAAGAAACACTCTGAGAGTATAAACCCATAGAGGAGTATCCAACTTAAATGGTTATTTTATTCCCTGTGGAAGGACCTGGGAGGTTCCCACTGAATACTCATCAAAGGATCAGTGTGTCTTTGGAAGAACTGATGGAAGTAATGTTCACTTGGAAAGTGATGGCTCTGAGCTGTCTCTACTCACTCAGAAATGAGTTCTTTGGTCTAGGAGAAACCTGAATTTGTCAGTTTAGTGCTCAGTACCAGTCAAAAAGCAAATCAGATCTTACCAGTTTAAAATGGAATAGGGGCCATCATCATTCTCCTTTAATAAATGCATGTTCCTATATCTTGAGTCTGCCTAACACCTCAGAAAGGACAGAGTAGGTCTGGAAACAGTTCAGAATAATCAGAGGTATGCAAGAACTTCAGTAAAAGAATGACCACATAGAATATGAATCTTCATGGCTGAAAAACAAACAGTTGAAGAAGGGCTGCATCAGCAGTCTAAAACTACTGCTTAGCACAGATGTAGTGCATGAGAATGGATCCTTTTTCCTCCAGAATCAAATTCAAGAGGAAGAAATTAAACTAACAGGTTAAAATCTGAAAAATGAAACAATCATCATGCAGTGAAAAACCTGGGGATCACCCTTCCACAATGAGACAGATGCTAAAATTCAGGGAACAACCTGACAATTATGTGGGGGAAAATATCCACCAAAGCTTCTGAATGCAGAACAATCCCACTGAGAAATCCCTGTGACATGAGCTGCTGAAAGCTGGGAGGCTCTTCTGAAGATGTGTCACTACATCCAGCTCTGCCCTCATGCTTTCCTAGCACCCACAGAAGTGACAAGGTATCAGATTAGATAAGAGATTAGAGAAATTGCTCTTACATCTTTTGATACTGGGACAAGTTCTGAACATACCTCAATGCCTTCACTACACTTCAATATGCTCCCAGCATGTTATCCCAGGCTACAGAAGACCTACCTCAGCCTGGAGAGACTGAGCCCTCTCTTTTCCTTCCTTTGGCACACTCTGGAAGTTTGTGTGACTGGAAGTGTGCAGGTTCCCTGCATTTGCTCAGTTTATGGGGTAACTGCTGATCCTGCTGTTAAAAAGTGGCTATGGAAGGACAGAGGAAGAGTTCACATTTACCTTGTGTCCCTTCTGAGGAGAAGCACTGCTCAGGAAAGGGCCAAGCTCAGCTTTGGAAAAGTCTGTGAAGCCTGGGGTAGAGCAAATGTGAATCCATGACCACTGTTGGAGGACACAGGTGATATTGCCTGGGTTTTGTTCTTCTGGATCAGGAAGCTCACCCAAAGGTCAGCAAGCCCAGCCCAAGGAGATGAGAACAGCCCAAGAAGGCTGCAGCCAGGCCCAGGGACAATGTACTGCTGGTACTGCTGGAGTGGCTGAAACTGCTGCTGAAATGCACAGGGAGAGGGACAAGGACACAGAGTCCCAAAGCCAAGCTGAAGAGATGCAGAAAATGAGGAGGAGAAGGGAGTTTGTATGCATTCATTTAACCCAGAGAGCTACAGAAGTTCTTGACTGGAAACTAAGCCTGACAAAAGTAATCCTATCTGGAATTCACAGAAAGCAGGAGGAAAAGGACCTTGGAATCATTTGCTGCATCTACCTGGGAAAAAAAGAGGTGTGTTTTGATTAAACAAAAAAAAAAATTAGAAGGGAGAGAGAGCACAGTCAGCTCAGAGCTCAGTACTGTGTCCAGCTCAGGTTTTCACTGTGTAACTTCTTATTGCTGTAATTAAGGCACACTATCTAGGCATGTTTAAGCTTCTGGAAGATCTAATTTTTCACTGCATGGCATTGAAAGTGATTTTACACCACTAAAATAACCAGACTAGTGGTCCTTAGAGAGAGTTTGAAAACATAAGCAGTGACCATAATGAATAATTTATGTCTCCTTAAGAACTCAGAAACTGTGGAATTAAGGAAGTTAAGATGGTAATGGGCATACATTCATTTTCAAGCATTCACTCATTCACTTTTCCCATTCACATAAAAGTCAGTAGGAGTTGCTGATTATTTTATAGAGTTAAAAAGTTTAAAGGCAGATTCACCTGTGATATTTCTTTTGAATATTTCTTGCTTAACGCATCTATTGGCATGAACAGTGATTGAATATCAGCACTTGTCTATGAAGAAATGAAAATATACCAAGGTTAGCATTTTTATTAGCAAGTCATATTAAATAAAGTCTTTTGTAAAGAGTTTCTTAAATTGACTAATGAATCTAAATTAAAAAAATTGACAGATTAGACGAGGATAAAGCTGAAATTGAGAATGAGCCTAGTTTTCTTTAATGGCCGTATCAAATACCTGGAAAGCATTGGGATTTTGTTCAATATATTACCCACATATACACTTACAGTGATTATGACAGTACCAGTGCACAGAGGACATTCAAGGAGGGTGCTGTGGCCCTTGGAACAGACATTGCACTCACACCAACAGCCACGCTTCTGGCAGCCCTTTCCAGGCTTTGTGGTTCTCACCACTCCCAGCCACATGGGATGCATCCCGCAATCAGTTTTGTTTCAAAGTCCTTTTTCAGAATGGTTCCAATGCTGACTGGGATCCCTTTATCCCTCCCTGCCCACTGGGCAGCACAATATTATCCCAGAATAAGGACAGAGCCTTAACGTAATTGTTGAATTTTTAAAACTTTTTATGACTTATGTCTTTTAATCAGAGCTGTGCACGCTTTAGGAAAACTGCTTTTCCTTGCTTTCCCCAGCTACTAATTGTTACAGATCTCACAGAAGGTAACTAATTGTATTTGAGACTTCCTCTGCAATTTGACTTTGGTTGACTTAGCCAAAGATTCAAAAATTTCCAGCTGACAGATGGAGAAATGCAGACAAACAGAACAGTTAACCTAACTATGGTATTTCAGGAAAGAAAATAAAAACAATAATATTCCATCTTGAAAACTTAAGAGATTCATAAAAATATATTCAGCTTCTTTAAATGAAATGCATTCATAGGAACCAAGCTCTTGCAATCTATTTAGGGTTCTATCAAAGCAATGATCTTGGTTTAAGTACCTATCAGATTTAAAAAAAATAAAACCCAACCAGCTTCATAGTGATATAAAAACTCTTTCAAATAAAGATTTGTGTAACTCTCTTTATATTTTATCTGCTGCATGGAGGAGTAGCAGATGTTCCTTTGATATTCTGAAATACTGAAGAGCCAGATTCTGATTTATTGTAACACTTAACCATGCTCTGGGGAAAAGCAAGTGGGGATCATGAGACACAGAAGGAAGACATGAAGGTGACAAGAATGCATTACTGTAAAGATGAGAATATTTAATGTGTACATGCTGATTACCCCAACATACAGTTTAATTAGGACTTCTAACACATTTATAGGACCTCCTCTCATTGGGAATTCTTCCATAGCATCAAGCTCATAAAGCTTACCAGGTATATTTCCACTCAGGTTCCTGAATTATAGAGCCATGACTTTTTTATATGCATCTTTAATTATCATTCCAATCATTTTATCTGTTCTTAATCAAGGATAAGCAATCATCATTAATGTCTTTTTTAAAGAATATGGTAATTTGCTTCCTTCCAGCCCTCCACAGCAGTGGCAGGTTCTAATGAAACATCTAATATTTTTCTTAGTATCCCAATCATTGCATTTTTAAATTCCTTCTGAGCTTTTGAAGTAAATGATCAACTTCTGCTGAAATGGTGCAATTTAAGACTGATGTAACTTAAAAATTAACATTGTTTGGAGCAAAGTGTTGAACAAGATGACCTTCAGAGGTCCTCAACAACCAAAATTATTCTTTGACTGAAATGAATAACAACATTTGCAGTGACAATACATTGATATTGAAAGCATATTAAAATATGCCCTTTAGAATTTTTATGAAGGGCTTTTGATTTTTTTCATATTTGATTACTGTGTGCATTGCTCCTTTGTATTATAATTGCATTTTGTTGTTTTGTTGCAATTTTTGTTAGTAACATTTTCTTCTTCAATGTGCAAGACTCCTAGGAGCCCTTCCTGTTTAGCTGTATTGAATTTTATTAAATGTTTTTAATGTTTCTCTTTTATCCTTATAAGGCATTGGCTCTAAGGTAGGCATCGGTCTACAAAAATATGAATGTGTTCACAAACTATTTATGAAATCAGCTAAAGAGAAGATTGCTCCTGGGAGAAATGCAAAATTAAAGATTCCTAATGATTAATCAAGAACGGGAATTAAAAGCTCTTAATTCTCCAGTGAATAACAAAAATTCCCAACAATATTTCAAACCCTCTCTTAATCACACAGCCACAAGGAAAATAGTTAACCTTAAGAGAAAATGGGGAAAAAAACCTAATCCACTTAAAAACACTGCTGAGCCATCAGGCAAGCTTTCAATTCAGTCCATTACATGAAATAATTCATTACAGTTCATTTCTGTGATGCACAAATGCCAAGATCAATAAACATTTTTCCACATTTTGAAAGTAGTCACTGATGTTACACAGTAACCAGCCATATTTCTTGAAATGTTTAGAATGATTTACAGCCTGGCAGTACCTGAAAACCTAAAGTTTCCATAGGCTTTAATTTACAGGAATATTTACAACAAAAAGCAGAGCTGTCTAGTGCCTAAGCATCTTAGTTTAGCAACCTATTATCAGTAAATACTCATGTCACAGTTGGCAAAAACAAAAAAGGAAGCATTCTTTAATGCAAATAGTTTAGCTGTTAAGCAAAGCACAGATTCATGTAATGCAACAAAACTAAAGCTTGATTTACCTCTTTTGAAAGGACTAAGGTACGACAAGCCCTCCTACAGACCAGACATTCATCTTTTTTGCCTGTAAGGTAAAGACACATTTAAAATATAGATCAAACTGAATATATATTGAATACATTGCAAATATAATGTGATGCCTAAACCTCTTGAGCCTGTGGAAGAAATCTGCAGGTTACACAAGAAACATGAATAAACATGAATAAAGAATTTGATTCTATAACCATTACACTGAGTTGTGCAGGAAAAATGTATGTGAATGTCATCAGGTCTTACTCCTCTAAATAAGCATTCATGTAAATGATTTTATGAATATCATTAGTGTCACAGAATGCAGGTGACTTTTAGTTCCCTTGATTTAAATAGGACTACTTGCCTGCTTTAATTAAATGTGTGCTTAAGTGCACTAATGACTTACAGTCAATCTGATATATGGCTTTTTAGACTGGGGCACAGTTGGGTTATCCCAACAAAATATATGAAGCCCAAATGTCAAGAAACTAGTAATTTTGCCTTTTGAATTCCTCCAGCGAGAAAATAATAAAATCACTTTAAAAAACTTTATGACTTAAAGTCTTTATCTGCAAACATATTAGAAAATATCTATAGCAAATGCACATTATTTCAATATTTATAATTTGTAATTCTACTAGCTACTGCTGTTCTGAAGATTCTAGGATGGGTGTTTATAAACATCTTTAAATACATTTTAAACCTCATTACTACTGAATTCACAGTAAAAAGATACATAATTCCTCATATATTTTTCTGCCAAACAGTACTAAGAGCAGAGAGGAAAGTGTTCATGTTCTAGGGGCCTGCAAGCTGCAGAGGCTGCATTTTATGGTCCTCTATCCTCAATAGCACCCCGTGAAAATATCTAGTCAAAAGTTTTTAGTTCTGAAATACAGATTGATCATTTTTTCTGTGTGCCCTTACAAAAACCAGGGCATTTAGCACGATGTGAAAGGGGGAAACATTGATACTCGTCTGCTGCATTTTTTTTCTTTTTTTAAAACAACTTCATTATTCCTCTGCCTTTCCCACGTATCTTTGTCCAAGAGCTTCACATGAGTCCCAGAATATGACTCTGGAATTGTACATAACACAAGAGCTTCAAAACATCACCTCCAATCTTCCCTCCTGCTGCTGAACGTCTTCAGGAACAATACTGAGCCTCAAAACTAATTAAATCCTCCGTTTTTTCAATTGCTCTTTCACTAAGGAAAAAACATTATTTTCCCAAAATTTTCCGGAGCAAAAAGCCATCTATTTGTGGGGTGTTTTTTTACAAAATCATGGATCATAAGCATCCAGAATCCAGTTTTATTAAGCCTCCATTGCGTGTGCCCAAGGCTTGATCTCAAAGCCACATCCACCTGGAAGTGGACACAGTTTTAGTGTTCAAAGCGAATCAACAGCAAGGACTGGAAAGGCTTATCAGTAACATTTGAAAAAGTGCTCAGGGCTTCCTTTTTTTCCACAGCGGGTGAGAAATAGCAATGTTTGGGGTGGATGTGTGCAGGCAGCACAGCCCGCGCCGCCGGGCGCGCCCCAGCAGCCATTATTACCTTTCTGCAGGCAAACCTCACAGAAAACGTGGCCGCAGTTGGTGAAGCAGAACCGCGGCGTGGGGGCGCGGGGCTCGCCCAGGCAGGAGTTGCAGAAGACGGGCACGGCCATGGGGCAGCGGGGCGGCCCGGGGCTGGGGCACAGCCGCTTCGTCCTCAGGCCGAGCCCCGCGGGGCCGTCCCCGCCATGTCCCGCCCGCTGAGGCGGCCCTGAGGGCAGCGCGGCCCGCGCCCCTCCCGCCGCGGGGCCTCAGGGCGGCGGAGCTTGGTCCTCACACGCGCCCCAATAAAATTTGGTTTTTCCGGCCTCTCACTATCAAAGCGGAGCGGTGCCGACACAGACGGTGCTCTGAGAGATTCGCCGTCCCCAGACGTGGGGAACAGAGCTGCACCCACAGGGCTCCGGCCAGGGGCTTCAGCAGGAGCCCCGCCCTGCTCGCTCCTCTCGGGCCAGCAGATGGAGGGGGAAAAAAGAAAAGCAGAGAAAATAGTTGTGGATATCACTCTTTTAAATGCAAGAATCCAAGAAGTTTGTTAATTCGCTGTCACAGGTTTGCTGTGGCATCTTCTGCTGTGGAAAAAGCGCAAAACATGGAGATTTGACGTTCATTTCTTAGACAAAAAAAGACCCCATTGCTAGCTAGTGTTCAGTGATGAAAATTTTAGGCAGAAAGTCCCCTACAAACTTAGTTGCAGTGCAGGCTGTAGCTCTGGGTATGACAGAGCCACAAACTGCAGAGGAAGCTTTTAATTTCCCAAAGGCTTCTGCCCCCAAAGTGCTTCCCAAAAGAGCTCTGAGTCAGCTTGTGCGTTATGAAGTTAATTAAAAATCTTGAAGGAGACTGAAAACATTTCCTGAAAGCAAAGATGATAATGATAATATGATGATGATTATTATTGTTAATAATAGTACCATTAGTAGTAGTAAAGAGCGAAGCAATCACAAGTTATATTCAAGACTCCCAAGTCTCAGTGCTGAGTCTATACTCTTTGAGTATAGACCTAATTAATATGGTGAAACATGATCAGCTCTTTTATGAATTCTGAAATGTTGCTTGTCCTGGATTTCCAGCTGGAGTGTATTGTAAGTGAAATGAGTTATGTTTGTCGCTGGGATGTGGTTAGGAGCCTTACGCTAAATATCAGCTAAAGTCTGAACAACAACCTTGTCACAACACTTTATTACTTTCTGATTGGATTTCACATACCATATACCATACCTAACACATATTTCCTTCTTACCCACTGCCAAAGATGTTATTACAGACATGTTGTGAGTGAGTGCCCTATAGAAGTTAATTCAATAATACTTACTTACTGGTCACTCCAAGCAGCACCTCTGAAGTATCCAAATTTTTAAATATAGGACACAATGCAATGAGTAGCTTTATGAGATTTTATTTGGATTGATTTGGTCCCTGGAACATTGCTTTTTGTCTCTACTTTATATCAACTTTATTGATTCTCACATACTACCAACTGTCTTTTAACTCCCATGTTGGAAATATAAGTAGACTTAAAGGAAAATGTCATTTCCTTGCTAAAGAAAACAACAGGTGGGAAGATAGAAAAAAGAAAGAAAGCTGTGCCTTTACAACAATAATTGGTCTACAGATATTTCACTTTTCACTACCTTTTAAACCAGCAAAGTCTGAAAAGATGGGTAGAAAAACAAACCACAATATTCTGCTATCACAGTGCTCTAGAAACTTCAACTTCCATGTGTTTGTATGTAATCGCCTCCAACTCCTACTACTGCTGCTTTGTCAAGCTAATTAGCTGGAATTTTAACCACAGCCTTTGACTTGTCATTGTATGATGCTGTAGTTACACTGCTATTTGTACATAAACTAGCTAAATTAGGGCATAAAGGTATATGCAACCAAGCTGCAATAAGTAAAACAGAAAATTAAGTCAAAAACTGGTAATTTCTCTAAGCAGTCATAATAAAGTTGCTAAATAATTAAAATTATAAAATTTCTCAGCACAGAAATATTTAGTGCAGGAATGAATTAAAGTAAAATTGACATTGTTTACCAAGAAACCAAATAATTTGGGTTTCTTTGGCATATTTCATGAATACTGTAATTTACATAAACAACTGTGGGAGGCATCTGATCATCATCAATTCCGTAGCCTAATGTTAAAGGCTTTTCTGGAAGAAAAAGCATGATTCCAGATTGCTTGTCTGGGTCTCTCTCTTCTATGATAATTGCTGTCACCACTGATCAGTTCAAACTCTGAATATTTTACAAGACAGCATTCACAATTATATTTACGTGTTACACATACATAGATTGAGTTCAAGACACTCTCACCCAATTAAACACCACAGGGGATGTAATTATTTCTCTGTTTACTATCTCAATCCTAGTCAGTCTGAAGTGCTGAACTCTTCATGGTAGTGCCAAATAAGATTACTCAGCAAGCACAGTAATTTAAAATCTTAGGAAACTTTATTTTAGAT
Source organism: Melospiza georgiana (assembly GCF_028018845.1). Taxonomy (NCBI): domain Eukaryota; kingdom Metazoa; phylum Chordata; class Aves; order Passeriformes; family Passerellidae; genus Melospiza; species Melospiza georgiana. The sequence continues at coordinate 73,062,271 of NC_080434.1, forward strand.
TTGTATTTTAGATTTAACGTAAATTAAACATTCTTCAGTAAGTACTGAACTTAAATTCTGCCTTAGTCACTGACTCCTTCTACATCTAGCTTTACATCTGTAGATGGGGGAAAAAATAGTAAAATATGGGATTCAAGGAGAAAAATGTGAGGGGATGCCTGAGGTTGTGACCTAGCTGGAGAAACCAGAGTTAGAACAGAAGATGAGAGAAGGCTGAGAGTTCTATACAAGCAATTTTCTCAGAGGTGCAGGGTTTCTTTGGATATTCAGTATTACATGGTGTGTAATTTTTGAATCTCTGCATTGACTTTATAGAACTTAAACAAGCTTCTTAGATATGAAGAAATCTCTGAGAGATTTGATTTGCCAGATTCCAACAGAGATGAGGATTAGTGTTTGTACTATAGCCCACCACAAAATATTGCTGTTGGTTTCTTCGCTTGTTTTCCGAAACTTTTCTTCACGCTCCTAGAGAATAAAAGAAAAGCATAATTATTACCTTTTGCCATCTGTATGCCTCATGGTAACCAGAAAGGCAGCCCTCTTCTGCATAGTGGTGAACAAAACCATTTTTCCATGTGGATAAAAATGAAGGTTTGTACCTATCTGTGTGGTGGATACGTGCACAAATCAAAACTGAGAAGCAGGCACACTGCATCCTGAAGCAGGAAGGTAAACAGAGCTTCCCTTGTTCACAGAAGATGCATTGTGCTAAACACGTTCCATCAGTACAGATTTTAACCTGTTTAGGTTTATATAATTTGCTGTCAAGAGCCCTTTTGCAGCCAAATTTCTGGTTTTGGGTAACGAGTTGATCCATGTCAAACTGGGTAACGAGTTTTGGGTAACGAGTGGATACATTTCTCAGTCTGTCTGTGTGCATATAGAAAGTGACTGGGTGTACTCCTGTTTGAAGAAGGGATGTATAAATGTACACTTCATGGGGATATATAAATACACACTCATTCATTTCCTTCCCCCCTCAGTGGAGTCTGTGCACCCAGGGCAGTGTGGAAATAACAGCATCACCCACAGTGGTACCTGCCACCAGCTCAGCTGCTGTGGCTGAGTCTGACCAAGAAAACCCTGCTTGGAAAATCCTGCTTTAAAATAACACCTGCTGCTAGAAAATAACACCTGCTGCTACAAGCGTGAGCCCACAGTGATTAATAGTTTTATGTAACCACTAAAAAATATTTTGCAAGGTAATAGAGACTATTTTGGTTAAATATCTATAGATTTTTATGAGTTAGTTAAAAACAGCCCTTCAATTGGATAATAAACCTCATAATACTTCATAAATCAGTAAGCTATTTACAATATTTTTTAACATTTACATTAGGGGACATACATACTCTTTCATACTCTTGTTCTCTGGTTACATGATGAATTTGCTCAATTAGATTCTCTAGTCTGATATTAACTTCATTCACTTTGTCTTTGGCTTGAATAGCAGATTCATCCAAAAAATGTTCTCCAACTCTGATGTCCAAGTGGATGCGCTGCAAAAAGAAAAAAATGTTCTCATTAATGCATCTTCTGCTTTTTCAAAGTTCCTTAGAATAAAAATGAAACAATTTCCCCTTAAGATCATTGCAGGAAAATATGTTTAATTGCTTATAAAAATTAGAATTCCTCCTAAATTTGGATTCAGGTGGAAAATTTGAAGGGTTTCTTAATTTTATTTTTAAATTAGTTATATAAAATTTACAACCTTCACTAATGTTAGGGCATTATTTTATGCTAGTATTGGTTCAACTGCCATTAAAATGTTGCCTTTGTCCAAATACTTTAAAAAAAAGACTGCTCATTATATTTCACATTTCATCCTGATATTGCAGAAATTACTATTTTTAATAGTACTGTTGGAGGCTTTTTACAAATGCACTTCTAGGTTCCCTCACATAACTGTTTTCTTCACATTATTCATCCAAGTTGGAATATCTCCCAATATCCTCCAGGCTATTGTATGATCTATGGCCAAAATGCCTCAAGCCAGCCAAGCAATAGAACCATGGAAAGAAGGGAGAATAGAACTTGCCATTATGCAACTTATTTTGGCATGCATAAAAAATTCTACTAAAATTAGTAGGAGAAGCTTCTCCTAGAGCCAATTGCTACCTAAGAGAAAATAAAAAGGTTTTAGCCAAACAAATACTCTTCAAAACCCTAGAAATTGATATTACCATATTAGAAGTTAGGTCTGCTCAGAGATCAGCCACAAATGAAGAGGGGATTTTCTTGCAGTTGTCTTGAAGTTACCTGACTCTATAGGTAGAAATCCATCTCACAACCTTGTGGTTCATTAATTTCTTTGTTTTTGTTTGAAAGAGTTTAGATAACCATATGGTTCTTACAAAGAACAGTTAAAGATTTACCTTCACTAAAGAATGTTTTTCCTTTTGTGACCTTTATTCCTCCAGATATAATTTAAAAGGACAATATTTTTATTTCTGTGTTCTCAAACAGCATTATTTAGTATTTGTGATATTAATGTTCTCCTTCACTGCATCTCTTGGGTTCTTTTATAGAGGATGGTCAGAACTCTACATGTTGGTGCATGTATCGTAAAATAATGCTAATACACCCCCATCTATTCCAGATAAAATCACCTGCACCTCCTCAGAATCACATTCATGGTGCATAGCTAACTGTGACCAACCAAAGCTTCATCCCCCTTACTCTCTCTAGTTGATAAGCTCCACCATTATTTTTTTTTATGATTAGAGCTAATTGCTTTTGCAATGTATATGATTAAATTTCCATTAATTTCTATCAATCAGCCTGTGAGAACACCTTGTTATTCCAGTGTAATAATCCTACTCCAGTATTGTTATTTCTGGGTTTTCTACATGTTTCTGAAGTGCACAGCTAGGATGAGGTTTAGCTTACCTTAACTCATTTAGAAGATGATATTTATCTGGTTATTTAACCCTTTTTCTGTCAGCTGAAAAGCCCCAAATCACTGTAGAGAGTAATTCTCTCCTGGTTTTGGGAAGCAGCAAATAGATAAAATTTCCAAACAGTACTTAAAAATTTTTTGCTGCAATCAGTAGAGCCATGATATCACCTCTGATGGCTTTTTTTTCCTCTCCAAATCTGTATTAAAACCAGTTTTGCTGGTAGTAGACAATAACAAGTAGGCTGAGATATTCTTTATTCAAATATCTTTCAGAAACTGAAGTGTTACATTTTCACTGGCAATCCGATCTAAGTTACTGAATACATGGAATATCTTTATGTCAAATGCTTGAGTTGGTCAATCTTACATGTATGTCTTTTGGATTCAAATTATTTGTTCTTAATGATCAGACTCTTTCACATTCAAAGCACAATACAAGAATTAAATCTCTCTGTCCTTAGTCCTGCCTCTTGAATGCTGACTTTTAAAATATGACAACAGTCTTTTTATCTTTTTATCTGCATAATTCTATGTTTACTTTCCTTAATCTCTAAAAAACGTTGAATTATCTGCTAGAAGCTAGACCAACTTCTAATCCAGTTTGAAATCTCTGCTGTAGGTAATGATTTCTACTGTTCCAACAAAGACCATTTAGGAAATACACCTACCAGTTTGCTTCCTGCAATCACTACAAATCTTGTGGAGTTAGACTGGAAACAGATGATGTGCTCCCCAGAGATGTAGGATGTAAAAGTAAAAGTCCCTTGTGGCCCATACAGTTTGGACAACAGTACCTGCAATTTAGATATAGGCATTGGGTTTGTAATTTATAATTACCAATAAATAAATCAAAAAACAGTACTGTGAATTGAATGCAAAAAGGAATCAGTTAAGCTGCTGACATCATTAAATTTATCCAAATTTCAGAACACATTTAGAGAAAACAAAACAATTTTAGCTCACAGGGAACATGAAAATATTACAGAATTTTGCAATGTACAAAAGCCAATGCTCTCTAAAGCATTCAAAGTCTGAAAACTGACACCTTGCTTAGGTGGGGACATCAGCTGTCCACTGCTGGAAAAGCTCAGACCTCAGGCAGCTACTCTGTGTGAGGGCTACGAGCAGCCTTGGTGAGCTTGACTTTGGGTTTTGTTTATCATCAGCACTCCTTTCTGCTGCTCAGGTGGATTCTGTACCATCTTACTTCATTAGTGAGTTTTGGGGTTTTATTTTTCATTTACCTTTTTTCTCAGTTGTCACTGATTCTTCTTATGGACGCTGTTTCCCAAATCTGGTAGTAATGCAAAAATTGTCCATACACATATTTATCAAATATCATATTTTTTTTACTTTTATCTTTCAGCATCAAAATATTGAACTAGCTGGTAGACTGTAGATTTATTTCTTCCTCAGAAGTGTCTTTTATTTTTAGATAGTGCTGCCTGCCAGTGCCAGAAGTCAAGTCATAAATCTTAGAGAAACATTCATAAAGCATTTTTACCTCACCAGTAGGGCTTGTGACAGTCACAAACATTCCCAAACCAGGAGCAGATTCAAGAAAGTCATGTGTATGTAAATCCCAGCGTTGTACTTTGTAATTCCCTGAATAAAAACAGAGATAAATCTGTTAAGTAAAACATAGCTTAACATTAAACATCTTTGATGCTTTTTCAGGAAAAATAGACATATGTATATATTTAATGAGTTTATGATTAATATTATTCAGGGGTACTTCATAACAGTGAAATGCAATAAATTTTTACTACAGTAGAAAATGTTCCAAAGTACTACAAAAAAGGGTTAATAAGAAAAACTTTCTAATTACTTTAATGCTCTGGGAAGTTTAACCTCTAGAAGGCACAATGAGACCTCCAAAAGCATAATGTACTGTACTACATTATATTTTATGGATTGTCTTTCACTCTTATCATATTATTTAAAAAAAAATATTAATTTGTATTATATTTTATTATCCCCTTGAAATCTTACATTTTCAGTCTTGTAGATTAATTTAATGTGCTTCTCATATCAGAGGAGAAATGAAACTTTAGTACATTGTGAATTGTCTGTTTTCAGACCAGCACTTACCAAAAAAGTAACTCTCCCATTCATATGGGGAAAGCCATGTTACAGAAATCCTGATATGAATGAGCACATCAGTCAGAACGTGCAGAAGCACGCCTGGAAGCAGCAATCCCACAGCTGTAGAATTAAAAACCATTCTTTTCTCTGTTTAGTCAGTAAAGCACACTGAAAACCTGCTTTTCTTTGTGTGATGTATACACACAGTGTTTGAGGACTTTAAACCCAATCCCTACTGCAGGGAGTTATTTTCAGAGTGCCCTTTTCTGGTTTTTTACCATACTCATCAATCACAGAAATTGCTGTTACATTTCCAGTTACCTTTGTTACAGCATGAGTTAGATCACCATAAAGCATTGACAGGTACCTACCAACTACCAGGGTGTCGCTGGGAATATCTTCAATTATGCATTTCTCTTCTCTTTCTCCCATGTGAAAATACAAAGCGAGTGAAAAAGAAATCCAAAAGTTCATAAGAAATCCTATTAATTTGCTTTTCATGTTTTTTATATATCCCTGCTGTACTGCTTTTGAAGATAGTTACATCCAAGTGCCTGTAGTCCTGTGGTTGTTCCTTGTTTGCTGCTTATCGGAGTATTTTTGAGAGAGAAAAAAACCTGTGAGAAAAGGCAGCTGCTGGTTACACATTTACAAACAACTACAGCATGTTCTGGAGAATGAGATAACATGGAAAAGGCACCTTTAAAATTCTTTCTTCTTTCCCAGCATCTAGATTAAAATTTATTTTATACCCCTAGAAGAGCAAGAACGTGAAACTGAAAGGGCCTCTCAGGTGCTTGAGATCAGTTCCCTAGATTACTGTAGGCAACTATATTGACTACCTCTTTCCATAAACTGCTATATTTTCAACTTAAGTTATTATTTCCCATCAATTCTGGGTGATTATTCCAGAGCTTCACCCCTCCTTTATTAAGCAAACTTTTAATTTCCATCCTAAATCATTGTACAAATGTAGGCACCTGATTAAAACCCACAGGCACTACATAAAAGAACTACAAAGAAGTCAAAAGAACTTGAATAATCAAATAATCCATTAAATAATCAAATAACATTAGTGAATATGATATTGCAGAAAAAAATAACAACATGAACAGTTTCAGAATAAGATTTTTTATATAGGAATGGCTATTTCTTAGATACTTTCTAGTACATTCTCTGAAGAAAGTTATAGTATAAATCAAACAGTGATTGAGGTTCTTATTTTTATTCTTTGTACTAATATAGACCAGTGTGTATGTCTGATGACAAACTCATTTATCACTTAAGTGTTCCCTGTCCTATAAATGGAGATCACTCTGTCTGAAAGGTGGGTCTGAATGGTCACTTTCCAGCAGGTAGGATCCACCTCTGGGATAATTTCCAGTTGGGAGGACCCATCTTTCCTCATAATATTTATGTTATCCCAATTGCACAAGAGCACATATTTTTCTTGTGTCAAAGAAGAGGGGCGCACAGCCCTTCATCTTCAATATCTGTAACCTAAATAAAAATTTTGGGGTAAACTCCTGCTGGATTATTTCACATCTGCAGGAGGAATGATTCGTGTTTATTGCCCTTCACTGCCCCTGCCATCTATGAAGTTGTCTCAATTAAGGAATGTCTGTGTAGCACTGGCACAGGCTTTGGACCATCCTGGGTCCACTCCATTTCACAGCATGGAGTATCTTCATGGAAGTTGTAGCACAAGTATTAGTTCACCTCCAAAAATCACCCATCAGCATCCCCATATTGAAAGGTTGTCAGATGAAGAGAACTGATTGCTTACACATTACTGCTTTGACTTCTAAGGCTGAGCATGGAGGGATAAAAATTGCATCTTGTGGCTGTTAAGTCCTTAGGAGTGTCAAGGGGGATGTTAGGACTCCTTTACTACTTCAGCACTTATCCATCAGAAATAATTTTAGGTTATAAAGGATCTCATCTCATAATACTGGACTTTTGCCCCTCTACCAGAGGAGATGTTGACTGTCATGCACCTGCATAAATTCCCATGCCACACTCATACCTGCAGGAAATATTGATTTGTCTGTACATTGTGAGCTACTTGACCTATCATCTTTTTAGCTTTTTTGGGGTTCTTGTGGCTTCCAAAGTTCTGAGTTCCAGTGGTAGAACACAGGATATACCAAGAGACACCACTTTATCCTTCACTCTGCCCAGACCCATTGGAAGAGGCACATTTCTTCTGTGCTTTTGGCTAGCAAATGCTGGCATAGTAGGGCTGATGGACTTCAAGCAAACAAAAATAATTCAGTCTCTAAGTAATCAGGTTGTTGTGCAGCACACTGAGAGCTTTCATCTCAGCCATTCAGAGTTCTGTAAATTGTCATGGACACAACTTCTGCATACTGCAAAAAGTCCCATTGAACAACATCTGACTGATACCAGAATCGCTGTATTGAGTGTTAGATTTATTTCTTGATAGTGTTAAATATTGTCAAGGAATAGTCTGAGTTACTTTATTATGTTGGATCATTCATGACAGATCAGTTATTCCCAATGTACTTCAATTACCTGGGACTGGGAATATAATGAAATGAAGCTTTTAGCCTTGAATAACATTAGATACTGTCCGATCTTTTATTTTCACACTTATTCCATTATAGGAATTTAATTTCGTGTGGATTATTTTTTTAGGACCACAGTTTAATTCTGTGGTAATTTTTTTGTTACTACACTTTGCCATTAACCACACCTTTCATTCTGCAGAACATTTGCCAAGGCATCAGAGCTGATTCTAAGCTATTCTTGAAAAGAATTGTCTTTAAAAATCCATTTCAAGCTTCTTTCCAAAGTGCTTTCTGAGATTAGCTCAACCCAGGAATTAATTTGCCTATTTCCTTCCCTAAGTCTCATGTATTTAGGACCTCAGCATCTTGGTTGCCAACCATCTGTAACATGAGAAACAAGGGAAAAGGAAGGAAGAGCTTCTCTGTGTTTCTTCCTGGTCCCAAAATCTTCAAGGGAATCCCAAGGCTGCTGAAGCTACAAAGTCCTAACAATATCTGTGCAGGGATAATGTACCTCACGAATCAGTTTAACAGATAAATACTATCAGAAATGTGCTCCATCACTAGAATGCATTTCATTCACTGTATCCACAGCCTTGCCTAGGAATGGCTCCATCCCTGTGGTTTCAAAGGGAATACCTGGAATTATATTTATGGCCAAGCAATGCACAGGGGCATCCTTAAAGAATATATTTACCAAAGTCTCCTGAATTTACAGCTTACAAAAAACCCCATATCCAGGCAACTGGCTGGATAGGAAACTTCTGTTTTTGAAGGAAGATGCAGTGAATATTCATGTATGTAAACAGCCTGAAATAGTAAAGTTATGTATCACTGACTGGAGTTTTCTGAGGTGTGCTGGTTACATATTCTCTTTCCACTCCTTGTCCTTGCCTCATCCTTTCTCCTTCACTGTCCTTTGGAAAACTTTTGTATCCAGGAGTTTGAGCAAACACTGGGACTCCTCCACTCAATTTAAATCTTGTAGGAGTGAAATCCCAGTTTCAGGTCATGTATGTTAATACAAATGCAGGTATTCTTTTACTGGGTCTGGGCCTTTATTTATTCTGGGCATGTGAAGAAGGAAAACTGTAGTCTTTAGAGAATTTCCAGGAAAGTACCTCAAAGGATACATTGTGGGTTTTCAGTTTGTTTTTCCTAAGGCATAATTTAGAATTGCATCTGATGTCTGCCCAAAAACTTTATTGAGCTTAATTTGTTACTTGACAATCAATTTGAAATAAACTCCTACCCTCTGAGAATATTTAAATATATACTACAATACATGGTTATGCTTTCTGATATGATGGTAAATGTGTAAACAGGAAGTAGATAAGTGTAACAGAAACCACAGAATGGTTAAAACTAATAAAAAGAAGAAAGAAAAATACTAACTCTTAACTAAACACATAATAGTGTAGTAACACTGCTCACCTTATAGAGTGGAAATAGAGGGAACTTTAAAAAATAGTAAGTGTGCAGTTTTGTGATTGAGCAACTTGTATAAGTGAACTATTTTGAACAAACAGTGGGAATCTGAAGAATGAGAGAAGAGCAGAAATTCCTACACTTAGTTCTAACAATTGTGTATTTATCAGCATTTGCAGGACCAGTGAAGTTTAGTCTGATAAAATTTCAAATTTATTTGTGTCTTTGCAAGATATCTCTCCTGGAGAAAGAAATACAGAGAAATGTTTAAATATTTCACCTCTGTGGAGAATACAGTGTGCTCTTTTAAGGACAAGAGAAATTATCTTGTATTTGGGATATTCTGGAAAACAACAAGCCAACTCTCCTGTTCAATACCTGTGCTGTATATTTGTAAAATTGCAGTGTGCTGTAAAAGTTTTGTTAGCTGACTTTAAACTTATTCTATTGAATAAGTATTATTCCAAAATTCTTTTCCTAGTTGGTAGCCACAGCTCTTCATAAGACATGTGTTATATTAATTTTATAAGTTATTTGAACATTAAAACTTGCAGTCAGGAACAGTTTCTGACATGTGTTTTGTTAGAGTTGTGCATACCTTAATTTTAGGTAATGTATACACAAATAGCAGCAAACACATATAAAGAAACATGGATACATTTACTGCATATATAAGGTTATTGATATAATTTATGTTATGGTCAACAGTGTTAACTTTGAAATTTAAAGTTATCTAATGAGGGACACACACCAACAATCAGCTTTTGAATCTCAGCTAACACTTTTAATTCAGGTCAGATGTTTTCTACTACTATCCACACTTCAGATTTTTTTTCTAGTAATTTTGTTGGCTGTGTCCTCATGGCAGTTGTTCTTCTCACTTTTGAGAAAGAAAAATAAAAAGACATTTTCATATATTCAAAAGTCTCAAGACGAGTTTTACTCAGTTCCATTATTGTCTTAACCACACTGCAAACATCTGGTCACTCTGACTTTTGTATGTAGTTTCTGAGGAAATGCACATTAAGCAAGGTTAGAAAGATGACAAAAATGCCAATAAATTATAAAAACATAATTTAGAAGGAAAAACTATTTTCTAGGTATAAATAGGTGTAGATAAACAAATTACAATATTTAAGGAGGTTATTAGTTTAGACTTTGTGATTGAAAGATTTTTTCCGTGAAGTAAAAATGAAATACGATCTTCCCAAATGTCTTCTTTTCTGCCACTAGAGGGTACTCCAAGAATTTACAGTGTATTTGGAGGAAGGATTTATTTGGGGGTTTTGTTCTTTAAATTATCCAGTACTGTTGTCCTACTAAACCTTAGGAATTTAACCCCCCAAAATGATATTAAATAAAAACTTTCAAACCCACTCTCATGCAGCTTTTCAGCAAAATAGTGCAGCGTGTCCGAATGATAAAGAATCTTGATTGACATGTAGTTTAGATTTAAACTTATCCTACTTTTAAATTATCTTAATTATTATCTTTTCTTTATTTCAGACACAATTTTCTGGTTCACATCCTGTTTCTTCATCCAGGTTTGGACAAGGCATTCCATTATTGGCAGGCTGAAGAAGAACAAAGCGAGTTCTGATCTTGGTCCCCGTTTCCCTGCAGACCCCTCTGCAGAGCCCCCAGGAGGACCATTGGGAAACCTCACAGTCCAGGGGTGTTTCTGCAACACACAGCAAAGAGGGAGCTTTACATCGAGTTGTGCTTGAGTCAGATACACAGCTGGAAAAGCACTAGGGAATGATCATCAAACAGCATCCTTTCTTATACAAAACACATGTGATATCCATCAAATCAGTGTGTGGTCTCATAAATTAAAAAAAAAATAATCTGGTTTCAGCTCCTAAACTCATCAGCATTATTGTTATTGCAATCTAGAGCCTGTCTGAGGTATTACATCAGTTCTGAAGCATATTATGTCTTGAATGAAAAACAGAATTCCTTAAAAGAAAACTATGCTTAATATGATTTTACTCAAAAATTGAATTAAAAAACATTACTGTCAATTTTTATAACTCATTTTCCTTTTCATGACTAACTAGAACACTGATATTAAAGCTTTTCTTTGGTTTACTTAGGTATATTTATATTTCTTTGAAGGCAGCTATTGTTCCTAGAGTTGTTTGTATCAAAATCCATTTTACTTTTGTTCCAATTTGCTTTGGAAATAAAGTCCCATTTTTTATCATCTTGCTATTTTTTGGTCTGTACACTACTCTTCCCTTTGCCAATAAGGATATTCTGTCACTAGAAGCTTTCTAATGCTGAAAGCATTTCAATATAACTTTCACTCAGTGCAAGAAAAGAAGTTAGAAACTCTGAAGTGCTATCCATAATGTATGCTTCCACCTAAAGTAAAAATCATCAAAAGTAGATGAATATTCCTTAGCAGGTTAAATTAAAATACTGCTTGTCACAGGAAGTGGCATCAAAGCTGCCTGTGCCAGCATTTGTGGGTAAAAGAGGTTTGCACAAGCCCATCCTTCAATGCCACACCAAACATGTAACGCCTGGGATAAATTTCTGGTGTTACAGTGAACTCACCACTTCTGCTGTCATCACTCATTCCTATGTTTCCAGAGGGAATGAGCAGCACTGCTTGACCTCTGGTAATTAAATCTGCCCTTTTGATTCCAGAATAATTTTTTAAACTGGTTTAATATACTGGTTCATATACAAGAAAGTGGGGATTTGTGATTAAAAATTATATTTGGAATACTATACTTTAAATGCAGTTTTAAATTTATATCATGAACAGTGCCAAATGTTCCTTTCAAATCTTATGGGAAGGATATATAACTGTAAGTGAGATGTGTAACATTCACTTTGCTATGTGTTATTTACAAATAGGAATACATTAAACCACTACAAATTGATAAATACATTTATTAAATTATAAATAACACATTAACTGAGCAGAGAATAAGCTGTATTTTAGTGGTTGTAAGGTGACCAGCGCAGTGCTAGAGACATGCTATCTCCAGACTTTCCTGAGAAGCTTCTGGAACATGGCAGATCTTTTGGGAATACATTGGTCCCTTGGAGCAAATATTGTGTTAACAATATATATATTTTAATTCACAGATTTGAAAATCACCCTTATGATTGACTTGAGTCAGTAGTTTGCACATCTTCCTATCTATTCAAGATTATTATCTAATATTTTTGAGAAAATGAAAATGAGAGAGAACTTTATTTTTGTTATCAGGATTTATGTTTCTATTGAAAATATGTCCAAATCAATCAAATTATATAAATTTTATTGCACATAGCTGCCAAGCTCTGACCCAGAAAGAGACAGCAATAATGGTTCTTGGCTTCATTGTCATGTAAAAGCTTAAGGATGAGTATTTACTTCAAAGTTGCAAAGAGTTTGGGAATGCTGATTCTGATTGAGTGTCATTTGTTTCTTATAAAATTCACTGAGCTACACTGATACAAAGGCTTGGGTAGCTCTTACTCTGGATATGGCCCAGTCCTTTGAACCACAGCTGAAATATGCAATCCCTTACTTATTCTTTCAGGAATTCTCTTTCATGTCAACTGGCTTGTTTTATTTCCCATTTGTGAGTCTGGAACTATTCCTGTGCAGATAGGAGAATATTCTGCCTGATCACCTGTTTCACCCACATCACCTGCCAGATTTCCACATACAATGGAAATAACAGAATTGAGAACATCTACTAATCACTTACCTGAGACAGTGTCTATTATTTCATTGCTTTTGGCTGGAAGATTAATAAAAGGTGCAGAAAGACCTAGCTGGGTTTTCTTTATTTTCACCAATGTTACTTGAGCAATTGGTGGCAAAATTTTGAGTTTGGGATAATAAAATGAGTTTGCTGGGTGACTTGGAGAGGAACAAGTGATCTGTGAAAAAAAAAAAAAAAAAAAAAAAGGAATATTAAAAAGACCCTAAGAAGGTAACTGTAAAATCATGTAAATCATGCTAATACTTTTTGGCAAATAATTTGCATACAACCAGATTCTATGAACACATAGTTCACATAACTGTCCTGGTCAGCCCAGAATTTTTAACTCAGGGTACTTGACTGGATACAGAACTGTGGTAGGAGGTCCTGCAAACACAGTAATGTATGAAAAGATTTGACAGAAGGAACTGGATGTTATTACAAGACAATACATGAGTATTAAACAATATTAGGTATGCCATAGGAGCTGTCATATGGATTTGAAAGGCCAAATGCTTCTCTCTTCCTTTCCTCATTATTTATTAGCACAGCATTTGTTGCTGGAAAAACTTACCTTTAAGAAAGGATTAGGTGAATACTAATAGTATTCAAACCATTTGAATCAAAATCCTTCATTTACCACCTCTCTTAAATGGCAAAAGCAAAGTATGGGGCATAGAGAGGATGAAATGAGCAAAAGAGATTGAAAGCAATGTCACCACAGTGAAGTTCTCTGCTTTCCTTTAGGTCCTTTCCCTCAAGTGTTGCAGTTTCAGGTTTCAGCAGTGCTTTCAACTGAAAACTCCTCCTCACAGCAGTATTCACTACTAAGAATTTTCCTGGTTAGATTCACATTTGGTGATGTCAGGACTTCTGTATTTTCATTTTTCCTGGCACTTTAAGGATTGTTAAATATCATCTACAAAAATTGTCAGCTTTTCCAAAAAATGTAGAGACAAATTCTCACAAACCATTTACATTTATCTAATAAATGTCAAAGATTCAGAAGATAAACAAAAGCAGTGGGTTTATCAGCTGTCTAATAAATCCACATATAGAGAGCATCAGCCCTCTCAAATACTGAAACCAGTTTCACTATTTTAGATGAGTTATCTTTTAAAAGGGAGACTCAAAATATAGCAGTATGAAGTGCTAAACTATGTCCATGCACCTACCTCTGTTACTGTGTCCTGTGGAATGGTGGCAAAGTTTGGGGAGGAAAATGTGAATCCACTGTCAGTTCCAGCATCATATGGAAATAGATCCACTGATACTTCATCCATCCAGTGGTCTCCCTCACAGAGATTTAGGCTGTCAATGCCCACAAACCAGTCAGGGCTGGGAACAATTCGTACAACGAACGAAACCTAATGAAACAAAATGATCCATCAGGATTGCATCACTTGCTTTGGAATGCTGCAGTCCTGCTTTTAGTAATTTTCACTCAAAGTTTTTGAAATAATGTCATTTTGCTCTTCTACTTCATGGTAGCTGTACAGTGCTCCCTGCAATGTGACATGCTTTTTAGTAATTCTTTTTCATGATGTTGTTTCTACAAGTGGGAACTCAAATATTTAATTTTGGTTGCTGGTAACATAAAATAAACTTTGAAATGAGTATGTACATTTACTTACTAAGGGATGTCTTGGATGTGCTTCTAATTCAGTTGAGGTTTGTCCTGTACCACTGGAAATTGCAGGAGCAGAGAAGATTCCGTGTACACTCTGAATTTTCTCTCCAGCTTCTTCTATTTCTTTCATTAGTGCCCATGCTTCACCCTTTTCAGCAAAATCACGTACACCATTGCTGGCATATTCATTTTTTTTCCACATGCTGTAGTCAGAACTATGAGTAACACCTATTTGAGTGAATACATGGCATGACATAAAAGTCTGATTTAGAGTGTCCCTATTTCTTCATTTTCTCTGTTTTATTTCTGAGGTTAAAAAAAATGTCTACAAGATTGAGTGAACACTAAAACATTTGGCTTATCACTGCTTCTTTCAGCTGCAGCCAATTGAAAACAGAAGTCAATTGAAAACAGTTGGAGATTTTTGAGAACACTGTGGATACTTCAATATCTGCATTTCATCCTCAATAACTTTGGCTTTTTTTTTTTCTTCCTTTTTCATTTCTTATCTTACATAACCATTGAGGAAAAAGGGACCACAGAGGTCAAGAGGTTTATCTGCTCTTGGCACTGTGCACATTCACTTACCCAGCAAGGACGACCACTGAGCTGGGGGCCGGTAGAGTGGGTACTGCTTGGGGAAGGCAGTCTGGCTCCATTTCCCTGTGAAGATGATCCTGTACCTAGCGAGCTCCTCTGCTGTGCAGAGAGCATCCTCCCCCACGGGCAGGCTGCTGCCACGACCCAGCGCTGTCACAAGAACCGTCCAGATAACTTTACAGGACCAGTAGACAAACATCAGGTTTTCCATTGCCTTCCGCAGGAAAAGAAGGAAAAAAGCATTAGTCATATTAGTCACTCCAAGCTCAACAATTAATAGCAGTTACCTAATAAAATGTGGCATAAGTTATAGCCAAAGAGAAGGCAGATATCTGAAACACTAAAAATTGCTGTGCTTCTGAAAACATTACTATAATGCTTTCAGATTTGTTATTTCCATGGTATACACTGCAAACCTGTAACTTTACCTGGGACAAGTGTTTCTAATAAAAATGAAAAAAAAAAAATCTTATCCTTGTCCATAGTACTACCTCAGAGAAAAATCTGTTTCTGATTTTCTTTTGAAATCTGATTAGAGTCACATCTTGATTTAATTAGAGTAGCAACTGTTTCTGTGGAAAACATTAGTGGTATATTTATTCTTCTAAAGATTAAATTGCAGGTTACTTTGCCAAAAGAAATGATTTATTTTAAATTTGTATTCTACAAAGGCTGTTTTATAGCATAACATTGAAAGTCAAATAGATTTCATATTTATAAAAATTACTTTGCTGTCATAATGTGAATTCAAAGCATTGCAATTCCTTTAGGTTGTTTAAACTACATAGTTTAAAAAATCAGTATTTTTTTTACAGTTACTGTCATAGGTTGTGCAAATTTTGTTTTTAAATTAACATGCTAATTGCATCAGACTGTTGAACTCCACCAATTGTTTAAAATAACAGCCTTAAAACCGATCTTTAAATGTCTTTGTCCTTTGAGAAAACTATACAATCTTAAGTAAATCACTAATAATACATTAGTTTGTAAAAATATCTATGAATACTCACTAAATATTCCTCTGGAGCACTGGCAGGGGGAGAGCACCTGCTTTTGCTGGCAGCTGAGTTGGTCTGCAAGAGAAGACAGTAGGAGTCTTGCTATTTATGCCTTGAGAGGGTCCCTTTGGTCCAACAATTATTGCAATCTTTAGACTTTCCAGGTTTGCAGAAATCGTGCCATCTTCTTGTTTGCAGTCCCTCTGGATGGACCAGCAGAGGTTTCCTGTCTGTCAGCTGCTTCAGATTCCTTATCAGAGGACGGAGATGCCGAAAAGACAAAATGCTTTTTAAAAATACCTTGGATTCTTAGTAACAGTTTGAGTTTTCTGGTGCCTTTGCAGTTCTTTGCTCTTATTAATGCCTCCAAGCTATACAAATGAACTGATTCCAACACTGAAATAGTTCTAGCGAATACTCTTTAAATGAGAAACATGTTTTCTTGTAAGTTTTATTGTCTGACAGATGCTCCTTCCAAACATTTACAGAGAGCTTGCTCACTCTCGCACACCATATGTATGTGTTCAAATAAAAGGGGTGAGGCAGCTAAAAATGTCAAGAGGAAAAAAAAGTTACATTTCATAATTGCACATACTCACACAGGCTGTGTCTCCTGCAAATATGAATTAATTTAAAGTAGTACAGTGTATATTTTTGTGTGTACAGTACTGTATGCTGGATGATGAAAGGGCTCTGTAACATTGTGGTTTCTTTGGAAAGAGTGGTTTTGGGAAGCTCAGAGATTTTTCTTAGCTGTCTTCAGAGTAAAAAACCTCAAATAAAAATCTCATTATTACTGTTAGATCATACATCCTCTATAGTACAGTACATATACCTACATCATTAAAAACTTTTAAATTGTTTATGAAAAATAAGCATTATAGAGTGACCCAATTAAAAAATAATGTTTAATCTTTCTTTATTTTCCCAACTGCTTTTCAAATAAGGGGAAACAGAAGGCTTTGTGCCAAACCTGTAATGTTAACAAATGCTATATGGCTAATCAGCAATTGAAAAATTTACAGTGAACCATGAAAATAACATTTCATAGAGTTTTCTTTAGAAATTGTGAGGAAAGCCACTTAAGTACTTCCCCAGATCTCTAACAGGATGGTGCAGCATGTGGGAAAAGACCCAAACAAACCCAGTTATTTTCCAGATGCAGCTCCCAGGGTTAAGCACACAGCACCCAGCTCCAGTGATCGCTCCTGTCCACCCAACAGCATGCCTGAGCTTTGTGGCACTTCAGCTGGAAACTTCCCTCCCAGCCCGGGGTGGATGCCAGCCAGGAGGTGAATAAACCGGGATGTCTGCATGGAGTTTCTATCAATTATTCTGCTGACAGCATGGAATCGACTGCAAGTTTCAGCACAGATGGCTGCAGCACCTATGGCCGCAATTGTGCTGTGTCTGGGTACATGTGGGAATCCTGAGGCAGGTTAAGGCATCCAGGCATGGACATGCCCTTTATTTCCAAGGTCTCTTCCTCCATCCTTTGTTAATGGTATGCTTTCCATACCTGATTTCTCTTCCAGGAGCCAGACTCCACTAAGAAAAAGAACTGAGATCCTTCATGGATACTTTTATTCAAGTTCTTTGAGTATTTGTTGAAGAATGATACTTGAACTACATCCAGCTCACTCCCTCCTACGCACAGAATTCCAGATCCACAGGTTTCTTAGAGATTTTAATTTAATGACATCCAGCCCGTGCAGCCTGCTAGAACTACACAAATTTCCCACAAATTTGTAAGTATATTGCTAAGTGTATTGTTAAAACTACTCAAGGCTTGCTATTTATTATTAAATAGCCTTAAACTTCAGTAAGTTTTGTTGTCTGTCATCACAATTACTGAGCCAGTGAACTTCACATACTGAAACCTGCTGTGGCACTGCCAGGACAACACAAAATGAGAACAAAGCAACTAGCTCTGGGTCTGGCACAGAAATATTTAATTTATCAGAATAGCCTCATCCTTCCAAAGATAAATTGCTGGCAAAAGGCACATCACAGACTAGATTATTCTGGTCCCGTGGCTACGTGTTCTGAATGCACCCAGGAATGGGACAATGCATGCAGGCTGCAGAACTTGGCACTGGACCTTTCCCTGTTTACAGTGAGGGTTTTACTATGACAGATTTCTCATGATTAAGTTCTTCAGGACCTAGAGCCTCATTCTTATCCTTATTGAATTCATAATGAAATCAATGGGGAAAATACTGTTAATTTATTTAATTATCCTGTCTCCCTACCCCCCACCCCCTAAGGCTGAGTGAAGAGAGAAAAAAAAAAAGAAGAAAAAAACATGCAGAGTAATGTTGTCAGAAAATTCTAACTTGAAGACTCACTGTCCTATTTTTTAAAATGGAAACTGTGCTAAGCATAATCAGTCTCTGACATTGTGAAGGACATCAAAACACCAAATGTGTCTCATAGATGGGAAGAAAAACAAAGAACAGAAAAAAAGAAAATTTCCACTCAATGGATTACTTTCATGGCTGGGAACCACAGATGAAAAATTTCTGTGGGCCAGCAGTAGGAGAAAAAAATGCTGTGGGATCATAACCTATGCTTGCATTCCTTCTTCAGTTTTTATGTCCCATTAGGAATATGCTGAAAACTCATGGAATACTGGAAAAGGAGTTTCCCTTTAGAAAAAAAAATGCCTGTATTATAAATGTGTTTTTTCTTTTTCAACAAAATACCTATTTTTCTTCAAGTTTGTGTCTCTTCTGGTACACCTATTTTCTATCCACATATGTACCTCTACGGACCCTGAATGCTGGAGGGATTAGTCGTACAAAACTTGCTTTATTTAAGCATCAGTGCCAAAGTGTGCCTTGGGTTAAATTTTGCTTGCAGAAGTGTGCAACTTCTGCTGTTTCATGTCAATATGACAACAGTTTTAGAGTTCCTGCAGTCTTTATCCAGATTCAGAGGATGACTGGAAAGTATAAAACAAAAATGGTGTTCGGATACTTTTGGTTTTTAAATGTCAGTCATTACGTTGTCCAAAGTAGTCATTTTGTATTTTTTCTAACCAAAAATAATTAAAGAAATGAGAAACAAACAAACTACTTAAAAATACAGCAGTATCATCAATTTCATGTTGGCTCTGGAATCATTTACAGTGTACTGAAACATTTAAATGAGCAAGTTCAGGCTATCACACAGGAATATAGCACATTAAAAGAATGTAAATTCCATTTTGATTAGTCAGGGAATAATTTAGCCCCTTTTCGGGCAAGCAACCAGATTGCCATGATTAGTTATGACTTTTCTATTAAACCGTGAGATTAAGAGAAAGGAAAATTTACCAAAATGATTAATCTGAAGTTAGTTTGCCCAGATTTACTCATAACAGAAGCTCCAAAACTTTTGTGTGTATATTCCTGAGGTATCAACACACATTTCAGTTTTGTTAAAACAATTTCCATTCTGCTGATAAGGAATATATGTGCAACTTTGATATTCACAGGCTGCTTAACATGCTTATGACTGGCTAGAATCTCTTTGTCTACCAAGAAAAACATAACATTGTATTATTTAAGAAGGATTATACAGATATACTTTCTCTACTGTGGCTACCATGGAGACATATATAATTATGGACACTCATCAATGGCAAAGGTTTGCATTCAGTCAAAACCCTCTGAGCTCTAAGTTGTAAAACCTCAGGACCAGAGTGGCCAGCAGCAGAATGTTTTATGATGGAGAAATTGTGATGTTGGTTTGGGAGCTTTTACAAAAGGAAGCATTTACATAGGAGTTGTAAATGCAAAGGTTTAAGAGAACTGAACACTGGCTATGGAGAACAGGGCAAAACTACAGCAGCATAATTAAAATAATAAAAATTAATTCTCATTTTGTGAAAAATATGGATTGTATTTTCCAGCAAGCCCAATCCTATTATCTTTCAATTCATTTCTAAAGTGAAATGAGCTTGTGCCATTAACATTTGCACTTCTTGTTTGCTGTTGAATTTCCACTGGAAAAAGATTTAAACCCTACAAAACTACTTTTCAAGGTGTTGACCTTCTAAGACCAATCTGATGCTTTCTTTCACTTGTAGAAATATCAGTCCTTTATATCTGTGACAATATTGTAGAAGGCCACCAAATTATATTTCTAAAGTAGCCACCATCAATGCCGCTCTTTGCTTATAATATGTCCCGCTTCACAGTCAGTTTTGTTGATTCATCTTGTATTTTTTCAAAGATCTTAAATCTACTGAATGATAGCTGTGGAGTTATTAGAGTTACATCTTTGATTCATATGAATAATGGGGTACTGAATAAAATGGATTGGTCTTTTCTGGGAACTCATCCATACATCACAGTTTGCACACAGGTCTAGATCAGTAAAAGATCCATTAATTGCCACCACAGCACAGTTTCTTTTTCTCACCCCAAGACTTGTGAGGAGTCAGTGCAGAATAAGGGTTGCACTGGAATGAGGAGTTGTATCCACTGTCAGAGTGGCATCACATTTTTGGGACCAAGGTGTAATTATTTACCTTCTGCTGTGGAAATTGAATAGGAAAACCAGTAAACCCTTCTGCTTACATGTATAATTCTGTCATCATTCCTTAGCTTGGTTATGAATAGGATCTAATGGCACTAAGAAAAACTAGGAATTTCCAATTTAATGACAGCTGATATATAATAGGTTGTGTCATTCAAGGGCATTAGAATATCTTATAGTAGAGACTGCAGGCACTTTCAGTGTTCCATTCAGCATTCATTTGACCTCATCTACAGTGTTTTATCCAGGTTTGTGACCTCATCTAATCCAAACAAGACAGATACTGATAAACTCGAGTCAGTTCACAGGAAATTTTATTCAGCCTGGAGAAGAGAAGGTGATCAAGGCAGGCTGATAGCAGCCTCCCTGTGCCTCTGAGGAGGTCATCAGGATCACAGAATCACAGAATCACTGGGTTGGAATAGACTTTTAAGATCATTGAGCCCAACCCATGCCCTAACACCTCAACTAAACCATTTAGTGAGTGCCCATCTTTTTTTAAAAAAACATCCAGGGGTGGTGACTCCACCATCCACTGGGTAGACAATGCCAGTACTTTATCACTCTTTCAGTAAAAACTTTTTCCTGACATATAACCTGAATTTCCCTTGGCACAGTCTAAGACTGTGTCCTCTTGTCCTGTCAGTTGCTGCCTGGATGCTTCACCACGGTGGACATTGGGAGGCTGAGGGACAATGGACATTAATTGAGGCAAGAGAGGCTCAAACTGGATGTAAGGAAAAACGTTTTCACCATCGTAACATCAGGCCATCAAGTGGTGGAGCAGTTGGTCCAAGGATGCAGGGCAGTCTCCCTTATTGGGGGCTTTAAGGTGAGACAGGACAAAGCCATGAGCAGCCTGATTGAATCTCAAAGCTGGCCCTGCTTTGAGCAGGAGATTGGATGAGACATCTCCTGAAGTCCCTTATAACCTGAACAATCCTATGATCTTGTATTATGAAGAAAATTTGTTTCTGATATTACCTCAATGCTTCAGTTAGTGGCAAGAAATTCTCACCTGTCTAATAATTTCAAAGATTCTCTCCACATACGAGATTTATTTTTCCTAATAAAGGGAATGTAATTGTAAAACTAAGGTTTGTGCAGGAGGAGGATGTAGGGCTCATGATAGGAATTCTCTACACCATACAATGGAATTCAATGCAGATTTGTATTTGCAGGGTGCCCCATGGCAGGAAGGAATGATGAATCTGACTCCATGTTCTTAGAAGGCTAATTGATTATTTTATGATACTATATTATATTAAAGAATACTACACTAAACTATACTAAAGAATACAGAAGGCTAAAAAGATAATAATGAAAACTCATGACTCTTTCCAGAGCCTTGGCACAGCTTGGCCCTGATTGGCCATTAAGTCAAAACAATTCACATGAAACCAATCAAACATTCACCTGTTGGTAAACAATCTCCAAATACATTCCAAAGGAGCAAAACACAGGAGAAGCAAATCAGATAATTATTGTTTTCCTTTTTCTCTGAGGCTTCTCAGCTTCCCAGGAGAAGAATCCTGGGCAAAGGGATTTCCCCAGAAATTTATGACTGTGACAGAATTCCCTGCATTGGAACAAACCAATATTCCATATACTAAAGTTAAATGAGCCTGGAGAATATGGAGAGAATTAAGTGACTGAGAGGTGGTATCTTTGCATTCACAAACAGGGTGATAAAACACAGTTGTGTCTCTTTGGGTTTTGGGGACCACCCCTTCATATGCACATTGTTCTACGACAGCAGCTTCCCCAGGGGTGATGATGTGCTTGTGGAGGGTCTGTGGCTGAAGCAAAAATATGAGTGTAGAGAACTAAATGCACGCCAAAGCACAGTTTATTACGGGAAACCTCAAGTCTTTTGTGACCTCCTCACAAAAAGTAACCAGGCTGGTTTTTTTCAATCTCTTATAAATGGTGTGAAACCAATTCATTTCAAATGGATGTTCTTAATTAACAATCCTCCTATCATTATGCTGCTAGCCACCTTCATTTAAACCCCTTGAGTTGGGAGGTTATCATAGATACATTGTGCTGCATGTAGAAATGGGTTTTTTACTTGTCTATACATATGCCCCAATGCACAGGAAGAAACTTCCAAAAGAATTACCAACTCTGACAGCAGAAAAGAAGTAGCTTTCAGGGCATACCTAGCCAAGAGCACAAAAAGTATTAAAAGTATTGCAGAGCAGAAGAAGCAAAACTATTAAATGTAAGACATTATTGTTTCTGACCACAGGCCAATATCACTTGTCTACAACCAAAAACTTGCTCTTCCCCAGAAATATTGAACGAAATAAAATGTTCTATTTGCCCTTCGGTTCTCAACAAAACTCAGGGGAACGCAAACTGTAAGAACAAATATTTTCTAAATCAGTATTTTTGCCAGCATTGAAGAAGGTGAAATTATATTAAAAAAAAAAGAGTTTGCTGTTTTGAAACTGAAGAAGAAGCGTCTGGTTAAATGATGGGTTATATGATTTCTTGCCATTTTTACTGCTGTTTCAAATCTCTGCATTATTAATTATTCTAATTGCCTGAGTGTGAATTTTATTTATAAATTATTACCATGAAAAATGTACTTTTTCAACAAGGTGATAAGTTTAAGTTTTCTCCATTGTATTCTGCCTTAACTACAAATTAGGGATAAATTGATATCAATTTATATCTCAGGAAGCTTTGCTGCTCATTTACTTCTTTTGCTTCTAAAACTAAATCAGTGTTAAGCACCATTCTAGGACCCAATGTATTGCTAGAAATGCTTGAATGGATTTTTAATTCTGAAGCACTGGTATAAATATGAATTAGCATCAATAGAAACACTCTACAATTATGTCAATGTGAACATAATCTGAATCTGACCTATTCTTTTAAAAGATGTAAAGCTCATATTGTAATTCCTTTTGTCAACAGAAAAGTCATTGCCCAGATCACATTTTAATTAACCACCCTGAATTCCCTTTGCAGATTCAATTAAGGAAAGATATTATTCTTCTCTTCTTGTCCTAAGCTGTCCTTCAAAGTGACAGTGCAGTTTGCTGAATATGGATAATATGGATAATAATCCATATTATCAGTTATGGATTCTGAGGAACTGTTCTAGGAGTTGTTTGGACAACATTTCATAATTATGAATAAAATAGATGATTAGAAAAAAGGGGGAAAATACATTAAAATGTTACCATTTCCCTTAAAACTAAGGGTAAATAAGCACAGAACTGGGGAAGGACTTCAGCAATCTTCTTCACACTTTTCTTTCCCAGTCCCCACATTTAGTGTTCTATATGTGCAGTAATAGCCCTATACAACACTTTTGACATTCCTAACTGCCTCTAGAATTGCTGAAATAAAAAAGCCAGAAGAATCAGAACCAGAAATCTAAAAACATTGATTTACTCAGCTAAATATTGGGCCCAATACTCTGTAATGAGTGAATTGATTCCTGAATATTTTGTGAATATTTTATATTATTGAATATGCGTTGAATTCCATTCAACGCATATTCAGTCACTATAGATCACTCCGTAGTTATGATGTAAAGAAAAGGCTTTTACCTTTTTCGAGTGTGTATCCTCTGTCTTTTCCCAAAGTCCTGAATTCTTTCTCTGTGATTTCTTTCAACCAGACTTGGATAGTTACCAATACTCTGCTTAACATATTTTGTTTTCTGTCACATCTCCTTATTTTCATGTTGACTATTTGGAAGACTTTGATCATCCCCAGAAAAAAATGCAGATATTTTTCCTTTAATTATTATCCCAGTGTTATAAGAACTGATATAAATACAAGCAGTCATTTCATTGCATCTGCAGGCAAGTAGATAATTCCTGATTCTTAGTATGAGGTGCTACTTTTACAAATGTTAGCAAAGGTAACAGCAGTGCCAGGTTTTTCCCAAATAAAATAAAATAAAATAAAATAATAAAATAAATTTCTCATAACAATAGTTTGTAAAATTTATTCCAAAATTCATAGTGATTTCTGAAGGTAATGTTATGTTATATGCACATTGCATCACAAATCTCAAACTATTATCACAGGAATCCCATCATTTCACAGTATCAAGTTCTTTGCACACTTTCTTTGTTGAATATATCAAGAAAGTCCCATCATGTACAGCAAATCAGGCCCTTGGAATTATACTTGTTGCCAACCATTAATCTCTTACTCCAATCCATTATCACTTCAGGGGGATAGTGTAATTCAGCAGATATAACCAAAGCAAAGTACGGTTAAGATTTGCTCTATAAAGGTGCAGACAGGATTTAGGTTTGCTTGTACAAAATATTTGATATTTGGATTTTAAGTCATGTTCATGTTCAGTGACACTAAAATTATACCAAAACAGGAAATCAAGAGGCTTTAAAAAAACATAATTCTTTATGCTCAGTTTACAAGGAGATCAGTATTTTTTGTTGATGGTTTGGTCCTATGGTTTATGCATTTATCTTCCTGGATTGGACCAGGACAGCTTGAGAAAATATAGGACAGCAGACAACTTGGTTAACTGTATAGGAGCCCACAGATCCGTGAGTTTGGAATTTTGAACCACATATTTTATAGATAAATTACATTTTAAACAGAATAGAAAATATACATTGTTTACAGTGTGTATCATATGATAAATGCTTTCTTGGAAAACTGAAATGTTTGAATTCAGCATCTAGAGATAGAAAAGCAGTCAAAAATTGAGGGAAACAGCATTACACACAGCTCTTAAATCTCTTGTAATAGCTAAGACAAATTGTCATCACTAATTAGATCAGCTTCAAGAGATTAAACACCAAAGCTTATTTTTCCATGGTGTCTAGTCCATTATAACAGCTATTTGTCTCCTTCTACCAGCAGGACTGGCCAAATAAATTACACCAGCCATAATTTACTAATGTTTCTTTAGTCTTTTCTGAATTAGGAAGAGAGGCCCACAGTCCCAGAAAGTTTATATAAAAACTTTTGCCTTGATGGGGTTTTGATGGGACTCTGAGGAGGTTGGAACCTTGAGGTAGGACTAATTTTATCTGCAGAATGAACACCCCCAAACCACTAAAGTAATTCTGACTTTGATATTTTGTTACAGCACAGACATCCCACTAATAAATACACCAAATGCAGGTCTTATGATGCAATAAACAAAAGTTTGGAAAACAAATCTTCCCCCTGCATTCCATTTCCTTTCAGAATGAGCTCTCCTTCCAGATGCTCTGGAGCCGAGCAGCTTGCGCTGCTTCCTGGGTTGCAGCAACCCTCAGAGTCTCCCTCTGGGTCTCTAGGAATGCATCCTCTCCTTGACCTCTGAGGCTTGGATCTGCTCCTTTCCACAAGCAAGACATGTGCTTTGTCAGGAGTCTTTCCATGTGTGTGCGGACATTGCAATCTCCTCCTCTTCCTCCCCACAGTCCACCTGACCCAAACTGCCGCAGCCAGGAAAAGCAGAGGCAGCCCTTCTGCTGGTCTGTCACACCATTTCAAAAAAGCAAGAAGAAAAAAAAACCCTCAGCAACCACAAAATAGAGACTAAGACAAGAAAAAAACCTCAGTTTTGTCATCTATCAAGCAAAAAGAAGTCAACATTGGAGGCAGTCTGTAATGCTTCCATCCAAACTGCAAAGTCTTTCCTGGTTCTCTGGCTCAGATGTGCATCCTTTTCATTTTCTTACCTCCAGTAAGACCTGAGGTTGTAGGGCCCTGAGTAAATATATGTATTGTAAATATATGTATGGCAGTAAAAGATCTCTGTATTGTATTGCCCTGATCCTAGTTTTTGTAAATGGGCTGCAGCTGTGACGTCCTTGATTGGGCAGCAGCTGTAGCCCGTGGAGGTAGCTGGGATAAAAGGGGGTGAGGCATTCTGAGAGGGCTGGAGAGGAGTCCTGGATGAGAGGCAACACCAACACTGTTGTGATGATTACAACATCTGGTGACCCCGATGTGATAGAAGATCTGCAGCCATAAGCAAACACTGAGAGGAGGTATGGGAGAAGACAGCAATGCTGCTGTGAAGATTACAACATGGGGTGAGACCTGGATTGGTGAACCCTCCCTAGGCCCTGTTTCTGGGGAGACAGGATGCAAATACACTGGTTCAGGCCAGACTGGTTCAGGCTTCTGCTCATCCTCATCTTTCAGAGTGCGGATTGCACTGTCATAGTCCAGAGTAAGGATGATATAATTGGTATTAGGCAGTACAGAAAAGAGCAGATGGATAGATCTTACAAAATAATTAAAACATGCCTACCTCTTGTCTGATCTTTTAGTCACCTCTCACAGCCATTGATTAATTGTCTGTCCAGCTCAAGGCACTTCTACCTGTTGTCATGACTTCTGACTGCCTCCTAAAATAATGAAATACAAGATTGATTCTAATCTGTGCACAGGGAAAACAAAGCGTAACTTCAAAACGTTTCTATTTCAGAAAAACTCAGTGGAAGAGGTGGCTATTACCAAATGTATAGCATTTTGAAGGAATGAAGGAATTTTGAGTTAAAGTTCTCACCTGAAGCAGGAACAGTCCCTGGGATGTGCCAGAACAGTCTGTTGGATGTTGGGAGAGAAAATAAACAAGAACCAGGAATTGAACCCTTTTGATAATAAGAATGGCTCTGTTATATAACCATCCCTTATCTTTTTTGTAAGCTCAAAAGCCTCCATGGTCTCTGTAAGATTTCCAGAACTGTATCAGTTAGGATAATCTGCACAAAAGTGAGGAATTCCAAATCCCACTTTCTGTAGTTTATCAGCTTCAACTTTGATTAACGTGAGACCTTTCCTCTGCTGGGATTCCCCATGGCCTGAGTGATGCTGGTCCATACCCTGCTCCTCACTGCTTCAGGTTTCTGTCTGTGTCTTATTATTTAGGCACTCAATATACAAAATAGACACATCATGTCTTTACAGCCTTTCTGGTGGAAAGGTTTTTTCCTTTCCGTGTTTCCTTCATGTACATTGTGAACTCTTTCTGAAGTGACCTTTAAAATCCATTCAGACCTAGTATTTTTAATCCATTGTAGCAAATATCTTGGCAGACACCAAGTCATTCATGCCCAAAATGTCAAAGATTAATGTGTTTTTCTACAGAGAATTTCCATATGCCACATGTGTGATTTTTCACTAAAACCCACTGTGGTACTGCCATTCTGAAGCCATTGAGAGCATTTAGGGTATTTATCAGCTTCTATCAGCCTTTAATGAAACAGATTTCATTATCCAACTTTTGCTTTTTAACAGCTGTTCATAAACTTCATACATTTCTGAGGGGATAAGGATCTTTTATCAAAAAATAAAATTAAAACTCCATTGGTAGCTGTTTCCAGGATCTGTGGACATGTTCATTTCACTTCCCAGTCTTCTCATTCCTCAAGGGAAATCCAAGACAGAGATCAAACTGGAGAACATAGAATAAGTCCCACCTGTTAGTACTCAATAAAGTGAGACAGGATTTCTCTAGAGAAATTACAATAAAAGCATGTGGTAAAAGAACAAAAAATTATATTTTCTCTTTTAAATTGTAAATTTTTAAGTAGCTCCAAGATAACAAGTATATATATCAGCATACTAGGAAGATTTTTTCTTTTTAAGTGACCTTCTATTTCCAAAATGTCTAGAGATCCTCTTTTCTGTATAGAAGCAGATGCAACACAAAGAAATCAAACAGCTGTGATTAAAAATATATTAATCTTGCCCCCAAGTCTGAAAGCCCTCACAGATTTAAAACTGGAGGGAAAGAGACCCCATGAGAAAAATTCTAGGAAATCTTATAAATTTAGCTAATTAAACTGTGACTATTCTCACTAGTTTTAAATCAAAACTGCAGATATATTTTTTCAAAGTACTTTTTAGACAGGGTAATGTGGAATTTTAGGTTTGGACTTGTAAATTATCTACCAAGCTATACTAACAGTGTAAATGAAAATATATTATAAGAGCAGATATACTGAAAAGGCAGCCAAAGTATTAGCATACACAATATTGAAAGAAAAAGGGAATGGTATACTTCTATAAACCCACCTCCTTCGATTTATACATCAGACTCGAAGAGTGAGATGGGGCATATTAGGATATCACAAATTATTTTGGCAGTGACAGATGGAAAATCTCTAGAAGGAGCTTCATTTTCTAGAGTGAAGAAATACCCTCTGAGCCATCCACAGTGTTTGGTACAAGTCCTGAAGGCTCCAGTTTTCACTCAAACATAAATGTAGGGAAAGGATGTGGATTAAGACATCTCTTCTCTTGGGAGCGTGCCAAGAAAAGCCTGGAAATTTATTGTAGTTATCTCACAACTGAAGTCCTAGAAAACTTTTAAAAAACATACATAAATACATGAAATTCAGATAGAAAGAAGTATTTTTTATTGTCTTATAGATTTTTATATTGAGTTACTGTTGTCTGACCCTATTCAGTTCATGTGGGTGTTTTCAATAGCTGTTGTTTACATCCTGCATTTTTAACTCTGATGTAATGATTCAGAGCATGGAAAGGTTATTGTGGTAACAATGAACCTTCCTTCTTTTCCAGCATCTTTTTGCTGACCTCTCTTGAGTAATGCTCATGTGTGTTTATAGTTTAAGTGTGTCAGCATTACCAAAGCACAAGAAGGGAGGAGATCTGTATGGCTTAGGAAATGCTGCTCAAATGCAGTTGTCAAAAGAACTGTTTGCTGTGTGCTTTGTTTTTGGGGGTTTTTTTGCATATACAGGCATAACATCTCATATTTTGGAAAAATTAAAATATTTAAGTTAGAAATATCAGGTTACAGAGCACCTCTCATGTGTCCATGATATTCCTCTGGAATGTGTAAGAGTGACAAAATTAATTTATTCAAAAGAATGAATGAAACTCTCAATCATATTTTTTCTTTGAAATTTTAATCTCCTTTCATCTTATTGCATGAAAGTTTAATTTTGTTTTACTGATATACTTAATAACATTGAAATGATGCATTTTTTCTTCCATTCTCTCATAATATGGAAAATTCATTTAAGTGTGAGAGCAGTGCAGTAGATGGAAAATTATTGTTTTCTCTCATGAACTTGGCCTAGAAATGGAGAATGTTTACTCAAATAATCCCAGAATACAGCAATATTTTCAGACTGGACAGGTGCTAAGTATTTTGTTTTGTTAAGCTGGCTAACCTTCCATAAATCAGTAAATCTCTTCCAAGGTTAGTTTTAATAGTTTCTGTCCAGGTTTTCAGTGAGCTATTCCAAAACAATCCTGCCATACTTTTCAGATGACCAAATCTGCTTACTAATGCTAAATTTTCAAGTAAGGACATCAACATGCTCTACTTTTTCAGGGCAAAATTCCATTACTTTTACACTTCTTAGATTGTTGTGTTTCTAAGAATCACAGGGTGAGGCTACATCAACGTTTTAGCTCGGTTGTCAACTTTTGAAGCAAATTCCCTGATTATTCCCATTTAATAATGGGGTTTTTTGTATTTACTGACTGGTCTTGGATTCCCACACAAACTGAATTTTGGAATGAAAGTGAGTAGGAGGTGATCTTTGGCAAGCATGAGTAGAACTAGACCAGCAATAAAGCCTCCTGATATGTGTGCCAGCCAGATCCTTCTTACAAACTGCTTCATTTTATTCATTTGCTTATATTGGTCTGTGCTACTTGCACATGTGGACACTGTTTTTAAATGGGCTTTGATTTCACAGACCCTCACAAGATGTAGAATCAAATTCAAATACAATTTAGGCACTTAAAATGTCATTAAAATGTATATAGGACTTAGAGATAGGATCATCTTTGGGACTTATGAAAATTTCATTAATTGGTTATCTGCATTCTTAACTGCTAAAGTATCTTCAGAATTCAGAACCTTCTATTTCTGTGATGCACTTCCACTTTCTAAAAATAAGTATAAATAATAATATCCAGTTTGACAGGATCTGATGAGGATAAATACATCAAAAAATTGTGAGCTGCTCAAATTATGGAATGAGAGGGTTGAATCATAGATTGCTTTCATAGCTGAGATCAAGGTTAAACAAAGGCTAAAGCTCTGCATACATGATTTGCAAATGCATTTATGCTAATGGCATGATGATCTTAATGAGATGATCAGCTGCATATCTGACTTTTGATAATAAGTCCTAATGTGACTTGCTAATCAATGTCAGGTATGGGAATAGAATGTAGAATTCCTGACTTGTGAATCCCTGCACTAATTGCTAAAGCAGCCTGCCTCCCCAATGTCATCCTTCATTGCAGAATGTTCCATCTCCTCCTTGTACTCATATCATGAATTATTTCAACAGACTTTTGTAGCTCCTCAGTCTGGCAAGAGCAGAAGAATCCACTATAATCATATTTTCTAGCTTCTAAGTAATAAGGACCCAAAACTTGCTATTTCATAGTGGGGAATTTATTTTTTTTTCTTACCATAAACTAACATGAATATTCTTAATTTTTTTTACTGGGCTGTTGAATGTTCTTTTCAAAGACACATAATTTTGACTTCAAGATTCCAGATGATTATGAGTTTGTCACTTCCCATGAGAAGAACTGTCAGTCATTAATTGCCCTCCATCTAGCAAGATGCTCAAAAATAAGGTCAGATTCATTATGTTTTCCAAAGTTGCATTTAATTGGCAGTTTATATGTTTCTGACTTCTGCTTTCAGCCTCAGTAATATCTTGTTATGCCTTTAGATGCTAGATTAAACATTCCTACATCTCAGATCATGGATTGCTGTATAAATCAGACTATGGAAGAAAAGTAGTCACTTTAATCACATTGCTTAAGCCACTGTAGGAAGTAATTCCAATCGCTAAGAAAATAATAGAATTATTTTCGCTTCAATTCTTTCGGTTTTTCTCTTTAATTTAGAAATATTGCAGACAAATCCTAAAACACAACTATTACAAAAATGTGTTTTAAACTGAAAGTGAAATATTTTCCTGGATTGCTTTTCCTTTCCTAAGGACAATCCTTGTATTCTATACCTGAAAACAGGCAAGGAAAGGAAAGAAGCCATTTTTCCTTCTTGAAGCTAAAGTGTGTAATTTTCAGCTGTTTATTTGGGTTTTGTCAACACATCAGAAAACCATCTTAACAACTGTGATTCCTATTAATTAGCTCACTGGAATAAATACAGCTGTCAAAGCAAAATAGGGTATTGTGGAATTTCCACACACACGATAAATCATTACCCCTTCAAAGGATAAATGTTAGAATTAATAAAATTTTAAAAGTAGATGAAGCTGATATCTCGCACTGACAAAAGCTTAGATCCTGCACACTGAATCTAATTTTTGTTTACAGAAAGTATTGCATGAACTAGAAGCAAAATTTCATATCAGGATGATGTTTGTATATAAAATTGCTCCCAACTGAGAATATTAATGTAAAACTGAGGCATAAGGAGTTAAATTACTGAAAACACAAGATTTATTTTTTTTTTCTTCTGAATGCATAGTACTACATACAATGGTGCGTGTGTGGTAATATCTGCAAAACCCAAAATCTATTAAAATATCTGCTGTTCCTGTATTTAATTTTATCTCTACCAAATTAAGTGTTAATAGATGGTGGCCTAATTGTAACATGATGTTTAATTTTTCATCTTAAGCAAAATTTTACTGTGGGGAAGGGGAAAACAGCAAGATGTTTCTCATTTAAAAAGTGCATTTTTGCTGCTGCAGCTGCAGCTTTGGCTTCATTTCATAGTTAGAACTCCCAAAGGGCACAGAAAGAACAGTAACAGCCACTGTGGCCCCAAACTTATCACCTCCTAAATACAAATGGAAAATTTAGACAGCAGGAAAATTAAATGTGGTTTCTCTTCTAGTAAAAATATTTCACTTAAAAAAACCCCAAGAAACCCCAAAACAACACAAAAATAACACCTAACACATTAGATTATATAGTCAGACCAATGTCAGTGAACCAAATTCTAGAAAATAATGTTTTTAGTAATTTTGAGAATGTTGAATTTTCTGTTTTTCCCCTTGTAACACACTTTTCTCCTTTTCACCAGGGAAAATCTTCTGATAAAGAGCTGCATGAGCAGAAATTCAGCTCCCACAGGGGAGGAAAAAAAGAATTCTTTTGAACATGTGCACACGTGTACCAAAAGGTTCCATCACGATAGCAGGAACATCCACAGTATGGATTATGGAATAACATAAGAATGTTCACTTATTGTGAACTCTCTGCTCCTCACCTTTGCCCTGCTGATGAATCCATTCCTCTTGGGATGAGTGGAACAGACTCTCAGAAATCTGCCAAAAGCAGCAGTTCTGAGAGACTGAACAAAAAGATGACTTCCAAAATGAAAGTAACTGGCCAAAAAAAGATCTATAGGGAAGTTTTGTAAAGTAAGGGAAGGGAAGACTGCTGCCTTTCTTTTTCCAAATGCAAGATTCAGTTCTTAACATTTTTGCCTAATTAGAACACATGTAGTAAAATAAATTTTAAAATCCTGGCAAAACAAAATACTACAAACAATAGGGTGGAGAATGGAAAAGTATGAGCAGAGATAAACAGCCTTAATCACAGCTCTTAGCTGTGTATTGGAAACTTCTCAGTGTTACACATTTAGTTTATAAATTTGAATGGAATAGAATGAAATCATATGTTAAATAATAAATGAACCACTGAAAAATAAATTCTGATGACTCCGGAAATAAAAATGTTAATAACTTCAATAAGAAAAGGTCAATAAGTTTTATTTAGCTAGAATGAAATCACATTCTAGCCTGTATTAATACATCTTATAATTCCAGGCACTAATATTCTAGAGAAGATACATTTCTGTTAGTTTTATTCTGTTACAGTGTGAAGAAAAGTCCCATGCATTGTCCTTCCAGTACACCCTCAATCAAACAGGGAAGATCTGAATTATGTTCCTAATATTTACAAGGCTAAGAAAAGAATGCATACACTAAAATTTATATTTTCTAAGGATTAAAAAAGATGGCCGATTTTAAAATCCTTCCTTCCAGAACATCTCCCAGAGGCAGACACATTTCTGCAGGAATTAAACAGAATTATTTTGTATATAATTAAAACTCTGAAATCATTGCTTACTTACCAAATTTGACCTTGGTGCTTAGTGATAACAAAAGATGTAATACCTCCTTTGTTCATCCATTATAAACACATATCAAATATTGCAGGGGGAGCATCTGGTTTTAAGAGGCACTTACTTTGGAATGACAGACCAGAGATGCAATGTACTGAAGTGATGCATTCTGATTTCTATTACTGGCCCTCACAATTATCATTATCAGTATCTCTGTAGTGTGTTTTTCCTATTCTGCCAAACAAACCATATTTCTGTTAATTATATGACTAAATTAGTCATTCCAAAGTTAATCCCTCCTAAAGCCATCAGCAGATGTTCCTTTATAACCATTGATGTCATTCCCTGAGTGACTGAGAGGGAGGCATTGCTGGAGTGCTATGAGAGAATGGTGACTTTGGTGTTCTTGTCTGACTTTAGTGTGGCACAGGGGAGCACCTGCCCTGCCTGCCTCAGACTGGCTCTGCACAGGCAGGAGTTTCCAAATTTCCCAAAGGAAATTCACCCTCACTGAAAACACATGGGGCAAACAGCGCCGTACCCTCCTCCCTGTGTCCCTGCCCAGTTAAACTGCTGCCTCTGGAACTGCAGACTGGTGAAATTCATGCCATCTTTTCTCTGCATCTGGTCACAATCTGCAGGTCAGATTCCCTTCTTCATCCTCGTGATCTTGTTTTGTGCTTCTATGTTTTGTGTTTCTGTGAGATGAGAGGCCTGCCCAGTCTGTCAGAAGAAAAAGGTGTCTCTGCATGGTGAATAATATTTAGCACCTTCCACAAGTGCTCTCCCAGGCAAGTGCTGCAGTCACACGAAGCCTGAGGTAAATGTTCTTACACTGCTGATGCTTATTTTGAAGTCAAAAATAATAGTTAAGTTATCTCACTTATGAGATCAATGTAAGCATTTAATGCAATATTTTTAAAATATGGAGGACGCAAACAATGCAGAGAGGCAATGAGAGGAAATGGGATTTATTTGAACTTCCAGCTCCATCCTTTGAGAATATAGTGTCTTTTCTCCTCCTTGCTGCTCCATCAGTCTGTACCACAATTTACTACTGGAGAAAAAAAATTACTGTTTTCCCTCTAAATAGCTATCATCATGTTCTTTCTCTATAAATCCTAGTGAGATCCCTGGTGGTGGCATAACAGTTTGCAAATACAGAAAGTGATATGGAACAGCTTCATTTCCCCAGCATATTAAAACTACAGTTGTCAGCATTTAATGTCTCTGATATCCTTAACCCCCTACAAGTTGTAGAATTAGCTAAAGCTTTGCCTCCAGGTATCCCATCAGGATGCTCCAATACAGAGATTTACATTCAGTGGAACTCTCTAGGAGTAAAATATCTTTTTTGACATACCTAATGCGTCATAATAACTGCAAATTTATTGTACCAAGCATTAACCACTTTCTCCTTCATACATGCCTGGAGCAAGGAAGAAACATCACTATTACCATAACTGAGCTACACTGAATGAACAAATATGCAGAAGCCTTACTGCACACTTCAATCATTTGCATTATTTTTAAATGATATAATTTTAAAATGCGTTCATTTTAGAGCCATAAATGAGAATGGAGCAGATGGTTAGAGCTTAATTTAGAGTAATTTGTCTATTAAAATACACTGCATTGCCATTGAGTCTTTGTTGTAGCACTAACTCATTACAATGGAGTTGTAATTTATGGGGTACAGGGAAAGGTATTGGACCTTTAGGAAAAGTTTACAATCTTAGAGTATTCACTGGGAGAAGTGAACACAGATAAGCATTTCTGTACAAAATTATTAAGAAAAAAATGGGAAAAGCAAAAATAATAGAATTAAAATTTCCAGTCCTTTCAGAACTCCCAGTGTTCATACACAGAAAGGATATTCACATGCACAAATAAATGACCTTCTTTATTTAATTTTAATAATGGATTTCTTCATTTGCACTGACTTTTAACTGTTGAAAAATGTAGAAACTTACAGCTTCACATTACAGCAATAAAGACTTTTATAAATAACTTTTTAGAAATATTTTGAATAAGCAAGTTTATGCATATTAAAATTCATTACTGTATTGTTCTCTGCATTAAAAACATATTTTAAAGCTTTTTCATCCTAATACAAAAGCCCAATAAGGCTGTTAATGTGTTCAGTCTGTATTAGAATTAATTTTATGTTCATTATCTATCTGTAGGGGAAATGAATGAGCAACAGGGAGGCAAAAAGCACACATGGGATACAGCGATTTAGGTTAATCAAAGCTAAAGGTAATGTGAAGAACTTTAAAGGGACATAAAATATAAAAAGCATAAGTTTCTTCCAGAGAAAATTCACTGCTGTTAATGTCAAACTGGTAATAGGTGAAATAAATCTTTTGGGTTTTCATATACCTTCCCCATATCTAAATTATTTTTTCATTTCAGAAAGGAAATATTTCTGTAATTTTGAGTAGCAAAATCTTTTCCTTCATACTTAGAGGTTGCTCAAAAGATGGTGATTAAACACATAACTATTTCACAAATGAAATTATGTAGAAAACAATACTAAATCTGTTATGAAGCTTGTATCGCATATACACATTCATAAAAAACAGATATGTGTGTATATTTACATATATTTATAACTTCTTATATGAATATGTAGTGCTCATATCTGGTTGCAATGAGAGAACACTGGCAATCGTTAAATATATTTAAAACTGCAGTACCTTGTAACTTGTACAATTATTTAATTGTGAAAAAATATTGGAATAATTCATCAGGGGTGGTGCTAGGTTGACAAGTTCACGTTGTGGAATCCCAGAATGGTTTGGGGTGGAAGGAGCCTTGAAGAGGAGCTGGGTCCAACCCTGCCACGGGCAGGGACACCTTCCACTGGAGCAGCTTGCTCCGTGCAAATTTACCACATCAGGAATTGTCTGCCACAAGTGACTGTGGCAAGGAGAAAACAGAATTTTAGGACAGAAGAGTTCAGTTAAGTGGTTTTTCCGCAAACCAATAATACCCACAAACCCAAAGGCAATTGGATATGAGAAAAACCCACATATCCAAAGGCAATTTCTGATTGAGATATTTTAGAACAATGCTCCTAAAAAAGAGCTGCTGTGCAATATCAATTTTTCTAGCTTAATATGAATGTGTTCTATTTGATAGGAAAGTATTCTGCTCTCCAAGCTGACTGTATAATAAATTAAAGCTTTGCTGAATTTAGAAGATCACACATAAATATTATTAGCATAAAATGGAAAAAAAGTGAAAGGCCAATCCATTCTACAAGGTTGCAAGTTTATTTTAAACAAAACACTAGTTAAATTTCATATAATGGGAGTTTCAGTTGGTGACAAGAGCCTCATGTCCTGGATTGCATGAAACTAGAAGAGGGAAAAAACAAGATAACATTGTGTGATTTCCTCTTTCACATTACTCTGATCTTGCCAAATCTGCATCTTCTCAAGCCTGCTCCAAAACCATGACTAGGTGTCTAATATCCCCCATGGCTTCTATCTAATTTATACAGTACATTTTATAAATTAGTGGATAAGTTTTTATCTTTTTGTCAAATATCCAAGCAATTACTGAAGTGCAAGGCATGGGTGATGACTTTTGGGTAATGTAGTAAGAGAAACCATTTGCAAAATTTTATATGTAGTAAGATCTTTAATTTTTAAGTAGAAATGAGCAAAGAAGAACAAACAAACCCCAAACAGCAGAACATGATGAACTAAGGAAACAGTATTTTCATGGTATGCATAAAGTATTTTAATAAGATGGTGATAAGTACTAATTTTTGAAAGTGTATAAAAATCAAGAGAGTCAGAAATCTAGTCATATATCCTAGCATAATAATTTTAGAGTTAGGATCAAATATTTCAGTTAATCACCAAAAGCATCCCTTCCACTTTGATTTTCTAGAAAAGCAGACTTTGTTTCAATTTCTTTTAAACTGGATGTATAAAACAAAGTCTCTCACAGCTCAGTTCTGATTCTACCTACTGACTACAAAGGGAACAAAGGGGGTAACCAGCTGAGACTTAAATATCTGACTTCTGGGTTTCTGAACTTCTCCAAAACCAATTCTGCCCTGTCAGTTTTAAAGCTGTGATTGTGTTTCATGTCTTGCTTGCAGCATAAATAAATTCAAGCTTTCAGTGTCCCATTTCATGATGGCATGAGCTCCAATGCAAACTGTTCTGCTGTACCAGGAAACTGTGGCACACATCTGGCCCTGCAGCTGGCACACACAGGGCTTGGAGCTTCTGCATGGTGACATATTGGGGGTTCCATGCTTTCCTGGAAAACAGCAACTTCCACCACAAATTCAAAGATCTGAACTTCACTGAGCTTGGCTACAGGCTACTGGGTATTTTACGTAGAGTTTTTAATACTATATATGTGCATGTAGAAACATTCTGGTAGCACATAAGTAACATTTTCAAGCAGTAATCATGCAATAAACTGAAGATTTCCAGCTGCATGAGATCCCTCTATATCAAAGAACATGTTGTGTTTTTGTCAAATATCACTTAGTTTCAACAAAGCATATTCAACTATACTTTTGGAGCCTGTGCTTTTCCAAATTTGAGATAATTTCCTTAATGGTGGTTCTCTATAAACAGAAAAATAAGCAACATGAAGTGTATTAGATTATTTTCAGAAAGATCAAAAATATT
This sequence comes from Melospiza georgiana, assembly GCF_028018845.1. NCBI lineage: Eukaryota > Metazoa > Chordata > Aves > Passeriformes > Passerellidae > Melospiza > Melospiza georgiana. The sequence continues at coordinate 73,100,388 of NC_080434.1, forward strand.
GTCAATACTGTTCAATACATTTCATGAAAAATGCATTATGTGAAACAAGCCTGATATCATTCTATAACAGGACTAAATCAAGTCAGAAATTGAACTGTGCTTGGTTCAAACTCATTATACACCTGTGCTCAATTACTGCCTTCCAGTCACACTGAGAGCCTCTGATGAGAAATCCTGGATTCTGTAAGAGCAAAAATACTTTGATGGCATCTCAAAATTTGCAGAATTCCCGAATGAAAACTGTAATCCTCTGGCAGCTGGCAAGACGTTTTTGGTTTGTCACATTGCCTGCATTGGAAGCCTTGGCAGTGGATTCAGGGAGGGCTGGGAGGAGGCTCTTGGCTGTCCCAGTATTAAATCCAACCCCTGAAAGTCAATGGGGCTGTGTGGATGCTGGCTGCATGCCAGGACCCCACTTTGTCCAGGGTCTGCTCTGGACAGGGTGAACATAAAATCAAACAGCAGCAATGAAAGGATGAATACCAGTCCTTAATGCAAAAAATAGTGATGCTGTGAAAGGGCATAAAAACCAAAGCTGTTTGTTCACCTATTAAACATTCCTCCCCTAAACTCCTAGTGTCCTATGTACTCCTGCTTTCCAAAGGTATCTAGAAACAAATCCAAGTACAGACAGATTCTGAACAAGGCAAATGGAAATTCTTTCTGCCCTGGAAGATGCAGTGTTGCAGGACTATTCATTGTGGAGTGGTCAGCACCCCTTCAATGGGCTTTGAAAAGTCAGGGTTTCATTTGATTCCTTGGAAGAAACCATAAATAAATGCTCTGTTCTTTTCTCTAAGGAGTAACAACACTCTAAACAGTGACTAATATAGAATTGCACCACAGATTGTTTCTGAAAGCAATAACATTTTTTATAATTTTAATAGAAATTCATTTTTCTGTATCTCACTAGTAAAAATGATGGCTCCAGATGATTAAATTTGAAGCCTGTGTAAATATTCAGAAAGGTTTTATAAAAATGAAACCTTTTCACCTAGCCAAATCAGTGACATTTTTGCTTATTGCTTTGAAGAGCAACTATAGAGTAAGATTTATTTCAGAAATCTCTTAGAAAAGTGGTCAGGATAATGTTTCATGGAAAAAAATTAAATATAAGACCATTAACTACTGGTGTCCTCAGGCTCCCGACAATGTGGAATAATTTAAAAAATAATTAAGTAGTAGAAAAACTGAAAAAGCAAAATTCTGTTAGAAAAAGGAAGACTTTTAAGCATTGAAAGTAACTGAAATAGAAACTTTTCTTTGTCCTTGAAAATATTTGCTATTCTTTTTCCTAACCAGAATTCAAACTTTAAGTCTGAAACACAAGACTGCGACTCAAAACTTTGAGCAGGGCACCAAAATCTCTCCAAATAGAGACTTTTGTTCTCTGTGTACTCAAAAATTGGTATAGCCCATTAATTAACTTATTTAGATTGAATAGAATAAGATCTTATGCTCTGGGATTTTTAGGTAACGTCTCAGTCACTTGAAATGAGACTCAGCACTATTGACTGCATCCAGTGACCTGAAAATACATTTCCCCCCCAGCTTTTGCTAAAGTCTTCAAACATCAACCCACACAATTTTTATGACAATTGATGTTTGTCTGTAATGTGCATCACTCTAAAACATTTTACAATGCCCTGTATCAGCCCTGAAGAGCAAAGATAATTGAGAAAGCCAGCATGAAAAGTACAAATACTCTCAAAATACTTCATGTCTTCAATGTCTGCACCTGGTGCACAACACATACAAATAACTATTAGAGGTTATATTAAAGCTTTCTGTTACAAGTAACAATAAACTTTGATTTATCTATTCTATATTGGACATATAATTTTAAAAAATTATATTTTATAATTATATTTTTAGGAAATTAATGGGAATGACAACAGAGTTTGAAAGTCTTAACCCATTCCCCTGGAGAAGTGCTGCAGTCTCACTTTGCTCCCCTCAATAGAAAGTTTGGGGGTAGATAACTGACTCTTAAATGCTCCTAGAGAAGAAAAGAAATTACAATGGTTCTTCCTCTTTTGCATAGACCATAAGAATATCACTAAGATCCTGGCATCACAACACTATAAAATTTGGAGGTTGTTCAAGTGTCATGAAATTAATTTAAACACTTCTTAGCAGCTTTTAAATGTGCAATTCAGTACTTTCAGAATTGTGCTGGCTGGCCAAGCTATAACTGGAAGGAAGAACTTAGTAAAGGGAATAATTTGTTAAGAAAATTGAAAATGCCATCACTGTAAAATTCAGGTACCTTTTTTGATTGGTTGGTTGGTTGGTTTGGTTTGGTTTGGTTTGGTTTGGTTTGGTTTGGTTTGGTTTGGTTTGGCTTGGCTTGGTTTGGTTTGGTTTGGCTTGGTTTGGTTTGGTTTGGTTTGGTTTGGCTTGGCTTGGTTTGGTTTGGCTTGGTTTGGTTTGGTTTGGCTTGGTTTGGTTTGGTTTGGTTTGGTTTGGTTTGGTTTGGTTTGGTTTGGTTTGGTTTGGTTTGGTTTGGTTTGGTTTGGTTTGGCTTGGTTTGGTTTGGTTTGGCTTAGTTTGGTTTGGCTTGGCTTGGTTCGGTGTGGTTTGGTTTGGTTTGGTTTGGTTTGGTTTGGTTTGGTTCGGTTTGGTTTGGTTTGGTTTGGTTTGGTTTGGTTTGGTTTGGTTTGGCTTGGCTTGGTTTGGTTTGGTTTGGTTTGGTTTGGTTTGGTTTGGTTTGGTTTGGTTTGGTTTGGTTTGGTTTGGTTTGGTTTGGTTTGGTTTGGCTTGGTTTGGTTTGCTTCGGTTCGGTTCGGTTCGGTTTGGTTTTTTCCCGGCATTCCCTTGACATCTTTGGTTTTAATGGAATTCCAGCTGCCAGGTTTGTGCTGAAGTGCTCAGAGTTCAAGAGAGCTGAGATGTCTCTGTGCCTGCCTTATCTGTGCTGGGGTGGCATTGATGACCTAAACATTTTCTGAATTATTTTTGCTGTCAGGCAGCACTGACAACACACAAAATGTAGACAAAATTTGGCAAGCCTCTGGAGGGCTGAGTATTATTTCTTTGAAGTGTTCTTCTTGACACCTGGAAGCGCCAGTGCTCCAGATGCATCTGATGGAGCATCTGACACCTTGCTACCAATCCTCTCTAAGACAAATTTATTGCTTGGATGAAAAATAACCCAGCAGTTTCTGAGTCCCCCAAATGCAATGTTGAAGACATGCACTTCATCAGGCTCTGAGTGAGAAATGCTGCTGATTGTTTCTTTGACCACAGTTTGCTGTGTGTACAGTGAATATTACACAGTATTAGAGAGGATGTGGTGGGCAGGATGGGTAATGACCTGTTGTCATTATGGCCTGTTTGTCTCATCCCGCCTAAACACACTGGATCAGAAAGAGGTCACAGAAAGGAGAAGCAGATTTCTGAATCCTTGAAGAAAAACGATCACACTGAGCCTGGGGAATACTCTGGAATGAAGGTAGGAGGAGACACAGGGAAATGGGAGGTTCAGCCTGGAAGACTGAGAGGAACAGGAGGATCTTCCTGCGGTTGTCAGCAGAGCCCAGAGTGCTCAGAAGCAGTGAAAGGTTTTCCTAGAAACATAACTAACTTTGACTGGAGCATATGGCATTGAACCCATCTTAGTCACACTTTTGGGAACCCTGTGTTCCCCGGGGAGGCTGTGCAGGATAAATAATCGTCACCACCAGAAACCTCATGAATCATCGGGAACATAATTGAATGCATCATTACCAAAGGAAAAAGAGTGAAAAATTTCCTGTTCTGCTTTAGATTCTTTTTCAGAAACATCAATGCAAAAGAGAGAAAAATAGTACAGACTGCCTACATTCATATCAAAAGAACAAAGTACCCAAAACCTCTAAATATCTTGAGCTGCAAGGTATATTATTCTGCACATAACCATTTAAGAGTGACTGAATGCCCAGCACTCCTGAGGGTACTGCTTTTCAGATGAGCCAAAAATTGTCTCAGTACATAGACAGAGTTGGAAGAGAGAAATGTTGGCACTGGAAATAGAGGAAACCTCTGCTTGCAAAGAGTAATAAGGATATGAGCAAAGTATTCCATAGAAGAAAATGTCATCTGTGAAAATGCAAGAGGAAGAAGAACTGGTTGGGTAGCAGCTCCTCAGAAATAAAGCTGAGTTATTACAAACCACAAAGCATACTGGAATCAGTGATACACAATCACAAAATAATAGCAATCATTTGTTGGAACATATAGAGAGTCATACAAGATTATCTCCCGTGCCTCACCACTCTGAGGAGCCCTCACTTGGTGTACTGCATCCCACCCCAGATTTACTCAGTTCAAGAAAGCTACAGATTGGCAAGACTGCACATCTTGATGCCACATTACTTCTGATTCCTGACTGAGCTGTCTGCCCTTTGTTTGACAGGACACAGAGCTGCACTGACATGTTTTTAGAAACTCAGTGCCCAACACCAAAGAAAGCACAGCTAATACATGGCTAATACAGCTAATACATGTGTGAATTGTCTTCTAACCATAATTATCTCTAATTGATTACAAGGAACAGAAATTCTACATCATGTTTTCCTTTATATCCTCCTGCAGTTTTTTAAGTCAGCTGATGTTCAGCTCATTAAAATCTTCATCCTGCAGAGGACAGCTCATTGCCATTTGCTCCTCTCATAAAATCAGGGATTTTTCCTCTGTACCTTGCAATACTAACAGCTCATGAATAGCATCCAAATTTACACTAACCTTGCCAAAAAATTATTCATGAAAAGATCATCATAGCAACTGATCCAATTCAAGTATTTCTAAACCTCATTGCTTTGCTGGGGCTGAAGGTCAAGAAACAAACACTCAAGCACACTAGAAGTCTGGGCAGAAGAACATTGAGGAACTGAAGGTCAGCAAGTGCTTATCTCCTGTGAGACTAAATCCAAAGAGCCACAAGTCTCTCTATTCAGATTCAATTCCGTCTTTCTTGAATTCTTATAATCAAGCTCAAGCCTATCTTTTTTACATCCCCAGATACACTGTTCTTGCCCATTGGCAAATTTCAGACATTATCTCAGCTTTTCAGATGACATTTCCATGGATTATTATGCTGCAAAGCTGTCAACTTCTAGTGTTCATGGTCTCTCACGTGGATATTGTCCAACAGTTAATCTCTTCTTACAACCCCTGAGGAATTGGAAATATCAATAGAATATCCTGGAGCAGGTTCTGGAAAATTTCTCAAGTCTTTGAAAATATGGCTTACCAAAAAAAAACAAAACAAAAAACAAACAAATCTCCCTGGCCCCGTCAGCTGTTTCTCCTGCTAGAATAAAGATAGATAATTATTTCTGCAATAGAAGGTGGAAAAAAAACATCTGACCTAATTTATGGGCCATGGGCTGATAAATATCACATAAAGACTAATGATTGAAAACCTAAACAAAATTTTTTATTACAACAGGGTTAATAGCTATTAATCCAGTAAAATTAATGTTGACTTCCAGCTGCCTCCTGCAGACTAAGACCTCTTGATGTGTATCCAGGCTCCTTATGGTTTCTTTTATTTCCTTTTAAGTATTGCTTTTTGTGTTTCTGTTTTTTCACATGTTTTTGGTGAGCTGTTGGGACTACAAGTGACTGGAATGTGGATGGTGGGAGCCACATTGGCACTGCATGGACTTTGCCATCACGACCCTTCCAACCTGGTGATCCTCAAAGGGTTTCCTGTCAGTGGTGAAATCAGTGGGACTCGCCCCAATAATTCACATCCTCGGTGTCTGGTGGGATCACAGTAGTTCTTAATAGACATTAACTTTTACATTTCTCCTGCTCAAGCCAAATGGTACCCAAGACTCTTCTTTTTTGAGGCCCTCTGGCTGGTTGCCACTGCTCTGCTGGGATTTTCAGCCTTGCAGAGACGTTGCAGAGTGTTGATAGCATTATCTCAGGATCCACTGCTCTCCATGTCCTGGAAATTTTGCCATTTGCTATATTTGCACCAAAAGTGAATTTTTATGAGTAACTTTCAACCTTACCTCACAGCACAGGAGTTTCCAAAGCATGTCCTGTAACCATTCAGGCACACTTTGGTAGTGCTTTTTTACAGCCATTTTATAATAACTCTGAGATAGGATTGTAACTCAAATTATTCAACTACTCCAGGTGCATTTTCTAAGTATATTAAGTATCTACTAGCAATAAATTTGGCCTCCTAGTTTTTAGATTAAATTTTTTCTAATTTGCCATTGCAAGTCACATCTGTGATCTAATCATTTTGCGGGATAGAAGCATTTTAGTCATGATACTGGTTTCTGGTTTTTCTTAAAAAATTTGGGGATTGAGCACTTGACTATTTTGTGCTCACGAAATAGTGAGAACTTTTTGTTCTCACCAGTTCTAGGCAGCTCTGCTGAAAATTTCAAGGGCTGAAATGATGCCTCCGTTGTAGGCAGCTGCATCCATCTCTCTTAGCTACAACACTGAAGACATTCTGTGTTCTTGTAGGTTTGCAGACTGTGAGGAAATATTTCCAGCTTCATCTTGCCTCTAAGTGAGCCATTTCCTTGGTTTCCTTCTCTGTTGGTCCATGGGCTTCTCACCAGGAGTCTGCATTTGTCCCCTGGCTCCTGAGTTAATTGTCAATGAGCAACACTTGGCTTCAGTTCTTCAGTCTAATGTTGCTGTTCACTTGATATTAAATTTTACCTGGCTCCCTAAACCAGTAGCAATTGAGTTTACTTACTGGTCTAACAACAATCATAACAATTGAATCATTGGCATTGTTCTGCAAAACTTCATCCTCAGCACTTCCTTGTCTTCTAAAGTTACACTGAAGTTTTCTCCTTCCCTTTACAAGGCATCTTTGCAGCCTTGTTGGTTGTTACTTCTTCCCTCTTGAGACAGCATAACTTTAGAGGATAAAATTATTCCCTTTTCTACACATTGTGCTTTATTTTTCTAAAAGCAGGCAGTTTTTCTTTTTGCACATTATTTTCTACATAACATGCACCATGACAAACATGCCTGTCTTTCAGGTCACCTGCTTTCCTCCTTGATTGTCATGTTTTTGAACCCTTGTATTTTAAATTTATTATCTATATAATTATGTTGGTATTAATGTTCATTTTGTATTAATTCATTGTCTTGATCCTTTTATTTGGGCTTGTTTTTAATGTCGTGTTGTCTGGAATCCCACCTCTTGTGTACAGTTCTACTCCTAGCTAAGTATTTCTAATGTATTTAAGGTTACATGTGTATTTTGGATTTCTCAGCAATGAGAAGTCCCTTTTTTGAGCTCCTCAGTTGTGGAAGTGAGGCCAGTGTTCCTTTCTACTCTTATTAGATATGTATTGTTAAATGGTACTGTCTTAGATCCACACCCAATAAAGATGAGGCACTTTTCAGCTAATCCCTGGCAGAGGAATGAATGATTAATTAATTACCTGATGTGTACCAACAGGGTATTGGAGGAGTGGGCCTGCAGGTTACCTGTGCTGCATCCACACTGGGGGGCAAATTTCAAAATTCATTGGTGTGGACATGGAGCCTAGACTGAGAACAGCTTTGGAAAATCACTTTAGCTGCAGTACAGATGTATAATGACATAGATGACTGAAATTAAAGTCCTATATAAATGCCTTTTCTGGACTTTTAGGTGTGCTTCCAATTAATGGCACATTGCTGATTTGCCCTTTCTGTATTTTCCCTCATTTTCCTGTCTTTATCCCTCATTGACTTTGCACCAGACACCAGTCCTGCTTTCCTGTTGCTTTCTTGCTTGTAAAAGTAGGATTTTAATTAGAACTTAATAATTCCCAGGCATCTGAGACTTTCCCTGATACCTCGTATCTTTGTTTCCAGTGCTGATTTTTTTCCATTTACAGCATTTTTCTGTTTGCTGATGATTTTACTAGATTGGGCACTGTCACACTGTCACTTCATTTACTTGCTAGCTAGTTACTTGCTAGTGAGTAGCATGAACATAGGAAAACCCTTGTAAAACTAAAAATTTAGGCATGTAGGTAGCTGAAGATGAGTGAGATTATTTACATCTAAACTATCAACTCATCTGTAAGCTATTAATGCAACCAAGACCATTTTTGCACAACGCCTTGGATATTTTTCTTGTTCTTACAATATGCTTGCCTTAGACATTTGTTCTTCCTGTTCCTTTTATGAGTGGAGGCACTAAAATCTCATAAAATCCATGTGAACCATCACCTCCTACATTAAAGCCTTTCATATCCAGGGCTGCACAAAAGGGGAGTGAGCCCAGCAGGTCACACGAGGGAGGTGTCTCTGCTCTGTTCTGCTCTCATGAGGCCCCACAGGAAATATTCTCTCCACTTCTGGAGGGCCCAGATTAAGAAATACAAGATCTGTTAAAGGGGGTGAAGAGCAGGGCCATGAAAATGGTGAGAGGGCAGGAGCAGGTTTCCTGTGAAGACAGGGGGGAGCTGGAGCTGCTCAGTCTGGGGAAGACTCTGCACTTACCTTTTGAAATAAAAAGGGGCTTATAGGAAAAAAAGGAGAAGAACTTTTTACCAGGTTATGTAGTGACAGGATGAGGATCAGAGGTTTTATACTGACAGAGGGCAGATTTACTCTGGGTATAAGGCAGAAAGTGAGACTGGAAGGGCCTTTGAGCAACCTGGTCTAGTTTAAGTTGTCCCAGCCCATGGCAGAGGGGTTGGATTGGATTTTTGAAGGTCCTTTCTGACTTTAACCATTCTATGATTCTGTGATTCTCTGTCACCCTTTGAAGAGGTTTACAGCTTGCCCAGTCTTCTGAATGCTTGCTCAATTCCTTTCACACCTCCAATCGATCCAAACGGTTCATCAGGAATACTCTTGTCATTGCTTTGTGGTTTTTTACAATGAATTTTAGATTTTTTGAAAAGTGAACTTCATTGATAATGTATAAGTTTAATCAATTAACTTCGTATTGGAGTCCATCTCTGGGGTAGAGAGTGAGATTGGTAATAGAAGAGTTGCTGTCAAATGGGTCCCATCACCTGTGGTGCATCCAATCAAACCTTACAGCATTTCAGTCACTGTTTGAAGTGGACATTCTTCCACCAAGACCACGATTATGTAGATGGGATTCTTATTTCTCCTGACTGCAGCTCTTCCATTACATCAATAAGTGTTTATTGGAGCAGAAAACTGGACAAATGCCTGACATACTTAGTGCAAGTTTCTTAACCATAGCTCTTTTAAATGAAGCAAGGAGAATATATCCTTCTTGGACCTAGAGCTTTCTGAATTAAATTTCTGAATTTCCAAAACAACTTCAGTTTCCAATTTACCACTACCCTTTCTTTTTTCAGGGCATTGCAGTGTCATTTCAAATTCAAAATAAAAGAAAGTTGGAGACTGTAAAAAGTGAGGAACAGTTGAGTCAACTGTAAAAGAAACAAGTGTTATACATAATAGAAGCACACTAAATCCCACTGATTTCTGCATCAAAATTATGTCATAAATGTCTCATGCCACATTGGTTCTTTATGGGTACATCAGTAGTTTATTCCTCTTTATCCTAATCTTAAAGAAATAAAGTAACATGCACTGTTTTCAGTTTTGGCTGCAACAGATCAAGAAGGCTGAAGTTGAGCTAGAGATTATCCAGAGGATAGAAAAAATAATGAACAGAGATCTGGTGCAGTTTTTAGTCTTATTCTTGCTCTAGCTAAATTATTTTAAAGCATCTAAATATTCATTGTAGGCATTGCTAAAATTCATACACAAGTCTTGCATGGTATTTGTCACAGGGCAACAAAGCACAAACTATATCATTATATCTCTTCTCATCTTCCCAACTGGAATAAAAATATGTGGTTTTTTGATATTCCAAAGAGGCAAAATCTTTTATTATTTAATCTTGACCTCTCTTTTTATAGAATAGTGATATCAGTGGGCATAAGGAAAAGATGTATATAGACATAGATAACATAAGGAAAAGTTCTTAACACCATTTTCTTGACTGCAATTCTCCATCTAAAAGAAGAGGCTGTAAAAGTAGGAAATACAGAGACCTTGAGGGTCAATATAATGGCACAATAGGAAGTAACACATACCCAAAAGATGTACAGTACTATCATGAAAAAAATATAAATGAGAGTTTTATTTATAAATACTTGCTATTCATGCAGAATATTTAAGGCTACAAAATAAAAAGCCCTCTTATTAATATATTTGGTAGGAGCCTCAAAGTTTAGATGAGCATTAAAAGATAATAGCAATTTAACAGTTTCTAGGGTTCCTTAATCTCAGAAAAAGGAACGTGCTGTAATCATGGTAACTTTATTCTTGGGTCAGTTGTGTTTAAACAATATAGTCCAAAATTCACTTTACATATCTTTAAAAATGTGCAGCTTTCATATTTCTCCTGGTACATATTTTGCAACATTAGTGTTTTAAAGAGGCTGTTGTCACAACAAAGGCAGCATAAAGCTGAAAATATAATCTAATCAGGAGATATAGTGGAAACATTTCCTGTGAAAAACTTGAGGAAGGGGAGGAAAAAGCAAGGCAATGAAATATTATCTCCAACAACCAAACACAAGAATTGCAAGAAGACCAATTGCCTGAATCATTGCAGTTTGCAGATATTCCATTTTGGGCTACAGAAGTGCCTAGAGCAGTTACCATCAGTGATTTTGGTAAGGAAAATGTCAACAAGGAGTCTCCAACATGTGTCAAATTTAACACCAATTACAAAAGACAGCCAATTTCACATGCTAGATGAGATGCTGAAATATCTGAGGCATACCATTACCGTTAGTGGGTTAAAATTGCTTCCAATCTGCTTGCAGTTACATTTTTAATTTTGTTCAATTTTTCTAGCAAGCAAATCTAAAGTGTTTTAAAACTCTACCTAAAGCTAAAGCTTGCTTCTTGCTAAAGCTTGTCTTTTTTGATCTGGCCCGTAGTAAATTTTCATTTCTGCAGGTGTGGCACTCTCTAAAGCCAGGTTACCACGCCACAGCTCCATATTCAATACAACATTCAGGAGATAAAGGAAGTTTGCCCCCTTCTCTGCACAGAAACACCAATGTTTGGTCATGGCCATTGTCAGTCTGGAAGAGAAATCTTCCTATGAGTAACAGTCCCTGGCTCCCTCACAGGCAGTGGTGTAGAAAACCCTATAACAGCCTGGCACTTGCATGTTGTCTGAAGAAAAGACACATTTGTATGAAAAAAGGAGGAAAAGTTATTATAAAATGGTTCTTTTATTTCCCCTATGGGGAAAATCTTCACTGAAGTCTGAATTTTCTTTGATTCTGTCTGTTTCATCCTTCCCTCAGCTAAAAAAAATATTTGAGCAAGATCATTAGGCTTAAGGATGGGGTTTTTCAGCATTACTGACTGGATGATAATGAAAAGGGTTTCAGGATGTGCTATGAATAGAATGAATGGCAGAATCCTTGTATTTTAAGATGGAAAAGACTTCTTAATTCATGTGCTCCATCCTTTTGATCAAGAGAGACTCTTTGTAAAGCAAGGTAAAATTCTTGGGTATTATATTGAACTTTCTAGTCCACAATACCTTCAAAAGCTTTTTTCATTACTGAAACTAAAGAAGCAAAGATCTTATTTTAAGCATTTTCTCCTAAAGGCCTTATTTACTCAAAAGTAAATTAAACCCTTGGTATCAAAGATAACATGTATGCTACATCAACAAATAAGAGCCAAGATACTTCTGCTACCAAGAAAAATTAGACATTTGTTTATCTGCACATTCTTTTTGCTATGTGAGTGTTAAAATACAAAAAATTGCAAAAAGTTGATGAGTAAAACATTAAAACAAAGCATTTATTTTTTTAAAAAAATTGTTTAGTAGAACAGAGGGAAAGGTCTCAAACCTTTGTGCTTTCAGTTCTGTTAAGCAGATGTGTTCACTTGTGATCTCCTACTTCAAAGATTTTTCCTACACTATTTATTTATATGAATTGCTGAAGGTTTTCTAGCTGCTTTGTACTTAGAGCTACTGCAAAATACATTTGTAAACATCATAGGAAAGAGAAGAGGAATAATCTTTGTATTGACTAGTTCCAAAATATGTCATAATGGCTTTAACAGCACAAGAATCTCTGGATTACCTCTGGCAGGAGAAGGAGGTGGAGGAGGGAGGATGGTGGGTTTTTTCTCTGTTTTAACATCAGTGGTATCATCTGGAGTTCATCAAGCACAGGTCTGTTTCGAGTATCAGTATTTTGAAACATGCTCTGTAAATGCTATGAGGTTACTCCATTGGAGCTTTTTCTTCTTTCTCAGCTCAACCAATTAACTGAATTAAATAGACTGCTGAGACCTTTACAATTCTTTTCCCTACAGCCACCATATCCATATGACTTGTCTATCCACTGATTCTTTCTTATGGCATCTGTCACTATCAGCAGCAGCATTTCAGATTTCATGAGACAGTACTCAGCAAAGGAATGAGACAATATGTCAGCTGAAAATTGACAAAATATGTTTGCCTCAAAAGACACTCTGTTGTTCATAGACTTCAGCTCATTCATGAGAAATCCAAGAGAAATTCTGGTGTAAAATATTTTCTGCCAAGCTGTAGCCCATTGTGTACAAAATAAAAATAAATTTGTGGTGAGACATAGCTAATACCATAGAAGTGGAGACTAGGACTGTTAAATATTTTTCTAATCACTTTGTCCTGTTGCAATGGCTGTGGGAAAATAGCACAACTAAATGAAGGATTTTTAGGCTTTCTTGAAATAGCAGAGATTTCACAGGATGGGTAGGAAGCAGATGCTTTGCAGTGGTAGCCAGGGCCCCTCCACACTGGCGACACAAAACCACGGATCATTCTGAGGCTGTGATCCTGTCCACATTGCACATCTGGCCTGAATTCTGATTTAGAGAAAACATTAAAAACAAAGCAGAATCCTTACTCTCCATCACCCCATGAGGCTCTGAAGCCTTTTTCCCTCCCTTTCCTTTCTATCAATATCAATTTTCCCATCAGTTTCTTTCAGCACAGGGATCAGGTGATGTACTGAAGAAGTCTTTTTATCACCTTCTCCAATTAAAAAATGAGGAAACTGCCCCAGAAAACTCTTATTTGTACCTGCAGATCCTGAAGAACTTCCATTAGCTGATTATAGATTATGCTCAATTTTCTGGCCCTGAACACTAAGAAAGGAACAAAGCTTTGGCTGCAGTCATCAATGTCATTTTCAAGGACTGAAATGCACAGAAAAGCTGAGATGGGAAGGGGCCTTTGGAGATCCTCTAGTCCAACCTGCTCAGACAGCTTAAGCAGATTGCTTGGGACTATGTCAAGTTTGGTCTTGAATTTCTCCAAGATGGAGACTCTAAACCTCTCTGGACAACATTTTCCAGTGTTCAGCTGCTCTCATAACCTGCAAAACCCTGAACATTAGTTGAATTATGTGGTATTTCTCATACTTCTGTTTGTTGCCATGGCCTTTCTTCCTTTCTGTGTGCAGCGCTGAAAACTGAAAACTGTGGTTCCACCTTCTTTACATCATCATCAGGTATTTATACACATGGAAATGATCACCCAGTGAGCCTTCTCTTCTTCCAGCTGAACAAATCCAGCTCATTCAGCCTCTCTTGAGTGTCTGATGTCCCAGTCCCAATGAACTTTTCTTCACCTTTGCTGGTCTCACTCCAGTATGCCCATGTCTCCCTTACTGGGGAGCGCAGTGCTGGACTCTGGACTCCAGATGTGCCTCAGCAGTGCTGAGCAGAGAGCAAAGACCACCTTTCTCAGCCTGCTGGCAATGGTCTTCCTAATGCAGCTCTTACCAGGGTTTCTCTCTGCAAATCTGCTTTCCAGATGATTATTCAGTCATGCTTGAAGCAGTCAGGATCTCCCCTGGCAGCACCATTGGTGCCCCTTTGAGGGACCAGCAGGAAATAACAATCCAAGGGCTGTTCAAGCCTAGGCAGGCTCTCTACAATGTCCCAGCCCTGAACTCCCAGCAATAAAGCAAACATCCCTGGGCAGCAGGTCTGGTCATCAGATGGGACTAAAGCAGGACTTGCCGACTGCTCTCACTTGCTGCTTCCTCCTTGCTCCATCCTTTGTTGGAAAGTGCAAGGTCCTGAGGGTCTCCTGGTCCCTCATCTGAAGTTTGGCACTGAATATATGCAGATCTGCGAGTGGACATGAGTTACCCACGTGATGCCAGAAGCCATCATCTCGGAGCACAGATTCTGCCTGTCCCTGCTGGGGGCTCAGCTTGTTCTCCCTGCAGAGCCTCTGGAAGGTCTGACCAGCCCCTTCCTGGCCGTCCCTGGTGCTGTGCAGTCTGCTGACCCCTCCCGTGGCTCTTTCACCTGGAGCACAGCTCCTGCAGGCTGGAAGGTCATCTCTGATGAGCCTCAGCAGGACTGGGGCTTGTGGATTGCCTCTCACATTTTGCTTGGGGTAAAGAGAGCGTGTCACACATGCCCAGGTATGTCCTGCAGGGTACAGCTCTGTGACAGTGACAGGATCTGTCACACTGGGCTGTAGCAGCATCACTTCATGTCCTCACTCACAAGAGCAAAATGGGTGTTGAACTCATTTTGCCTAACAAACAACACTGTGACTGCATCACCCCAGTCACAAGGAGGCATCCCATGATCTGGTAACAACTGCCAATCCCATTTTTTTATTTTCTTCAAACCAGCAGCCTTGACTGCCTGCAAGATTTCCTCATAGATGTAGCTGTCACCTTCTCTGACCTCACTTCTGTGGTCTCTCCCTTTTTATAGAGTCTAGGCACTGTTGAATGTGAACATCTTCCAATATTTTATTTCATATAACTTTATTACATCCATAATCTCCTTATTTTTATGTCTCAATGATCCCTGATCACATTTCTAACCTCAGAGGTCATCACATGTCTTGTCTTTTTAATTTCTATTTCCCTGGGCTCTCAGTTAAATGGGGCTGGGATGAGAATTTCTTCTGTGTTTTTAATTCTGTGAAGTATTTTAAAATATGGTTTGTGAGAAGGAAAAAAAAACCAGTATGTGAAATACATCTGTTCTTTATCCTTGACACTGGATTTCTAGTTTGAATGTAATCTTATATTTTGCTGATTAGAAAACCCCATGATTTTATTAGTCATTGTAGTGCTGCTAACCTCAAGCACACAAACACTCTGAGCAAAACCCCAAAATTCCTGCAGTGAAGCTGAAAGCCATGAAATCTAAAAATATATATACATGAGGACACTTCATTTCCTGGGCTAAAGTCTTCAGGGCATATTGAGGTCAAATTTTGAGACTTTTTGAGCAAACAGGAAGACTATAAATAAATCTCTTTTAACACAAGTTTATCTATCTCCTTCCTTTTAGGAGCATGGACAATGAAAATCATACTAGTCACAGTAGCATAATAAAAGCTAGCAATAATGCCATTTTCTTGTTTGTGGGCTGAACAATTTGATAGTTTTTTGTCTGTTTAGGATTTTTTGTTATTTTTTCTTTTTTTTTTGTCTGTGTGTGGGTTTTTGTCTTTTTTTTTCTTTTACTGTTGTGTTTTGTTGGTTTTTTTCTTTTTTTCCAAGCCAGAATTTACAGTTTATATTGAACCAGGCTTTATTAATTTCAAGTGTGATGGACCTTAGGTCAAGTTCCAAAGGCGGGGAATAAACCCACAGAAGAAAATTGTTTCAGACAGAAGAAAGATGAAAATAAATCATCTCTGTGGCAGTAGAGGGCTTTGTCTGTGGAGATGAGGCTCAGCAGTACAGTCATTCAGTAGAACAAAAGATAATACTGGTAGGGCTTAACTTCAATGACCCTTTTAAGGCTTTACTACTTGGAGAATTTAAAGGGGAAGGAAAAAGTGGCAAAACCTAACATCAAGAAGGAGAGTGTCATTTCAGAAGGTAGAAAATTTGGTCTGTATTTTTTTCCCACCATCTCAAGCTCCAGCCATTATAATTTGCTAATAGAATTGGATGCTCAAGTCACATATTTGGGTGTTTTGGGCAGTTGTGCTGTCTCGAGTCCAGCTTCCCCGAGCTGCATTGTCTCCCTGCATCTGAATGACATCCAGCCAAACTGCTGCCACCCAGCCACAGGATGGAAATGATTGTGAAGAGTTTGGGGATGTAAGCACATGGAGTGATGGCTGTGGGGCTGCTGTGAGGCCAGTCTCCCTTGAGTTGCAGGAAAATCCTTATTTTTAGAAAGTGGGAGCACATTTGTAGGTGTGCTTCAGCTGCTGTTTTAAACATGCAGGGGCTTATACTCTCTCCATACCTAAATGGGTAATAAAAAAAATGTAGAATCTTCAGCACAAAGGTTCAAACATCTGATGACAATTCAGATCTGCAGAAAGAAACTGGAAGATATGCCAGTACTTCTAGATATCTTGGGACTAACCTGAGCAAACACATCTTAATTACAATACATAAAATATTTTTGGACATCTTCATTATTCTCAAATACTACTTTGATTGAATCTATTTCTTAGGGGGTACCCTGCCCATGCTGCTTCTCTTAAATAACATTCAGCTCAGGCAACCACTGTGCATAAAAGAAAAAAGTAGTGTATTTGAGCTAGAGCCATGAAATGATTCATGAGTTAGAGTAGTGAAGCATCATATATCTAAAACTTTTGGCAAGCCACATTCACAACTCTGCATTAGGTGACTGGAGTCTCAAAGTGATGCCAGGGAAGTATTAAACATCTCAAACTGAGATTCAAAAGAGTGAAGTTTCTGAAGTGGGAACCATCTAGAACTGAGCAATAAAAGGAATGCCTAGGAGCACATCCTAAATCTCTCCTCTTTTCCAACCTGCAGAAAAACACCCTCTGAGTTAAGGGACACTCCTGAACATAGGCACAACCACATGTCCTTCAAAGGGACAACCATAATTATTATTTTCTCATTTTTTGTCCAAATTTACCCCAATTACCATGACTCCTCCCTCTCCTCACACTGCAGCCCCAGCACAAACCTGAACTTTCTCCTTGACCTGGGTATGGAAGAGTCTGGCTCAGATTCTCCCCTCTGTCCGAGGACGTTTCAAAGCAATCCCTCAGCTGCTCTGGGGGCCATCAGCACTCATGAGCCAGTTGCATTCTCCATTCTTCTGGCTGAAAATGCTCTATTGCTCAAGAATGTGCAAACAAATCATGATGCATTGGAATAGCAAAAGCAAAAGTTAAGAGTGATTCTTCATCCTAGTGCAACACAGGAAGGGGACATGGTCCAGTTTCAGTCCCAAAGTCAAACCCTGCATTTCATCCAGTGCCTGCCTCAAGTAAAATGCATTTACCATTATGAATTCACATTGCATTTGCCATATAAACACAGAATCCATTCAGTTTTCTCTTTTGTTAATTCACTTCCCATATAAGGGAACAGGCACAAGTACTGAAATTTGTAGAAGCAGCATGGAAAAAACCACAGAAGTCACCTACATCTAACTGTCCCACTTTGGCTACCAATGAGCCAATATTTGAAAATGCACAATAAAAATATCCACTAGCAACTGACAGAATATAGCTCAGGTCCTACAATGAGGAGCCCCCTCTGGCCACACATGGTTTTAAGGGACTGCTGCCTTCTTTTTTAACCATCTCTTTGTAATACAAAGAAACCAAATACAACATAAAATCTGGCTTAAATACAGTGGTGAAGAAAAAGGAATTTGCAAAACTCTAAAATTCCAACATGCATTTTACCCAAATAAGTAGTTTTATCTTTTTCTTTTAATGTACTCAAGGATATTTTCATAAGTATAAACTAGCTTCTTAAAAATCAAGGGATATATTGTGGCTTATTTCTATGTCACATTTGGAAAATAATGAGCCATCTAAGAAGAAAAGACTTATTAGATTTTTTGAGACTGAATATAATCTTGAATTAGCCGATTAAAGCTGGAAACAGACATTCTGACCTCAGTATAACTAAAACACCCTGCAAGTTATATAGTGAAAGGCTGCTGGCTCTAGGTAGTGCTTGTTAAATGTGTTCTGTTCTTTCCATAAAAACACAAGTCAATTTTCGGTATATGGTTTCAATTTGTTCAAAAGTCTGTATAAATTACATTTTATTTTTCCTTGGGAAAATATAGTTGAATATCACGTCAAGAGAAGTTGACTTTTTTTATTCTTTTCAATTCTTTACCCCACCCTGCTCAGCGGAGCTGCAGTTTTTCCTTTTGTATTTCCAAGTCAATGCCATTCAGACACAGGCTTCTCTTTGTTGCCATTTTTCATGTGCAGCAGCCTCTCCCAGGAGCAGTAATAATCCTCGTTAGCCCTTGCTCAACTCCTAATCAAAAGGAGCAAATTATTTAGGCTTATACTTCATGGCTCCCCCACCTTTCCTCATAAAATATCAGAATACCTCCAGGATCAGGAGATAAGCAGGTCTTTGCTCTCAGTCTGCCCTTCGTTTCTCTCATCCTGATCTCCTCCTTCCGCAGGATGCTGAGGGTTCTTGCCCTAAACCCCACAAATTCTTGAGTAAACCCATTGATATGAATGAGCCTCCTGAGGTGCTGAAAGTTAAATATGTGCTTAAGTGCTTTGCTGGATAATGGCTGAAACACTCAGCACTACGTGGAGTTAAGATCTGGGTAATTTCCTGTACCTCTTATGCCTACAGAAAATGGCACAATTCCTTTATATTACAACACCAGGATTAGCAGAAGGGTCTTCTGTTTGAACCTGGAGGTTAAGGAGGAAATAGAGGTGGAAGGAAACATGAACAGCATTTTTTCCAAAGTTAGTAATTTTAAAATTATTAAAAAAAAAAAAAAAAAAAAAAAAAAAAAAAAAAAAAAAAGGTATGGTGGTAGATTGTGTCTAGTTAGTAATAGGTCCAAATCAGAAATTTCTCACAATTTTAGGGCATGTTTGTTTAAGCTGTATAAGAAAAGTAATGCTGACTCCAAAGGTCTGGATAGAAATACTCATGAAGTGAGAAGTTTAGTTTGGAAATATGGCCATGTAACACTCTTTTATTAAATAAAGAAACACTTTTGGCTTAAAAAATGTTGCCTTAGCTGGTCCTCCAACTGTTCATTTTTGCAGAACTGGATGGGGCCACAGGGTACATTAAGGAAGAGGTGCTGAAGACACAGATCCAAAACCCTGAGATGGCTTATGACCAGCCAGAGAAAGTCCTTTGCTCTGTGTTAAGGGGCTGTCATGAGCATGCAACCAGAAATTCAACCCACATGGGTATCAAACATCTCCATTTTTCACTCACTTGTGAGGGAGGTGTAGCAGTCCTACACCTGTCTCTGTGTAGTGTGGGATTTCAGGGCACACTCACTATAGAAAGGGGACAGGAGGAAAAAGGAACAAGGCTTCCAGGAAGCAAGTTTAATTACCTGAGAAATACAAAAACAAAAACTTGGCACAAGAGGGAACAGCACCTAGAAACATTCTGTCTGCACAGAGGGCCTGCTTTTCCACTTCCTTATGCTTTATAATGTCATGGCTACATGAAGAAATTAGAAATTTGTTTCTCATGCTGGTAACATTTTGCACTCACTTTTCAGAAATAAATGATGGCTCATGACTGAATGGAAAATGGGGTGTCCATATCTGGGGTTGTGCTTCTGACTGGAAAAAAAGATATTCAAAAATGTTGTCATGTCACTAAGAGTCCAAGGCAATGATTAAATATCTGTGCTCTTAAGCCCTTTCATGTGGGTAGGTAAGTGTGTGTATGTATATTTATGGAGAGAGAGAGAAAAGACAGATTATTTCTGACTGAGGCTTTGCTCATGTGTCAAGTAAAAAAGTACTCATTGACCTCAGCAGGGAAATATCAGGATCAAAGTTTCTGACAATCACATTTAGAAAATGTGGATTTTTAATAAATGGAAAATTATTTTATGCACACATCTCTGCCTCTGTAACATTTTAGTTCTTTCTGGATTTTAATTGACTATCATGGCCTCCAATTTCTTTTGATATGACTGTACTCAGAATGTAATGCTCAGTGATATTTTCCAAGATGTTGCAGGGTCCTGCTTCTGAAAAACTGCCAAGGAAAAAGGAAGAGCTTTTTGTTGTGACTTACTTTCCTTTGAACAAACATGTAACACCCATGAAAAGTAGAAGAATGGTCTTTTTAGTTTATTTGAGGTAGGTAAATCCATGTTTACAGCAATGCATTCATAGTACATTTTGACTGGAAGATACAGAAATATCTGCAAAAAAAAAATTTCTAAAACCAGTGAGAAATTCCAGGCTTTCCAGGCTTTCCAGTGCAGAAATTCCAGGTTTTCTTTCTGGTATTTTGTGTTGACACTGTGCTGAGCAGGATGAAGTTCACTTCTGTTATTTGGGGCTGATTCAAAGCCAGGCTGCACCATGTGTGACCTCTTAGTGTAGAAATGCCCCTTTGTAAGGTACCTAAAACTTGAGTCTCCCAATTGTACCTGCCTCAGCCAACCATTCTGTTGTGTTTTGCACAAATAATTACCTGGAGATCCTGGCAGGGAAAAAGACTGAGACAGTCACACCTGAGGGTATTACAAAGGAAATTATAGTGGAACAATAAGATGTTTGAGTCACGTTGGAAATTACCCGACTTATTTAAATCTTAAAAAAATTCTCCCCTCTCATGGATTATTTTTTTAAATAGAAAAATAACTCTATATGTAAAAATAGGTAAATAGCTAAAAGCATCTGATGAAATCATTCTTATCTGAACTGGTTTACCTCTACCAAGTCAACCCATTGCATACCTTGACACAACATTGGCTCTGCAATAACCAGCTCCTGCCTCTGGACTGCAGTTCAGAAAGTGGAATGCATTATTACAGCACAGGGAAATGTTGCAAACCATTGGTGACTCTTTACTCATAAATTACAAATAATGAGCCAATACCATTTCTAATGTAAGCCCTTAATGCTGGGATTAATTTGATGATGTGTTTATGTGCTGAGGAATCTAGGCAATGAGAAAAAAAAAAGAAAAAAAAGAAGGCAATGCCAAACTTGGTGTCAATAACACATCAGAGGACTTTCTAGAGATTGTCCACAATGGTTTCGTTTTGAGAAATTATTATCCCAACAACTCTGCCAAGTCTGAGCAGAGCACTGCATAAATTAGACTAGAGATTAATGAGATTTATGTACCTGGGGTGCTATTCTTACACCTATTAAGATTATTGACTTCAGAAATGTGCTTTTAGAGGATGTACTTTGTGTCCTAGTCACAAAGTGGCCTGGGCTGTTCCAGATGGCTCCTGTTCTCTCACCACATATCTGTCCCCCTCTCAGCCAGCTGCTGCAGCCCTCAGCCCTGTGCTGGACAAAACCTGCAGCATTTTGAATTAACCCCAGGCTGACTCCTGCAATGTTTTACATAAGTTGCATTGAGAAGACATCAGACATTTCCTATTCAGTTTACAATTTGTCAACAAACAGATCATGTTCAGGACTTTGTAAACACAGAAAGCAACTGTTCTTCGAATCTGATGGCTAATGACTTCCCCATCTGTTGGCTGGAAGTCAAGGGCTGTTTGAACAGCACAACGTGTAGAGAGCACAAACACCACCCATAAACTGTCCCTGGTAACTTATCAAACACTTTATCCACATAAACAGATGTTTCAGAAACCCACACTCCCAGAATGTTGATTATAGTACCTGGAGCTTTCTCTGTGTACAAAAATCCACCAGTCAAAATCTTAAGGAAATGTAAAGGAGGGAATACTTAAGGAATGCACAGAGTTTCCACATCTGCCAGTTACAACTGAACTGTGGTTTATTTGTGAAAGTGCCACAGGAAGTTCATGTCGATGATAAAAACTGAGGATTATCAGATACTGAGCAAAAGATGGCACAAGTCAAGGAAAATGTCACAGGAGTTCAATCCTGCTGCACTCCTGTATCTCTCTAGGAAGCCTGTACTTAATGATAAGAAGCTCAAGAAGAGCCACTGCTGACTTCCTGCACTCCTAAAATTTGTTGCAGGATGGAGTGGAGTGACAAGGGTTCAATGGCATTGCAGGAAGTCAGAAACATTCACTGTCTTGGAGGTTATTGCAAATCCATAACCAAGATCCAGATGAGCTGTTGGTGAAGTTTTATTTGCTTCTCTAACTATAAATGCAACATTTTGTGAACTGTCTGCCACGCAAAGCAGACACACATGTTCTCCTCAACTCCCAAATGTTCTGAAAGCATCAGGCATCACATAAGACATTTCAGTTCTGTGACTCTGTGTGTAACACCCATTTCCAAAAACAAAAAACAAACCAAACAACAGGCTCAGGAACATTTGTTTTATTTTGAAAAGATACTGTGCATTTTTTCTGATGAGATTAACTTTTCCAATAAAGGGGTCAGAAAGTAAAAGATGTGCATGTTTGTTTCTAGTCAATGTTGTGAAACTGCTCCCTGTCCCCTCCAAACTACCACAGATCAACTCTCAAGAAGTTGCACAACAGTGCTTGTTTTGAGCTGGAAAGATCTTTTTCAGATGAGCAGAGAAAGATACCAGAAGATACAAAACTAACCAGGACAAACAAAAA
This sequence comes from Melospiza georgiana, assembly GCF_028018845.1. Taxonomy (NCBI): domain Eukaryota; kingdom Metazoa; phylum Chordata; class Aves; order Passeriformes; family Passerellidae; genus Melospiza; species Melospiza georgiana. The sequence continues at coordinate 73,122,855 of NC_080434.1, forward strand.
CGGAGCAATATGCATCTAGGCAACCACGACCAAAGATTTCACCCAATGTCCAAAAAGCCAGTGCTTGTGACAGAGGCAAAGACAGCTTCCATTTCATGCAGGGTGTTTGAGTATATGCTGGAAAAATTAGGCAATGTGCTAAGAAAACTTAAAATATTCCAATGTGCAAAAGAAGAATGAGTTCTGAATAAAACTCAATTGTTTGCACATTCGATTCCAAAAGTTCTAGCTATCTCCACCCATGTACTAATGTGCTTTCCAGGTAAAATAGATCTGCACAACAATACCTCTAATAGCCTTCATGGAGCCAGATGAACTCCTTTCTCTGTCATAGGCACCACTTACACAGAAATCTATGTGTGTAACATATGGCCAGGAACTACATGTTGTGCCTTTTGATGCCCAGGCAGATCAAAAGGAATAAGCCAGGACATTAGATATTTTTCCTTTCTATTCAAGCTAAATTACATTTTAAAATATTCTCTTTGGATTTTTTCAGAAAAACTGCCATCCAACAGGGTAAAACAATGTTAGGAGAGCATTAACCACATCATGACTGCCCTCCAGAAAAGCACCACAGAAATGACCCTTTGCTGGTCCAGCCTCATTGAGTAGATCATTGCCAGAACGAGCTGCAGTAGCCCAGCAAGTCATCTCACAGAGGACAGCCATCCCACAATGATTCTCCCTCACAGCAAAACTTTCATTCAAAGTCCACTATTTTTCACCAGTTACAAAAGATGGATTATTCCTTTTCCCTTTTTGTCTTCCAAACATGGCTTGATTATCAAAGGATTTTCCATTTCAAAGGAAAGTAACCAAAATCAGGGAGGGAAAAGAAACTCTCTGGGTTGTTTCCTCCTCAGTTCATTCTGAAGCAGAACAAGAATTTTTCTGTATTTGGTCACACCTGCCCTTTTAGCTGGAAGGTGGTAGGTGTAAGAGTGGCCTCAAAGCAAGGATCAAGGCAAATTTCCTTACACATCCATATTATTTAGGTATTTATATGTGCATTCACACATTTTATGCATAGAATCATAGAATCAATTGGAAATCAATGGAAAAGACCTATAAGATCACCAAATCCAACTGCTAACCCATTAATGCCAAAGCCATCATGAAACCATGTCCCTTCTCCATGTCCGATACCTTGCAAGAAAGCACCCGTCTTCTTATAGCACTTTTCCTTGTTCTAAAAACTGTGACTAAAATGAGGAAAATCTATAGAATTTACAACTTTTCTTCCTTGAAGTAAGTGTGGCAATGGCAATGTGTGGATTAGATAGGTACAAATCTAATTTCTGCAGAGCATAGCTGGAAGAAGAGATCTACAACCATGGAATAGTGCAAGAGCAGCAGTAGTTTTTTTAAAGCATCAGACATCTAATGCAAGTTCATGGCAAGCAGCTAAGGTTCATATGACCCATTAGTCTTTGAATGATTTTATTTTTCTAGGCTTTTGAAAAGCTTCTATTCATCGCTGACTCTACAGCCAGTGTTTGTTGTTGCTGCTGGAGGCTCTTTTCAGTAAGAGCATCCCATCATGAACTCTATGCTCATTTTATTGAAGGCTATTTTTTGTAGCTCTTCTCATGGAAAAACTCCATTAAATGTTTTTAAACCATCCTTGGGAAGAAGATCTTTTGCCCTGAGGACACATCACTGGAGTTAGGGAGAAAGAGCTCCAAAGTTGTAGATGCATTCAGTCTCACACTCTGCATCCTCCTATGGGGTCCACATTACAGAAACCACAGAACAGCCACTCACTGGCATGCTTTTAATTATCTATATTTTTACTTTACTTTGTGGCTTTCTTGTAGCTTTTACTTCTGTGACATCACTTTTTCTTTTTCACATTGAAAGTGAGAGACAGAAGGGGAAACAGACCCAACTGGCCAGAAACGTTGGGAAAAAGTTTTCGTATTAATTCCAGAGTTTGCAACCTATTTTTCTATACAGTTTCTAATGATAAAACAAAGTCCTCTGCCTCCCTCCCAGACTTTTGGGTTTTGTCTCTGGACTGTGTGTCTGTGCACTTTCCAGCACATGCAGTTCTTACAGCTTTAAATGCATCAACAAACAGATTAAATTATGTGTTGTCCTTAGAAACTGATTGCTTGATGCCTACAAAAAAAAAAAAAAAAAAAAAAAAAAGAAAAAAAGAAAAAAAGAGGTTTTTGGCTCATATGTTAATTTTACTAATTTTATTTACAGACCAACCCATAATGAAAATCTTGTGCTTTTTGCTGTGCAAAAGGAAAACTCAGCATAGGTGGCATGACAAGTACTTCTGCCAATCTTTACCCAAAGAACTTCTCCTGTATTTACTACTTCTTTTACCTGCATTCTGGCTGACAAAGGAGTGGATCAGACACATTTGCTTCACAAGCAATGAAAGCCCGAACAGCTGTGGTTGCAGGGAAGTGTTAAAACAGTGCAAATACCAAATACTTTTTGTGTGATGGGAACCACCATGTGTGGTTCCCATCACACATAACAGAAAACAAACTGAACTCTATCTGGAAAATCTCTCTCTTGCAGTGCTCGAAAAAGGAACATCATGTCACAATGATTCACTGTTACATGCTGATTTTGAGTGAATGCTGGAGAGCACACGAGCAGAACCCCATTATCTGCGTCGCAGAGCACGGCAAAGGCGAGGGCCAGGCCGTGCTATCAGGCCCACACACGATGCCCCAGGACCCACAAAGGGCATCCTGGTCCATGCACTGATGCCTTCCCCCACAGTGATTTGGGGCCCAGCGTGTCCCCCAGCTATTTCATCATGTCTGCCATCACTAGGTTCTCTGAGCCAAAAAAACACTTCTTTTTTTTTTTTCCGACTCTTTGTGATACAACTCGAGGTTTCCTTGTTTGTTTTATGTTCCAGGAGACAAATGATGGGGAAAACATTTCTGAAGCTCTTTCATTTGTCAATGGCAAATGCAGAGATTTATATGAAACAGCAGGAAAATGGAAATATTGACTCTGAGCCTTCAGTTCAGATGAAAAGTGCTACCTAGGTGAAGAGTGTCATTATTGTAATGAATCAACTGCACACACGTCACAGGCATAACAGTAATGTTTACTGCCAGTAACCTTTGCAATAATCATAGTTTCCAATAAGGACTCTTTAGTTAACCATCAAACTCTACGGGTGAGATTTCAAGAGTTGTCTAAGTAAATTGGTGCCAGCTCAGATGGAAAATTGATGAAAGATGGGTGCCTGACTCCCACAAGGCCTTTGAAAAAAGGCTCATCTTGCATTAATTGAAAGTGGGGAGAAAAAGAAATTCAGTATACTGCCACAGCAAAAGCAGGGGAAAGAAAATGGCATATTAAGCAACTTTGAAGGAAAAGTTCTGTGACACTGAAATACAAATAGCTGCAGAATCTTGTTATTTACTGGCATTCTACTTTGCTTCACCGCCAGGAGACAGCAGAAATTAAAAAAGATGGTCTGCAATGTCTCAAAGTCTTTCTTTCTGTTCTACAGAGCCCTTCGTGACAAACTCCATTAACTCACAATCCTGTCTCCAGGACTATTCAACATCTGTGCATCTGTATGGAGTAAAGGGAAGAGAGAGGAGATGCCACAGGGACGGAACCAGGAGAACAGCAGCACATGCTGCTGCTCAAGTTTCTCTCTGCCTCACATTCCAACATCACTGTTGGTGCTCCTCAGTGCATACCTGGAGGGAAAACAGATAAAAATGTTCACTAGAGAGAAGATCAGGGTGATGCTGATGAGGTACATTTCAAGCAAAAACTTTCTACAGCACAACATCCATCCTCATCTTGGGGCATCCATCCTCAGGCTGCTCAATATCTCTTCTATGCTCCTTGTGCTTTTGGAAGTACCACTTAACGGCAGCATGAAAACACTGATTTGCATCTGGAAGGGGACTTAATCCTGCATGAGTCCAGACACTGACCCACACTTGATAAGGAAAGCTTTTTTACTCCCCCATGAGCTTTACTCTCACTGCTCTGTCCATAGAACCTGCTGTGCTTGGGGTTTTTTAAACATCTGTGGGGAGAGCAACAGAAGTCACCACTGGAGGGTTCCATCCTCTGCACTTGCTTATGCCTTGTGCTAATGTCATTGAATGTCATCTTCACACCCCAAATCCTCCCAGGATTTCACTAGGATTGGCCGTTCCCTCCCTCCTCACTAAGGACTGTCCAAAGATATCCACTTTCCTGTGGAAACTCCAGAAAATGGTCACACCACTTCCTAGGGAGAACTGGAAACTGCTGAGGAACCACACACAGCTGGAAATATACCCCAGTGAGAACTCAGGTCTGGAAATTTACCCCAGTGAGAGCTCAGGTCACACCAACCTGCCAAAGCCACCACGTTTCAGTGAGCAGATGAAGGGTTGAGTGAGGGTATTGCTGTTCCATCTGGGTCTGAATATTTAGGGGGTCAGATCCCACAGTGAAAGAGGTTCCCCAAATCAGCTGGCACTGGGGCAGAGACTTTCATTTGACTCACTTATACTTAATAATGGGAATAAACACAGGTAGCCATAAGGACATGGACAAGGCTCTGCACTTACACTGTGCTTACTTCTAAAAATTCAGTGATGACAGTGACCTACAGCATCTTTACTCAACTCCAAAGATCATTTTTCACTTCTGAAAAGCATACATGACCTGATATATGGTAAAAATAAGCCCTGTAGTAGCAATTTCAAGACTTCCATAGCACCATAATGACAGGACAAGAGGTAATGAAGTTATACTGAAAGAAATTAAGTTTAGATTGGCTATAATGAAGAAATTCGTGAGAGTGAGGATGGTGAGGCACTGTCACAGATTGCTCAGAGAAGCTGCCTCATCCCTGGAAGTGCTCAAGGTCAGGTGAGATAGGACTTGGAGCAGTCTGGTCCATGTGAAGGTGTCCCTGCTTATGGCAGGATCTTGGTACAGGTGATCTTTAGGGTCCCTTCCAACTTAAACCATTCTGAAATAACTAAAAATTACCATAAAATATTATTACTACAACGATTCAGGGTTTTTTCACCTTACTAAGCTGTCTTATGAGCTTCCAAATTAAATTTGTGGTAGAGCAGTGGGCTAGCAAGGCTTCTGCCCAGATTTTGTCAGGAAACAGCTGACTTGCAAGACAAAATATTTCATGGGAATCTTTGAGAAGGTGCCAACCCTCACAATTATACTTGACCTTTCTCTTGCACACAGCTTCTCAGCACACTCTGGCAAATGCTGCAGCTTTGCACAGGAAGAGCTGAGAAGCCTAATGATGGACATCAGGGTTTTCTGAGTGTGTTTTCAGCACTCCTTTCATTTCACGATCATTTATTTCCTTCTATTTTTAAGTTATTCTTGTTGAACTTCCAATTTTCCCACTTAGTAGGAGACTGCAGTGGAAGTAGTCTGGTGCCAGAGCATGGAGAGGGATGATGATGTGCAGAATCTTCTTCAGACTGAAAAGCTGCAATCAGAAGATACTAGACACTGTACAAACCTGATTTAAATTAGGGTAGAAAGATTCTCCCATTGCTGAAATGTAAAGAACAGGTAAATATCAATTACTTTGCAGCTGGTTCCTTTCTTGTCTTAAGAAACAGCACTTGATTAGGTGAAGGCTGTTGCTACTCAAAGAAAATTATTTTCCCCTCCAAGTTCAGTATCAGGTTTTGACCTGAGTTTTGACCCACAGGTTACAAGAAGGTGGCAGATGTGCAATGTGAGGAAAAGGTGGCTGCACTACAGAACCAGAGTACAACTACACGATTTCCCTTTTCTCATCCCTTCAGTGATGCAGTGACACCAAGATGGAAAATGCAAAGCTTGACCTTGCTCAGAGCATTTGAAATCCCAGGGCTGCAGCCTGGAACAGGGAGTGAAAAGGGCTTACAAGGAGACAACAACCATGTCAGAAACCTCAGAGGGCCTCATTTAGGTAAGGGCAAGTTTTCAGCTGGAAAATAAACCCTGCAAGTATGAACCTGTAGCATTTGTGAATAATGCCATGCATGGTGAATCCAGGACGATAAAATCCCCCAAAATTTGCTATATGAACAAGGTATTTGGAAAGATCTCTGCTGTAAGATGACAAAATCAGTTTGCAAGAAAAAAGTGGAAGAAAGAAAGCTGACTAAGGTTGTTTTTTTTATTATGAACATCAGAAGTCTCAAGAAACCTCAAACCACTGTCTGTATTTTATTTTAGCTGCATTTGCTGATACATGTTGACCACAGGGAACAATTTCCATTCACTTTCCAAAAATTTAGCTGTCTATACATTTACATATAATATATCAATATCCTGTAGTAAGGAAAGGTTGGCAGCTAAGTTTGAGAGAGTAGATCAGGATTTGAGATCCAACATTTGCAACAATCTGACTGTGGCATTAAAAAAAATTGCTTATTTTGCAAATGGTTCTCATTTCTGGAGCCAAAAATGATTGTAGAAGAATTACATTAGTAATCAGGAATCCAGAGAAGCTTATTCAGCTTATTTTACTGCTTGTGTTGATTACACTGTCTTTTGTCTCCATCCAGCAGTGGGAAGCACTTTATCATCTTCTGGTTTGGAAAAAGACCCAAGCAGCTAATGTACAAAAAAAATACATTCTCCTAGTAGCTACAGCGTGATTAATTTTCCACCCCACAAGATCACTGTGAGTTTGAAAGCACCCTAGAGCTTTATGTGCTACATTATAGTCATCAAGGATCATAAAGCATCCTCTTCCTTCCGCACCACTAGCACTTCAGAGGGCTAGCATGGTTGAGTGCAATGAGCAAAGAGTTGAATATCTGGAGGTTTTTATGATGAACCTAAAACAGCTTGTGTCTTGCCTTTGGCCTTAGTTACATATTGCTGGACACAGTTCTCTGAAGCACTGCAGTCCTAAACTCCAGCTAAAAAAATCAAATAAAAAAATAAATTTAAAAAATCCTGTCCATACGACACCCAGACCTTGATATCTGAATTATAAAATGCTGACAAGAATACCAATGTTTTTTCATCATGGATATTGTGGTTAATTGATGAAAAGCAGTAGGTAACAGCAAAGCATTTTAATTACGGTCAGTAAATCATTTTCCAAAGAAAAATTACTCATTATTTTCGTTCCACATCATTCCCCACAGATAGTGGATGGAGGAAATCCTGCACATTACATTTCCCCTGTTGCTGCAGAGAAAGTTGACCTGGGGACAGCTGCCTTTTACACATCATTAGGACACTCCAATCCCAGCAGCAGAGAGTGAAAACTCTGGGATTTAGGCTGCCTCAGGCTTAGAAGTATGGTCATGCCTAGGGGTACAGTGGTATTTAGAGGCACCTAAACCCCTAAAACAATAAAAGACATTAATACTGTAAGAGTTTTTAAGCTTGTCCAAAAGCAATTCAACTGTCCCATCAATCTGCAAGTCTTCCATCTCTTAGGGGGGTAAAGGCAGCTGCCAAATGGAAACCCACGTGGGACAGAGAGGGACAGGCTGGCGCAGGGACAGCAGGGCACATCACCTTTAGTGCTGCCACCCTGGGAACGGGCCAGATTTCGAAAAGGGGTGTCCAGATTGCATCACATCCAGCCTTGGGTGGCCTCCAGGATGATCCTTGGAGGAGCAGTCCCTGCTGGGGAATCTGCAGGAGAGGGAACATCCACACCTGTATTTAGGGAGCTGCACGGTTTGGAGAAGGAAAGCAGACTCACTGCCCTCCACCAGCGATGACAGCCACACTGAAGCCATCAGGACTACTCACAGAAGAAAAAGCTTAGACAAGACTTATCAATATTAACATCCTGATATTGATTTAGGTCAGTTCTGCCTGCAGTTGTGCTACAAAGAAAAAGATGTACAAATATGTTCAGGACATGACCCTCAGCATTACTTTTTAGAAAATGTGTTTCTCCTTAGCATCTTCTGGTTCTGTGTGCATGAATTAATTATACTTTAGACATTCTGTCAGGTGACACTTAGGAAATTTATACAAAGAATTCATTCCTGTTTTCCAGGATGGTTTTCCTTAAATAATTTAAAACATGAAAAAGGCAAGTCATCTGAAGCTAAGTTTAAATTTCATCTGCATCTTTTTAAATTGCCATTATACTGGATTTTTCCCCATTTATTTTTATTCACATAATTTTTCCCATCCTTTCCTTCCATCCTCCTTCCTCTCCACATGAATATTTTAGGTGCCAGCAGAGATCTGTTTGGCTGCATGACTTCCAGTGAAAATGAAAAATAAAAGCCAGCAGTGGCTTTTTATTTATACCTTTATATAAAAAAATATTTAATTGAATTAAATGTAGCTTTAATTTTCACTTTGCATATTGGGTAAATCTTGCTGAAAGCCTGCTCCTTGCTATACAGTCATCCCTTGAATTTATTTTTTGCTCACTTTGTTCCATTTTCTGAGGTGATGAATTTAACACCTGGTACCATTTTCCTCACGCCTCTTGTTCACTTAAGAATATCAATGCAAGCCACAATCCATGAGTGTTTATGTTCAGTGTCACCCTGACACTTCCAGCTGAAGACAGCTTTGCATCATTTAAATAGATTCATTTTCTTGAGATGGACCCTGCTACTCGTCTCTTCTCCAGCTGGACAGAATAATCAGGTTGTCTCACACCAGCCAACAGAGAGTTTAGTCCTCAAACCCTCAATCTTCCATAAATCTGTCTGCAGAGAGCCACTGCTAGAAATTCTTTGTCGTTTATGTCATATCTTGTAAAATCTATTGAGCCTACTTTGAGCATGTGTCTGTTTTGACTTTTCCTGAAGAACAGTCTCTGGAGGGAAAATCTGAACCCTAGCATTTATCTTTCCATGCATTGGGATAGGAGGTTGTGAAAGGCTCTTTCTCATGGGGATATTTTCCAGTGAGTCAGACTTGCTTTCTCTGGATTGACAGGCTCTGACAGCAAAGTATTAATACTGTCTTGCAGTATTAGTCAACTGGTCTCCAGCTGAGAGCTGAATAAAAAGACAGACCTTCCTCCTAAAACTGATTCCCAGGCAAGGCTCCCATTAAAGAAAAACAAGACCTTTTCCTGAGTAATCAAGAGGGACTAAGAAAATTAAGAAGCATTTCAGGTGTCTCCGGGTACATGGGGAACTGTTATTTGGGCCCACAAAACTTAATTTGGTTTTAAAATATATGATAAGAAACAGAATAGATGCACTGTTTTTGACAAACCAGAGCAGTCAAAAATCAATAGTTTGTTCTGCTGCATGGTAAAAGATTGCTCACAACAAGAGTTGGCCAAAAAAGAAAAGCTGAAACATCTTTTCCTTATTTTTGTCACGGTAGCACAAGTCAGATAAATGAAACAGCTAAGTTAAAACCTATAAAAGTAGCATTCCTTTCAGACTGAAAAATGAAGAGAAAGAAAAATAAATTACTTTACTTTCTAATCCTATTCATATTGGCTTTTTACCAGATTCATACTAAGGTCATTTTGTTCTAAACAATTTCTATATTTTGTATGAAACTTCTTTCTTTCTGAAAGTATCTACCATCTAGCAAGCATACAAATGTCTTCATTTCAGATTGGTTTCTGTTATTTAAATTGGAAATCATAGTGTCAGATTAGTCAAAGAAGTGATTTCTCAGAATCACAAGATCTCTATTGAATATTACAGCTCCTATTTCTCAAACTGGATCTTCATTGAAGAGAATTTAGAAAAGAGTTCTTCAAATCCAAGAGCAAGGTTATTTTACTCAGAAGAATGAAAGAGAGAGGAAAAACGAGAAAGAGGGAGAAAAAGAGCCAAAGAGAAGGAGAAAGAAAATCAGCAAACCTGAATGGAACAATCTAGTCACACCTGAGCTCATTCACTGAAAAATGGTCACATCTCTTGTGCTGCTTTTAGATTTGGGATTTCTGCTGGATGAGATCCGTGGTTGCAGGTCCCAAGAGTGAGAACTGAAGTTCAAATATGCACCAGCCAGCCAAGAAACGTAGCCAGCCCTGATGATAAGCTGCTAGATGCCTTCCTCAGCAGGAAAAATGTCAGGGGAACCTGCCAGGGGAAAGGAACCTGCTGGGACACAGGAGTTGCCTTCCTGCTGGCACAGAGCAGATTCCAAATCCATGGTGACGATCTGCAGGTTGTGGTCATGTTCTTCCTTGGGGTTTGCAAGAGCAAGTGATGGTTGAGCAGAGGGCTGCAGCAGCTCAGAAAGAGCTGTGGAGTTCAGATTCCCAGCCAGGAGGGACATCCCTGTGCTGGGGACATCAGGCCCAGCATGGCCGGCCGGGCAAGGCAGGGATTGTCCCGCTCTGCTGGGGCTGGGGCGGCCTCACCTCCAGTGCTGGGGCAGCTCTGGGTGCCACAAGGCAACAAAAACATCAAACTGTCAGAGAGTGCCCAAAGGAGGGCACGGGGAGGGTGAAGGGCCCTGAGGGGAAGCCATGTGAGGAGAGGCTGAGGGCACTGGGGCTGCTCAGCCTGGAGGGGCAGAGAGGAGACCCCAGTGCAGTCACAAATTCCTCCTGAGGGGAACGGGAGGGACAGACGCTGATCCCTGCTCTGTGGTGACAGTGCCAGCACTGAGGGAACGGCCTGAAGCTGTGCCAGGGGAGGTTTGTGTGGGATATCAGGAAAAGGTTCTGCCCCAGAGGGTGGCTGGGCCCTGCCCAGGCTCCCCAGGGCCGTGGGCACAGCACCAGCCTGGCAGAGCTCAGGGGGTGTTTGGACAATGCTCTGGGCACAGGGGGTGACTCTGGGGACGTCCTTGGGGGTCCCTTCCAACTCAGCTTGTTCTGTGATCCTGTGATCCTAAGTGTGATATGGAAGTGATCCAACCAAAACTTGCTTCTGTCTTAGGGGCTCAATGTGATTCCCTTTTCCCCCTGCATGCAGACATCTCCCAGTCCAGTCGTGTTTAACCCCGCAGCATTTTTCTCCATTTCTATATTCTTTGGGCAACTGAGGCAGAGAGATTAAAAGTTGCAGGGGGGAGGGAAGAGGGAAAGAACTGTTCAGTATTGAAGCATTGTTATTGGGTCTTCAGAAGTGCCTGGATCCATGAGAAATACAACTCTGTGTCCAGAGTTGCTTTTAAGTGTTCCCTGCATGCTGGCTGCATTGTGTGTGCTTAACACTGTTCCAAAACATGGCTCTGAATCATTCCTGTCAGCTGGGTGAAGTGGAGAGTGTCAGAGCAAGAAATCCCAAGTCTCATACTGGCACTGACCATTAGTTTCTTTCTTCCTTTTCTTTTTTCTCGCTCTCATTTTCTTTCTCAATGACCTTAAAATAACGTTCCAAGGAAAACAGAACCATATCTTTTGCTGGAAGAGGAGCAAAAGAATGGAAATTGACTCAATATGTTCTGTAACAACTCACAATTGAAATACATGAAAGGTGAAATCAGACTAATTTAGACCAAAAATACAGCTCTGCCTCTTTTCGTTTTTTTTTTTTTTTTTTTTTTTTTTAATATTGAAAATTAATCACTGCCACAGCTTAAAGGTGTCTGCAAGATTTTCCATCACTAGTAACTCCTATATCAGCATTGGATAGCTTTAAAAAAGAAAAATAAAGTTCAAATATAAATTAAATCAGGGAAGACCTATGACCTCCGTTACACAGGATCAGATGGCCACAGTAGTGTTTTTAGTTTTACAATCTATTAATTAGATCTCTCTATTCCCTTCTCTGGGATTACCCTTTCAATTCCACTTGTGTTCCTGTAGATTTTTCTTCTCAGGCACCTAGACAGGAGGCAGGTCGATTAAAAATGCCATTAACCCCTGCAAAGCTCATTTAGCTGCTACCATTTCTCATCAGGTGGCAGTGCAATGTCCAGAGGGAAAGCCCACACCCCACAACAAAAAGGCAAGCCCTGGAAAACCCTTGTGACTACCGGGGCACCAAACACATTGTGGAGCACGCTTGCAGTGGCAATGACAGCCAAATGTGGCTGTAGCCCAGTCTCAAACTCAAATTCATCTTCCACCTATAAATCTGAGAACTATGTATGGTTAGAACTTCAAGTAGGAAGCCAGTCTGAGCACAGATGGTAATTTATTCTTAGAGTTTACTCAAATCAGGCAGAAGCCAGCCCACCAACAGGTATATAGGAGTAAGAAACACTTCATCCCAGCATGCTCGAATATGATCATTGTTTTCATTTAAACACAGAATTTTTGCATCATTCTTGCTGACCATCCCCAGTAATCACAAATCTGTTCACACTGGGCTTTCACAAGAGCCTGGATAGCACCTGATTGTTAGCAAAAAGGCTTTTCTTCCAATCAAGTTTCATGGCTCGAGAGTATTTATCTTCTGGGGTTTTGTTTTTGTTTTCTTTCTCATTATTTTCAAACACCATCACTCAGCATTTGAAACCACTCCATGAAAAGTCCATCTTTGAGACACCTTTCCTGTCTGAGCACACCCACCATTCTTTCCAGGGTGCCTCCAACTCCATTATAGCTAAAGGATAATACAGAAACAACCAAACCAGCTCTAAACTCACTTCTTCAGACCCTGTGGGTACTTCAGACCAGCAGCAATGATTTTTCCTCACATGCATTTTATTCTGCAGTATGACTATAAAGTAAGAACACATTCATCACCAGCCAGCCCACACCAAGATAAGACAGAACTGCTAATTCTGCATGAATTACTCAGCCCCTAAAGCAGGTAAATGGTTTAAATTATTTGGTGGTTTGGTAAATAAGTTATTTCAAGAAACAGCAGCAATTGTTAGTGTTATCCTTATTTCCATTTATATCCTTATTTATAATGTTATCCTTATTTACAGGGATAATTTTTACAAACAATTACTCAATAATGCACTTTGTTTATTAACTCAGGAATGCACTTTTTTACAATAAGGGGGATTTTATTGATGACTCAGACCTAGAGCAGATCATGAGGCAAGAAAGTGAATTAAATCTTCTCCCTGAATGATAAATACGAAACACAATATTTTATATAATAACCCCATGCTACACTTGGTTTTTCATCACAGCGAGGTCCCAAGTGCTGCCAGGCCAAAATTGTTCCAGCAGGACAAGACTGATCTCATTGAGTGTATCCATCTGCAGTGTGAACCCTTCTACCAAAGGCAGTCAGCTTCAACTCCTTTGTGTCACTGCACAGTTCTTCATCTGCCTTATTTCAGATGTCCTCTGTAGGGTGAGCTGGATCACAACCTGCAAGTGCCCATTTTTCTGAAAAAGCCCTTGCAACATCTGCACACATCTGCAGTGCAACCCTTCCCTGTTGATCAGCCTTGTGGCTGCTGCCTCCAACGATTGCCATTTTAATGGTGTGAGAGGAAATGCGCCAAAATATTCAGGGGCATTAATAAAATTATGTAGGCAGCCAGTGCCAGTCACACAGCAGATGTTTAAGTGCTGCAGAAACACCATGACTTTCTGAAGGATGTACTTGTAGGTGGTCTGGGGAAAAAAAAAATAAAAGTCATTTTTTATGCAGTTACTCATTTCCGTGCATCAAGTATGACAAAAAGGGTTTAGGCAGTGAGTTTGGAAGAGCGGCCAATCCTCCAGAAAATCTGCGAAGAACTCCCAGATTCAGTTGTTGCATTCACAGAGATGTGGATTGCACAATGGGTAGTTTTACTGAAAATAAGCCATTTTTTAAACTTTGACTGAAAAAAAGATTATGAAAGAGATAACTCTCTGTTGATTAGAATAACTGCTTTATCTGGTGATTTCAGAGATATCAATCGCTATGTGGATGAGGAACATGATAATCTTCAAAGACTTCTCTTTGAATTTTTATGTCATTATGAGTACTTTGAAAATTTCCTCAGAGTGTCTATTCAGTCACTAAAACTGCTGCTTTCTTGCACAGGTAGGAAAACAAAGAATTACAGCACTCTTTTGGGGGGCAGTTTATTATTTATCTATTTATTCTTATTTTTTATTTATTGTTGCCATGTTTCCTGAACTTGTAACTACTTCAATGTAACAATCTAACATGAAAAACTGTTTTCCCAGCTCATAAAATTCACATTCTTCAGAGCTGGTAGCAGCTGTTTTGTAGCTGTCATACCACATAATACAAGTAAGGTCATTCCCTGTAGCAAACTCGTCAGCCAAATTAGAGAATTTGATCCGGTGCCAAATTTTAAAAGAAAAGATACCCCATTATGATGAACTGTGGTGTCCAGAGTTTAATGTATTTCTTATTAAACTCAATGGGAAGTTTATTTCAACGAGGGTTGGATGGAGCTCTAATTACCTGTGGACAAATGCTCCCCATATGCCAGTTCCAATGCTAGAGCTGCTGTTGATTGCACGTCCTGACAATGTGCTCTTCAGTCCTGTGGCCAGTGAAACAATTGATTTCTATTGTCAACATTAAATTTAATCAAAACAAATTTTTATATTGAACACCATATACTTCACCCTGGTAATTTAGTTAGAGAGCAGTCCTGTTTCTAGTTCAACCACTGCAATTTTCCACATTTAAAGAGTGTAACTACCAGTGCTAATTGCACAATGACCAGTGACTCTCAAATTGTTTTCCAGACATGGCAAGATCATAACAACCCTGATTACAGTTCTCCTCACTCAAGAACAAGTTGCACGGCCTTTTTCTGCATCGTATTTCTTCCATTGTCAGTAATATTAAAGAGTCTGAAAAATCTTAGACTGCACTACAGGTTCAAGTGTGGGTCTTCCTGCTGGCTCTAGTGTGGGATAGATGAAGATCTAAAAGGAATAAACACAGGAAATAATATGGAAAATCAAAGATTTTAGAACAATGAATCTCTGATGTCACTGTGGGAAATGATCACCTGGACTTTATATTGGGTTTGTTTATATATATATTTCATGTTTTACTCTGATTGGTCCCATGTATCAATATGTGTGTGTGCATGTGGCACGTATGTTTCCCAGTCATTTTTCTCACAGCTGTTGTTTGATGGTTGATCTTTCCTGCCCCCAATGAATCACTGTCCTCTCTTTTTTCATTTCTGTGTCTCTGCATTCAATTTGTCCTCTGTGTTGGGGGCCACTGCTGGCTGAGGATCTGTCCCAGTGGTAACCGAGACACAGCTATTTCTGTTCCTCAGCCCTGCTGAGCACAGGATTTATGGCTCTGTGGGTTTTGGGCACTGGATAACACCACTGAAGGAGCAGTTTGGGAGGTAAGGAATGCTGGGAACAGCTTTGTGTCAGCTCTGCTGAGCTCCAGTGCCTGATTTTCAGTCTCTGGTTTCAGATTTTCCAAATCTAGCTGTCAATGACAGGAGACTCCACTATTTCAGGAGATGTCCTTGCTCTGCCCAGTCCAGAGTAATCTTTCAGACACCTCCTTTTGTGTGCCTGTCTCCACACCAAGCAACGAGTGAAGGTGGCCTCTGCAAAATTTCCCTCCAGGCTGAAATGGGCTGCACAATCAACAGAATTATGAGTGCACCAGGCAAGAATCTGCCTCATGTTCCTTCCAAACGTATAAGAATTATGCTTGTTGACAGCACAGTAGGTCCATATGGAAATGGTAAGCTTTCATGAAAAAGAAAAAAAAAAAAAAGTAAGGCTAAAAATTAAGACATTTTGATTCAAAAAGGAGTCAGGATAACTTCAAAAGCAGCTGCTCAGAACTTTAAAATTATTTCACCATCCAAACTGTCTGAAGGAAATAAAATGTGACTTCAACTATAATAAGAAATCACAAGGTGGGTTCAGCAAGAATAAAACTTGTGAGACTTGTAATTAACAATAAGATATATAAATTAATGAACAACTGTCAGTGTGGCACAATAATCAAACATCAGATCCTCACAGAATCTGTGAGGTGGTCCCACTGAAAAAAAGGTGAATAAAACCTCAATGAACTGAAGACCACAATGCAGACTGTATTCAGTAGAGAATATAAATTCTTTGGCATCCTTGGTAAAGGAAACTAGAGTGTTGCTCCAAGTGTTTTATAAAGCCAGCCAGTATGGCTGAGTGTAAAGTCCAATATATTCTTCCTGCAATTTTAAATCTCCTCTGAAAATATAAATCAAACCTTCTTCCTTTCTGCCCTTCCTAGGGACAGTGATTCCACATCACTAATGTTTTGTCAGTGCACTTCACAGTATATACTTTATTTTTTTTTGGTAAAGAAAAAAAATTAGCTATTTTTTTGATAGCATTATCAACAGCATTGCAAATATATCAAGAAAGCTGGAGTGAAGAATGTCTGTAAGATAAGGCTTGCATAGAGTAAACTAAATTAAACAAAGCAGAAAAGATTGCATATGGTCTAAGTAATGTTATTCTTCCTCCTAATCCTCAAATAGAGTCACTAAATTACACTTCCAGATTTAGTTATGATATTTTCAAATGACTTAACAGTGCATTTAAAGAGGGGAAACTGGCTGCAAATGGGGGCAAGCTCATAATTTAAGGTCACAGTGGTGCCAGTACAGAGCAAATGCTTATTACTGGGGTATTTTTGGTCTTGAGGAATTCTCTTTCCCTAAGAACTAATCCCAGAAAAGCATATTTTCATTACATCTCCCAAATCTGGAATTCAGGCTGTATGTAAATATACAAGACAGAAGACCTTTCTTTTTAAAATGCTAGGAAATACAGAAACAGCTGAGATTTGTTGAAGAAGATTTCTTTTTAAATCATTTGTATGAGCAGCCCAAAAACTAAAATATATTAAAAAATATGCAAATAAGAATGAATAGGAAAGTATTGTATGAAAAAAATGGCATTTTGCTGGAGGCTACATAAAATCACTTCTTCCTTCCTCTCCTAAACATAGCACCTCTAAGTAGAAAAACAAAACAAGTTCAAAAGAAATTTACCAGTTTTGTTCCTTTATAACTGAAAACAGAAGATGGATATTTTTTTAGGATTGTATCATTTTTGACTTCAGATGCCCAGTTGCTCTCCTAAAAACTCCCTCATCTTTTGATATCCATCACAGTTTCAATATTTTTTTTCCTCCAGAGTACTTTCATCTAACATCTGTCTCCTTTTTCTTGGTAGAGAACCACACTGCAGACCTAGAATTTGGAAAAGGTGTCAAGAAATACAGTCCCCCAAAAGCTCAGAGGCAGCACTGTGATTCGCAGAAAATTAAACATAGTTAATTTAGACAGGAGCTAAATAAAGGCTATGTCATACATCAAACTGGGCAACTCTCAGAAGCACTTTGGAGGGCAGCTAGAATCCAGAGAGCCCAGGCTGGCCAAGCACAGGTTTTATTTTAGCAGGAATTTGGTGGGTAAGGAAAGAAAAATGGCAGCAGCAGCTATTGCTGGATGTCTGCTGGGGTGAACTATGATTTCTGGAAGTTACCCCGTTTTTGAGGGTCTCTCCCCACCACGTGCACTCTGCTAAGGAGGCACTGGCTGTAACACAGCACACAAAATTATGTTCTCATATTTGCAAAGTTAGAAAGATACACCATTATATTGTGGTGCCTGAAGTGAGCCCCAAACAGACCCTTGCCGTGAGGTGGGAGGTGTCAGCAGGAGCTAAAACACCTGAAGGCTTTATTCTTATAAATCATTTTACTGGCATTCTTTACTCCCACAAGAAAAAAAAAAGTGCCTTGTACTTGTGAGATTAATTTCTAACAAATCTTACCATCAAGCAGCTTAAAAATGAGTAAATTTAATCTCTGAAGCAACAGTGAGTGCAGGATGATTGAGTTGGAAACAGGACAGAGAGCACAGACACCAGTCTCCTCCCCTAAAAGTCATTTAGGATTTCCCCCAGCATCCAACTCTGCAAGCTGAGACCAAAAGCAGCAAAAGTTCATTTCCTGAGTGTTACTGTTCAGGACTGTCCTCCAAAACCAACTTGGTAAGCTGAGCCTGCCTCTCTGTCTCAGAAACTCTGCTCCAAACCATCTCCTTCCTCCTTTTCAAAAATGAAAAGGACACATTTCCCATCTTTTTTATCTTTTTATTCAGAATTCATGCATTTTTCTTCTTTTCTTTTTTTTCTTTTTTTTTTTTTTTTTAAATCTGTTAATAAACATTATGGACATGATCCCTTGGTCTCCCCTCCTGCACTCACTGGGATGAGTCTGAACACAAAACCCAATCACACCAGACACAACCCTCTACTACACACCACCTTTGAGGTGATAATCTGATGGTAGACTTAATCATTCTAGAACTCACAGAAACTTAAGATAATTGCAACTTTTTTTGGTTTTTTTAAATGTCATAGCAATTTAAAAATCATATGAGTATTCCTCACCATCTTTCCTTTGCTTCTGGGTTTGCAGCGGAGACAACACATGAGAGATTAATCAGAGATCTGGTATTTTGGGAAGATTTGTCTGGAAGCTTTTCACACCTTTACACCCTGCTCCCCCCAGAATGGTTTAGCACTGGTTGCTCACACTCAACATTTACATCTCCCCCCCAGATCTAAATGCTGGCATTTCTTCCCTCCCATGGCTACTTTTGCTGCCAGACCAAGGAATTTGGTGCCCCAGCTCACACGCCAGTTTGGGAGCCTCTGGGAGCAGCAGATTTTTCCTTTCAGACCAAGAGATAAAAGCAGTGTAGCCATTAAAGCTCTGCTTTAATGTCCCAGATCCAACAACCAGAAGCTTTCAACTCTGTTCCATGGAAGGTGCTGTCCTTGTTCAGCTGATTACAACCTCATGAAATCATGGATGCAGGGATGAAAAGATCTCCTCTGTGTTTAGGTCTATCTTAGGATCACTTTCAAGTCCAGATTCAGGGACTAGCCATTAAACAGCCCCAGAGCAGGCTGGCCAGGTGCCTCCTCCAGCCACATCAGCTCAGATGAGCATCCTGCCATGCAGAGGAGCCTCCTCCACCTTCTTGCAGGCATAGCTTTCTTCCTTGCACCTGCTCTGGAGCATCACCTGCCCCTCACAAAATCCCCTGAAATCTTTTTTTCTTCCTTTTCTTCTTCCAAAAGGAAGAGGAGACAGCCTGTGTATCATCACTAGAAGAGGGCTGGAAGGACGTATTTTATGCCAATGTTCAGGAAACAAGCCTATTCCATCGGTTACACAACACCGCAGAGAGAGGGAAGGGTGCTTGCGTTTCAGACTGGTCAAGGATACAGAACCAGCACTTGCACCTCCAATTCTTTCTGAAAAATGTGAAAGATAAAAAGTTAAAACAGAGAGCTCCCCAAAACTACTATTTAAAAATTACTATGGAGAGGTCTGGCTTCTCCAGCACTTTCATAGGTATTGAAAAAGTGGGCACTAAATGATCCATGCCAATCAAACTCAGAGGTGTTTCTGGAATTTCATTACTTGTTTGAAATTACTTGCAGCCTCAAAAGCAGCCAGGGAAAAGCAAAAGAGATCATTCTCCAGGTCTGTGTGCACATTTCATTTTTTTGGTGGGTTTGTTCAGGAAGAAGTTTCTCTATACATAACCTTCTGGCTCCCAAACAGCAGTGGTGTGCTGGGCTCCTTGTGTTGCAGAGGGAAGAAATGAGTAAAAATCACCTCAGGACTTTCCCACAGGCATTGAATGACCTTGGGCAATTCACTGCAGGACCATGTGAAGATCTGATATTAAACAGCAACACCCATTTTTACTAAAATAAATGAGATGCCTTTATGCTAGCATCTGGCAGGCTCCTCTCCTTCCAATGAAAATCTGAGGGCCTTTTAATGAAGTGTGCTGGAGCCACGAGCCCAATTCTGCTTCCAAAAAGAAAAACAAGAAAGGAGAACTCGTTAGATGCCAACACAACCTTTCAAGTACTCAAATTCAGAATCATGAGGATTTTTTCCTTGGTACTTCTCTTTTACCCTGTAAAACAGTGAGATCTTTTTACCCATCAGACACAACTTCGTTCAACTTGACTCTACGGAAAATTCAAAAACTTCCAGCTGCAGAGCCCCACCAAAGTTTACAGCTCTGCAATGATTGCAGCTATTAAAACACATATTTTGCTTAAGTGTTTCAGTGTTTGGTGTTTCTACAAACAGCATTCATATAAGCAGACACAGTCAGGCAGGCAGGAATGAGAAATGGAAATTTTGGAAATGGGCTTTTAGGCTGGGGGAAGGTTCAGGAAGAGGAATTCCTATTAGTGAAAAACAGACCCTGTGCATGACCTATACATAGAGAATCACCCCCCAGAGACATTAATAATTTTAATTCAAACCTCACCACAGCTATCACAATGGGAGAAGTGAATGACCATAACTCATATGGTCCTCACCCTAATTTTCGAGTCTCTATTTTCTACTAATTACTCTAATCAGAAGAGTCACCAAAAATGCATAGTCAATGATTCAGCAGGAAAATTACAATGTCCTAAAAACTGAGTCACATTCCTATGCCCACATTCCTGCATTATCTCCTTTTAAGGATGCTCATTGCTAAGCCAATACAGACTGAAATTAAATTACAGGCTGACTGAAAAATATGAAATGCAAATTTGTCTTGAGGAAACTTCAAGCACTCAAGGACAGTTGCAATCCAGAGAGAATTTTGCTCAAAATTATGTAATTATTGCATTTTAAAGCATTAATTTCTGCCCATTCACACTGGAAAATTTTTCTCTCCTTATATTTTGTTATGTCTCTAGTTATATTTGGGACGATATTTATCCCAATTTACCGAAATCTGTGTTAGCAGTTTACTGTGCATTTCTGACAACAAAGAAGAGAGAGCTCCATCTTTTAACAGGTTTCCATTTTTCTCTCTCAGCAAAACTCTTGCAAACTCCAACTACAAGCAGTCACAAAGGAATATGAAACCTCATGGGAAAAGGCCCATTTGTTACTCCTATTTTGCAGTCTCACAATCAATCACTTCATCATGAAGTGATAGATAGATGTTATCATTAGCAGTTGTTCTGCATTCATGCTAAACCAACTCTCCTTATCTTCTTTATATCTTTGTTTAATGCCAGTATTCTGAACTGCACTGTCAACAAAATACCTCTTTTCCAATGAGAAAATTATTAATTTTCATGTGACTGAAACTAATGAATTTTTAGAACTTGGTTTCTTCTCCTTGATGTAACCTTGAGTCTGAATTTTCATGGTTTATATTACGCAGTTTGGGTATAACACCTCTATAATTTCTTTCCTGCTTAGTACTTATCTTCTCAAAATTAATCCCATCTTAGAAAAGCTTTTTGTCTTAGAATGTCTGCAAATAAATCACTGTATTCTTAGATAATGGAAATTGTCAGTGATTAAATTCAATTTGATAGGGTATGAGTGAAATTCCTCTGACTACTTATCAACAGTATCTTGATGTTAGGTTTGGATTTATCATTATATTTCCTACATTTACAGCTGCCTGCACTTTTCTTCAGTAGTTCTCCATATTTATTTTTGCAGATTGTTTTCTGCAGGCTCGTGAATATATGGGTATTTGGCAGTGATTTTGTAACATATAATCAGAACTGAAAATTACAGTGATCCCATTTGTGTTATTATAGCTGAAGAACGTGTCAGACTTTCCATTTTAAACCTTATACTCCAAAGATTCTGACTGGTCTTTCTTTGCTGCCAAATATTTCTGCAAAATTTTCAATAAGAATAATGCTATTTTATTAGTTTGAAATTTTTCTCAGGATTTCTGGCAGGAAGTGTGAGGAGATAGCTTCTCCTGCAATCCAAAAAAAAAAAAATCTCTAATTTCCTGTCTCTTTATTCAGTGACTCCATTTTAGCAAAAAATAAAGCTAGATGGGTTTCTTTTTAAGGACCTGTAGTATTAATGCAGCAGTGGATAAGAGGGATTACTTGAGAATGACCGGAATTATTTCCTTTCACTGGAAACATAATATATTCCTTCAAGATAGTGCCAAGATTTTTCTGCCAGAGGAACAAGAAAATGGATAAGAGAATCATCTCTCTACTCCGCGCAGACTTATTTCTTTTTAAGGAAAATATCATCCAAAACAAACCAGACCTTGTCATGCTCCAGAGCATCCTCTAGGTAAGGGGCCTGTAGCTGTAAAATAAGGAAGTGCTTGGCTAGAAATGGGGACAGGGGAAGGAACATGGAGAAGAACCAAGGTGAGACTGGCCAGGAGATACTCACAGCAGAAGCTGCATTGACATTTCCCACTGGCCTAATTAAAAGTCAGGATCCTCACTTTTTAGCCCTTTACAGCATCTCCAAACACTGCATACATGTCCTGCCTTCTCTTCTCTTTCTGCCTTCAGCAGAAGGAAAAAAAAACCTGCACAAATGTAGTAAAATTTAGCCTTCCAGCTTCTCAAACCTATTGGTGAAATAACAATGGCAAAATTCCATCCTAGAAGAGAATAGAGTGGGTTATGCCAAGTATCTCTCACCTCATCGCTCAAATTTTAACCTGTTCTGAATTTCCAGCCCTTTGTTCTGCCCAAGGCAGCATAATCAAATTTCCTTTGAGCTTCAGCTGCCGGTTTACCATCAGCTCCTGGGGGACCTTGGGCAAGTGGTAAAAGCCAGGTTTCCTGCAGAGCTGGGCAATTCCAGCACCCTCAGAGAGCAGGAAGACAGGTCAGCCTGCTGTGGTTTGGTGAGCTCAGCCCTGAACGCTTTGGCCCTGGCTAAATTTAGGCTTTGAGGCTATCAGAGATGGCTCTCGAGCACGGAGAAAGAAGAAATGCCAAGAAGCTTTGCCATGTCTTCACTATCTCCATTTACAAACAGGATATTGCAAGACCTCAGTCCTATGGGAATTGGTTGTGCTGAAGGAGAGCTG
The DNA here is from genome assembly GCF_028018845.1 of Melospiza georgiana. Taxonomy (NCBI): domain Eukaryota; kingdom Metazoa; phylum Chordata; class Aves; order Passeriformes; family Passerellidae; genus Melospiza; species Melospiza georgiana. The sequence continues at coordinate 73,145,499 of NC_080434.1, forward strand.
TAGAAAATGTACTGTGGGAAGAAGACAGACTTCAAGCTCCATTCTGGTGATGCAGAACTCTTGGGTCTGTAAATAATTCAGAAATCTTGTGAGAATATTCCTGGTTCTGAGGATCTCTTTGTTTTCTTTCCACTACTGAATGGAAATCCTTAAAAAATTGAATTTTGCCTCCTAATGTTTGGACACATCCAGTTCTGGTCCTACTTAGTGAGAAAGATTTCTTGCTGAGCTGGGGGGGTTTTGCCAGTTAGTTTGCATAAAATGCCAAAGATTGGAAGAAGTCAGCCCTCAATGTACTTAACTCATATATTTTACATAACTTTTAAAAAGAAAATAGTGGTTATGAAGACTGTGAGATAACACATGCCAGTTTTTCCACTATGAAATACATCCTGCTGTCAGTATTTCCATTCACTCTCATTGCCTGTAATCAAAGGCAGTGGGAATAAACTCTGCAAGTCTCGCCTTGGGTGGATGGACTCCAAGCCTCAGCATGGCAGGTCTGACATGACACATATGGAATACTCATTGCCTTTGAACCAAAACCTGCAAGGAGAGGTTCTCTAGAGCTGCAGACAGAGAAGCTGCCAGCAAATGGGAATGAGAGCTGGAAGTAAAGAACGAGGAAACTTCAAAGCCTCTCTCCTCTGCTCTCTCAGGTGATTCCCTGGCTGCCGCGTTAGATCCTCAGAGTGGCAGGTATTAAAGCAACCTTAAATATTGTATAAAAAACTGGACAAGGCAAAAATCCCTGTCCTAAAAGGCACTGCCCTGCAAATATTTCCTCACATCTCCAAGGCGTCTGATGCCATTAAGGGAGCTCACATTGCCTAAAACTCATCCACAGGGTCCTGCCAAGGGCCCTGTTGGATATTCTACAACAGGTAACCCGTGCTTTAGGCAGGGGAGAGGACTCACTGCTGGGCTGGCACCACAGCACACTGTGTTGGGAGTTGGCTGGCTTAAAAAGACACGGACAAACCTGCCTTTGGTGGTGAAGGAATATTTTTAAGGAGTTGCCTACAAAGGCATCACTGACTCACTGGTATCCCAGTGCATTGCATTCAGGGAGCAAACTAAAACCCCTGACCCCAGAGTGCAGCCCTACAGCTCTGCCTCCCTGGGCTAAGAGCTCACTCCTGAATAAAGCACTGTAGTTGCAAGGGTTGCTTTTTACCTGCAAACTCTGCACTGGGAACCCTCATGTATGTGGCCCAAGCTAAACAGAGAGTTCATAAGCTTTAGGGGGGGGTAGCATATTCCATATTTTCCCTGCAGTTTATTGGCAAATTAATTCTAATACATTTAAATTACATCATGAAGTGTAATGTAAAGATATTTCATGAAGGGTACCTTAATAGGGTGTGAAAACCTGATGAAGGGTAATTCAGAGGGAACTGCTTGGCCCATCTCCTATTTACTTGGAAACATTACTGCCTTAAAAAACCCTTAAAAATATTACTTATTTTTATGGCTCAAAACCCTTTAATTTGAAGATTTTTATGACTCCCTTACAATACACATCGATTTAAATAATGTTTTAAACTAAAACGGATCATTTACTGCCAACTGTGCTTCAGGCATATCATTGATTAGTCCAAGTGTGATAAAACAACCTTGTTTTTATTCATACTTTAAGAGAATAATAAAACCTGCATACTTGAAAATACTGAAGCCATATCTTGGCCCAGAGCTATTTAACTATGAATTATTCACATCTAGTTTATTTTTTCTTTTAAATTCATGAATCCCCAGAATGGTTTTGTAAAGTGTATCAGTGAAACCGTGCTTCTAATTATTAAAGAGAGTGTGGAGGAATCAGAATGAATCATATATGTAACGGGGTCTTTTTATATTTGTCTTCCTTTGCGAGCCACTGTGAATCTCCTTTGAAATTAGTTATTCAATATTCTCACTATATTTTAATTTGTGGTCCATTGAGAGAGAATATAGAGATCTACTTTTTTCAAATAACTTTTTCAAACAAACTTATTTTCACATGCTGTAACACTAGAACTGCTTAAATATAGGGATATTTAGGGATTTCAGAGAAAAATGACTGGTAGCTTACTGCCCAGAACTGGCCTGAGTGATCAGAGGAAATTACTGAAATAAAAGGAAATTTTTTTGTATCTTGATAAGAAATGGTTCCAGTAACAGTGATAGGGTGTCTGTCTGGATATCACACTGCTGCAAGGGGGACTTTTTCCTTAACTGTTGCAAAATGTCATAGCCAAAAATATCTTTTGTAAGTGAAAGAACCCAAACATTCATCTGACTCTTGCAATCCTTCCATCCTGTGTAAGCTTACAATGCTTCCTGCTCACCATGGTCTGAACCCTAACAGTGGAAAGAGTGAGACTGAGATAAAACTTTTTTCTTCCATATGAATTCTACCGAATTTCAGTAGAACATCAACAAATCACTTCATTTCAGTGCACCCCCAGTCCCTACACAAACACACACACAAGACTTTGTTTTTATTTGGAACATAAACTCTTCAGTCTAAAAAAACACTTTTCTCTGTATAGTGCTCAGTGTAATTCTGCACTTGGTAAATACTGATTTTTTCTTTCCTTATACAACCACAGAAAACTATATGGGTTGAAAGGACATCATCTAGCCCAAAAAAAGAGTTCAGAGCAGGTCCAGATAGATATACAAAATACTTTCTGAGTTTTGCATATATCCAAAGCTGGTGTTTGCAAACCTCTCTAGGTCTGTGCTCTCGAATAACCACCTCATGGTGAAAACCCTTCTCCTTTTATCACAGTTTCTTCTTTTTCAGCTCAAGTCCATGGCCACAGGACTCCAGGTTACTATGGAGAGTTGAAGATACTCAAACACCAACAATTCACTGATCACAAGTGCCACCGTATGCCGTTCAGTCTTACAATTAATAAAATCATAAACAAAAAGATATTACAAAAAGGCATTAGCAGAGTGTGTGGAGCTTCTAATGGATCTATGCTGAGATTTTAAATACTCACAGTTCTTTCTAGGACTTACAAATTTATCTGAATGTTTGTTACTGAAGACACTTAAGTGTTTTCTAAGGCTGGAAAATGCCAAGAAACTCACAGAGCTTGCAACAATGAAAAATGAGAAGAATCCAACCTTTTAACTTGGCTTCAGGGCCACATGTGGTTGCACTCTCCAGATGCATCTGCCATACTGGGCTTAGCACAAGATTAGCTTGGAAGAATTGTGTCTTTTCTCACTTTTACTCCACAGCCAGATGGGTTAGAGGACTTGTCTGAGAAGGAGAAAGCTCACATTTAAGTTAAACTCTTTCACTGCATGGCCCTCTTTCTAGACTAAAGGCAATTCTTCAGTACATGGCTACAAGCAAATGTCTGTAAGTATGTGAAATGTCTGTAGGAAAGATTTAGCAGTATCAATGGACAACAAAAATGTGTCTTCAAGGTGCTAAGATTGGAAGATTTAATTTGTTTTACATTCTCTTGGGAATCCAGTGCCAGGTGTTAATCTTTAAGCAGGCATTAGCCTCCTCACTGCAGAATTGCATGTTTTGAAAAGAAATCCTGGCCCCTGATTCAACTCATCAAAATCTATGTGCCTCAAATTCTATTTGTCAGATTTAGTCCCAACACCATGATGTGAATTCTCTGCACAGTTTGAGGTAAACCAAGCCATGTGTTTGAATACTTTCACCAAGGGAGTTGAACAACAGAGGTATTCTCACCTCATTGACATTTTCCTGGTTTTATTTGGCTCATGAAGCATTAAAATGCTGAAATTGGAAAGCAAAAATGATTTTAAGCTGCTGGACATGATGAAAAACAATGCTTTCGTGTAGCATGATGAATTTGTTGGGGAGTGATTACACATTAATAGCAGGTTTGTATACTTAATAAAGTTTGCATAGCCAATTTGCACTTTATTAAGTGCACTCCATTGTTCTGGAGTGTGGCCCTGGTTTGGACTTTATGAAGCATGCAGGAGGCAGTACAGACTTTATGAAGTCCACATTGAGGATAAGTATCAAATTAAGTGGGAAAAGCACACCAAGCTCTGACGTGTGGCTTGGAAACTCTTGTCACTGAGGTCACCCTGGGGCACAGAAATCCCCACAATTCCCACTGTAAAGGCAACCAAAGTATCCAAATGTGGTTTCTGCCAACCACAGGCAAGGAGGCTGGGCACCTAAGGGTGTAGGCTTGTGCTTGAGTATTAGACAGGTACATTCCTCCTTGATGTCTTGACCCCTTTTGATCAGCATCATGTTTTTATCTGCAGTGAGGGTGCATTGGTTTTGAATTTCTGTTCTTTAAGTTTTAAATTGGACAAAAATTGCTGTATCAGAAAGAAAACCCTGCTCAGTGAAAGGCTACAGGTGTTGGCTCCCAAAATCACACTAATTAGGCAGGTTACTTTTTCGTCCTTCTCCTCACACCTTCACGATCCCCTGTGCTAATCAAAGTTTGCGACTCTCCTTTGAAAACACTACAAATGCTTTAATGTCTTCTTGTAAATATAATCTAGATTGAGTTTGGGTTACATTGTAGATAGAAAATGAAACTTCCCTAATGAAAGTTCCCTTTTCCCTTTTTTTTTTTTTTTTTTGTTTTAATTTCTCAATGCATGAGTTGCCAGTGAAATACAGAAACCAGATGTTTTATTAAAAAACAGACACAAAAAATTACCAGCTCTAAACTTGCACGGATTTTTTCCCTATTTATTTTTTTTCCCTATTTAATAAGATTATAATCTAATCCCTATCGATTAGATTATTTTAACTCACTTTTGAGGAAAACTGGCCATTCAGATTCGTATTTTGATTGATCACTCCACAAAGCCTCTTAGTTTACAAATTGGTCATTTCAGAATTACAGTTTTAGTTGTCTTGCACGCAGCAGCTTAGCAGGGTTTGGGTTGCTATGCTGTGAACTCTGGAAAGGATTTTTTCCTTTATAACCCAAAAATTATTTCAAGTATGGCATTGCAATGCTGATGAGACAATCTTTCCAGCTACCAAATCCATGAGCTAAGATGATTGATTTTATCTAGCTTAAATCAGTATGAAATTGATTAAATGACCTGGCAAATTCTGTCACTCAGCTTGAGAGAGACAAATCCAGCACGATGTTCCAACAGCTGCTTCATTGCTCGTCCATTACTTAACAACTGAAACACAGCAGTTTGTGTATGACTGGGTGAGGCACAGATATTGTTTTAGAGCATCATTATGAGTCTGGTAAATAGGTTTAGACTAAGGATACGAACACAAACTCACTGTAATGTCGTGTAGCAGGGTTTGAAGGGCTGGTGATTGGCAGCATAACTGATTGTATTGACCAAAAGAGCCGAGGACATCTGGCTTTCTAGCCCTACAGCTGAGAGACCATATGTTATAAAAAATACAGTGTGAGAGGGGAGAAGACAGTTGTAGACTGATATAAACGAGGAGAGGTCAAGGCTAACACAAGTCCAATCCTGTCACCAATGTTGCTCCAACAAGGCGTGAGTGATGTGGGGCTGTTGGGCAATGCAGAAGTGTTGTTCTCTTGTAAACCAACACAAAGTTGAGCTGGTGGCTGAATATTGGTGAAAACCTCAGGGACCCCTCCTCCTCACCTGGTGATGAGAAGAAAAATAGTTTACAAATGCCTACATCTTACCAAAAGTGTCCCATGTTTGTACCTCCAGCTGTTTCACCAAGCTTCAAGTGAGTACGGCATAATTATTTAAGAACAAATAAGGGCATATTGCAATTTTCAACAGCAATCCCAGTTTTCCCTGCTTACAGCTCTGGAAACAATGCATCCATTCAAATTCATGGCAAGCCCTCCATTCACTCATAATTTACCGTTTGGTGCCCTTTTTTCAAATGCTAATGTCAAAGTTGAGGTCATAAACATAAAATCCTTTCCTTTGCTGTTCACAAAAAGGCATAGCAATTTTATAAACCCTTCTTACAGTATGGGCTGAAAAAAAAGCAAAACCTCCACTGGATTAGGAAAAAAAGTTATTTTTATACATAAAATAAGAAGTGAAGGTGTTGTTTTACATAAGACCAAATGCTACAGGCTGGTGTATCTTTCCTTTTTGCCAGCAACCAATGAAAAGGAAGATATACTGAAAATTGTGTATGAAAACTGTGCACAAGAAATGAGGGAAGTAGAGATATTTGCTCTCTCAAAGTCACAATAATACTTTCAAGGGCTAAAGAAACAAAATTCACACCAAGTTGGCTGGAATTTTGAAATGTGCTAACTCAGCATACTGCTGAAGTTTCTACTGAATTGAGCACTTTTTATTCTTTGAAACAAACATCTGTGATTCAGTGTGGTAGATTTCAGTCTAGAGAGACAATACAACAAGATGTTTTTTAGAGGTGAACGTCAGTATGAATAAATGCTTCTTGCAAGCTCACACACTTTTAACTTTATCGAATAATGGATTTCTCTGCAGATTATTCCTACCAAAAGAATAATCTTTTATATTATTAAATGAAGTCAACAGAGCAACAGGTAAAGGGGTAATTTTTTAACAATATATGGTATCAACCATTTTCAGTTGGAATTTTTACACTAAACTATAGCATTTGTGTATGTCAGTGGTCTAAAGTTACTTAATACACTGACTTGAAAGCTGCCAAGGTGCAAAATGTAGTGCAGCCAAGCACTTCACTACTAGCCACAAAATCATTCACTCCTATTGCTTGTTTTCACAGGTACAGTTAATCAAAATAGCACTAAACAAGAGCAAGGACAGGGTGGGGGGGAAAGCAAATTCATTTCAGAATCCTTAGGAAACTGATGTTATTTTCCACTTCCCAAGATAATTAGCAAATATGATCCCCAAGCTTGAATCAGTTTCAGTCTTGGACTTTTAATATTTTCCTAATCAAATTAGTCCCAACCACTAGCTATGTGTGGCATTTTACAGTTCTTCCACCAGATTTCATAAAAGATTTTATGCAATATGGGCCCCAAATTAGACAACTGCTTTAATTTCAAGGAGCACAGGCTGTAAGCAGAACACATGGTCATTACTCCTTGCAATCCCAGACCCACCATCCTCAAGGAAGCATTAAAGTTCTCTAGATACTTGCAAAAGACCATTGCATAACACTTAATTTAGTGCTCAGTATTAATTTCGTCAGTGGGTTCCGATGATAAAGTGGATACAGATGTTCATTAGCAATGGGAACGCAGGCAAACAATGAAGCATTCCAAGAAGCTGCTACAACTGAGAAGTCCAAGGCTGACCATCACGTGCTGCAGAGTCACAAACATCTCTCTTTAGACCAAAAAAAAAGAAATCTGACCATTCCACCACCCATAGGAGTCCAAACTGGATGTTCTCCTTCTGCCCATGTGTCAAGAGTAAGGCCATTTTATACTGCATATCTTTAAGTCTCAGTGGCCTAAGACAAGTCTGGAAGTGTCCAAAAGGATGTGGCACTTGGGGATAATATTATTCTAAGCATGCAGAAACATTTGCAACCTTCCAGCCAAGCAGGATTTGCTCCTACACATCTTTTCATACAAACAGGCTTCCCTACCATCCCTTTTCCCAAAAAATCTCCACTGTCTGAGAGGCAGGGATTCAGAGCCTGGCTTTGCTGGTCTTATTTCTGGCAGCAACAATAGGTAATGAGAAAGATTCCTCCTGGGGCCTTCTCCAGAGGTATTCTCTCTCCCAGCTTCCCAGTGGAGGAGGTGAACACAAAGAGGATCATCTGCAGGGAGCGACAGCTTCGTTTGTCGTGTCAGACATGCCCGGCTCTATCCCCGTCCTCTGGAGGGAATCATTCACGTGGAGGAGATTAGCCCAGAGGATTAGCATGCAGCCGGATTATCCACACACGGGCTCAGCCAGCTAATAAATCTGCACCTTTGTACATGTTTTGCCTTTCAACCTCCCGATTTCCAGGCTTCTGATAGTCATCCCTTTGAGCATCACCGCGTTTCAGGGGGTGATGAACGCTGGACGAAGAGCTGGCTTTGGCTGTTCTGGCGTGTCTGAGCCATTTCTCATCAGCCACAAGATGTCAGTGTTGCTGAATGTTATTATTCTCACCTGCACAGAGGCATCCGGAGATGCCAGGGGCAGCTGTCAACACCGGGCTCTATGCAGTAAGCCTAACAAAAAATCCACGACAAACAACACACAACCAAGGGCAATAAAAATATCCATAGCAAAGTGTGATTTGACCATGACAGTAATAAGTAAAACTTGAACTACATGGAAATTGCTGCCATCTGCTCTTTATCCTTTTGGTTTTCTACGAGCCCCAACTCATGATCCCATGAGCACAGTAGATGGTCCTTGCATAGCAACATCACCAGGAAAGGAGCAAGCAGAGATGACATCAGGACTGTTTCATCTTGAAACAATCAGTCCATCCCTCCAGAAACGAGGCTGTCCACAAATCCTGGCTCTACCCGCTCTCACTAGGCATGGCATCTGAAATTAAAGCACATGCCAATGCCCATTTCCTTGTTTTACTCCTGGCATTTGCTTCCACACCCGTCTGGCTCTGGCAGCAAGCTCTGCCCACATGGCTCTATCGTGGAGATCTTCCCATGCCCAGACTTGTTTCCTCTCTGTATCACCTCCCCAATTGTATGAGCACACATTTTTATAAGGCAAAATCAGTTTCCTGGACTATCTGGTTTTAAAACACCCTTTTCTCACACCCTTTCCTCTTTCCAACCCTTCCCAAAAGGTCAGGGTCAGGCAGAAAGGGAACTTTTGAACCAATATTGTTTTGGGCTTAATGCATTGTGAAACTGCACCTCGGATTTCCTCTGCGGACCGACCGACCCACATGTTGATTATTTTTCTGCTTCCTTCTTGGTTGCAGGAGGTTTGCTTCACCAAACACTGGCTGGACTTCCACTTCTAAGTATAGCAGAGCATGGGTACATTTAGCATGAGAATTCCTGTTGACATTGTTTGCTGCCATTCATGTCCTCTGAACTTGTTTACTTTTGGAATCACAGGAAACGACTTTGGTGGGAGTGGAGACAGGACTGTTCACTCTGCAAAAAATTTTAGATGAACAGAGACAGATGAATTTATACTGACTTGAAATTAAAAAAATCTGCAGTGGCAACAGGGTTATTTGAGCTCACAAGTAGACAATTTAATACATTTGTTCTGTCTCTATTTTCTTTTCACAATTGGAATCATAGAACAGTTTGGGTTGGAAGGGATCTCAAAGATCATCTAATTCCACCCTTGCTGCCACAGGCAGGGACACAAATCTATGTCCCAGCAGCAATACTCAAATATATCTCCATGAATGTATCTCCCAATATGCAAATATATCTCACAAATCCAAATATTTGAATTATGGGGGGGCATATTTAGGAGCAAAAGAAGATTTTTACCTAATTCTTATAACTTTTTCCTGGCTATGCTCTCTTTTCCTCCCCAAAACAGGGCCTCTTCCTTGCAAAATAGTTTACATAGGTAAAGCCACAAAAATAAACCTCTGAGAAACACTTTCCCACTTCCAAATCTTCCCTTGTGCCGAGCACCTCAGCTAGGAAAATCCATTCCCACTCTAATAAAAATCATTCTTCATAACGACAACTCCTGACAGCTCCTCCCTGTTCCATTGAACATTCAGGTTGCAGAGACCATCAGTCGCTGTATTTGCGTCCGTCCCATCTCTGCATTGTGCTGGAGCTGGAGCGTCCCTGCCTCCCCGTGAGTGCCAGAGGCACAGACACGCTGATATTCACGGCTTCAGGGGCTGGCATGCCCGGCTGCTGGGCAGAGGCACGGCTGGAGCACAGTGAGCACAGGGACCATTTGTCTGTGCCTGAAAACCTGCTGCGTGCATGCCCAGAGCGGCAGGGCTGGCGGGAGCGCGGTGGTGAAATTCTCAGAAAAGCCTGATGGTTTCTGCCGAACTCGCTCGCCTCGTCTGAAAGCTGCATTCGCTGGGGTCATCTGAGGATGAGGGTGACTGGGATTTTTTTTTTTTTTTTTTTTTTTTCTTTCCCTGGGGTCTCACTTGGTTAAGAGTGTTTCCAGGCAAATCCTAGCATTTCCAAGATATTTTATAAATATCCTAGCATTTTCCAAGCTATTACCAAAGTTCCATAGGCTTGCAGAGACTGTGCACTACACACCCCTTGGGGAGATGGATGTTAGTTTTCAACAGAATTCCTGGAAAAGTTAAAGAGGTGACTGAAGCAGGGTTATTTGATCCGGTTCATATGTAGGTAGCAGGCCAGCTTAGCTAAACAAGGTATTATGCTTCAAATAACTAGAGCAGTCTAAGAGGTAAACGTTGGGACGACACGGGAAAGGATTTCATCAGCCCAAAACTAATAAAAACAGGGATGGAAACACAAGACTTAGGAACTAGAGAGTGGAGAAATATCCAGTTTCAGGCACTCTGGTGTAAAGGTGAAACTGCCTTGTTAATGTGCACTTTGGCATCAGCCAGTTCTGGCATCAGAGCCTGCCCTTGGGGGATGCCTTTTTCACCTGCTTTTGTTTTTCTCCACCCCTAACAAACTAGTGATTGTGCTGGTGCAAGGGAGGGTGAGGCAAAACCCTGGATTTTCTTCATTTTTGAGAGTGGACTTACAGAAAGAAAAATACAGTTCTTCTTTTACATTACAAAAGGGCAAACTTCATCCATGTGGTTTAATTCAGTTTCACATGCAATAACCTTTCAAATGGTGCTTGAAAGTCAAGTCAAATTTCAATATAAATGATATAGTCAGGCTAACATTAACGTATGAGACACTGCCCTTTATGTTTTTCTATCATCCCTCTGAATGTGTTGAACAGTAAGTTTAATAGAATCATAAAAATCTTCAATTTCCTCTGTAGATTTAAGCAATGCCAAGAGCAGTAAAAGAGTTATGCTTTTGTCTCGTTTGTAAGGTTTGTGATTGTTTTAACATCTCCATTCTTGCAGGCCGTGTGTACACAGAGCCTAAGCCTATTACCTCTTTGCTTAGAAATACCATCCCAGGAAGAACCATTCAAATTCCAGATTTTTTTTTAATTTATTTTTTTCAATCAAAAACATTGGTAGGGTTTTGGGGGATTTTTTGCCTTGACATCTCTGGTGTAAAACCTTCATCAAAAGCTCCTCTGGTGTTTCCTAAAGAAAAAACATTGGTTTGGCCATGTGAAAAGGCAAAATGAAATATTGCATCTCACCCCAATATTTCCAGGGCATCATTTCAGGGGTGGAAGAGGCAATTTGCTGATTTTATGCATATTTGCCTAAATTTGGCCAAAACAGCCATGCCAACTAACAGAATGATACTTACAGTGAACTTATTAAAGTGCAAAAGTACAACTCCCAAAAAGCTGTGGAGCTCCACTTGCAGTCTGTGGGCACAGGACTGGAGTTACTCAGCCTTCAATAGTAGATATTGCAAGCTGCCCTCGGAAATGGGTCATGGGCACAGGTTTCACAGCACCACAGGACAAGTCTTCCCTGGATGAGAGAGAGAGAAAACTCTCTATTCTTATTTTTTCAGACACCTTACTACAGACACCAGCTCTCTGATTTCCATTTATCTTTGCTCTGAACACATGAAGAACTGTGAAATACTGAAGGCTCTGAAATAGAACATCACAATCATCTTATCTTGGTCCCTTTTTTGGCACAGAGGTGTCTGGCTCCACTTCGCACCTGTATGATTTGTGTATTAATGCCTCTTTACAAGGCCTTTATGAACAGAAATGCAGTAGTTTGGGAAAATTGATAAGATCCTGTAACAATGAGAAGGACTGAAGGAAGTCCAGGATGAAACTAATAATCTCATATTAGTTGCTAAACAAAGCCAGAGGCAATACTTAATAATGGGACTAAAATACCTGTGATCACATCAGCTAAGACTTCAGCATGATGCAAAAGAATTAGTGTAAATCTGTGATTTAAAAAATAATCGTTAATTATTTTATTTCTTAATCTTAAACACTCAATTCTTACAAACAACCCTTAATGAATTCACAGAATGGGGGATTTTTTTCTTGTAGTCATGCATTAGCTATGCAATGTACCCTTTCTAAATTCACAAATTCAGGCTGAAACAGCCTGAATATTTGGAGATGATTTATTGTGTGCCTAATGATTGAGTTATTTTCTAATGACAGACTATTATTTTAATTTCTTAAGATTTGTCTTTAATGTTTTGCATGGTTAGCAATAATTTTGTAGGATTGCATATCTCTAGGTTAGGATTAGCTACAGGAAACCTTATCCTATATTTATTTTTAGCAGAGAATGTCTTGATTTTACACTTTTAGCATCAGTCATGCCATGGGACTAACCCACAAGAACAATCTGGATGTTCCATTTTATAGCAGACATGTGTAATATCAGTAGGACATAAAGCTTTGGGTCCAGAAAATGCTTAATTGTGTTTCTGAATTGGGCCCTGGATATAACATCAGTTATGGTTATTTGCAATTTCATTTCAATATCCAGCTTTTCAGGCTGTGTGTTTTTGTAGTTGCAACTTTCCACCTCCCCCGCACCGATTTAAGTGATGTTATTCTTGGCTAATAGTAATTGTGAGAAAATTGAATTCCATCTGTTTCCACCAAAAGCAGAAAATAGAATGTGAGAATCAATAGAAGACTGCACTTGTTACACACATTTGTCACAATCAGTGACTTTGCTAAGGCAACATGTCCGCAAGTATGATTTGCAAAATAAATAGCAAGTCACAGCATCTGATCACCAGCTGGCTTATTTAAAAGTCAGAGCCTCTTCTGACAGCTACAGATCATGAACTTTTAGGCATTGCACGGCCCCTCCAGGCTCGTTCAAGGGAACAGACGTCGTGCAGCACACAAATGGAGGGAGGAGAATTTTAATGCAGGTCTGGATGTGCGCTCCTCATCACAGTTTTGGGTTTACGTCTGGTGGTTTCCCCATGCTTTCCTTTCTCCTATCTGTGCTGATTACTCCACATCCCCTGTAATTTCACATGTACTTGCTGTGCGTCACCAGAGATCTCTCTGTGACTAATGCCAGCATCATTTCAGGTTTTCTCCTCAGCTGATGTCAGAATTGAAATCTCTGTGGCTGCCTTTGGCTGAGCTGTCCGACCCCAGTCATTCACTGATTCATGGCCTTGACCAAAGCACAAAAAAGCAAACACTGAACACTTCAATAAGTCCTAGCAAGCCTGTGTTTCATGCACAGGCACAGCACCACTCATTTTTTTCAAACACATATTTGAGCCACCTCGTAGGACATACCAGTGTGTTATCTGCCTGTTTTTATCTCAACCATTGGCTGGGTGGATCATTTCAGAAGTCCTTCAGCAAGAATGACTAGATTCCTGCCCAGAGCACAGCGTGTACTCTACCACAGTTTGCAACACCTTTGCCTAATTCTGCTGCAGTCCCCGTGTAGTGCAGCTCATTTTTGCAGATGGTGCTGTGGCACAGCCAGTCCCAGCTCATGGTTTCTGGCTGTGGCAACAAAGCCCAGCTCAGCCATGGCAGCAGAGCATCTCCCATGAACCACCCAGTGTGCAGAGTGCCCATCCCCAAAGAAAGCTCAGTCCTGGGGTGCACGGAGCTGTCAGACTGCCTGCTCTGGGGCTGGGGATCTCCTCAGCACCGTGCAGAGCTCAGGCCAGTGGCACAGATTGAAGGAACAGTCACAAATTTAAAAGGTGAACTGGGCACTCCTCAGCCCTTGGGAGACTCACACTCACAGAACTAGTATGGTTTTCATAAAATGGATGCTCGACCTAAAAAGCTCAAGGGCCTTGATCTTCAAAGTTAATGCCTGTTGTTTGCCAAAATGTGTAGGAAAAAGGTGTGTGTGGCTGCTGCCCTGCAACAGTAAAAACAGGAGTGGTTAACAAAGAACATTGTTGGATGAATAATGCCGTTATGTTCATTAACAGCATGCCTTCATCTGCAACTCTCTTTGCCATACCTGGGCTTGAATTTCAGCCGAGCATACATGCACTGAAACCTGGAAAGTCCAAAGTGGTTAATTACAACGTTCAGCAGCCTAAAAGGACTCCCAAAGGCAGAGATTTAAGGCAGCACAACAGCCTGCAATTTAGAGGGAAGCAAGTAAAAAGGGACAGAGCAGAAGGTGTAACAGAAAGAACCACTTGGCACAAATAGAGTAAATTTAGGTGTTTAGTTTTTCCTCGAGGCTTCACTATATGTTAGGCAGTTACACCATAAAAATTCTTAAATGAGTCAGAGAAATATTTTCTACAGTGCCTAACAAATATTTTCAGTTCAATATTAACAGTGCCAAAGAAATATTTTCTACAGTGCCTAACAGCTATGAAAATGTTGGAGGGAACAAGGAGTCAACAACTTTAAAAGAGGGCAGACACTTAAATTTATATCTGTAATTATCCCAACTGAAATAAAACATATGGAGATGGGTCTGTAGCAGGGTGCAGGACAAAACCCAGTTGCTAAAGGCCAGGCTCCATATGATAAGGACTTTCCATATCAACTGACAGAAAGGTGAATAATTTGATAATTTCATAACAATAAGCCAGAGTTCCATGGTACAGTGAGTGCCAGATGCAAACAAGAGTTTCCAAGCCTTACTTTTTAAAATTTCAGGGGTTTACAAATGTTAGTAGCACACACATTAATATAATTTTCGTAGAGGGTACAGAGAGACATGCAGCTATTATTTCTTTCCCAATCCTTGCCGAGTCTTTCTCTGCCTTTTCCAGCAGGAAATGGCCAGCTTAGGAATGGGGACAGCATGTGGCTCCAGTCAAAGTGAACATAATGGGAAATGGAAAACCCTGAATGGGGCAAAAGTTCATGAGTTTGGTGCCAGTAATCAGTTACTTCTAAGCTTGTTTGGGTTTTGTTGGGGGATTTTTAGGCTTTTTTAAGGGGAAAAAAAAAAGTGAAATAAATCATATCTGGGAGGGAAATCAGGCTCTCTGAGGATGAAAGCATGAGTAAACTGAAGTGCCAAGATCTGAAGGCAGAAGCTGTGGCAGATCCATATCCTGCATTAATCAAGCAGATACAGGGAGATGTACTGTTCTGACCAGCTGGTTATCTGCTTCCTGCCCTCAGAGGCAAGACGTCCTGACCACATGTGCCCAATCCAATCCCAAAATAATGACAACCAACATCTATCTTGAGAACAACAACTGAATCCAGGACACTCTTAGTAAAAATATGAATCCCATCCTTTGTTAAAAGTAAGGGGGTTTTGAAGCATCCTGATTTTAAAGATTTGGTGTCTATTCTTCCTACATGAATTTCTGAGTTTTGAATCTTTCTGGTGTACCCAAGCCTGATTTCCAGGTCACTTCTCATGATTCTTCTTTTCTGATTCTTCTTTTATTACCATCTGCTTCCAGCTGCCTGGTTTCCCAGTCCAGATTGTAGAGATATTTATTGTTTCTGACTGCAGGCAGGTAAATCCCCAACATCCACTGAAGCAAAGTTCTGATTATGAATTGTGTCTGATTGTGTTATTAGGGTTCTGGGATTGCCCCTCCAGGAGAAAAAAAGGGCAAATATTGACCCAAGAAGCATCCAGAGGAGCCACTCTATAAAGAGATGGTAGATAGATAGATAGATAGATAGATAGATAGATAGATAGATAGATAGATGATAAGATATTAAATTATATACATAAAATTCAATTATGTATATATATATAGATATAGAGATACCAAGAACACTCTGAAAATGCACATGTGCTTGTGCATGGGGAATTCCAAAACTAGTTTGACTGTGGCCCAGTAAAGATGAGAATTGGCTTGGCACTCATGATGGTCACGCTCCTGTTTCTCAAAATGAGTAATGACTAAACTCTGAGTACAGAATTTCTTCCTAAAGTCTGACCTAAATCTGCCCTTTTGCAGGTTAAAACCATTGTCCCTTGTCCTGTTGCTGCCTGTATAAATACTCTCTCCTCCTTTTTATGAGCCACCTTAAGGTACCGGAGCCTTTGGAATACCGGAGCCTTTGGAAGGGTTCCCGCGCCAGCTTGCACTGCTGCCCACCACACCAAGCCACAGGTGATGTGAATCCCCTCGCACAGAACCCCTGCTTGCTCTGGGAAATCACCTCCCCAGGGCCCTCTGCTGTTCCCCCTCCTTCAGCAAATGAGAGGGAGCAATCCACCCAGCTCACACTGAATGGCAGAGGTCAATCAGCAAGGTCTCGGCGATGCTGAGCACACCCTCTGAAGGTTCAGGCTGCAATGTGTGCCTGGGGTGTCCTGAGCAAAGCAGCTCTGGGTGATTTGTGAAGAACAAAGCTGGTTCCAGCTCATTCTTGCAAGAGCGTCTCAGCACAGAACTTAGCCACAAAACATTTCCCGTCCTGTGATATTCGTCAGCCGAGCAATCTGCAAAAATCCCTGAGTTTCAAGGGGAAAATGTGACAGATTGTTTGTTGAATGCAAGCTACTAAAAGTGGTAAATGACTCTTTTTTACTACCTCTCCTGATACATGCAGCTGAACATACAAATCACTGAGTTCACTGAAGTCTGGAAAAACTCACAGTTGCGGAGTTAATCATTAATATTGTGGGGTTACAAGGAGGTATTTTTGAGATTGCCACAGCATGTGGGAAATTCCCATGTGAATTCCCTGCAGGTTTTCAAGAAATAGCCTTTTCTATTTGGCTCAGATGCTTTTGTAATTGTTTACATAAATTGAATATGAAGTATCAAGGTCAGATATTTTCCAGAAAGCCAAAGCAAACAATTTACCATTCTGTTGTAGAAGAAAACACCAGAACAATTCCAGCATAGTCCAGCTTCCTTTTTCTTTCTCTTGCTTTATGTGGTATTACTCTATCTTGCAGAAAACACTGGAACTCTGATCACTTAAAAGCATGTCAATCTACTGGGTACAGAATTTCCTCACTGAGAGAAGTAGCAACAAGTTTAACCTCACATACTCAAAGCAAGTCTATATCTGGAAAACAAAATTTCCTACATTTTGTTTTCCAGATATCCACCATGAGCTGCAGTGTCAGCTCAGTTCCCAGCATAAGCTCTGAGAACCTAAAAAATTATATTCATACAATTACAATGGCTTCATTTTTATGGGCTCTCTATCTCCCAGTTCATATTATCAGCGGAAAGAATAGCCAAGAACAATGTTTTCTTTTTCTTCTCAAATTGATAAAGTTTGTACCCAATCAGTGCATTCTCGCTGACATCTTTTCCCAAAAAACCCACTCAGAAAATGACCTTTGTGCTACCTAACCCCAATGGCTTTGGATGCTTTTTTGGATGACTGGAAAAGTCACGCAGTCCTTCGGCTGCTTTGGAAAGAGAAATCCTTTTCCCTACTAACCCTACTCAGCTGGGATAGAAACCCTCTCTGTGGCACCCTGGCCGTGAGCCCTAGTCAGTGTTTTGTCACCAGCAATGAGGGTTTCAGGATTAAAGTAGCCTAATACCAGCCAAAATTGTCAGTACTTCTCCCAGGAGGGGCCAATCCTCTTGACCAACCCCATAATACGTAGATCACAAATCTTGAAGGAGTAAACAGAAGAAGTTGGCATCATATCTGCTTCTCCTGACCCCTCTCATGCCCAGAGGCTCACACTGGGAAGTCGCTTCTGCAGATAGAACCATAAAATCCTTTATGTTGGAAAAGATCTTAAAGATCACCAACTCCAAGTGTTAACACAGCACTGCCAAGCCCACTAAAATATAAGACAACATATTAACAGCAAAAGGTAATTAAAAAAAAAAAAAACATAAAATGAAACTTCTGAGTAACACCATCAGTTTAGAGATTATGTATCTTATGAAAGTCTAACACTTAATTATAGAAAATTAAATAAGAAGAAGTAATAGTTGAACAGTGGCCCCTCTGACAGATTCACAGAACAGAATTGTGTTATGTAGAGGTGTTATGTTAGAAAAGATGTTATGAATCCAGGGAAATTATATATGGGTCAACTTATTGAAAAACAAAACTAAACACAGAAAAACCCCAAAAAACCCCAAAAACACAGCAACAACAGGAAGCCAAATTTCACTTCAAATACATATTCAAGCATCTGCATCTACAATTCCTTCTTCAGCAGGCTGAGCATCCAGAATTTGTACTACTTGAGAAATTTCAGCTGTTAAAAACAGCTGGAAGCAAATATAGGTCAGTAAAAAGTATGTTTAAGAGTTAGACAACTTCGACAATGGTACCACTATGTATTTTCACCATCTTTCTCCTTAAAATCCAGAACTCCTTAGGGTATCAGGGTTCAACAAAGACATGGAAGCCCCCTTAGAGGGTACTGCCAACCCAAACTCCAGGTCAGATTCAACACTGGGCATTTACCCAGGGGTGCTTTAACTAAAATCATGGAAATCCTCACTGCAATGAGACTTGGAAAATAAATATCAGGATGAGAAAATAAAGCCACTGAAATGTAGGTTTGGGCCAGTGCTCTCAGGAAGGACCCAGGCCAATTAGTCTGAGTCCAGGCAAGAATGAGGGAAGGTTTAAACGCCATAAATTATGAAGAATGATTAAAAGGATGGGATTTGTTTAGTCTAGAAAGGAGACAATTAAGAGGAATCATGATAGCAGTCTCCAAACAGAGGGACTTGTAGCTGTGTAAGAAAGGAAATTACCATCTCCTGTGATCCCTGGGAGCCTGAAAAGAAGCAATGGTGTCACACTGGCCCCCGGGCAGCAGGAAAGAAGTTTGTAACATTAACCAGTGATAAGCCTCAAAAACATTTCCTAGGAAGGCCGTGGCACCTCTGTCACTGCAGGTTTTTGAAAACACGTGAAGCAAACATATGCCAGGAGTAGTTAGTGTGAAGCCAACCCCACCTGGGTGAGGCAATGGACTGCGGGACCTCCCAGGAGCTTGCCCAGCCCTATTTTCAATTATTCTGTTCTTCCTTTCTTAAGCTGTGTGGAGAGATGTGCGATTGCTTGTCACAACCTGTTTATAAAAAGCAATTCTCTTGCGAAATTCCAATAGGACACCCCAAGACAGCGCGTTAGAAGCAAACACTAAATCTTATTTCTCTTCACTGCTGCCTTGACACCACAGGCTTCTTGTCCTGTCCTGTTTTTCATCTGGCTGTCACAGGTTGGCTCCAAGATTTTTAAGAGCCCATTCAGAAGCACTGTTAAACTATGAGTCTCAATCTCAACGAATAATTAACAACAAAGTCCCAGATGTTTTTAGAAATAGAAAATGTAGTTAACTAATGCTGTAATGGAGGGGAGGGGAAGGGAAGAGGAAAGGAAAGGAAAGGAAAGGAAAGGAAAGGAAAGGAAAGGAAAGGAAAGGAAAGGAAAGGAAAGGAAAGGAAAGGAAAGGAAAGGAAAGGAAAGGAAAGGAAAAGGAAAGGAAAGGAAAGGAAAGGAAAGGAAAGGAAAGGAAAGGAAAGGAAAGGAAAAAGGAAAGGAAAAGGAAAGAAAAAGGAAAGGAAAAAGGAAAGGAAAAAGGAAAGGAAAAGGAAAGGAAAAAAGGAAAGGAAAAAGGAAAGGAAAAAGGAAAGGAAAAAGGAAAGGAAAAAGGAAAGGAAAAAAGGAAAGGAAAAAGGAAAGGAAAAAGGAAAGGAAAAAGGAAAGGAAAAAGGAAAGGAAAAAGGAAAGGAAAAAGGAAAGGAAAAAGGAAAGGAAAAAGGAAAGGAAAAAGGAAAGGAAAAAGGAAAGGAAAAAAGGAAAGGAAAAAGGAAAGGAAAAAGGAAAGGAAAAAGGAAAGGAAAAAGGAAAGGAAAAAGGAAAGGAAAAAGGAAGGAAAAAGGAAAGGAAAAAGGAAAGGAAAAAGGAAAGGAAAAAGGAAAGGAAAAAGGAAAGGAAAAAGGAAGAAGGAAAAAAGGAAAGGAAAAAGGAAAGGAAAAAGGAAAGGAAAAAGGAAAGGAAAAAGGAAAAGGAAAAAGGAAAGGAAAAAGGAAAGGAAAAAGGAAAGGAAAAAGGAAAGGAAAAAGGAAAGGAAAAAGGAAAGGAAAAAGGAAAGGAAAAAGGAAAGGAAAAAGGAAAGGAAAAAGGAAAGGAAAAGGAAAGGAAAAAGGAAAGGAAAAAGGAAAGGAAAAAGGAAAGGAAAAAGGAAAGGAAAAAGGAAAGGAAAAGGAAAGGAAA
The DNA here is from genome assembly GCF_028018845.1 of Melospiza georgiana. Lineage (NCBI taxonomy): Eukaryota > Metazoa > Chordata > Aves > Passeriformes > Passerellidae > Melospiza > Melospiza georgiana. The sequence continues at coordinate 73,165,545 of NC_080434.1, forward strand.
GAGGAAAGGAAAGAGGAAAGGAAAGAGGAAAGGAAAAAGGAAAGGAAAAAGGAAAGGAAAAAGGAAAGGAAAGAGGAAAGGAAAAAGGAAAGGAAAAAGGAAAGGAAAAAGGAAAGGAAAAAGGAAAGGAAAAAGGAAAGGAAAAAGGAAAGGAAAGAGGAAAGGAAAGAGGAAAGGAAAAAGGAAAGGAAAAAGGAAAGGAAAGAGGAAAGGAAAGAGGAAAGGAAAAAGGAAAGGAAAGAGGAAAGGAAAGAGGAAAGGCAAAGAGGAAAGGCACTGCAGACTAGGAAATATCCTCCAATCATGTACTGCACTCTGAGATAAGCAGATACTAAAATTAATTCAGTAATTTGGTTTGGATGCACCAAAACATCTCTGGAAAGAAGATGTGTATTCTCTCTTCTGTACTCCCTGCCCAGCATCCTCATCAATTCAGGCCCAAAGCTACTGAGGTGTGTAACTTTTTATCTCTGTTCCATTGGGAGCCAGGCATCTGAGCACCACTGCAGAGCCTGGATTTGTACAAGCCCAGTGTCGTCCTGAAGGGCCTTCCCAAGGCTGGCCATGGACCTCAGGACCCAAAGCAATGTCTGACCACAGCTGTGGCCATGGAGATGTTCTCTGAGCAGGCTACACCTAAGTGCAAACAAATACACTCACACAAACACACATAGTTTGACATTTTATGCAGGCCTGGAGTGTTTGGTTAAAGGTCAGAAAACCACAACAAATAACATTTCAGAGTGTTTTCATTACTTCCTTCCACCTAAAAATGTTCCTCTGTTTTTGAGGCTGCAAACTTCCTTCTCAGAAACATTCAGACACTAAAATCTTTCTCATTCTAGGTCGCATTTCTTTTTCTATTTTTTAAATCACCTCCCTAATTTTTCAGGAATTCATCTGGAAATTCAAATTATTTTTTGGTTTTTTAGCTAATAAGTGATTGTACAATGCCTACATTGAGCAACCATGCTGTTTTTTGGGCTGCCTGTCTGAATTATGTCCCTTTTCCTTTCTTATTTTAAGAGTTTTGCTGCCTTAAATCCCCATTTAGATTTCTTGTGACTGTTTTGACATATGCTGTGTCCTGCAGACACTGCTGTCATTTGCAGGCTTTGTAAGATCAAAGAATAATTCCTAGTCTTTGAAGTTCACCACTTTAAAAATCTACTTCCCAAATTAGAAAGAGTTGGAAGAGTTTTTCTTCAACATCCTGGCTTCCTGTGATACCTTTAGAAGCTTCTCTTCCTGACCACACGAGCCCAATGCCAGCCTTAATGTCACCATTGATTAAATGCATTTTAAATGTGGTGCCTGTCCCTCTGCTCAGTCTCAGCTGGCACTCCACAGTGCAAAAACAAGAGAGGGAGAGAAGAGTACCTCCAGGTTGTAGGTGGAGAGCAGGAAATTCAGTTTGCCACACTGATTGCCCACTTAGTGTCAACTCCAGAAGGAATTCTCCAGTGAAGCTTGGTTGCAGACATCCTGCAGGGTCACAGAATCATGGAATGGTTGGAGTTGGAAAGGACCTTAAACACCAGCTCATTTCACCCCCTGCCATGGGCAGGGGCACTGCCACTGGACCAGTTTGCTCCAAGCCCCATCCAGCCTGGCCTTGACCTTCTGGGATGGGGAGTGCACAACCTCTCTGGGCAATCGAGCATCAGTGATAATTGGTCCTATGGTGGATTTTTTACCTTGATCCATCCCATCACAGTGGGAATCCTTCTCAGCCAGAGTGGTGACAGAGTCATGTTTAACCATCCATAACTCTATGCAGCCTGTGAAGTAATGTGTGTGTTTTGCTGTTTTTAGTGAACTGCTATTTAAGCTTTTTTTTTTCCCCTAGATCACAATATCAGAATAATGATGGGAATATTTTAAACTAATGAAAGGATATGTTCTGATCATTACTCATTAACTCTGGACTGAAAAGTGCTACCATCCAATAATCCTAATCCTAATTACAAGTAATAATGTCTTTCTCCTTGGAATGGATAGTTTCAATTCACTGCAAATTCAAAGCAATTTAACAATAAGACTGACAACGGGAACAAGAGAAGAGCCACATCTATTTAGACAGCACAAAGCAATGCTTGCTGTACAACAGTGGCTTGTGACTGACTGAACAACTGGGAAAACTCAGCAGGGCTGCTTTTTGAAGAGAAAGATGGATAAATGTGAATTCATTTGGGCACGACAAGGCGATAGCGAGCACAGCAGCGACACAATTATCTGCCTTCAAAAGACAATGAGGAAGGCACATTTCTTTATTCATATGATGCCATTAAAAATAAATAAACTAACCAAGTGACAAAGGCACGTGGGCTGCAGTATTATTCCACCACAGAACACTGGGTTTCTCAGAGACCTTCTGCAAGGGCAGGAGTCCCCCAGGCTCTGCTGCAGAGGAAAAGCTCTTCCATGCAATAATTAGACAACAAACCCAACTGTGGAAAGCTTTGGGAGCCAGAGTCCCCCATCCTCATCCTTCACAGTAAATAAAGGGTAAGTGATTGCCTTTGCACGAAAACAACCTTCCCCTCTACACTGGAGAGTGGCAATGGGAATTACAGACGCCTCCAAATTTGCTCAGATCTCATGCACAGTGCTGTGTCAAGGCAAGCCTGGAGGATTATGAAAGAGTAATTGCTCTGCAGTAGTTTCTCTTTGGGCTGCTTTGCTCTTTGGATTGCTGTATGGATTGATCTCCTCTCAGTTCCCTGAGCAAATTGCCTCTCCCAGCTGTTCCATGTGATGTTTTTGGGATATCCTGAAACAAAATGGCTCAAGGCTGAGGTCTGCTGGGACCCTGGAGATGTCCAACCCAGGGTGTGTGTAAGTCATTGTGTGCATATTGCAAAATAAATGTCAAAAGTTTTCTGTATTCACAGGCAAATGCAGAGCAGCCTTAAAAATAAAAATAAATGCAAAGAAATGCTTTACACTTTATCAGGATGAGAGGAAAAGACTTCACATCCCTGCTGATACATGCAGGATCCCCCCTTTCCCCCATTCTGGCTGCATCCACCCACCTCCCCTTCAATCTCACTTTGAACCAAGCAGGACCAGCTGATGTTTCCTCTGAGACCACAAATATGAGAGCAAGCACAGCGAGCAGAATCCCACACCGTCATGGAACCAGGTTTTGCAATCCTTTTTGCTCCACTTCCTCCCTTGAAATTAAAGCCTCATGTGTCACTGTCACCCTGCTCCAGCCAGGATCCTTCTCCTCCTCCCTCCAGCCCAGTTTCTCCTGGTCCAAGCTGACATCAAGGACACAGCTCCCTACAGCAGCAGCCTGAGCACTGGAAGGGGATGTTGAGGGGATTTTCCATAGTCCTGGTGCTAGAAAGAAGAGTTAATTCAATCCATAAGGCAAGAGGCTCTTTCCACATCCTTTTCTGGAATATGGCAAAGTTATTGATTACCTCTCTTTCCTGTAAGGCCTATTTCCTGTGATGCATTTGAAAGCAAATTTAGAAAATACAATTGGCTGTAAAAAATATGAAATACTCTTGTGTTGGGGATGGAAGCTGAGAGGGTTCTGAGGCATTTCAGATCAAGCATTATCAGTCTTCAAAAAAAATTAAATTACACTGTGAACAGTAGTCAGGATTAATGAGCCTTTAATTAGCCCTATTTTCTCAAGCTTTTCCCTTAGATTAATAGACTGCCAAAAAGAAAGAACATAAAGGTGCTCATTCCACCACATTCATGGCATTTGACCATCCTTGAGATTTAGTCTCCCTAGAGCCCAGTTTGCTGCCTAAAAGGGCAGCATAGAATCCACCTCTGGGAAGTGGCAGCCAATGATCCCTGGGCAGTGCAGGGAAGCTTCCATCACCTCTCCAGATGCTTGACAAGAGATCCTGCTTTTGGAAGGCCAATCTAAGATGAGATGAAAGCAAAGGGATGGTTTTACAAAGAACTTAGTCTGAGCTCCTACCCCAGTACTCTTCCTACTCATCTCTCCTGTTTGACACGAAACATCTTGTACCCAGTCCTGCTGTGCCTGCAGCCCTTCCTGTCTGATTTACTGGGGTGAGAAGGACCACAGGTTCTGCTGGAACATAAGCTGGAAACCCTGGTTGGGGAAAAAACTGCTGCCCAGGACAACTCTCAGAAATTCAAAAAAACCCAAGGAACAGACTTGTTCCATGAAGAAGAAAATGTTGCAATGTACAAACCGAAAACACGCAAAACTCAGGCTGGTCAGTCACAGCACTTCATCTCTATGTTTCTGAGAAGTTCACTGAAATACCAATCTTTTATTGCTTTTTGTTTCCAGAAGGGATGTGGCAATTTCAGAATATCAATTTTGAAATGTCACTGTCTTTCAAACAGTGAGGCTTAGCCTTTTCTGCCAGTGCTTCTCATTTCAAACAATTGGCAGGTCCTGAGGAAAAAGCATTTAGGTAAAAAAAAAAAAAAAAAAAAAGTGCTTCTTACAAGTTCTGAAAACCTTGCAGAGCACACTGCAGCATAAATGTGAGCTGCATCAATCAAGTGCAAATATTGCCTTGGTTCTTTCCCACAGATTCCCAAATGACGCATACCCAATGGCTGCTTGTCCCTTCACCCAGCCCTGGAAGTGAGCAGATGACCTGGCATCCTTGCATCCCTGCTGAGTCCAAATAAACCACTCAATAAAATAACCAGGAGGGTCATTCTTCAATTTACTTTTCACTACGCATTGAGCATATAGAAAGGTGGTGCTGAAGATGGTGGCTTGAGAGGACAGTGAATCTTTAATCAGGGATTATATTGTTTTTTGGAAGACATGCACTGGCAGATATTAATCTGTGGTATTTTAACTGTCTTGTCTTTGGATGATATTATTTTCTTTAAAAAAAAATAAGTTAGAACATTAACATGGATGCTTGCTCATGGGAACTGATTCCAGAACAATACAAAGGTCTCAGATGCTCATCTTCAGCAAGGCCATTTATACAGCAAAACCATAGAATGGAATCACAGACTACCCTGACTTGGAAGGGACTCCCAAGGACATCCAGTCCAGCTCTCCTGGCCCTGCACAGCCCCATCCCCAGAGTCACCCCCTGTGCCCAGGGCATTGTCCAAACACCCCCTGAGCTCTGCCAGGCTGGTGCTGTGCCCACGGCCCTGGGGAGCCTGGGCAGGGCCCAGCCACCCTCTGGGGCAGAACCTTTTCCTGATATCCCACACAAACCTCCCCTGGCACAGCTTCAGGCCGTTCCCTCAGTGCTGGCACTGTCACCACAGAGCAGGGATCAGCGTCTGTCCCTCCCGTTCCCCTCAGGAGGAATTTGTGACTGCACTGAGGTCTCCTCTCTGCCCCTCCAGGCTGAGCAGCCCCAGTGCCCTCAGCCTCTCCTCACACGGCTTCCCCTCAGGGCCCTTCACCCTCCCCGTGCCCTCCTTCGGATGTTCTCTAATAGTTTAATGTCTTTCTTATGTTATGGGCCCAGAACCCAAGTCCATCCCAGAGCAGAGCAGGGCACAAAATCTCCTCCCTCCACCATCTCATGATGCTGTGCTTGACACACCCCATTGAAAGCCCAGTCCTGGTTCCAGGCTCCATCAGACAGGAGCTGACATCCTGGAATCATTCCTAAAAATGCTAAAGGTGCAACTTGAGTCTGGGTAGCAAAAAGTTCACAGATCTGTGCGCCCTTAGATCATCTCCCAGGAGAGGATGCTCAGTTCTGTGTGTGCAGAGCTGACAGGGGCTGGGCTCTCTACTCCCTCGCCTTGTGCAAGTGTGTGTTTATCTTCAGGCACAAAGTTTTTTAGAAGCCTTCATTGGCCGGCACAGGGTGGTAGATGGCAGGATTAATGGCTGTTCTTCAAAGCTATAAACTGCACGGTGTGTTTGCTCAGACTTTGAGCCATGAGTTACTGCTGTAATTAAATCCAGAAGGAGAGACCATAATAACATTCTGACTTGATTTCCAGTGGCAGAGCAGAGCACTGATTAAGAGAGCTACATAATAAATGAGAGGCATTTCAGAATCACACTGTTGATGTTATCTGTAATTTTTTTATAATTAGAAAAGCCTAAAGAAAATTGTATATTATAATTACATGCATTATTAATCCTACTCTAATATGAATTCTTCTATGATTACAGGTTGCAGCACGATTTTTGCAATTTTTTGTACGAGGTCCAGTGTTTACCAAGTGTGTCCAGGTTTATAAAAGCCCTTCTAAGCAACAGATAAATTGGGCTATATTATTTCCGACTCATGCAAAAGCAGAGAAAATTCAAGTTTATGACTCAAAAATCCAACAGGAAAAAAACAGTTTAGAGTCAATCATTTTGCTGTTTAAACTCCATGGCATGATGAAAGGAACATTAATATAACAAGCTTCTATGCAATCCTTCACACAGAGGTCTTGAATAATTGAATGTGAAAGGAGGTACACAGGATATTTAATGATTAAAAGCCCACAATTTATGATTCATTCAGCTCTTTTAGAGAAGACTGACCTGACCACAGGGTTTTGTTATTGAAAAAAACTGTGTTCTACCATTTTCCATGGCTGTTTAGTGCATAATCTTTTCAACATTCTTCATTTAAATCAGAATGGAGTTAGCAGAAGATAAACAGAGAAGCTGTGGATACCTCACCCCTGAAGTGCTCAAGGCCAGGCTGGAAGGGGCTCTGTGTGAAAGTTTCTCTAGGGAAACTTGTCCCAGCCCATGGCAGAGGGTTGGAATGAGATGATCTTTAGGGTCCCTTCCACCCAAGCCATTATATGATTCTATGAACCAAGTTGTGCCTTTTATTACCTTTTTTCTATTCACAGTTTAATTAGAGGTAAAAGACCCATAGGAAAAATGGTAAGATGCTGGATTTCCAAGCAATGAAGACTCCAGCATTTGTGTTTTAATACTCCTATTATGATCTATATTTTCTGATCCGTATTGAATAAATCTTTCACCCTTTTGTTCATTATTTTACTTACTTTTTAAAGCAAACAGCTTGGTTAAATTCTATGCTGACCTTTTTCTGAGGTGTTTTGGAGCACTGCAGAAGTCAATATTGTCTTGGCTTCTCTGTGATGGGAAGATGCATTAAAATCCCTTTGAGTGCTTGATGGTTACCACAGTATCTCCAAGGCTTCTTGCTCTCACATGGGACAACAGGCAGAGGTCACACAGTACTGGAACTGAATCATTTGACACGTTTAGGTCAGCTTCACCGTGTCTGCTAATGTCTGAATCCCATTTTAACTAATTTGGTGAACAAACTCCGTATCCAAAAAGAAACAAGAAAACCCTTACCAAGCAGCAAAGCCAAAGCAACATCCCCCCAGCATCCTAATTAACTCAGAGGTAACAGGATCCACTTGGCTTAACCACAGACCTATCCTGAAATATCAGAAATGACAATATGAGTGTGGAAGTGGACAAGTGCAAATACACCCAGGCAATTCTCTCGTTTCTGACCCCGCAATGTCAGTACCACCCAACCCCGGCCAAATGGAGCTCCAGACCAGCTCTTCCCAGGACTGAAACCCACGACCACCAACATCCCAGGACCACCCAAGGCCAGCTCTGCCAGCCAGAAGCACACAGCTCCCACGTGGCTCAGGGAAACAAGGCTAATGCCTGGTGAAGGCCATTTGGAGAATGGTTACAAGCAGGCTCCGAACACGTTCCAGTCGCTGAGTGTTGATTCTGGCAGGCACAGCCTGAGCCAAGCTCAATCCCGCACCGAGCCTCTGCACTGCACTGGGGGGCTCCCTCCAGATGGTTACACATGCCTCTGAATGGCCACCAGCTGGTTAATGTTTTCTTGCCTTGGTTACAAGCAGATAAAACCATTTGCGTCATGGTTACTTCTGACGGAAAATGGTTCTGCTCAATTCACTTTTGGCTCAGTAAAGGGGGGGTGGTTTTAGCTGGAGACAAAAGGGTTATTCTGTCAATTCGTGGAAATGTTTCACACAGGTTTGCCTGGCATTTAAATGCTCAGTCCAAACTCAACTGAACTTTCTTAAGACGATGCAAAGGCCCTGCTGGTGCTGTCACATTAAATGCATTGGTTGTCTCCTTCACTTATTAGTTGCATTTTGCCATAACATGCCCTGACTAACAAAGAGCTTTGATTTCAACTTTTCTGGAGAGATTCCAACCTGGAGGAGCATTAGTCCCCATTTGTGTTTTGTCTTCCTTGACTTCTCGTGGTATTTTGCAATGTTTACCTTGAAAAACAGATACTTCTAAACCCATTTCTTGCAGGTGAGCATTTCCTTCTTTGATTTTTGTAACTGATCATAATTTAAAGAAGGGATGAAGAAACAATATGGAGGAAAAACCTTCTTACTGCCCAGTTGCCCAGGATTGTATCAGGACAGAGGTTCACCCAGCTGGAACAACACTGATTAGACTGGGAAAGGGGAATTTATCTGATCTTACCTTAGGAGTTCTAATGCCAGACCTCATCCCCAGAATATATTTGACTTTATTATGAAGCAGAGAGCCCTTCTACCAAGGAAGATCTTGCAGTTTCTCCCTATTTTCTGGGAAGAGTTTACTTTTGTCTGAGCTGCCACATCCTACTCTATCAAACCCCCTAAATACAGGATTCCTCCATACAAGCATTTTGAAGCACAGGTGTTATTCTTTACAGCTTAAGTGGAGTAACTCAATTAATCTGATGAGATTTAAACACCAACTAATGATTAATTAGTTAGGTCATTTCTCAATTCAGATAATTTCTTAATAGTACTACGTTAAAATTATTAATTTCTCAATACATTACTTTAAAACTCAAAAATTAATATTTTCCTTGGTCATCCACACACAAATCAGATACCTTAACCTCTAAAGTACCCGTATTTCATTCGATAGTGAGATGTACACAAACAGCACCAGGAGTGGACATGTCTGGGTTTGGTCAGATTAATCCTTGGTGGATCTGGACAAATCTTGAGGATTATAAAAACAGACCTGCTACAAGCATGAAGAAATGAGAGCCACAGTATGAAACAGTTCATTTCAATAGGAAAAAATTATTTCTTGTGAAGAGTTGTCATTGACAATGGTATGAAAATAACCACAGATTACCTTAGCTGTGCTGGGAAATGTGCTTTGCTGGTCCCTAAACGTGGAAGTGCAATATAAATCGTGTACATTTTCCTTTTCTGCTAACTGCTTTCTCTGCCATAAAAAGAGTCTCTGACTGCTAAAGCAAATTGATTCCATGTGCCAGCTCCCCCCCAAAATTAGTGAATCTACCAGTGGATGCACTGCCCCTTTATGGATGCCTGCATCACTCACTGCTCTGGGAATGGGTCTGATGGGGTGATTCAAGACCATCTTATGAAGCACACATGCAATTATTGCTGGGACAAGAACCCATTTTATACAAAGCTGTATTTATCCTTGGTGTGAAACGACGCTGCTTCAAATTACCCAAGTGACTCTACAGAGACTGTGTTCAGCAGTTAACTGATTAACATTGCAGTCTCCAGATGGGCAAAGACAGATCACATGGATTTACACATTCATGGAATAGCCAAATTCAGCAGCTCCTTTAAAATTATATCTAAATATTTTCTAACATAGCTAAGAGGTCACTCTGATCTATTTTGGAGTACTTACAAAATCTGTATTGCCTTTGAAAGCAATTTATGGGCTGGATTGTGTTTAAAGGTGCTGTAGTTCTTGCTGAATATAATTGGCCAAATTGCTTGCCAAATTATGGCAAAAACTGATATCCTCCACCTTTGAATACATTTTGCTTCATGTGTTTAAACTCCAGATGTGGATAATACCTATGGTTCATCTACATGTGGTTGTATTTCATCTGCTACCCTGAGTGCCTGAAGCTAAATCAAGTGTGACAGATTGAGAGGTGACACTATATTCCCACTTCAGAGACTGCAGAGCTTCTCATAAGAGAAGCCCAGAAAATATTTATTCCTGCAGTATTCCAAATCACCTAAGAAAAAGGTGAGCATAGAATTTAACCAAGCTGTTTGCTTTAAAAGAGAGAGAAACAAAAGGGAGAAAGAAAGATTCAGTGCTTAGAAACTGGAGACAAGGCAAATAAAAATAATTATCTTCACTAAAAACAGGTCTTCAAACAGCTGGGAGAATCTTCCCAGTGATGGTAAACTCTGCTTCTTCCAGTGAAGACAGATATTGGTCAGGACTGAGGCAGAAGTTATGGAGAAAGGATTCACTGGGTGATGGTCGATGGCCAGGGTTGTGATCTGTTAGAATTTCATTATATGTTTTGAAGTGAACATCCATGAACCTAAATAATTTCAAGCGTCATGATTTTGATTATGTCATCCCTCCCCTCTTTATGAGGCTGTTTATCAATCTGCAGGACCATTGTCTGATCCTTTCATCTGCCCTAAGTCTGCTGTTTCCCAGAGAAGTGTGTGGGGTTATTTACTGGTGTGCTATGAAAGCCTCTCCTCGTAGATGGATGCATGCTCATATGTTGCCATGTTAACAGGAGTTATATAAAACATGCTCTCATTAAAAGCTCCTGCAATAAAAAGATTACTTCAGCTACACAGAACTGATTTTTTTGTGATAACTGAACATCCTATCCTGCATTGCTTCCTGACTCCAACACTGCTGAGAATGTGAAGCTCAGAGAGAGAGGGAGAAAAAGGGAAACTAGCACCTTGCTTAACTTCCAGCCCGGTGCCAATACTCTTCTTACTGCAAGACAGATTAACCAGGGACCCAAAGTAAATTAATTCTCTGTTCAAACATTGCTATCAGAAATTATGTATGGCAGAGTTCCCTGAAAATCACCAGCATATGGAGAGTTTCTTCAAAGATTTACAGTTCCCCAGGCTCTCTCAGATAAAGACAACATATTTAGAGAGGGGAGCAGCAAGCAAGAGTGACGAGCAGCGTCGTGTTGCCTTAACAGGATGTCTACCATCCAAACGATGGCATCTTTGATCACTTGGAGCCAAGCCCTCCCCCAGCAGTGTCTGACAGCTGCCCTCTCTCTCCCTGCCCACCTCAGGTGTTTCATTACACATAGGAGAACAGCAATAAATGAACAGAATTATGCAAAGCAGAACCCTCTCAGGATGGAAATAATGACACAGCCAGGAGAATTTCTCTCAGTAAATCACTTCCATCCCTAGATCTGGACAGAGTTATCAAACAATGGCCCTGGGAGGAATAAAGGATGCCTTTACTTGAAGGCATATCAGCATATGTCATTCCTGGCCAAGGGTTTCCCAATCTGTACTTAATGACCCTACAATCACAGGAACTTCACAATCTCTGCAAGAAACCTATTCCACAGCCTCACTGCCCTTGTCCTTCCAGAGCTTTTCCCAACACTCAATTTGAGTGTCCCTTGTGTTATTTTACAAACACTACTGTTTGTCCTGACTATTATGAACACAGAAAATGTTCCTGTCCTCTTTGAAATGGCACTTTCTGTGGCACTGCATAACCCCAGGCCTTCCAACTTTTACTCACAGATCAGAGATTAAAGAAATAAAATAGGCAAACCCCTCACACCCTTTATCAGAAGAGGACATTAAACTCTGCCTTGTACACCCACAATTCCCTTAAAAATTCATTAATGAGAGCTGGCCATTGGTTTCCCATGCTGAGCAGAGCAGAGAGCCCTCCTGTCTGACCCTGATGTGGGATGTTTGTCGTGCTCACAGCACCAAGCCTTTGCCTACTCACAGGTGATTTTTGATCTGTTTACCAAAAGATCATTTTCTAGAGAACTGTTTTTAGCCAGTTCTTTCCCAGCCTATTTTCTTAGCAAAATATATCCAGTTAAGAATAATTTTCATGTGTCCTGCACTGAATTTAGCCCCGTTTCTTCAGAAATTTGTCTCATGTATCACACAAATATAACCTATTCCTCCAATGTGCTTCCAGTCCTTCCTAGTTTTATGCCTGCCAGGAACTTACCAAGCAAACCTGAAATTTTTTTCCAAATCAAGCTATGCAAACTTTGTGCTTCCCCAAACCAACCCACAAGGGTTTTTGCAAAGTAAGAGAAATTAAAATAGTTTAATACAACTTATTTTTGACCAACCCATTTTGACTGCTACTTGTCTTCCAACTGTTTTTTCAAAAGTTACAGAAAATTTGTTATGGTTGATTTTATTTTCTTCTAGAACTGTTAATCTGACTGGACTGTAATTCCCAAGCTACTTTGGGAAAAAAATAATTTCTCCCCTTCTCCAGTATTCTTCAAGTTTATTTTAATTATCTGCAGACAGCTTTCATTCTCCATTGAGTAGCAGACCAATCCTCCCTTTGATCTTCCTCATTCTATTAATGGATCTTACAGAATTATTTCTGGTTATCTTTGAGGTCCCATTTTGTGACTTGGCCTTTCTGGTTTCATCCCTGAATGCTTGTACTGTTTTTTCAGATTTATTCTCAGAAATTTGACCTCTTCTTTTTTTTCCTGTGTGTTTCTGTCTGGTGTTGAAGCAACAAAAAAACCCTTCATCATGTACCCAGCTCAGCACCTACTGAATTTCCTGCATTCTTGCATTTGGGCAGTGTGAATTCAGCCCTCAGCTTACTCTGAAAACCTGACAACTTTACCCTCTGTTAGTCTCACCTCTTAGGAGTTCTTATGTATCCCATTTGGGTTCACTGGTATCTGTCTTCTTCAAACCCACTGCTTTTATCATGATCTCTCCCACCTTCCTCTTCTGACACAGAAGTCTCTAGGCAATTAAAGAAAAAATCCAAGAAATCATCCAGCAGGTATTACAGTCATCACTTAATGACAGTAAAGGTGGATATGCAGAGGAACAAGGTGCAGCTCTTCAGCTGCCAAACAGGACAAAACAGGAGTTAGGAGAGAAAGCTTTATGGAAAGGAGAATCTAGGATCATGTGCTAATGTAGTGTGAGCGTTTCAGAGGGTTTGTGACAGTCTCCATCCAAAATAATGAGAAATGTTCTGATCCTTGACTCAGCGAGCCATACTCTCTCAGTCCTGAAGTTCTGTGCTCCTGATGACCCTCCCAAAAAACCCTAATAATCTCAATAATTCAACTGAAACCAAAACCAAAACAGGAAGTGAAATCATGACACACTCTTTGAGCAGTGGCACCATATTTCAGCACAATCTCTCTGTGTGTTTGCATCAACAGCTTTCAATTTCTTCTGAGGACAAAGCTTAAGTTTTAATCTTGAACTTCTCCTCTGTACCCCAGCACAGAAAAGGAGCTTATCCAGGTCTCTTTTAAGGTGCTATTCACCATTAGCACATTGGATTTTAAGCACTTGTTTCAAGACACAGTTTCCCCTGATGGGGCAATTAACCCCAAATGGAATAAATTCAGCAATTGGCAATTAATCCAAATCATCCATTCACTCAAAAGAATTTAATCGTTGCCTGGAAGTAGACATTTGAACAGCTGTGAGTTTGGAACAGCATCCCCCCAATACCTAAAATAAGCCAGCAAGACCTAGAATCCTGGAAATCAGCACTGACACCAAGCCCTGTACACTGCTTACTCCACACCAGCCTTCCCTTCCAGCTGCCGTGGATGGAAAGTGAAAGAGGTTGGCCACCTTCACAAGGAGCTTTGCATCATCTCACTGAGCTTCCATTCCTAGAAAGACACATCCCAACAACCCTGTGGCTGTTCTGTATATTCCCCTCTGCAGGTGGGACTGACCCTGACTCTTTAAATGTGGTCGTGTCCCCTCGTGGTGCTGCCCAGAGACCCTTGGGCTGCTGGGGATGGGCACAGCCTGCAGCTGATGCTCGTGGAGGTGGGGCCTGCCACAAGAGCTGACAGGGCATGGAGAGTGCTCAGCAACACTCTGCACACACCTGGGGACAGGTCTGGGGGTGCCCTCAGCTCTGCAGGAGATGGACGCCTGCTGCAGACCTTGGAACACAAGGCTCATGACATTTGAGAAAGAGAGGGACACAGCGGTGGGGTGTTCCAGATGCCTGTAAAACTATAAGTGAGTTATGAAGAGCAAAACAGCATCAGCCTTTTAAATGTACCAAAAAACATAAAACACATAAAACATATTAGGAGAAAATACCTCTCTCTTCTCTCTCTCTCTCTCTTTTATTTTGTTTTTTAATTGGCTTTTTTTTTGCAGTTAGACATTTTAGTCTCTGGCCTCTGGAAGTAGCAGCAACAGCTGCCCTTTTGGGTGGACAGACAAGCCCCAAAATACCCATGTCCAGTCATTTCTGGGAAGGCATCCGGGGGCTGCCCTCTGTCCCCAGCCTGGGCAGGGCTTGGGAGCAGCCCCTGTGCTCAGCCCTGCATGCATTTTGTTCCTCTGGCTTTTGGGGGATTATCAGCAGAGAGCCACGCTCACAAGGCAATTCTCTCAGCATTTGAAGAGGCAGCAGGATACCCTGGGTGGAAAATTCCCTACATCAGAAAGATCCTGTTCCTTGGAGCTGGCCAGGGTTGCTGGCCTGCAGACCCAATTGTGAGATTCATCTCTGCAGCCAAGAATTTTCCCTGCTGGACCAAAGAAAGGCAGGAAGCCATTTCCAAGCAGCAGCAAGCAGGGAAAAAAAAAGTGCATGGGATGAGATGAGCCCAGCCAGTGCACAGCAGGAGAATGTGAGGTGATATTCTGCATTCCCTGTCTGCTGTGTGGTCCAGCAGCATCGGACTGGGATGTCAAGAAGGACCAGGTGTTAAAGGACAGCCTGAGATCTGTCAGGGAGAGCTGCCTGCTCTGACCATGGGAGAATGAGGAATTGGGCTAAGCCCCTGTCCCTCCTTCCACACTGAATCCAGCAACTCTGCCCGGAGCCCAGACACCAAATGGTCTCTCTTGAACAAAGCCCAGCTAGAAGAGATGGTGACTCCCTTTACTCTGTCACCTCTGGACAAATCACTCACCTGGGTCTCAGGTATAAACCCCAAACTAAGCTGGGATAACTTCAGCCCCGTCTTCCACAAACTGTGGGGTATTTCATGTGGGACACTGTAAAATCTGTGAAAAACAGCACAAGCAATTACTTGGAAGCAACTTTGCCTATGCCACCCCCTTTTTTAATTGTTCTTGTCCTCAGAGCAGTCCTGTGCAATGCAGGGGGGTCCTGCAGGGAGCCTGGAAGAGCTGCCTCTGAGGGGTCCCCACTGCACCCAAATTTCACAAACTTGTTCATCTCTTTGCTCCCCACTGCAGCTCTTGGTCCAGCTGGGGAGGGAGCATGCTGAAAAATTAAATATCTCATTAAAAGAGAAGTAGATGGAGGGAGATGAAGGAGAAGAAGGAGGATATGTTTTAAGGATTGCTCTGGTTCTGCTAGGTGATCCTGCAGAATGGATCTAAACACATCCTCTGTGTTAGAGACCAGATTCTGCCTGGATCTTTATTTTGTCCTCTATTTTCAGAGGTCAAACTGCCCCTCCTGTCAACCCAGAGTGGCCTCTGCTGCACCAGCTTTCCTTTTAAATTATCAGCTACCTATTTTTGAGACACTTTAAGAGTCAATACCAGGGGAAATGAGATTTTCTTTGCTTTCCATAACTGCATTTCTCACAGTTTACTGGGCCAGAGAGATGTAAACTTCTATTAGTAAACCAGATTTTTTTGTTACTAAAACAGTTTCATCACTGCTTTAGGAGAACAAATTGATTGACCAGGCTTGCAGGTACAACTCTGGGTGCCTGCAGGCTTGAATCAGTCCCTGCACTGACTGTGCTCCACCAAGAAAAAATCCCATCCATTAGAGCTGATCGTATCTTTTCCCCTCCTTTGCTGAAAAAAATAAAGGGCAATTAAAAAAATATAGTAATCTGAGAGAAACTAACACTGCAATATTAAATGAAATGATATCTGAGGCAGAGTCTCATGCAGAAGGGCATGAGAACTGAGCACTCGGGGGCCACACCATTCCCAGGCTGCCCTGCACGGGCAGCTCTAATCAATGGCACATGGCATTTCTGCCAAACACAGCCCAAAGGCATGTCACTGGCAATTAGAGAGGCTGTGGCAGCCCTGGCCTGGGCTTCCTGCTTTTATGAGTATAAATCTGCTCTTTAAGTCTGTTTGAAAACAAATGTTGTGGTTAAATTATGCAGGGTGCCAAGAATCAATAGCCAGTCTGACACCTCCTGGTCTCCAGTCCATGAAGGACTGAGTCTGAGGCAGAGCTCAGCCTGTCTCTGCATCCCAGAAGCCTCCCAGCTCTTCCATGTGTACCAACCTGCCAAATGTCCCTGCATGTGCTAATATTCTCAGTTACCACCTTCTAAAGCTAGAAATAACATATCCATGTTTTTGTTCCAAACCCACGTCTAACAGTCTGTGATTTCATAGTTTGAATCTTCTCTTGCATTTGTCTAAGTCTTGCATTAAATTGCAGAGGAGGCATGATTTAATCTGAAAGTTATTGATAAAACCAACTAATGGCTGGGATTTACATAGAAATAATACAGGCATCAAAAGCTTTCCAGGAGTTTGAAGCATCAGAAATAATCACAGTGCAACGAATAAGATCATATGAATAATTCAAGAGCTTCAGCATCACAGATTTGGATTCCTACAAGATCACTGGGGTTTTTTTTTTTCCAGAATTGTAAGCTTAAAAAGAAAAAAAAATTGCCTCAGTCCTTGTACATATATTTAGCTCATCTTAAAAAAAACTTTATGTTCCTTGTAGTTCCCTGTGATTTGTAAGAGTACATGTAGGTGTGTCAGGCCAAAACCAGTCCTGCTTTAAGCTAAAGTTTTCTAAAATATCTGTGAACCACAAGGCAGCAGATCATTCTCATTCAATGAGAAATAAAAAACAGGCATCACCCTTAATTTTTTGTTTTATTTTTCAATTTTCAAACTTGTCCTAAATATTTTTGTCTGGCAGAAGAGCAGAATGCTGGGCTAGCCTTGGGCCCCTTCTGGCCACTATAAACACCCTTTTTAAACAATCTCACTCAATTCCTCTTTGAATGCAGCCTGCGTGGGAGCTGTGCCAAAACTCTCATTGCAGTGGCAGTGCCCAGGGCTCTGCAGTGCTGGCACCATCCGAGCTGCCCCTCACTGCTGTCCTCTCCTCAGGCCACTTGGCAGATGTGTCTGGGCAGAGAGAAACCCTGGATCCCCATCCCTGGAAGTGTCCAGCTCCAGGCTGGACGGGGCCCTGAGCAGCCTGGGCTAGCTGAAGGTGTCCCTGCCCATGGCAGTGAGATCAGCTTTAATGCTCCTTCCACCCCAAACCATTCTGTGATTCCGTGATCTTCCTCACACCTGAATTTTTGCATGGCTCTATCGGCCATTTCTATTCTCTGCTGCCCATTTTCACTCTCTGTTGCCCTTTCCTCAGTGCTTCAGCCCCATTTTCCAGTACTCAGCAGGCTGCTCTGCTCCTTGCACTGCATGGAAAGGGTGGCCCAGACTGCAGGAACTGGAGAAGGGCAGGCCCAGGTTCCAGCCCTGTCTCTGAATGTGTTTGTCAGAAGTGACACAGCAGGATCTTGTTTGAGTAGACGATAGACAGGAAATTAACAGTTAAGGCTGAAACTGAAACCTTCATACCTGTGATTAAAAGAAAACAGATATCATGCTGAAAGAGAAATACAATTCCAGCTTTCATGTAGCACTGTCCTTCAAACAGTGCTTCCCATCAGGCATTACTCCTCTGCAGATACCAGCCGTTAATTTCCTTCATTTAGAGTAAAAAATGTCCACAGAAGATTATAAAACACTCTGTATTCCCAAACAGACAGGTCATAATGGCTCACCCTGAATATGCCATTCTGTCTCTCCACGCAGATATTAAATGGCTGAGATGAATCGTGGCTTGGGGGTTTGCAGAGGCATCATGTCAGCAGCAGCAATGGATTACAGACTTCCTCCTTTAGACAGCAAACACCCAATTACCAGCATCATCTTCCTTCATGCTCTGGATAGAGAAGGGAGGGTTGCCATCCATAATTTTTCATTTCTCAGTCGACAGACGCTGATACAGCAGCGTGTGTTGCAGCCGAGCACTGATGCCCAAAGCCATCATTGAATAAAATGCCACCTTGCACCACCCCTGGGGTGAGAGCAGGGATCCTGCTCCATCTTTGCATCCCTGCAAAGTGGGGCCGTGTGTGGGGAGGCCTGATTTTTAAAGATTCTCTAAGCCTTCTGATGTTTACATTCTTATAACAAACTTTCTCACACACTTTCTGTAAATAACTTGTTGTTTTGCATTTTTTTATAGAATAGGAGAAATTCGGTGGGCTGCTGGTTTGTCCAGTGTCGTTGGAGAGGTGGCACTGTCACCCTCCACTTTTGGAAATCTATAAATGTTGGAGTCAGAAAATAAACTTCCCCTTTTTACCTTGAGAACAGCAGCAGCTCCACGTCGTGTTATTTCGTGTCTTGCAGTGACATGGGGAGGCCTGCAGATGCTCTGGGCATATCTGCACCACGAGCAAATACAACACTTGTGGTAAAACACATTTATTCAGAAGGGCCTGGAGGAAAAGGCTGATGGGAACCTTGAGGAGCTCAGCACAGCAAATACCCAGTTCTGCACCTGGGATGGGATAACCCTGTACAGCATACAGCTGTACCTAGGGCTCTGAAATCTTTGGAAATAACCAAAATTTCACTGGGCGAGGATTGAGCAACCTCAGCGTCTTTTGAGGATGGCCCAGCTGTAAGCAGAAGTCAGATCAGATATCTCCCAACCAAAATATTTCAGGGAATTCAAGCCCTGACCTTCCCAAGAGCCCCAAGCATGGGAGAAGTCTCCTCAGCGAAGCTCTCTCTTGCTGGGTGGTGTTAGGCTTTTCAGCTCAAGCTTAAGAGATCTGTCTGGAAACAATAACTAAACATAAATGATTAAAAAAAGATTGATCCCACTTGGAAGCATTTAAATGTGCCAGCTGCTAAACTGACCATTGGCACAGCCCTGGGTGCCTGTTTCAGACAGTGCTGGGCGAGGGCTGTGCAGAGCTCAGGCTGCCCAGGCTGGCCCTTGTCCTGTGAGCACATCAGCAGCCTTGAACCCTCTGTGGGTCTGGTGGCTTGAAAATAGATTGGGCTTTGGTTGGGAGAAAAAACCAAGGAGAACGTGGGAGCAAAACCCCCAAAGGCTTCACTGGGACATGAGGAGGTGACAACTGTTCATCAGCATGGCCAGGAGCAGGGGATCATGACTCACAACAGTGTGAGGGTGGTTAGGAGGGTCTGGAGATTCTCCTTGGAGTTCCTGCCTGGGAAAGGCACCCAAACCTTAGGAAGAAAGGAATGCAGAGTGAGTGGCACCTGGAAGAGGATGGCTTGTTGGTGGGCACATTTCTAACGATAGCATCATAAATTCAGAATGGTTTGGGTTGGAAGGGACATTAAATATCATCTAGTTCCAACCCCTCTGCCACAGGCAGGAACAATTTCCACTGGACCAGGCTGCACAAAGCTCCATCCACTCTGGCCTTGACCATTTCCAGGGATGGGGCATCCACAACTCCTCAGGACAACCTGTGCCAGTGCCTGCATGCTGCAATTTAACCTATGTGCATCAGGCACCCACAGGTATTGGAGGTACAGCTCACAAGCCACTCCAACAACATCCAAACTTCCTCTCCCAGCAGTTGTCCCAATCCCATTTTTGCTGCCTAGCAGAAGCTTCCATTTTTTTAAAGTATTAAGGCACAAGGGTGGCACACATTCCCAAGAAAAACAGGATAAAGCTGCAGATAGGAAGGAAACAATCCCATTAGCCCCTGTGAATAGGAGTGAGCAAACAGGTCTGTTTGACCCCTTTCTGCACCCCTTTGCAGGCTGAATCACTCCAGCATGAAGAGGGGCTCTCAAAAGGGAGCTGGGGCTCATTTGAGGGGCTCCATTCCCAGACAGGACTCATGGCACATTCAAATTGCTGAGAACACAGCGTGAGTTTTCCATACACCCATGCTGCCAGCTGGAAAACAAGGAATGACAGGCATGTGCAGCCCATCCTTGGAAATCATCTCAGGTGCCTTTCACCATCACTTCTGCTCACAGGTGTGTGCCAGGCTGCATGTGCTGTGTGTCTCCTGCTCCCGTTCCTCATTTCATTTGTAGGCAAGGGATCGTGCCTGCTGCTCCCTTAATTATGGAAAAGTTGTCTGTGCACAGTTTAAACAAGCCCCTGTTCTGCTCTTTATCAATATTGCACACACTCCCTGTCTCCCCAACGCTCTGCTTGCAGCCACACAACATTTGTTCATAGCTGCAGGCTATGTCAGCAAGGCTTTGGTGGAGCAACCAAGGAGCTCCCTGCTCAAACAAACAGCACAGGGAGAGTCAGCCAGAGAGCTCTGAGTGCTGCTGGGATGGCAGCAGCATGGAAATGCTGGGATTGGAGCTGGATGGAGCTGCTGGGATTGGAGCAGGATGGAAATGCTGGGATTGCAGCAGGATGGACATGCTGGGATTGGAGCAGGATGGAGCTGCTGGGATTGGAGCAGGATGGAAATGCTGGGATTGCAGCAGGATGGACATGCTGGGATTGGAGCAGGACAGAGCTGCTGGGATTGCAGCTGGATGGAGCTGCTGGGATTGCAGCTGGATGGTGTCACAGACATCTTTTCATGAAAATCCTTTCCTTGGGATTTTTTCCCTTCTGAGAAGCTGTGAGGCCTCAGGGACAAGATGTAAATAATGGTTATCTGCTGCTGTGCAATGCAGCAGGTGGGTCTGTGGATGTTTGGAATTAATGGCCAATCACAGTCAGCTGGCTCAGACTCTGTCCGAGCCACAAACCTTTGTTATTCATTCCTTTCTATTCTTAGCTTAGCCAGCCTTCTGATGAAACCTTTTCTTCTATTATTTTAGTATCGTTTTAATGTAATATATATCATAAAATAATAAATCAATCCTTCTGAAACACGGAGTCAGATCCTCGTCTCTTCCCTCACCTGAAAACCCCTGTGAACACCGTCACAGGATGGAGCTGCTGGGATTGCAGCTGGATGGAAATGCTGGGATTGCAGCTGGATGGAGCTGCACCAGCCCAGGGCTGGAAATGAGACTGCATTGTGGATATTTTTGCCCCCAGCGTCCAGGAGGAATGATGAAAAGGATTCCATCTTATCAGAAGGCTAATTAATTACTTTATTATACTATATAATTCTATACTTTATTACACTATATTACATTACATCTTAGCTGAATCTGCCAAGCACTCAACTGCACTGCACAGAATCTTGTGACTGTCAGCTGACAGTCCTGACACACTCAGACACACCCCTGGCCCTGATAAGCCAAGGAAACAAAACTCCATCACTTTGGGTGAACAATCCCCATGTTGCATTCTACTTTGGCACTAACACAGGCACAGCAAATGAGGTAAGAATTGTTTTTCCTTTCTCTGAGGTTCCGAGAATCTCAGAAATACTCTTGGGAAGAATTGTGCCTTGCTTTTCTCTGTGAAGAGAAACGTGGCTGCAGGACTGTCCAGTGTGGGCAGGGCATTCTGGCAGAGCTGCTGGAGCTGCCCTGGGAGGTGCTGCCCGTGCTGCCCCCAGTCTGGGGCTTCAGCTGTGGGTGAGCATCCAGCACATGCTGCTGCTCTCCAGGAGGCTCCAGGCTGCTCTGCCAGGATGTACAGGGCAGGAAAACCTCCCCTGCAATGGAGGGATGTGCACACCAGCACCTGGAAGGACTTGAAGCTCCCACTTTAGGTGTCCAACTTGGGTTTGCAAAGCTCACTGCTGTCAATACCCCCGGGCAGCCCTCACAGCCCTGCAGACAGGGCACCAGCAGCCCACCCGTGCGTTTGGCAGAGGTTCCTCCTGACCTTCCCATCCCTGGAGGTGTCCCAGGCCAGGCTGGATGGGCTCTGGGCAGCCTGGGCCAGTGGAGTGTCCCTGCCCATGGCAGGGGCTTGGAATGGGATGGCTCCAAGGTCCCTTCCAGCTCAAACCACTCTATCATTTTGTGATCTTCAACAAGAAAGTTGTGAAGCTTATGACAAGTTTCTGTTCTTTGCTTCTCTCCACTTAGAAGAATATTTGTAAACACAAACTGTGCACCAGCATCGTCACCCACACCAAGAAACACTCTGTTCATGCCCTGAGTTTTTTCATCACAGAGGCAAAATCAGGCTTTTGCTGATTGCCAAATACCAGGAAACTTTAATGCATCAGTTTTGTCTTTCTTAGAGGATAAATGCCATCAAATCTATCACTGTGAGTGAGGCCTTACCTTTCATTTGCACGATGATTAAAACAAACTTGTGAATCACATACTTACAGAGGTAATAATTACCTGCAGTTTTTTATGCAAGTGTTGATTTATTTCTGGTGGCTTTAGCACCAATTTTCAAGTGATTTTTGGACCCTTCTGTTCTGAGCTATCTGGACCAACCCAATCTTAAAAAGGCTTTAAAGGTCAGCACTTTCTGAAACTGAAACTTTGCTGAAGTTCTCTTCCTGCACACACACACACACACAAATATCATCATTTGCTTTTTTAATCCCCAGCTGTCACTGCTTAGTCTCATGACCTTAATGAGCAAGAAGAAAGGAAACAGAAGATCCATAGCCCACAAAAATGCTAGCAGGGTGTGACTGTTTTACTGCAGGAGCAATACCAGGGTGCATAATTCAATATACAGAAGAAAAATTGCACTAAGCAGGACAATCCAAACAAATGTCACATCCCTGACAAGTGCTGGCACTTCAGTTTTCACTCACATCATTGGGACTTGCTGCCTGGAGAGCATTATTCAGAGCAAAGGTCCATTCAGAGCCCAGCACCTTGTGACTTGCACGAGGAGGACAGAATGCAATTCCTGGCCAAGGCAGGAGAAGAGCAGCAGCTGGAGCAGGATGTGGCATCTGGACCCCTCTTTTTCTGATTGTCACCATGTGCTGATCTCCTCACCCTTTGCCAAAGACCTTTCTGAATCCACCTTTGTTTTTCCAACAGCCTGAGCCAGGATGCTCATGTGGCCTCAGCTGACCCATATTTTGGGTTAAAACCACTGCAGCCCAGGCATTTTGATGCTACTGCTTCTTGCCTCGAGTAAAACAGCAATGAGTCAAAATTATCTCTTGGCTGACCAAGCCATAACCCCTGAGAGGGCCTTGGAGAAGGCCCTTGTTCTTCCACAGCCATTTCCAGTCCCTGGACCTTTTCCAGTTCTGCTTGGTTCTCCTCAGAGAGTGTGGCCAGCTCAGCAGGAAGCACGTAAGCTGGGAGCACAAAATGATTCCATGCAGGAGCAAAATGAGGCGCAGATGATAGCAGCACTTCCAAATGCATGTAAGTCAGGTAGGAATACTTTCCTTTTCAGATATGACTTGACTCTCAATCCACAGCATGTTTTGGGAGTTAACTTGTGGTAAGACATTAAATTTTCACCAATACCCATGAAAATCAAAGTGGGATTGTTAGAGAGGAAAAAGATTGTTAGAGAGGAAAAAGAACAAGAATCTTTCAGTACCAGGGTTTAGGAGTCTAAGGACCAATGACCAATGCTCTTCAAATTTGGTCCTAAAGATCCAAAACTGGTTTCTATAAACAGAGCCCCAAAGCTCTATGGGCTCTGCAAACTCACCTGCCCACCTGTACCACAGAGTTTTTCAACAGCCTCTCAGGAGTCACATCTCAGTGCCCTGGAACTCCAGAATGGTTCTTCAAGCAGGCCTGCAGGGCAACAGGATGTCTTGTCTCTTGGTTTATTCAGCAGCACAGGGACCTTCAGCTGTGGCTTCATCATCCTCCCTTTGCATCCAAATGCTTTTCCCTGGCACAGCAAGGAATCAAGCAGAACTCAGTGACCCCTGGTATTTAAACAGCTTTGTATTACATTATCTGTCCGTAGTGAAGAGTGTTTTCCTCTTTTCCTGGGATATCTCAAGATGTTTTAAAGGAAGGACTCACAGCGGGATAGCAGCCACAGGACACCTGAATCTTTCAGAGAAAGAGAATTTATTGCTCCATTATCTGGAGAAATGAACTTCTTCCCACCTCAAAGGCGCTGTCAGGATTCAGAGGAAGAAGTTGACAATGACCACCTGTGTTTGAATGGAATTTATGCATCATGTATATGTGTATGTGTGTGAATATGCAACAGGCTGTTGCTTTTAAGGGTTAATCCTTTGTTAATGTGGGTCCTTTTTCGGGCTTGTGCTGCCCAGAAAAGGTACCCAGACTGTCCATAACTCTTTGTCTCTATTGTCTCATATTGTCCTAATTCAAATTGTCCAAATTATTATTACTCTAATTGGATTACTATTTTTATAACCATTTTATTACTCTTAAACTTTTGAAATTTTAAAAACAAGTGATTGGCATTTCTCACACACTCATCTCAATGCCTGCTCAATTTAACCAGCCCCTGTGAAATTTAGGCTTGCAGATCAGTGGGATGGGAACTTGAACTGCAGATGCCAATAGCACAAAGGGTGGATTTCAGTGTCTGGCATTTGGGATTCTGCCTGGGAGTCCGTGGGAATGCCAGAGCCCTGCATTGCTCCTCTGAGGGCTGCAGCTGTGTGAAATGCTGACAGCACTCTGATGGGATCCACCCCTGCAGCACGGCCCTGCTCTGCAAGCTGCAGTGTCCCGCAGCCAAGCCTTTCTAAAATGCTCAGCAGATGATTCATGCGAGTTTCCTCTTGAGGAAAAATAACAAATGGGGTGTGTGGATGCAGTAAAAGCCAATAAAGCTGCAGAAGAGACATCTTGTGTAAAGCCTTGCAAACACAACTGAGCCCTGATGGATTATGGCACCACACCTGCCAATAAAACCCTCTCAGACCATCTCCAGAGGCCTAATGCAGGTCATGGCCTGAGTGTGAGGTGCACTGGATGGGGACAGGCACTCCTGGGGTTCTGGGGGTCCTGCTGACTTGAGAAGACCCCAACAGGCTGCATAAAGCACAGCCCACACCGTGTCCTGGTGTCACCAGCAGCCCTAGGGACATCCCACATCTCTGCTCACTGTGTCAAAGCCCTTGGGAAGGAGCCAAGGCTGGTTCATTGACATGACACCATGGGATACAGAGCAGAAAATGTTGTATTTGCATTGCCCCCAGACCAAGGCAGGAATGATGAATCTGACTCCATGTTCTAGAAGGCTAATTTATTATTTTATGAAACTATAATATATGAAACAAATACTAAATTAAGCCTACTAAAGAGTACAGAAAGGATACTTAATGAATGCTAAAAAGATAATAATGAAAACTCGTGAATCTCTCCAGAGTCCCAACACAGCTTGGCCCTGACTGGCCAAAGAGTGAAAACAACTCACAGCAGAATCCAATGGAACAATCACCTGTGGGTGAACAATCTCCAAACACATTCCACATGAGCACAGCACAGGAGAAGCAAATGAGATAAGAATTGTTTTCCTTTTCTCTGAGGCTTTGCAGCTTCCCAGGAGAAAAATCCTGGGCAAACGGATTTTTCCAGAGAACTTTTAAGTCAGGCCTTGCTCTGTCCCCACTGTCTACAGCTCCTGGTGTACTTAAAATAGCAATTAGAGATGGCCTTAAGTGTTAATAGTCATATAAGCACTTGAGATTAGACAGGCATCACAGTTTTCCCTACTTAAATGCAGCTCGCTTTATCAGTGATCTGCACATTACTCTTTTTTCTATTAAAGGCACTAAAACACCCCTAAATCCCAACATCTTGAAACACCAGTATCAAAACCAGTAAGACAGAAGACATTTAAATACAGATTAAGACTAAGGGACCATTGTAAGTGCAACATGTATATCAGAACTTCACACTCACCTAAGGTGACACGTGGCATTGTACAGCTCTGCACACACTCAGTGGGTCGGGGCTGGCCTTGGGTGGGTGAACCAGTCCCAGGAACAATTCCTGTCAATGCTGTACTGCCTGCATGTATATTTCTGGTGTGGTGGCTTGGAGGAGAGAAAGTGGAAGAGTTTTTTCCCAACCTTCTGCAGGAAATGGGGCCAAGTGCAGGTCCCTCCTGCTGGAGATGCCCAGTGAACAACCAGCAAAAGCCTATTATGCATAACTTAATTGAACACAGTTCAAATGAAACTTTGTGCTCCTGAAAAAAAAAAAAAAAACACAAACAAAGAAAAACAAACAAACAAAACCCAACAACAACAAATCCCACCACCCCTAAAGAGATTTTGAAACTGTGATCAACTGTGCTCCTGAAAAAAAAACCCAAACAAACAACCCCTAAAAGGGAGATTTTGAAACTGTGATCAAACTCTTACATAGATTTTCACCAAATTCAGAGGATCCATTCCATAATAATTTCTTAGGGCAAGTGAACAATCCCACAAGCACTGGTGGAAGTAACTGAGCAGGATAAAGGTGCAAATGCACTTTCCAATGCCATGAAAAATCTAGAGAAAAGCCAAAGTGGATGGATTCCAAAGTATTTGAATGAGGCAAACTCTTCAGTGCAGACATCTGAGAAAGTAATTGATGGTTAGAGCATGAATGTCAGCCTTAAAACAGTTATTGACACACCTTGGAGTCTGTGACAGCTTCACTAAGAGGGGGAAATTGCTTTACAAGAGGAAAGGCACAAAAGTGTGATGAAATGTGCAACTTTACTTGGTAGGTTTTGGGTAGACAATTTAAAAGACCCATTCATTCCTCTTGTAATTAGTTTCAGAATGTCTCCACCAGCAGACAGCAATATCTGCAGTGCAGGTGTCTGGCCAAAGAGGACACCCCAGGCACCCACTAACAGTGGGATGATGAGCTCTGACATGGCTTTCATCTCCTTGATCATAAAGGGAGTGTAAATTTCTGAGAGCTGCAGCCACCACAAGTGTAAGCAGCTTCAGATTAGGGCAGAAGAAAGGTGGGTAGAAGTTAAATGGATGGAAAGATTTTACAATGGCAGCCTTTGGAGTTGCCTTTTCACATACCAAAATGCTTCAACAGCTCATGAAGCAAGCAAGGAAGAGGGGCTTGTTTCATGGTCTGGAGGATTTGCTGCTTTGAGTTATTCCTTCATTAAAAATCAGGCTCTCCATCCTGCATCTTGCCTCTTTTCCATCTGACCCGTGACAGAAGCCTTCCCCTGCAGGCAGGAGCAAGGAGGGGCTGCTGGGCAGGGTCCCTGTCCCTGTGGGGGCCTGGCAGCACTGACAGGCTCCTCCAGATGGAGGAAAAACCTCAGGACATTCTGGGACCATCCTGCTCCAGGAGAGGCAGCTTCTGTCCGGGGCACTCAGCAAACCAGACAAGGGACAATTGAACAACTCAAGGGGACACAAAGGGATGCTGGATCAAGGAAAAGATCTCAACACTGCAAAGAGAGATGTTCTGAGCAGCACAGAGCACACACATTCCCATTATTGGGGATCTTTAGCACAGCCACATCTGGGTTCAGGCTTCAAAGGTTGCTGTCAAATACAGAACCTCACTAGCACAGCAGCAGTTTGTGGTACCTGAAGAACATCACCCCTCCTTGCTTCTCCCTTCCAATGGGAACTCTTGGATTGCTGCTTTTCCTCCAGAATCCCTGCCATGGTGAAAAGCACAAGCTCTGCCTGCTCAGGTGTTTCCATCAGTAACTCACTGAAAATCCCCTCCCAGATCTGCCACTCTCACAGCAGAGGAAATCAAGAGGAGGAAATCAGAGACTTGAGGAGAGAGCTGTGGGAAGGAGCATTTTCAGATCTTGTTGTTTCACGTCTGGTTGGCACACCCCATCTGTAAGTGGCATTGATCCACAGCTACCAGGAGAGAACTGGAGCCCAACAGCTCAAACAGGCAGCCACTCCTGGAAGAGCTTGGATTCATTTGTGAAAAGAAATTTTTGTAGATCCAAACTGCAGCGAAAGATTTTATTTCAATTTTACAAATCAAAGCTGGAATATTATTTTTTGCAGGTACTGCTTTTTCCATCGAAGGAATTTTCAACTGAACATTTATGACAGTTTTTAAAATTGTTTTTTAGTACTTTTGAGACTGTCAGGAGAGGTTTCTGCATAGACTCAGTTTACTTTCCTTTCTCTCTTAAAGATATAAAGTCTGATGCAGTTTGAAAATTCAGTAGCACTTTGATTAAACACTGTGATTATAACACTCAATACATGGTGTAAATAAAAAAAAACAAACAGAGTTATAGATTCCAGAGTCTGAATTGTTTAAACAAACTTTCCAGGGCCCCAATGAATGCATCTCCAGGAGTGGATTGAGATCTCAGAGGAGCAAAAAATCGTCAATTTTGTAATTCAAGAAGGAATTTTTACTCATATAAACTGAATGTAGCCCGGACAAACTCACAAAGCATTTAAACCATGTAAGAGTTTGAATATTCAGTTGAACACTCTAGATGGTGTTAACTGCAATGCCTGGAAATGCAGTTTTGTGTTTGGAAAGCATCTCAGCAGGAATGTGGCACACCAAAGCACTGCACCCTTCTCTTGCTCTTTGGGACAGTTTTCAGATAGGGAGTTTGAAAGGGATCACAGCCTGTAAAAACACACATTCTTTCTTCTGATGTTGCTGATACTGCTCCACATGGTTCCAAATATGAAAATATATTCAAATAAATGCTTACTTAATATCTCAGCTTTTACTCTTCCAGTTGTACAGTTGGATTCTATTGTAGAATTAAGCTTGAATATGTTCAGGCAAGCCAAATAACAACTCACCAGGCTTATTTGTAGGTCAGATTTTGTCTTCCCATCATGAGGCTCTGAATAGACCTTCTCTTCTTGCCCATGACCAAAGCTTGAGCAAGGTCTTTCTGTCCTGAGAGAACTTACCTCAAAGGAGGAATTACTGTGGTGGAGTTCTGTGTCAGCCTCTGACACTGACGTGATACATCCTACAAATAAATCCTCAAATTTATCTATTTAATTATTTTTACCCCAAATCTTTTCAGCAATCCCATTACATGACTGCACCATCAGCAGCTGTCTTGGCATGAACGAAGGGTCAGAAAAAGCAGCTGGAGGGAGGAAGGTATTTCTAAAAACCAGGTTTCCATGCTCAGCATGTCCATTCTGCCCATGTGCTGCTGAGGTTTGCTGTCCAAGGCCTTGGGGGCACATCCTGCCTCTCTACCATGTAAGACAGGTAGGACAGGACATTCCCTGTCCTGCTACCCAGGATGGACAAGCCCAAATCCCCACTGCTCCAAATGCAGCCCCACAGGGTGAGAACTTCTCACCTGAAACCCTGCTGGATGCCTGATACCCTCACTGCCTGAGTCTCCACGAGCAGCACTTCCAGCAGTGCCACCACATCTGCACATCAGGGTTTCATTCCATTTCATGTTTATTTGCATACATATAAACAAGAAAACAGCTAAATGATTGACTGCAGCCGTCCTAGCCAGCTCAAGCTCCACACAAGCAACCTGCTGTCGTGTCCCAGGCCCTTCTAACAGAGGGACAAGCAGGAGCAGGGCCAAGGAAGCTGCCCCAGCTGTGTCCCAAGTGAGAAAGCACCCGGGGCTTGCAGCAAAAGCTCTTGCTCCTGGGTGAATGCAGAGAACATTCCCAGTGCAAAGCACTTACCTTAAAAGCACAGCTTTGAGCACACAACATAAATCAGAATTCTGAGCGCTTCTCATCCCTTACTTTTCTCAAATCCTGCTGGAGGGGCACAGAAAGCTCCAGTTACAGAGCCCCAGAGCTGCTGATGCAGAGCAGGAATGAGCAATAACCACTGCAGCCACAGCACCCTCTCCATGACCATTCTGACCCAGGACTGGAGAAAGCACAGCTTTGATGGGTGATGGAGAGCCCAGCCTGGCTGATGTCTCACTCCAGTGTGAAGGTGGAAGAAAGCTCTTTTCCCTTGCCTCAGCCCCTCAGAAACTCATCGTGGCTGGGAATGTGCAGAGAATCAGACACGAAGCTGCTGCTGGAGCAAAGTCGCAGCGTTTTACCCTGCTGATGAACTTTTCCTCTCATTTCCATTTTCATTGAAATATCAATTTGCATTTATTAAAAAGCTCTTACCCTCCTCTCCAGCAAAAATAAAAAAAAAAAAAAAAAAAGAACAACCACCCTGATCTAAAGAAAGAGATTGGTTTACATAAAATCCTATTAGTTTAGCTGATTGCTTCCAAAACATTTCTGAGAAAGCCTTCCATTACCATACAAATGGTGCTGGGCCTTTTGCAGGCTAGCTGCTAGAAAGCATAATGATTTGGGCAAATATTCATCGAGGCAGCTGCTCCCGTGAGTGGGTGCGAGCCTGCTGCACACCAGGAAAGGCAAGAGCAAGAAGGAGCTGCTCTCCTCCTCTGCTCCTCCCCAAAGGCCCCAGCCCTCTGCCCACATTCCTGCAGCAGCACCCCAAGCAAACACACCTGCGGAGCTGGGAAAAATGGGAACACAGAGGGAACAGGGAGCTTGGGGCAGGAGGAGGCTCCGGCAGCCCAGAGTGAGGAGCAGTGTGAAATGTGCCCACTGTCCTGGCTGAGAGCTGCATTCCTCCCCGCTGCCATCATTTCCCCTCCTTGCTGGAACAACCACGAGATCCCACAGGCTCTGCCTGGCCCGTGGAGCCAGGGGAACCATCCGTGCTGGAGGTTCATAGAGACCTGTGGAGCCTTAACAGCCTTTGGAGGTGCTGGCATCAAGTGAGTCCTGATGCTCTGAGCCACCCGACCTTGGTGAGGATGCCCCTGCTCACTGCAGGTCCTTCCCAAGGTCCTTTCCATTAAAGGTCCTTTCCAACCTGATCCATTCTGTGATCCCTGAGGCTTGCTGGTCACCCCTCTGGGACTGCAGGGTGTAACCTGGCTGATGTGGAAGCAGCCAGCAGTGAGGACATCACCACTGAGGTGGGCAGGAGGTTCTCTGGGTTTCTGAAAGGGAAGCTCCACACTGAAGGTCTTGTGCAATCTGCAAAGGTTGTGCCAAGTCAGGGTTTTTGGTGACTGGATGACCACAGCTCCCTGCTGTCATGTGGATGGTGCCTGACCCTTTCCTGTAAAGGTAAAGCCTTCCTTAAGCACTCCCCAGAGGAGATTTTTGTGAATCAGACAGCCACGTGAACAATGCAAGGATCCACGTCTAAAACACCCCCATACATTTGGTGAAGATCCCAAATCTGGGAAGAGAGTCTGCACACAGCTTGTTTTTGTATTTAAACATCAATCATTGAAATCACCTTTGGGAGAACAAACATCTCATTAATAGCTGTCATGGGATGCAGTAACAACCTCAGCAAGTACTGTAATGCAGAAAGCCACAAACAGATTCACTGGCAAAAAGAAAAAAATATGTGGGGAGGGGGGGAAATATCAGTGAGCACTAAAGATGCAGCATGAGAGAGCAGTAAAAATTTAAACATTCAGCAGCTATTCCACTTAACATTTATAGGCAATTTCCTATTCTAATAAGCCAAAATGAAAAAAAAAATATAATAGAAGAGCTATGGTACCAGGGAGATATCATCAACCATTGCTGAAAATAAAATAAAACATCAGATCCCTAGGACTTTTCATCAAGGGGGTGAGTGAAGGGAGTGTGCCAGTCCCAAGGCTGTGTTGCAACTTCCCTGAAAGCACCTCCCAGTGTCACAGCCCCAGCTCCAGGCAAATGAGCTCTGATGACCCCATTTGAGTCTGACCAGCACTGGAAACCACAGGGTCCTCACTGCCAGCCTGCTTTAGGAGCTCTGTGTGGAAACAGAACACAGGGGCAGTGAGGAGATGCTCTTCCATCTGCAGCATCTCAGCCACCAGTGGTGCAGCACGGGCTGGGCTGTTGAGGAGAGCCCCCCAACAGATGGTGGAATTGTTGCTTTTAAAACAAACACCCAGTCAGTTCTGCAGCTTTGGGAACATTTCCCCAAAGACACCTTTCTCCTCAACTTATAATTTTCTAAAGACTGAACACATCATCTGGGGGTCAAAATGACACCAGAGCTGAGCAGGGACCTTTCTGCTTTTCTGACTGAGGTGACAGAGCACAGAGGGGCCACCCAACAAAAGAGACTTGCTCACATCTGGCCTTGAGCCTGACCTGCAGGGGAGCTGGAGGGATGGATGTGTGGAGGGACAGCCTTCCAAAGCAAACCCAGCCTGTGTCTGCCGCTGTGTTTTTGCTGTTCAAGGCCACCAATAAGCTCAGAGTGGCACTGCCAACACCAACAGCAACCTCTGTGTGTGCCCCTGGCCACGACAGGAGAGCACAGCACCCTGGCAGGGCCGGGGCTGCCCTTCAGCCTCTGCCTGAGCAGAGGGCTGGGCCTGGTGATCCCTGGGGTCCCTTCCATCCCAGCCCATTCTGGGAAAGCAGGACTTGCACTGACAGCCAGGCTGGGCCCAGGGCAGGCCCCAGCGCTGACACAGGACATCAGCGGGTGCAGAGGGGCCACCAAAACCACACTTTCCTTTGCCTGCCTGCTCCCAGCCTGGGTGTGAGCAAGGAGCAGCAGGCAGGCAGCAGACAGAGCATCTTTCTCCTTCCTTGCACTTCCAACCCTGCCCACAATTCTCCAGCTGCAGCCTGTCCCTGATGCCATGGGAGAAATAGGGGGGAGCCAAAGGAAAAAACAAAAAAGCCCTTTCTGAAGACACCAGGCCAGCTGTACACTGGGAGGGAAGGCCCTCACTGACGTGAGACCCCTGCCCATCTGCTCCATGGAGGTGACTGGCCGAGGCAGCAGAGCGTGAGATTTGATTATAATTATTGTCTTAACGCAGAGCTGGAATTGTTCTGAGCACATGGAGCTTCTGGGAACAGGCAAGCATCCAAAATAATCTTTGGGCTGCAAACTCAGTGAGGAAGACATGGCATAAAGCGACAGACATCACAAAACCCTTTGGAGTCTCTTTCCCATCGAGCAGGGCTATCCCTGTCAGTCTGCAATTTCTCCTCCAGACAGTTCCCACTTTCCTGCCGGCCTTGGCAGACACATTGTGTTTCAACAAGGAAAAAAAATAGGTTTATCAAGGGACCATAAACCAGCCCAACCCAATGAAATCAAACCCTGTGGCTGCTGGGCTGTGCTTCTCTCCTCAGTCCATTCTGATCTGGGGCCTGCTGTGACAACCAGTGACACTACAGAGTGCAGCAGCACAATCAGGACCAAAGGCCACATCCATAAAGGCATTCAGGTGCCAGCTGGACATCTGAATATCTCTGTGGAGTGACATGCAGCTCTTGGGACAGAGGCAGGTTTTTTTCCAGAGGAGAAGCCCCCTCTATTCCCATGGATATTGCTGGGAACTCCCTCACAACTCCACGCTGAGCAACACCTGTAGCTCAGGTTGTGGGGAGCCAGAGGGGCCACAGTGCCTTCCCTGGCCACTCCTTTCTCTCTTAATCTCCAGAAGCTGGAAGCATTTATTACTCTCCTGCTTCTCATTAAACAAGCCTGACTTCCTGGAGGCCGCGCAGAGCTTTCAGCATCAGCAGCACTCGGCAAATCGGAGCGAACAGGTCTGCTGGAACATTTCACACTCTGCATCCTTGGGAAAGGACATTTCCAGCAGCCCACACCACACCAGCAGATGCTTTTTGTCTGCTGGGTCCCTCCAGGTGGCAGAGCAGAGCTTGGTGAGCACCATGGGCATTTTACACAATAATTGGCCAGTGTGCACAAGGCTTAGGATTCTGGCTGCTGGCACCAGTGAAGCAGGATTTGGCTGCTCCCCCTGAGTCTTGTTAATACCCAGATATGCAAAGGAATCTAAATGGCTTATGATATTCCAGGTGGGCAAAGCACTGTGTAGGGTAGGAGCTCACAATCCAGGAGAATTATTATTTCTTCTGGCTGCTGCATCCTGCCTAACTCCTCAAGGAGTTATTCCACCACAGCATCTGTAAAATGAGCTGTGAAATTCCTATTGTGTTGCCTTGGCCATGGGTACCCCTGCAAGGGAAATTCACTCACAACACCCTTCAAAGAAATTCAAGGTTGGAATGGACAAGATCAATCTGCAAGCAGGTTGGGTGGTTACTGCTCTGGGAGGGGAATGAGAGCCCCTGTCAATGCCTCATGTTAAATCGTCCTTTTTGTGCCTCTGCAATAACGCATGGCCATGTTTCCCCTTTCCAGAGTGCTCCCTCTGAGTCACATTTCCTGCTGGCCTGTGGAGGAGCAGGCAGCAATAACAAGTGTGAACCCTCTGTGGCCCTGCCAAGTGTGAGCCAGGCTCCCTGCCCTGCTGGGGAGTTGTAGGAAAGGCCCTGCTGGACAACAGGAGCAGGCAGCGCCAACCTTCTGTCCCAGTCCTTGGGTGTGATGTGTTTTTGGTAATTTCCCTGCTGGGGCAGACCTGTGAGCCCTGCCTGCTGTGCCAGGCTCCCCTCCTGCCCACCCCACCTTGCACTGGTTCCCTCAGCCCCTGGGTTCCTGCACATCTCTATTGCTCCATTCACTCAGTTCTTGCACTTCTCTATTGCTCTATTCACTCAGTTCTTGCACATCTCCATTACTCAGAGAGAGCCCTGCCTGCTGATTGCAAATGCTGAACAGCTTAAAGACATTTTAGATCTGATTAAGCACTTTATAAGTTCTGTTCTTGCAAGTATCAGGCCAAATTTCCTCATTCTGTAGGCACAGGAATATATTTTTTGCTTAGTTCAATAAAGCCATTTGTATTCATCTCTACTGATTCCACTATTGTTTTCCCTTGCTCAGCAAGATGTATATTACAGTTTGTTTAATTGTGTGTTTGATCTTTACTACTTAACCAGCTCTATTTATCATTACAATGCATCAGTACATTATAAAGCTTTCAGGCACATTTATCAACATAACAAAGCTCCCACTGCACAAGGGTCCTCCAGGGAAATAAAGCAACAACAACAACAAATACTTCAATGCAATTCACTTAACAGTACAAATATTTGTAATTACAAAAATCTTTAAGAGTTCTTCTTCCATAAATGGCATGTTTTACTTAAAATTGCTTTTATAATGTGATAGCTCCTCCATGTATGCAGCTGATGAGTTCCTCAAATTAAAGAAAGCAGCCAAATTAGCTGCTTTCTCATATATTCCCTTTTGCTAATGTGAAGGCAGAACTCAAGTTCACTGATGTGCTACTGAAAATTTAGTTATCCCTAATAAAGTGAATTTAAAACATTTAAAACATTTAAAAACCACTAGTGTGTGATTAATAACTAATAAATACATTACAGTGTAAATGCAATGCTGCAGATAGCTACAAGCCATGTGGGAACCAAGCTTACAACAATCAATTAACTATTGATTTCAATGCCTGTTAATCATTGATTAACCCTTTACAAATAACAAATACATTACCCTTGCTGTAAACCATCAGGTTCTTTTGCATGGCTCTTCATGATTCTCATGTCCATCAAAGACAAATATGCGTTGTCAATCTATTTTAATTTCAGAAAAATAGATTTATTTTTATATTTAGCATTCTTGGAAAATCTGGTTTTAGTCCATTAGGAGGTTTTTTGTTTTCTTTCTTTTTTTTTTTTTTGCTTTTGCCTCAAGGAAATTATTGCAAACTGAAGGGCACCCCAGGAAGTCAGCTGAAAACTGTCATCTTACCTGATCAATCACACTATTAAAACAGCCAGAACTCTTTGAAGCCACGAGAACTAAAGGTGAATTCATGAATACAACTCTTAAAATATCAGCACTAAGATTCTGAAGGCAAGTACTCAGAAATTAGCAAATCCAAATCTGTGATGTTTTGAGAACATCAGCGTGGCCACATGAACATCACGATGCTGAAGGGACAGCACCATGCTGCATTTTCCATAGCACTGTCCAGAGCCTTCCATCAGAAATCCAGCAGCCTTCCATCAGAAAAACAATGCTCCATTAATAAATGACCCGTCAAAAAGCTGTTGCACATCTACTGCTTTTTTCTAGACCCAATCTACTGGCATTATTATCGTGGCTTATTTTAAGATTTTAATGTCCAGTCTGCCAGCGACACAGAGAAAGAAAATAAATCAAACACTGCCCATGTTTCTCCAAGTTCCAGACCAGGAGATTGCCACCACATTCCAAAACACAACACATCAGATCATCATTTTGGGGCTTGCCTTTCCCAGCAAAACCACGGCAGAGGCAGAGGAGGTGCCGCTGAAGGCACGGCAGGGCCCAGGTGTGCAGGGGGTGAATTTCACGTCCCAGCAGCTCTGCAGAAGAGGCACCACCAGCCACAGGCAGGCTCAGCAGGGCTGCCAGGATATGGTCAGGCAATGGGACAGCGGGGCTGGGAGAGGCTGGCATGTGTGGGAGATGTCTGAAAGGAGCGGCCAAAAGCGCTGCTGTCACCACAGACAGGGAACTGGAAACTTCCCTGCGAGGGCCCCTGGAAGCTGCTGGGAACACAGAAAAACCCTCCAGACTCCGATGGAAGTCTGTAACTTGAGACATTTCCAGTAGGCAAAAGCACAAGGGTGTATTTCACAGAGGACAAAATCTCATAGAGTCAGGACAACAAACAGCATAATCCATGCCCCAGCTTTGCAAAATGCTACGGGCGTCTATGTTTCTCCTCTGATTTCTTTGTTTCATTTTTTCCTCCATAATTGTGCCTCTAAAATTTTTGGCAAATGAATTATCCAATATTCATTTATTTGTTTATAAATAAAAGAAATAATTTACAGACTCCTGTCCTGAACAGATCCCATCTGTAATTTAAGAATGGAAATGACACCTGATTTGTGATTAACAGGGAAGCCAGTACAGGCACAGCTTTTAAACAGCGAATTCTGTGAATTTATCAGCCCCACCAGGCTGGTGAATACCCGATCCTCTCCAAACTCGATGGCAGAATCTGTTGCCAAGCTCGAATGACCAACCCACAAATACGAACAGGGGCATTTACACACTTTCGAAGGGAAAGATGCTCCATGGGCAGCACCTGAACACTCCAAAATACCGTGTAAGAAATGACATCGATGGAGGGGCTGAGAGCAGCGGCTCGGGGCCCGGGTTCCCGGGGCTCCCACTGCTCCCCATGCCCAAAGGGCCTTGCCCGGGTTCCCGGGGCTCCCACTCGGGGCTCCCACTGCTCCCCATGCCCAAAGCGCCTTTGGCCTCCTAGCGGATACCGCGGGGGCCCCTCCGGCCCTCGGGAGGGAAACGGCGAAGGGACCGCGGAAGGTGAAATAAAATGAAGCATTTGTGACAGGCACAAGCAGCAGATCGCCCAGAGGTGTGGAAGGAATCGGGAGGAAACCCAGGGAACCCGTGCGCTGCGGGCCGGGGGATGCGGAGCCAGGGCGCGATCCCGGCGAGCGCCCAGGGATTCTGAGAGGGGGAACTGGGGAGCGAGAGCTCGGCTCTGCCCTCGCTCCTGCTGGAAATGCAGGGCCTGGCACGGGATATCGGAGCCGACATCACCCCTGACTGTGCCAAGGGTTTGGGTTGGCACCGCAGCAGCCGCCACTGCACCAGCCCTGGGCTGCCGTGGGGATGGACGGACGGACGGACATCGATCCCATCGTTCTTCTCCTGGATTTCCAGGTTTCAACTTGCTGAGAAGGTCAGGCAGCAATTTCTGCCCCCTGACACGTTTTGCCAAGAGGCACTGCAATTCTGAAAGTCCCTGGAATGATCACACTGAAAAAGCATTAAAAACCCCCAAGATATCCCAAACAAAACTTTCCACCCAGGAATCTGCATCCCCAAAGGGATTCCAGAGGCCGATGGAGCTGAGCCTAAGCAGCTGTTCGGGAGTGCTTCCAACATCTGGAGTTTTAAACCTCACAACAATAGATTTTGGGGGTGAATTATCAGATGTGGGTTATCAAAGCAGTTTTTCAAACATAGCTCTGCAGGCTGGAGAAGTTTCATCCTTCTGTTCCTCTGGGGAGAGTTTTGGTGGGGCTAAATGTATCTGGAGAGAGAGCAGCACACAGAGGTACCTCTTCTGGATGATATTTTATTTCTGCTCTGTGCATCTCCTAAGTAGCAAATCCACTTTGAAACTAGAAAATTAAAGAATTACAATGAGAGGTTTACTCTGACACACTCAGATCTGCAGAGACTCTCCCTGGTTTGCTCCACTGTAATCTCAAGCACTTAACTGGAAAAACTCCATGCACGAGGAGCCGTTCCTCTCAGGATCTCACTTAGGTCACTGAGGACAAGCAGAAGAAAGAGCCCAGACAGATGAATCAAGATTTAAGAGCAGGCACCATCTAATGGCTCGACAGCCTTTTTCAGAGGGAAACTCTGGTGTCCCCTTAGTTCTGAACTCTGCTGTGTCACACAGACATCACAAACTGCTGGGGGCCACTGCAGCTCCACTGACAATTAACTGCAAATGGAAACTACAGAGCTTTGGGGATCACTGCGACATCAGAAACCTTATCCTACTCCCAGCAAATTGGGATGTAACACATGAAGAGAGTTCTCCAAGTGATGAGGCTCAGCCCAGACCCCGTGTCACTTGGGAAGGCATTCACTGGAATGACACATTTTGCTCCAGGACACATCTAAAAATCCAAGTGGTGTATGTGCCACAATCCAAGGGGGAACAACTTAATACTGCTCTTTGAACAGAATCAAGATTCTATTTTTCTGTAAAATAGGATAAGAACTTACCCACTAGTTACATGATGCAGAACCATGCCTTTTTTCTTTCAATTCACAGAGGCTGAAAAGCTCTGAAATGAGCTCTGAGTCACAGTGGAGGTTTTCACTCTTACCTGTGCTTCTTGCAATATGAGGGCTGCGCCCTGCTCTGAAAATGGCTGGTCTGCAGCAGGAAGAGAAAAAAGAAAAAGAAAACTACAGCTCTTCAGAATACGTGTACTTGCAAACCTCGTTTCAGCCATCAGTTTCAAAGGACAGGCACTCCATGCTGGGAATGGGAAGTGATGGCCTTGGAGCCAATGACACAGTGCTGCGACCTAAGAGACAAAAATCTATCACCAGAACTTCATACACAATAAACACATTTCACATACACTAGGCCTTGAAAAACATGAGCAAGCAAACAGCAAAATGAA
Source organism: Melospiza georgiana (assembly GCF_028018845.1). Lineage (NCBI taxonomy): Eukaryota > Metazoa > Chordata > Aves > Passeriformes > Passerellidae > Melospiza > Melospiza georgiana. The sequence goes on from NC_080434.1 coordinate 73,204,361, forward strand.
TTAAAACTTGTATCAAAAAGAGGCTGGAAATCCCCTGACCCCATTTTCACATGGAAACCACTGGTGCTGATAACTGCAAATGTGTTACTGGAAAATACCACGAGCAGATTTTCTTTCTGTTGTGGTTTAAGAGCAGTAAAATACAGCATGGACTTAGCTTTACATGAGGGCTTAACTAAAATCCTACTGAACAGCAGCAGGGACTTAAATGGGATTTCCTCTGGTGCTTTTAGGTGTGCTGAGGAGGAAGTTTGTGCTTCCTGAGGTCCCAGGGATGGGGATGGGAGCTGACAGCTGTGTTGGAGGCAACTGGCTTGAGAATGCAACACATTCCGTTGGGTGGGACACTTTGGAAATGGCTGGAGGGGTTTGGAAACACAAGTCTGGGATGTCAGCTCCTCAGGAGATTTATTTTTAGATGCTGATTTGCTGCCCTAACTCCTAGAGTGTATCTGGGGAGCCAGCTCTGTAAGCTTTCCCCAAACTCTAAAAGGTCTCTGTTTACACAGCAGAAATAAATAGCACCGTCACACTGACACATAATTGTCTGCTTCTAATGCATCAAATGTGACACATAACAAAAGGTTATTGTGGCAATTTAAGCTATGATCTTGCTCCACTTCATTGCTTTAAATCTTTGACCTTTGAGACATTTGATTTTGGGGTTCTTCCTAAACTTCCTTACTTTATTTCTTGAGCCAGCAACTCCTTATCCTTTTTAGGCAGCATATGAAAGAAGGGGGGTGGGTGTGTAGTTAAAGACAGTGTAAGTAACAAATATCTTCAAGGGACTGGCACGCTCAGAGAACTCTCTGCGTCATCTTGGGCACGTCCCAGATGCCTCTGACCATCCAGGGACACTCTGCAGTCTGTTTGTGCTGGCCATGACACCACCCTGACCCCCCAAACCAACAGTGCTGCTTCATCAAACCACTCCAGGGTGGCTCTGAGCACAAGGGTAAAGGCAAAGGACAGTGCTGAGATATGAAGAGGTTTGTTTGGTTTTGTGGTACAGAAAATGAGGGAAGGAAACTCCAGATGAGGACAGATGAGGATCTGCGTTAAAAAAAAGAAGAGCAGCTGGGTGATCCCAAACCCCGAACCGGATACAAAAAATGTGATATATGACATGGGTTTGGTGAGGTGCTGAGCAAGGAGGTCAGCCAAGGAGAGCTGAGCCTGAGTCAAGCTGGAACTCACAGATGGGAAGTGGAACTGCCTTCCAGAAAAGGGAAGAATTCTCGGGTAACATTCCAGGGCTCCCAAAGGCTGGAAGGAGACAAGGAAGGACGGGAGGCAGATGCTGAGGGGCTGATCTGAAGGGTGGGACCCAGCAAAGGTCCATTCTGCAAGAGGCAGACACACAAAGTGTGCAGATGGTGCATCAAAGGAGCAGGACCACTCAATGTGGAGCTCTGGCTGCTAATGAGGTGCTACCTGGGCAAAGAAGGACAAAGAAAAGGAATAATTAATTTCCTTGAGCACTTGTGACTTTGAAGGAAAATTTTTGAAGGAAACTTTACCAAGGAAATTGGAAAGCTGATGGAGGGAAGAAGAGAACAGCCGAAAGACTGAGATCAGAAACTCTGAAATTCCTGCAGAAGATAACCATATTGGACTATGCCATTCCAAAGGGCAGAAATACAGAGCCACAAAGAAAGGATGGATAGGGCAATGGAAGCAACTGGAAAAGAAAACAGATGAATAACACAGTTTGTTCCTCCTGGAAGATGTGTCACTGACCTCAGCACAAAGGCAAAATGGCTAAAATGTGACATGCTCACTAAATCCAAGCCAGCCTACATGACCTCATGTTTAACATGAAACAATAACTGGAATTTAGAAGCAGGGAAAGCCAAATTAAATAAAGCCATTTAAAAATTACAGTGACGGTCATCCCTTGTTTAAACAAGCTACTAAAGGAAACAGCAAAAAAACACCCATCACTTGACATTTTCACATAAATACTAGAAATATTTCTGAAAGATTTACTGAATTCAAAACATGGTATCAGGTTTAAGGAAGACTCATATCACATATCACACTGGACAGCTTTACTAGGTGGTCAGACAAATGATCTAATACTACACTCTGCCCTTAAAACTAATGACTTCTTTGTTTTCAATTTACAAAATAGAAAGGTTGGAGTGAACTGAATAAAGGAAATACAGGTAGTGCTGCCTTCTCCTTCAAGCAGAACAACCAACACTATGCATCCACTGAAATGAGAGGAGAAAACCCTTCAGTCTGAGGAGCAAGCTGGGAACAGATAAACTGCAGCAGTCAAGGTCATTTGGAAAGCCAGCCTTAATAACCTGAGATGGAAACTGGACAAGAAAATAAGGCATTTTTGCAAAAAAAAAAAAAAAAAAAAAAACAACAACAAAAAAAAAAAAAAAAAAAAAAACCCACAAAAAAAAACCAAAAACCAAAATCCTGTAATAAGAGAAAAAGCCTTGAAGCTTGTTAAAAAGGAAGTTAAAGTGTTTCATCCTGAATGGAAAAAAAGCCTCTAGTTGTTGGTTTGGCTGCAATCTTGTACAACCTTTAAACAACATTCTCACATTCTGGATTATAAAGACAAAGTTATATAAAAAATCAAAAGGACCCAAACACAAACCAAAAACCCCAGCCCAAGCTGCAGAGACTGCAGGACTGGGTCCCAGGACCTCCCTGTTGAGAGAACTTTTCCTAACCCCACTTAAACTGTCATGTACCAGCATTGCTTTAACATTTCTCCTTCCTCCACAGCATTTATTACTTATAGCCACTTCCCCAACTCAGCCTTCAGTTGAAACTGAAAATATCCAGTTACTCAGATTTCCTCTCCTGTGAGTCCTGCACACCATCAGTGAATTTGAGAGCCCATCTGTCCCATGACTTCAGCTCCAGCTCAGTTTTTTGAAAATGCCCGACCAGAATTACTCAGCAGATGTACCAGGACCTGTGTGACACCTCTGATCCATTCTCAGTCCCACCAAACCCTGTGCCAGATCAATCTGCCACCACACTGCTCCTTCCCACAGCACCAACCCACCAGGCCTACCCTGGGGCCTTTTCCTGCCGAGTTTTTGTTGGATTTGCCACCACCTGGCTTTGCATCTGCACAAGTGGCACCTTTCTGCTGATTCTTGGACAGCACCAAATTCCTGTGCAGCCCCAGAGCCTCCTGCCACCCTGCTGTTGACATGTTTAGCTTCATTCTCCATCAAGACCCACAATTCAAATAAAGCCACCAAAAGCAGATCATGTAAAGGCAGGCACATTTACCAAACTCCTCTTTCAGCACTGCCTCAGGTCACCTGTAGCCTCTGCTGCCATCACCTTCTCCACTCTGTATTTTCCCACTAACTGCATCCTCTGCTGTCTACACTTATTTAGCACATCCTTCACCAAAGAGAGGAAAAATCTCATCACCACCCAATAAAAGCAGTCATAAAACAGAGAAGGTTGCTCTGGCTTAGCAGTCTTTTGTTTATTATGGGCCACTTTTCCAATCAGTCATTTAACCCAACTTTGGTTTTTCACTACCTCTCAGATTTTCAGACCATAGCCCAAAGTCAGGGTCCATCAGTCTTGTCCCTGCCCAGATGTTTTCCTTTCTGAAGCAGGAAACTGGATTACTCTGCTGCACTCAGACAGAGATAACCTCAAACCAACACAAAAACATTGAACGTGCATTTCAGGCTCAAATCCTGGAAAGATTTTGTGCTTCTGAACTGAGCCCAATTAGTGCACACAATAAATACCATTTCTAGTTCAATTATCAATCCAGTAGGAACAAAATGTACTTACACAGGCCATGTCCAAACGATGCAAGAACACTCCTGGTTTTTCCTTGGGAAATGGGGCTGCAAATGCGGCTGTCAGCAATTCTTGGCAGCCAGATGTTAAATGTTTGTTTTACATATGTTAAAGAAGCAAGTTCAGTCTGACAAAGCAGCATCTTGAAAGATGAATTACCCAAGAAATATGAAATCCCACTTCAACAGAAGGAGATTCCATTTGGTTTTTTGCAAGTTTTTGGCCCCAAAGCTCTTAGAAGTCTTTGCTGGGATAACTTGCAGCTTTAGGGCTGTTTTCTGTTTTGTTTCACAGAGGGAACAGGAACAGTTTTACCATCAAATAAATTATAATAGATGACATTTTTAGCTCTAAATGTTCAAGGCAAAAAACCTCCTCTCTTCCATAGATAAAATTTCACTGTACATTGTGCTCCCTGCATAGAGACCCACAAATTCCAGTTTTGTGATTTACAGCCTCTTACCCTTTCCTGAACTGAGCTGGAGGCTGCTCTGCAGACCTGCAGGAATGGGGGCCAGAACTCCCCACAGATCCCATGAAACCAGCTCACCACGTTCAGGTGGATGCTCTGCACAGACCAACAGTGAAAAAAGAGACAACACAACACCAAGGAGGTTCATGCCCAGGGTCAGGTTTGCCAACCATGGCCTTCCCTCCTGAAGCAGCTGAACTTCTGATTTTTTAAAAAACTTTCAGAGATGAAGGATGCCTTACCCAGGAGCACAGGAAAGGTCTGAACAGCATCCAGCTGGAATTTAACCTGCCTGGAACACACTTCTGCCTGTGCTCAAAGAAACAAACTCCTCCAATAAAGCAAATACAATTAGATCCTGCTGCAGCCTTCCATCATCGCAGAACCAAATAAAACAATGGACACTTCTTGTGTTGGACTTCGGCAAAAGACATTTATTATTATTATTATTATTACTGCTGTTGTCGTGTTGCTGTTGTACCTCCTCTGCTCTGCCCACAGTGGTGGCATAAATGCTGTTACCACATTGCAGCTGATGATGCCGGTGTACAAATCAAAATCCATCTTAATTTCAAACTCCATTAGAAACACAGGAAAAAAGATCAACATTTACGAAATGTAAAGGGAAAAATGGTATGGAAAGAATTATTTTGTTTTTATTTTTCAAGCTTCCAAGACAGTATTACAAACAACAGAGAGCAAAGTAAAGCTAGAAATGAAATACTTGACAGCATCTGTTTAAAAATTACAGCTAAGAAACCTAATAAAAGTTGAATAAACAGTTACTAGAAATAAAAATTTTTACACATATGATATTTGTCTGGGATTTTTATTTCTTTAAAATAATTCATACAAATGGTTACAGTCACAAACATGATTTTAACCAAAAATATTGCTAGCCTACCACATTACCAGGAAGGAATCAATGTAGGCAATGAAATGCTGCTACTTTTCAGTAGTCTAGTGCCTTTTCCAGATACCACCAATAATATATACTTTAACTGGTGACAAAAAGCACAATGCTCGTTTATACAAAACCTTTTTGTTTTCCTCAAAATCTCTTTGCAAGGTTGTCTTCATTTTGAAATAAGGGAATTCATGCCAAAATTAGGAGAAACTGTTTTTCTTTTGTTTACTAAATTATTCTAAAAAATAAGACAAGCAGGTAGAAAAAACAATGCACTGTGTGGCGTAGAAAGAAAAATGGGAAAAATTCATTGTCCTGAGAAGTTTGCCAACTGCCTCATTTTTGGGCATGTTTGAAAATATAAAAGAAAGGATTTTTAATCTCAAAACTGGTTTGCTGAATGCCTCCCTTATGTTTTTCCTTGTTGACAGCTAAGCAAACAAACCCTTTTTAATGTTCTAGAAACTGTACACAGACAAGTACATTCATGATATAATTAACTACTAACTTCTCTTGCTTAACAAAGAACCCATAGGACACAGAAACAGTGAATCAGTCCACTGGACAGGGACAAACTACAATTTATACGGAGGAAAAAAATGTTTCCGAATCTTCTTTTTGTCTCCCACCTTTTCCTTTTACACTGTATATTGGACCAGTTTCTAAAGCAATAATCGTCTCCTCCTGTAAGTCCACGGTTTTGCCTTCCATCCGAATCCAGGGTTTTGCCTTGAGTGGAGCTGTTTTCCGCGCGGTGGCCGGCGTCGGGCGCGGGGAATGCTGCTGTGGGCTACAATTGGTCGCTGGGGTGCTCTCTATCAGCCTCTGGTTTGACAGTTTGGCCGGGGGAGGGAGCGTGGGGCGGGTGGGCCACGGCAGGCAGCCCGTGTGACAGAGACATGGGGTTGGGGACGATGCCTTCCACTGCCGCGGGAATGCCCGTGGAGGCCACGCTGACCACGCCCGGGGGATACCTGCTGGGAGGAGAGCACAGAGCGGCGTTAAACCAGAGGGGAGGAGAGCACAGAGCGGCGTTAAACCAGAGAGACACCTGTGCCTGAACCAGCTGTGCTGTGGGAGGAGAACAGCAGAGCAGGATTAAACCAGAGAGACACCTGTGCCTGAACCAGCTGTGCTGTGGGAGGAGAGCACAGAGCAGCATTAAACCAGAGAGACACCTGTGCCTGAACCAGCCGTGCTGTGGGAGGAGAACAGCAGAGCAGCATTAAACCAGAGGGGAGGAGAACAGCACAGCAGCATTAAACCAGAGGGGCTGAGCAGAGACACCTGTGCCTGAACCAGCTGTGCTTTCTCTGGGTCTGCACTGAAGGCACTTGAGAGAGTAGCTCATGTTCACACTCAGGTGTTCATTATTTCCTATCAGTAAAACAGTCTCACTGCTGTGAGTTCTGCAGCTTTTCATTAGAAGGCACAAAATGGCCAACAATCTCTTGGTACAAGGGCTTTTAACACTAAAACATCCAATTAAGAACTGACACCTGGATTATTTTCCCTTTTAACCCAATAACTGATCCCACAGAGCCCACAATGCAGACTGGTCTGCCCAATTACAAAATGCCACCCAAACCCATGGAGAAGAAGGAAGAAGAAGCATGAAGAAATGAGACCCTGTGCCCTCCATCTTGCTGCCATCCACAACACACTAAAAATCCCAAACCCTCAATTTCTCACCACGTGATACACCTACACTATGATCTATTTCACACTTTGTGGATTCCAGTCCATTTTGAAGTCTGGGAAACTTTCTCCATGGATGAGGGTTTGAGTCAGTGCTGCCCTGGGGGTCAGGGCACCCCAGAGCAGACACAGAAATATTCCCTGTGGTGCCCTGGGTTTCCACATCCACCCTGCCTCCTTCCAGAGCTACAGAGATGCTTCTTTTGCTTTCAGACCAGCTAGAGACACAGAGTTCAGCTCCAGGCTAGATGCCACATGCAGATGCTGCTACATAAAGCAAATCATGCATTGTATTTTAACCAAATGAGACATGCAAGTTTGCCAGATTGTTTCTTCAGATTTAAGAGCAGGAGTAACAGCACAGCAAAGGAAACCACCTTCAAGGTTTGCCCCTCTCAAAGCATAACCTCAACAAGAAGTAATTCCAGCTGGGTCTGTGCAACATGTTCTCTACAACTTTTCCTTTTCTTCCTCTCTCATTCTCATGTAGGAATTTTAAATTTTCATTGTTGTGATTTGAAAAATAATTGTTTACACTATTTTTGCAGTCTTAGCTTCCTGACAGCTCTCCCAAAAAGCCAAGACACCCCCACACTAATAAGATGACAAACTATTGCACCTGAGTAACTTTTTCAGCAGCAAACTTGGCACTGCACTTGTCTGAATGAGAACCAGAGCCAGTTACACAAGGACAAGTGCTTTAGGCAGACTACAAGAAAGAGAAATGCAAACACAAAATTTATGGATGCTTCTAAAGATTTCTTCCTCTATCTGGACAAACACTGAGGCTTAAATATTTTGTACATTCAACAAAAGAATCACCCTCTGATTCAGCTTGATTTTATGATGGTTCTGATGTTATCAGGCTAAAAAAATCTTGCAAATCTACTGTTCCAATCACAACCTTCAGATGTAACCGATGAACACTGGTACTTCACAGTGCTGTATAAAAACAGCTATGCATGGATTTAATAAAAATATGTGGGGTTTTTTTAGTCAAATATCTCAATATCTATTTGCAAGTTATGTCACACTGGCCACCAGCACTGACCCTTTGCCTCCCCTGCTCATCATAAAGTTGCCCACTCATCCCTCATGCCCCTCATTCTCTCCTGCTGCCCTCTGCCCACCCAAGCATCCTGGGGAGAGCATTATCCATTTGAAATCCTGAACACAAAAACCACCACTCACTGCAGCTTTTGCTGCCCAAGGACTTACCCAGGACTACCTGGGACAAAAGGCACTTGTCAAGCTTTTTTCAAGTTCATTATTCTGCTGTTGATCTTCTCCTCATCACAGCTCAGTGCACCTGGGAATTTCACCCCTTTTCTGCATCTTCTCCACGGTAATATCTGTTTGTGCTGCTCATCCCAAGTTCCCTCAAACTGGCAGAAAATTAGTGCAGAACTTAGGCAAGACTCAGGAGAAAATGCAAGCACTCTGAGTCGTTTTCTTGCCTCCAGCACAGAAACATCATGGGAAGCACTTTTGGATTGGGAACAGAGGCAGAGGGGCTCAGCAGGGCTGACGTGCACAGGGACAGGAGGGACAGCACACACTGCCCTGGCCATGCTGGCAAAGCCCCCTGCACACCCAACATCTGGGATGGGGAACGAGGCTGAGACTGATCACACCTCCTGCAGGACAGGTAACTCTGCTCCCAGCTGTACACGTATTTATTTACAGGGCTTCCTATGCTAATTCCCTCTCCACAGAGGTTCCTTGGAATTCATTTGCACTTGCTAATGGAATTAGTTGCTTGTTTCAGTAACTCCATTTGAATCTTATTAATCAAATTTGCTTCAATGCCTATGAAAACTGTCAGACAGTATTGTTTTACCTAAATTTAATTTTGAAACAGCTTTTCTGTTATTCTAGGTGCTGTGCAAGACACACAACACGACACAAATTTCCATTTAAAAGTCCAACACTGCAGCTGTTCTCAACACAATCTCTACTCTCTAACAACACATTCCCTCAGAATCCACACACCAAAGCTGGAAAAAAGTCAAGGAGAGAGCAACTTCTGCAACTGTGTTTTCCTCAGGAAGAAAAGCCAGAGCCTCCCCTTGTGAACATGGACAGTGCTGGATCAGCAGCACTAAGAGTTACCCTATGAGCACATTAAACATTTCAACCTGCACATCTGTAATTCTACCGACTCCAAATATCCTTGCTGAATATAAGGACATTCCCATGGACACCAAGTCATAACCACCAGGATCCTACCTGCAAGCACCTCACCTCAGGTACAGGTTTTCTACAGACTTTTAGTAACACCCAGAGGCCCTATATTTGTTTTTTCTTGTCCTAAAGCCACACAGTGGCAGCAGCCAACATACAGATACCATACTGTTCCACAGAAACTGCACTGAACTTGACCACTCCTAACCCTGCTTTGCAATCCTCTTTCTGTAATTTTTGTCCCTTTTTAATCATCAGTGTTGCTCAAATCCTGTCTCTGAAAGGGCACAGAAACTCCAGCCTCTATCCATGAGCACATGTATTCTATACAACTTCCCCTTTTTCTGCTATTTATTGCTTTTCCAGTCTTTCCATTTTTTCTATTCTTAACCAGCAAATACATCCTCTCCAGCACTTCATGAAGTTCCCCTCTATGTTCCTCCTCTGGCAGCACTAAGTTGAAATGTTTTCCAGGTGGAATGTCCACTGAACTAAATTTCTGTGAAAGCAGAAGTGAGCAATCAGTTACACTTCTTAATTAATTCATACTCTTCCATCCCCTTCCCCTATGTAGTCTTAATTTAGGAGGAAAACCACACTAGCCCTCTTAATTACAACAGATAGGTAACTTTAATTTCTACTTTACTCTCATCTATCTTTTAAATGGCAGAAGCACCTTGAATTCACTGTATCAAGCTCTGTTAAAGTAACTGAGTCTGTCCCAGAAGAGTTGCAATTTTTAAGTGCACTCTGATATCATGCACTGAATCTGAAAACCACCAGTGAAGCACCTCAACATGAATTAACTCCTGAATTACCAACATCCAGCCATGCCCATCCAAGTACCTCTTCAGTACTTAGGTATTCACAGAATCATGGAATGGTTTGGGATAAAAGGGACTTAAAGATCAACTTGTTCCAACCCCCTGCCATGGGCAGGGACACCTTCCACTAGCCCAGGCTGCTCAGAGCCATTCCAGCCCTATCCTCCACCTGCCAGGAGGCAGGAAGATGTGTGGAAATGTCTGTAAATGGTACAACCACTGTTCCTGGCTGCTGAACTTCCCTGTGCTTGTGACAGAAGTGGCAGGGAGTTATTTCACAGCTCAGTAACAAATACACAGGAGTAACACAAGATCAGGGTATGCTATGCCTGACCACTACAAACAATTCCTTCTCAGGAGTATTGTGGATCTTTACTCATGGGATAGGTCCTGTTTGCATGACCTTTAGTGTTGATAGGGTGTCTTGCATTTCACACAGTAAATGGTTTTGTTTTCCCCAGAATATGACGACATTCAGATGATCTAGATTACAATCTGCTGACTAATGCTCAATGTTCTTAGCTTGTGATAATATCTGTAATTTGAGATTACTGTCCTACATCAAAATACAAGTGAATTATATATCCAAAATAAAACAGCCAAAAGAGATATCTGCATTTTTTAATATATCAATTATTATCCCAGGTCTTATCTTCTAATGCAATTACATGAGTATGATACAGTTATTAGCACATCTGAAACACTGTACTGTCTGTGAAAGACTCCAGAACTCACTTAGCTAAACATCATCTTGGATTGCAAAGAAAAGATGGAAAAACTTGGTTTGAACAATCAGTTTAAATGCTGTACTTAATCCAGGTAGGAATTAACCATCAGCAAACACTGCTATTGAAACCAATTCCTTCATAAAACCTGGGCTTCAAGTGATGCATATTTTGCACTTCACACAGTAGTAACTGCCTTTACCCACATTCTAAAGCTATTCTATTGCCCTTCCAAAAAGCTTTTAACATTTATTGTATAACTATTAACTCCTGCCTCAAAATTCCTAAAATTACTTTTATTTTACATTTGAAAATAATGAAATCAGAATTTTACAATAAATTTTCTTTATCAAAAAAATGGACTGAAACAATGTCTTAAAAGGCCACTCAGTTCTGTGTTTACCCTGCTTAAATTGAATACATATGGTCTTTACCTTGTAAATCATTAACTCCCCCAAACATTCCTAAGTTAAAATTAATTTCTGGCTGCAAAGCCTGCTGCTGCTGGACTTGTGACCCCCAAAATGAGAACAAAAAGCTGCATTTTATTTGGGCATGGACCCCTGTTCTCAAATGCCACGACAGGGTTGGAGTTATTACCTCCTGTCCAGCAACACCTGCCTTTAAGCCCCAATTACATTCAGCCATGTCCTCACTACCCCAAACTGCAGTCCCTGAAACCAGATGCTGTGTGGAGGACAACATGTGTGCTTGAGCTTCTCATTTAAGCAAATAAAACCACCCTTCTTGGACATTTAGGGCTATGAGCATTCTGCCAGAAATAAACATCAAGTGCTGTGATCACCAAATCCAAATTATTCTTTTTCCTTGGTGCACTTATGGCTCCTGATGTGGCAGAGGGGGTGACACTCATCCCTGCCACCCCTCTATCCCTTTCTGATGAGACTGTTCCAAGTCACTGGGACAGGATAATTTTGCTTCACTTCTCAGCTGGGTTCCCATGTGGAGTAACACAAAATCAGGAATCCTCGCTCTACTAAAAGTATGGGGAGCCCTCCTAAACAACAACAAAGGCAAAGCAGCTGCCTGAGGAAGGACAGTGGAAGGATGAGGATTAGGATAGTGAGCTATGACAAAATAGTGACAGGACTGCACTGCCCCTTTCCTCAAGGCATTGAGGGAATCTGGCATTTGGAGCTTTCTGCCACCTTCATCCTACTTATGTGCAAATATCATGCTGGAAAACACAAAAACCGCAGGTGTTTTTCATAAATAAAAACTGTCTGAAGCTGGCTACTGGGAAGAATCTGCTGCTAGAATAGCTGCTAGGGGTAAAGGGACAGAGAATGACTCTGGAGCAAACAAAGTCATTCTCACAACTAAGGAATGTGCATATTAGATGTAAAAAATTGCCCCTTTCTATTAATTATTAAGACCTGCTTTCACAGTTGACTGAGAATATATAGATCAAGTCTCTCAAATGCTTCTGCTTAAAAATTAAACATATAATTTAGAAAAAGCTATTTTAAACATATTTTCATAATCACCACAGGCTGTTGCACTGTTTTCAATACTGGGTTACTTGCTCTCTCTTGTGTCTGGAGGCCACAAAACAATGCAAGTTGATTACTCAAAGTCTTTGTGTAACCTACAGCTGCATCATTACCTTCAGCAAAAAACCAGAACACTTCCACTGCAACACTGGAGAAGACCAGAACTGTTTTCCTTGAATATACAAATATTGCTCACATACTAACCCAACAGAAAAAAGACTGTAAGAGCATTTACAGCCAGACACAGCATGACTGGTATCAACTAGCAAAACAGGATTATTCTCCTGAACACAACGATTACAAAACCAATACAGCTGGTGTGCAATGCAAAAGCACTTCTATCATTAATAGCAAACTCTTTTATCTATTCTTGAATACCTACACTGAATTATGGAGGTATTTCCTCTACCTCTTCAGCACACTTACCTGTATGCAGCACCATTAAGCTCTGGATGAACAACTCCAGGGTCCATACTGGCCCAATGTGTAGCTGCAGTCAAGTGATCTTTGTTAACACAGTTTTTCAGACTGTCTGGAATACGACCTAAGATGAAGCAAGGAAGAGGAAATAAAAATGTATTAAAATTGTGTGCCTTATACTCTTAGTATGTTTATGTTAAAAATACTTACAAATATTTGTGTATTTAAATCAATACATAAAATGATACTAAGAGCTTGTTTCTGATCCTAGCTGTAGCCTTTTGCCTGGGACTTAGGCAATAATGGCTGAAATGCTCTGCTTAATTTTGATTTTCCTGTCTCTCTTTATCTCTTGGATACAGGGTCTCAGGAGAACCAAAATCAGTTGGAGTTATCTTTCCAAGAAGCTGTAATTAGGATATAGAGCATAGCTACCAATCAGATTCAGTAATCTAGCCCCCTGCTTTCTGTCCTTAACATCACTTTCCTCCTTTTCCTTCCACCTGTAACAGCAACTAAAAACACTTTATGAAAAATACAGAATTCTGAATGGAATTGTGCCATAAACTTGAATATGACCAACACTTATTCCCTGTCCTCCTGAACTTTCCCATCTTTATCTAAATTGCTCTTCACTTTTATTTACTGCAATGTATCAATCCTCAGCCATGCCTTTCATTCCTACATAAAATGAAAATACACCAGAATTTCCTTTCTTCACTTCATTAAACTCTTCCTTAACCCCTGAAGTATAACTGAAGTTTTAAGACTGGAAAATCTGTGAACCTGAATCCTCAATTCAGCACTGGACAAGCCTGTGACTGTCATCTGCAGAACTATCTTCAGCCCTGCTACAAATGACATGAGCAGATCCAACACAGATTTTCTTCATAGCAATAGGAAAGTTCCCACCTGTTTTAAATGGAGAGAGATCAATTGGAGCATGTCTTTTTTCTGGCATCTGTTTTAATGTGCCTTCACTGAAGTTCAATCTCACAGTGCATTTGCACAGAGGGGCAGAAAGAGGTAATTTTGAGTCCACCCCTGCCACTGCTGGCAATGGGACTCCAGAAAGCCTTACAAAAACTGACCATGCTCCATCATTAAAGAACTCAGCCTTTTGTCTCCAGCTTCCTGCTGGAAATCTGATTAAGGACTTGACTATCTCTGCCTGCTCTTTCTGTCCATCAGCCTGGTCACAATGGGGCTGTAAAAAAGCCTTTTCACAGAACTGCTTTTTGTGCCATGGATAGCACCAAATAGGGTTACTCCATGCTTTCAGCTGATGTCCCTGAACCTGGCACATCTCCTGTGCACAGCTTGAAAGGGCCTTTAGCTCAGGACTGAACAAGGTGAGGTTCATGCTCCATTACAGGTGAACCACCTAGAAATCATCTTCAAAATGTAGCTGAAATATGCATCCATCTAAACTTCTGCCAGAACTGTCCACAAATTTAAACACCATCTTTCTTCTTCTGATGTTTATCCTTCTCAATCCTGTCTTCCTCTTTGCCCACCTCGTTCTTCATTTTGCTAACTTCTGTAGGCAACTGGACATGGAAACCCCCCACAACCCAGGAGTTTTGTTTTTTTTTTTTATTTTAAACTTCTAATTATCTTTTCACTTGCCATGCTTGCCTATCTCTTACATCCATTCCAGTGGTCCTCCTTATTTCATACTTGGAATGCTTCAGAGTTTAAAAATATATTTCAAGGTATTTAATCTCTGCTGGTTATTTCTGTTTTACACATCACAACATCATTGACTTTTAGGCAACAGCAAAAACACTTAACATTTTTATTGTCAGATGGTAGTCATAGCCTTCATTCCTACGCTTCACACCTTTTTCCAATTATTCTCCCTCTCTACACCCTCTCTTCTTTGTGCTCCCCTATGGTTTTCATATATCCAGCTTTATCCCACATTTCCTGTATCTTTCCTACATTTGTTTCACTGCAATTCAATGTCATTCTCACCTCCTTAATGCTGGTCTCAGTTTGATTTTGCTAAAAACCATATGCAAACACTGAAGTGCTGACAGCTTCGATACAAATCAATGATCCAGATCGCTGAGAGCACCATCACACTTGAAGGAACTGTGTCTGCCTTTCTAGGCACATATGCTTGGCTACTGCACAAATTTAACATAAAACTGGCTCTTCTCTATTTTCAGACAATAGCCCATTAATGCTGGTTTGCACATCAATCACAGGTATGGGATGCTGGCTTGTGCAATCTCTCCCAGAGCTGTCTGGGAGCAGGCAACAGTTACTGAACACCCTGACAAACAAACAAATGTACCACTGCAGCTCTGGAGTACAGCCACAAGCACCAATTCCAGGAAAAGGATGGTCAGGCTCTTCAGGTCACCTCTAAAACAGAGCGAAATCGTCCAGTAAAGGACAATTCAGCTCAGGAGTTTAAGAGGTGTCTTTAATTAGCATCCAGAAGAGAATCTTCTTTCTGCACAGGCTATAAACGAAACTAAATTGCCTGGCCTCTCCAGGCACAAGGCAGAGGGAAGGCTACTGCCAGTGCTTTTTGTGTAACAGAGCAATGTGCTGGCACTGAACTGCTCTCAAGGTGACACAGATGGCCCTGCATGTCTGCAGAGCATTCAGACACTATTGCCAAGGGGGACACAGCAAAGTCCAACTAAAGGGAAAACATTAGTGCTTAATGAATCATTTTCCAGTATGAAAATCCTTCCTTTTATTTTAGGCTACAAGGGATTCAAACCCATGCCAAATGGCTCAGTCCTCTCATTTTATTTATTAGCAGTGCATGTTTGAGACGTAGCTGTTTTCTCTTATGTGAGCAGTTTACAATTACATGGCAGTTATATAACAAAGACACTCTGCCCTTTAAAATGCCAGACTTCTTTAGCAGGGCTTTAAGGAGGGGAACATCTAAAACAGAATAACCTCCCAACAAAATACTGAAAACTTTACACAGAGAACTGCTCATGACAAGTATAAAGGAGTGCCTAGGAAAGCTAAGGAAGATACCAGCAATACCAGGAGGACTTGCAAATCCATCAATGGGTAATAGTTATATGCAACAAAAAAAAAAAGCAGATGATTTTCCACATAAAAATACATTTCCTATACATGAAAAAAGGATATATTCTGCAATGCCTGCCTTCCCTACATAATTGCAAAGAACCTCCAAAATTACTTGTTCCAATTCTCAGAATAGACTTAGTGAGCATTTGCTGATTTCTGTGTTCCAAGTATTAGAAACAAAACCCAAGGCTGCTGCTTCTAGGCATCTTTGCAGACTGAAGAAATAGGTTTCTTACCCAGAACTACTCAGTGAGGGAGCTAATGCAAGAGCAGTGTGAGGCAGTACCTGTGATCGCCCTTCGGATCTCCCGCGCCGCTTCCTCCCGCATCTCAATGGAGGCCTGCTCGCTGTACCAGGCTGCATGTGGGGTACAGATCAGGTTTGGTGCATCCTTCAAGGGGCCCTGACTAAAGCTAAATGGAAATTTAAAACAAGATCAAATGACAAAAAAATACTGGGGGGCAAGGGGAAAAGCAAGGTGGGCAATCCTGATGGATTTGTACATACACAGATTAATTTCTACAACACAAAATAATTGCATTTCTATTCCTTATTGAGTTTGTTTATAATTCTGTTAATTTAATGTATTATTTAGCAACAATCACTTTCTATAGACTCAAAGGGTGGAACTTAAGTATAGCAGCAACATTAGCTTCTGTCCAATGCACTTACTGTAACTACAGTCACTGCCACTCCAGTTCTGGGGCAGAAATGCATAAAGGAAAACCCAAATTAATTTAGGATGCCATTCCATTTGTCTAGGTCATCACAATTTTACTTTTATTGCATCAAATAAAAAAGCTCTTCTCTTTCTGTCAGTATGACATTTAATCATTTAAAGAAAAAAATCTCACAATTATTTCCAAATCAGAGGCGTGTCCATCAGCAGCCTCAATTCTTTTTTGATAATTCAAGTTTTTTGTGTTTTTTTTTTTTTTTTTTTAATTTTTAGCTGTTTTGTCTTTCCCATTCCTTTATAGAAACTCCACAGAAAGAAGGAAATTTACAGATTGTTTTTTAGGGAAAGCAATGAATCTGTGTAAAAGATACACAGATACAAAAGATATCACAGATACAAAGCAGAGAAACTGAAAATAATGGAAACTTGCTCCTCCTAGTCATTTCCAGTTTTAATAATCTTGCAGTCAACTGTAACAGGAGAGCAAGTATTTTAAGACAAAAGCGTGCTTTCAGGGTTGGTCATAATTCATAAAAGGATAGATTTCATCTGTAGTTCAATAAACATCAAAATATCTGGCAAAACTCTTGAATAGAGTGCATGCTGCAATCAGATGGACATGCAGCACTGCAGCCAAAGGAAACTGTGGCTGCAATCCTGCAGCTGGATCTCTGCACGTGGCATCTCCATGCAGGAAATGGGGATTCTGGAGGGGCACTGGGCTGCTTGTGCACATCCCAGAGAGCAATGGGGAGTGAGGAGCTGCAAGTCCCCTGAGCTGCTACACTCTGGCTTTGCACAGCACCACGGCATTGCAATGACTACCTTGAGGAGTAAATGAATCCAGGGTATGCAGAAATAAAATTAAGTTTTTCTGATGTGGCATCATGCCTCAGCAGATATAAAATTTCTGACAAAAAGGATATTATTCTATTTTTTCAAAGGTTCTATTTCCCCCTCAAGCTGGAATGAGAGATACTGTCCTCTCTCCAGTCTTTGCAACCTGCCCTGAATCTGTTCTTCTTCAAAAACTTATGTGGATTGTTCCAGTTAAAAATAACAATTTTCCCTGCCCAGCCTGAAAAAGGCTTGTCACATGCAAGGACTAAGCCACAGCAGTCTGTTCTCAGGCCTCAAGGACATAAGAAATGGGCTCATTTTGATGAGGAGTGCTGATATGTCAATGGCAATGCCACTGAGGGGCGTGGTGCATTTCTGCCTGAAACACTGGACTTAGTCATTCAGAAACTCAGGCCTGTGCTACCAGCCCTGCTGCTGGCAGCAGAGTGACTACTCCCCTTATGAAGGGTAAAACAAAATAAAACCTGCACTCTGACAGCCTTCCTGAACCTTTTTTTGCAACCTCTCACACACTTATGGCTTTCCTGCAGAGGCAATCTGGACAAATGTATTTTCCTTCAGAAAGGTGTCATAAAGCACTTCCCACACCACATCTCAACTCTTTGCCTTTGAAAGAGCCTGTTCAGGCATCAGCTGCCTCCAGAGCTGCATCAGTGGCAGAGGGGCACTCTCCTCAAAGCCATGGCCAGGATTTGAACTCAGGTTCCTGATATTTCTACTAAATAAACCCACTGGCTTTGTTTTAGTTTTCTTTTTAAGGAATTAAATCTTGGATGTCACTTTTTTCACTTCTAACCACATACACAAACTCTCTCTAGATTTGCATTAATCCGGTGCTGCACAGATTCATGCTGCTTTGCTAAGGAATATTTAGCTACCAAATAAAACAGAAAACTCAATTTACTTGTTGCTGTTGATTGTATCATGCACTAAGACTTAAAAATAAGAAAGTGAACAAAATAAAAAGAAAAGAAAAGGAAAAGCACCTGAATGGTTCTGACTCATGTACATCTAAGGCTGCCCCTCGTATCCTTCCTTCCTTCAGGGCCTGTGCAAGTGCTTTTTCGTCTACTAACCCACCTCGAGCTGTGTTGACCAGGAAAGCCCCTTGTCTCATCTAGGGAAAGTTAAAAACAAGAATGATGAAATAAAAATAAATGAAATAAAATCGTTGTGGCATTAGTTTTTTTACTCAAAAGAAGCATCCATTACAACAAAGGCTATTCAGCTGGTTTAAACTGTAACAGTTGTCTTCCCTTTCCATTGGAAAGTACCATCAAATGTGATGCTTCTAACATAAAATGCTATTTCACAGCACTTAATAACCTTTTGTTTCTTGTAAGTAGTGTCTTTTAATAGAAGCCTTGTTTCAGATATTGAGCAGTAACATGATCAAAAGGTACAACTGTGCATATGAAAGTGACAGATCATTTTATGCCTTTTTATTTCACTGTGAAATTGCATGAGACAGAAACTACAGCACATTCTTAAACAAATTCATATTTTGTGGCTTTCAACTTTCACACAAATAAAAGCCTACATGAATTTTTCAGAAAAATCAATGCTTTTGGATTTTCAAACACTTTTCCCTTTAGTTGCCAAAACACAGTAGATGTATGCATTATTTATTTTCGTTACTTCAGCTTCCTCCTCCCCTGTGAGACTTCTCAAATAAAGGTCTAAAGAATCCTTCCATTATTCAATTAAAAGGCATGAAAATGAATTTGGTTGAGAACGCCGTGTGCCCAGGAGAGAAGCTGTGCTGTGCATTGTGCAGATTAGCATTGCAGATGACACTACCATCAGTATGGGGAGAACTACAACAATTTACACCATAATACATCCACAACTTGAAAACAAAGTGGCAGTTTAAATAAGAGAAATGGTACTGAAATAAACATAAATTACAGCATCCTGCTTCCAGCCACCCTGGTATTTCATCTTTGACAGATGTCTCAACACTTCTGTGCATGAAGGAAAGCACATGAAGGGCAGGAACCATGGAGAATATGAATAATGGAAATCTCATTTTGTACCAACTCCATCTCTCAACAGAAAAATACGCAAACCCCAACATTCTGACACCAACTCAGCTTCATGAAACCTACACATCAAACTAAACCTTAGGTAAATGGATCCTTACACTCAAATACTGATTCAAAATGCCAATTTCACCAACAACAAGGAGGTTTGAATAAGTCAGTTGTGGTTGTTTTTTTTAATGAGGTCATACAGAATATTAATGTGCACATGCCTGCAGTGTTTTATAAAGAAAGAACTCACCATATTTTACTGGCCAGCTCTCAAGGTTTAATGTGGCCCTGCCTCTGTCCATCCTGGGCCTACAGGAGATCCATCCACACAGCAAAACCCAACTCCAGTTACAGGGGCAGAACTAAAGGATGCTTCTCTCAGCTTTATGTGATTAATTTGGGAATCAGAACAGCACAAAAACTGGGGCAGGATCTTAAGCTGCTCTGGTAACAAGAGATTCCTTATGGGAACAATCAGTGCCCCTCCAGTTCCTGGGTCAGTTGTAGGAACTGCACCAGAACCAGCACAGGAGGGCTCACCCAAGAGCCCCTCACGGCTGTGCAGACACACCATAAAGGTTTGTGGGAGCTCATATACCCTTCCCATTTCTGGGCAAACTCCTAACTGCAGTTGTAAGTACAGCTTGGTGTATTTACAGGCCCTCTGAAGGACATGAACATTTTACTTAAAGTGAACCCTGCTAAAATCTTCTGTCCAATCTGTCCAACAACCTTGCTTGAGTTTTCATTTTAGGACTATTTACAAAACTCCAGAACTAGCACTAAGACACTTTCAAATCAAACACAACATGACTGCATAAATGCATTCTAGAGGGAATGAATTGTGTGAGTCATGATAAACTGTCAGGGTGGATGCAGCCGGAGATGATCCTTAACAATGGGTGGAAGCTTGAAAGAGCTTCAGAGCTGGAACTGCTGACGCCTGGTAAATTCACCTACACTGAACCTGCAGAGCTGCTTTATCAAAGTATTGTGTTTAAACCGCAGTTTTTTCTCCAATCTGTATAACTAAAGATGACCTCAGTCTCTTAAGAGCACAAGTTCATTGAAACACTTCTCTGAGCTACTCTGGGACTCCAAGGACAAGCAGGATGGCTTTACAGAATAATGATAAATTCACTAGAAAAGTTAAAGAGAAGACAGACACCAAATTTTCAAAGACACTTGAAGTGTATGTCAGTTCAGACTCCACAAAGTTCAGGGTGAGATTTCTGTGAAATGAGATGAACCATACTTCTCTGTACTTTGTTTAAAAGCTGGTTATGACATGAGCATGCAGTATTGGACAAGAAGGGTATGCAATGCTCTCTAGAAATTCCAGGCCAACTCCAGCATCTGTCAGCCTAAATCAGAATATGCTCTACACAAACTATGCAGTCAGAGGGTTACAATTTCATGGGTTTCACATCCACTTTACTATCCAGACTGCCTCGCCCAAACTCCTACCCAAAGCAAGAACTATCATCTAACACTTTAATTAATCCTTGCTTTGATCATGAAGGATAACAAATAGGAAGATAAATGCTTACTTAAGATACTTTCCAGTGCAGTGTTTATTACAGGCATTTCATTTCAGATGGCACTACTCAGTTTTAACATGTTTTCCTTTGTTTGTTTCTCTGATTAATGTGCTGTGCCTTCTCTGAAGCTCAACACATTTCTCTGCCTCCACTCCAAAACTTTCTGTGGTGAGCTGGCCCAAAGTTCACAACTGCTGTGTAATAAAGTGACCAATGCTCAGTGGTCCCATGGAATTCAGTGTGATACTTTTTGGTTTGATGTCTGCTTGAAAAGACATCTCACTATGTAATAACCACTGAATGTACCCAGCCACACAACAGAAGACAATATTCAAGGCAGGGTGACAGAGCTTTGGTTTCTTTGGTTTCATTTTAAGCTTCTTAATTTTTTAGAGTTTTAAATTCCAAATCCTGATTTTATGTTGTGATGGATTTGCAAAATCCCTAAACTCTCAAATCAAGAAGTGTGTTGTACTGTCAGTTTTGTGCCATGATCCTACATGATTGTGGAACATGCTCAGTAAGTTCTGAAGTTCTATCAGGAATAGTGGGTACAAACTATTTCTCAGAAGACAAGCAATGATTTTACTGCAAAAGAGTGCTACTGTCATTGTTATCAACATATAAACCCACTATATATAAAGAACAGCCAAATCAACTATGCTGTCTTAGGGTTTCTTTACATTGACTCCATTCTTATGTCTCAGAATTTTACTTCTGGCTGTTACCTACACTAAAGCTGGAGTCAAACATTTTCATTAAATGTTTGGCTTCTATTATCAAATTTTTCAACAATGGAGCAGTTACTACACCCAGATTTTGAAATTATTTTATTATTTTGTGTATTACCTATAACTTTATGGAGAAGTTAGTACTAATTCCAAGAAACATTATTTTTCCCAATAATGCAATGCTGTAAATGAGCTCCATCCATGAAGTGCTCTGTCAGAATCAGGACTGAGCACAGGGGGGAGCCATTTAGTCATAATCCTTAAATTGCATCAAAGGAACTCAAACTGAGGGACAACGGTGAAAGGCAGAGTTGCCACCTGAAAATACACATGTAAAGGAAGGAGCTACTACAAGACACAGAAAAAGTGCTTTTACATCAATGCCACTTCATTAAATCTCAGTAATCTTTAGAAGAGCAAATTATTTCCACAAATGCAATGTTACTGAGCCAAAAAGACAGTAAAAGCAACAATACATAAACAACCAGCTAGTTCCTAATCAATTATAGGCCTGTTTGATCTTAGAGCAGCAGCAGAGAAATATTTCTATCAAATGAGAATGTACCTGTGTACAGAAATGAACGCGATGCAGAGCTGGCAGGCAGCCCTGGTGCGGAGGCACACAGAGATGGTTACCTGCTTTATGGTGAAGTCGTTAATGAGATGGTGATTGTGCTCATTGAGGTTGCAGTGCAGGGTGACACAGTCGCTGTGGAACAGCAGGTCCTGCAGAGTGCTCACGCGCTGCAGCCCCAGAGCCCGCTCCATGCCGTCCGAGAGGTACGGGTCGTAGAAAATCACACTGAAGCCAAAGGCTTTGGCACGGAGAGCCACGGCCTGCCCAACACGCCCTGCAACGAGACAGACACGCCGTGAGAGCAGACGGGAGGCAGCTGCTGGCTGTGAGGTGGCCTCTCCTGCCCAACGGGAACCTTGTACCAAACCCTGACACTCTGTACAGCCACTGCAGAAAAGGGAGGCGTCTCCCCATCCCGCTCAGATCATCGCTGGGATCAGAAATGGCACATCTGGGCTGTTTGACACTGCCTTGGAGCAAAGCAGGAGCTTTGCACCTTTTGTCACCAGCTGTGTGAAATGCCAGAAGATGTCACGTAATCTGCAATAATCTGTAATGCAAGGCTTGCCTGCTGGGCCTGGTTATGGCAAAACACCACTGCCTGTGAGCACATCCTGCCAAGGGCTTATCCCTACCCATGTCAAACCAGCTGGCTTTAATAAAAAGCTATAAAATTAATCCTCAAAAATGGGTGCAATAACAGATAATTTGTTTAATCTGAAGTGCAACCATTCTCAATACATGGAATCTCCTTTCTGGTATTTTTTTTCATTTTGAGTAACATCCTCCCAGCATTAAAATGCCTACAAGAATTCTGTCGTGTAAGGCTTTAAAATAAATTCTATTCAGCTACCTGAATGATAAATAAATAAAATTGGTCATATAGCATCTAGCTAAGAGGACTGCAGTCCCACTTGGAATTGACACTGAACTTTGCTTTTTTGTTCCACTTCCCTTACTGTCAGATTTCAGAGCTGTATGGGCAAGGCTCCACACCACATGTACCAGGAGGTGTGTACTTCCCTTTGACACACTACCAGTAACACAGAGAGGGAAAAACCTCTGAGCACATCTAATGAGTTACAGGCATTTTGAAGAGTGAGAACTAACACACTTTCCAAGTTAGAAATTTACAGACCAGACATTCACATTAGAGTACTGCAAATGTTGGATAAAGATGTTTCAAAAGCATCACTTGACACACCATAATAACAATGCCTAATTTGAAAAACAAACCCCAAGAAAGTCAACAAATTTTCCTTTGTAATGTCTAAGTTTGTTCAAAAAGGCATCAAATCAACCCAGGGAAATCCCATCTCTTTCCAATTGTGCTTGAAGGGATTTACCTCTGCTTTTCAGTTCCTCTTTGAATAAACTTCAGAAGCCACAGGAAGAAAGGTTTTTGCTGATCACTTAATGTGAACACAGCAATTCTGCAGTGCTTAGTGACAGATGTGCTTGGAATATTAAACAGTATATCAATGTGACAGGGGCTGTCTGCTTTTCTTTGGGGACACCAGGTTAGAATCCTCCTCAAAATCTTTCATTTCAACACTTGCATGCATGTTATTTGTTTGCTCGCCAGGCTGTTTTTATAAATTTGAATTAGAAAATTTTCAACACAAACACTGTATTGTTTCCAAATTTTGGCATGTTCACAGCTCAAGGAATCAGTCACACAACTGTAAATATTTTTCATTTTTTTAACAAAGCATATAACTGTTACTCCAGCTCCATTCATTTTCACATGCAACATTCTGTCATCTGTTCTTTTTTTTTTTTTTACACTCTTTACAACACTAATACCTGAGGGGATTCACAACAGCAAAATCTCTTACAACAGCCTCTCCAGTTAAAGCTACACTTCATTCACCCCACCCAGGCTAATAAACCAAAGCCTTCCTCAATGGGCACAGAAGTTTCCTTCAGAAACACCAGGGAATCACATCTCTATTTCTAACCTAGAATTATCCTATTACAAATATTTCATGGGATAAAACTCTTCTGCAATTGACAATTCATATTTAGTCTTAGTCATTAAACAACTACACACAACTGGACATAAGGAATTTGCCAATTCCTTTTTAAATTACCATCTGACATAAAGAACAACCACAAAACTATGACTTTCTTTTTTTCTTTCCTGAAAACTCTCTATTATATAAGACTCTCCTGGGCATGAGGGGTGGTTCAAAACCTACCTCAACACACTGAGGACAAAACAGCACACAAAGCATCCCACCTTTGGGACAACTCTATGGTAAGAGCATATCAAATGGTTATGAATATTCATGGCTGCTTCCAGGCAGGGCAAAATCTTAAGCTCAAAACTTTAAATTAATTTACTAGTTGGCAGTGTGAGAAAAATGCAGAAAATGAATCTTGCATACAATTGCAAAAAAAAAGCAGAAAGCAACAACAGTGTATTTTCAAGGAAATCAAAGTTCTAGCAAAGTCCATTCATCATTTCAGAAGATCTCCTGTTACAGCCTCATCCATTCAACTCCCCCACAAGTCTCCCAACTCTCCTCAACCCAAATACCCCAATTTGTAGGTGTGACTGACCCTGACCCTGCCAATGACCTGACCTGAGTGTGACAGTGCAGCAGCTGCAGGTCAAGGACCCTGCTCAGCCCCTGGCCAATGCACACTCATCCTCTGCTGGTACTGCAGAGTTTTATAAAATGACCCTGGTTCCATGGAAATGATGATGTAGACCTGCCTGAAGACTTGCATGGAAAGAAAAAGTGCTTTCACTTAGCAGCTGTTCCCTGCCTGTGCAACAGCAGTGGAGAATATGGGTAACATTTCCTCCTCCTTGGAGAACTCTGAAATGTGGAGAGTGCTGTTCTGCTACACTTCCTGCTGAGCACATAAGAGAGCCAGTAGGACTGCTAAGAGCAGATCATTTACTGCAAAGTAATACCACCCAACTCTTAAGCCTTATTTACTTATAACACAAGTTAGTAATTTGGCCAAGCATCTAGGTAGGGCAGTGGGACTGCTGAGAGAATAGAGCAGGTGAGGAAAGACAAACGGAGTGATGACATTCACTGTGATGTGGAGACAAATTTATTTAAAAGAATTTCACCTTTCTTGGGTGAGGAAATGCATTAGTCATCAGCATTTCTCTCTGAGAAGGAAGGGAAAGGGAGTGCAACTTCACTGCTGTAAAAATATCATTAGAGCAGAACCAGGGCCAGATGTCTATTCAGCCAAGTACTTACATGCTGCTGCTGATAAATATTCCTCCTTAAAAAAACCCACAAACCCCCGTATTTCTAGATACAAGGTGAAAAGGCAGCTTTTTATATTTCTTTTCTAAATGTGGGACTTACTATCCACACTTGTGATGCAACATTTAAAATGTAGGACACTGGACAGTAATAAAGATTAAAAGTGACAAAGACAGCTGTTAAACGATGTGATATTATTATTTCTGTAAAGCTCAAAGAGTCAGACACTTCACAAAGACAGAAAGAGGCACGGGCTGTGCCCTGAGGAGCTCAGGGGCTAACCAAACAACACAACAGTGACGGATGGGCCCCAACAAGCACACGAAGGAGGCATTATGCTGTTGAGTCCCTGCTTATCTTCAAGCTCAATACAAGCAGAGGATGAGAGATGGGGTTAACTTTAAAGGAGGAACACAGAGTAATAGGATTAAGCAGGACAGACCAAGTGTCAAAGCAGGAATATGCATGAGAGGAGGGAGAGAGAGTGGGTGATGGAAGGAAGGCAAGTGAGTCACGAAACTTGGCTAGATCAGTGGATAAGGAAGTGAGTAGCTGAAACTTTGGAGACACAGTCATTCCCCAGCACAGAGACAGGCAGGAGCTAGGGTGTTTCTCTTTGGCAAAGAGTAAAGCCCAGGAGCAGATGTTGAGAAGGTCTGCAGTTAGCTGTTGCAGCAGCAGTGATAAATTTAAGCAACCCACTGCTGAAGAGAGCACAAGTTTGAAGACAAGAATAGACAAACACAGTTGTAGCTGAGAGAAGATGATCTCAGACACAATTGAGGACAAAGGACAGAAACTGAGACACGACAGAAACAGAGGAAAGGGCTGAGCAACAGATGATGAGAACTGTTTATTTTGTGTGTAATACATCCACTTCATAGCATCTGGGTGGATCATCACTTCTGACACTGACATGTCTAAATAATAAATGAGGCAAAACTCCACATGTAGGGAGAGGACACTAGCGAAGAAACACCACCTAAGGACAACAGTCCCTGGTTGTAAAGGCATGTTTGAGTCTGAAACTCAAGACAGCTAACCTCTAGCAGTGAGCTGGACTAGAAAAGGGTGCACATCATAGCCTAAGTGCCTGAAGTGCTCACACAGAAATTCTGGTACATCTTCTAAGTCTACAATTTTACTCTTCACTAATACATAGATTCAGAGGAGTTTGTTAGAACAGGTCTGACTCAAACTGTTGTGCCTATTCACACACATGCACAAGAAGGAAGAGGGGAAGTTTTCAAAAGTGACTTTACAATTTAGTATTCTTTGAATATTCTATGGTAGGAAATAGATAGGAACAACACAAGGCTAGAGATAATGACTGGTCAAAAACTACAACAGAATCACACCCTTAAAAATCAGCTTTTACTAGCCTTTTTAGTGTAACATGCACACAAAAGGCTTGCTTTTTAAAACTAAAACCTAGCATTTTGTAAAGCTTTATAGGCATACTGGCAATCTGATTATCCACTTATTCCTCTATACTTTTCAGTCATTGAGAACAAAACCAGCAAAACTCACTTAAGGAAGTCAATGATGAAAGAGTTTTTCTTTCTAATCTCAAATCTGAATTTATTCAGTATAAACACCAAACTGAGTTACAGCAGTACAGATATCTCCAACAAACATGCACATTGCACGAGAGCCAAAGCTTAAGTTTCAAAAACCAGGTATGCATTTCCATTTTGGAAACACTGCAGGCAACTGTCTGTGACTTAGGTACAGATGCTGTGACTGTGAGCACAATAATCATTGTGTGTTTTAATCAGATGCATAATTACATTAGTATAGATTTGAGAGAGCAGCTTCACGTCATGACTAACTTCTTGAAAATCCTATTTTAAAGGCAATTCTTTGGTTGTAAAGATGTACTTCTGATGTACTGCATGCTCATTTAAATGAGCACTATGTAACACCAGGCTATTTTCAGCTTCCAAAAGTAAGAGTTCGAGGCTGGAGTTACTTGACAGCAATGTGTAACTGGAGCAGTCATTTAAATATGATGCTTTGTTGTCAAAATCATATTACTAATTCCTGTGGATGAATAGCACAGCAATTACATCCACAGTCTATCAGATCTGTGTAAGACAAGCACATGACTGAATAATTTTTATATAGAAACTGACTTGCTTGTTTTTCTTCTCTACTTCTGTAACAGACAGTAATTAATTCATCTCTAGCAAGCCTGTCCATCTGTTGGATGCTGAAAAACATTTAGGGTCACTCAGAGAGGTAAGTAGGTGATTTTATTAGGTCTGGAAGCATTTCAAAATTTCTTGCATAGATTCTTCCTCTCATTAGAGCTGAAATACAATTTCACATCCACCTCAATCAAATGCACACAAGAACTGCTCTGCAGGGTGTTACTGAAGAAAAGACTTTTTAGTTATGTAAAAAACTGAAAAAGGAAGAAAGCCCAAACAAAATCAGATATGAAATGGAAAAGGGATAAAACATACAGGTAACAGGGCTGAAGTAGGAGGATTCTTGTCCTGGAAAAGGGAAGTGATGGTGTCTCCTCTTATAAGTAGGCAACATGGCAACAGAAAGATGCTGCCATCTTATTGTATGTAGGAGTTCCATACTGTTGTCTCCTTATTGCAAAAGCTTCACACCTTCTTAGTGCTTCTCATGGGCATCTCCTCCAAGCATTGACTCTTTCACAAAGCACCCAACTGACTCCAGGTCCCTTCCAAACCAGCCACCCCACTCTTTTATAGCATCATCTTCTCATTGCTTACAGCTGTGGCCTGTTAAAGTCAGCCTGTTCCTAATCTCTGATAATTGGCCCAGCTGCAACTCCTTAGAGGTAAGATTATTTTCTTATATTCTCTCCCTCCACAGAACGACATACAGAAACTCAAAGAAATAAGAGAACATTAAAATAAGTTTTCTGAGGAAAAGGGAGAACATTTGAGTTATATAATCTACAGGAATAAACGCTTGCCATGGAGTGAACAAATGCTCCATTTCCACAGCCCCAAGCCTCGCTTTTTCAAAGCAATGGGCAGCGAGGAGCACGGAAGCAGCGCGAGGAGCACGTACCCAATCCGATGATGCCCAGGGTCTCCCCTCGGATGCGGGCGGCCCCCGAGGCCACCTCCCGGATCTGCTCCACGCTCTGCACGCGCGTGCCCTCGCGCAGCGCCTGGTGCAGCCAGGTGGTTCTCCTGTACAGGTTCAGGATGTGGCACATGGTGGAATCCGCCGTCTCCTCCACGGAGGCGGCTGGCACGTTGCACACGGCGATCCCTGCGGGCAGCAAGCACAGGAGGCCAGTTGCCAACAAAGTTCATTTCTTCCATTTAACAGCAATACGGGAGCACGATGTTTGAAGTCAACATCTATTTCAACATGTCTTGCACAAATACTGAGCTTCTGACTGTAATGGCAGGCAGAGCACCTGACATAATAGTTGACAACTATGTGCCAACTTATTTCTCTGATTTTTTATTACTAATTATCATGCTTTTATGTATTGCAAACTAAAACACTGAATCACAGAAGGAAAGCACTGAAGATGTCTGATAGTTTAGAACATGGTAAGCATTTTACATTTCCACTGAGCTTGGTGCTTTGAATAACCAAGAGAAACCTGCCTTGCTCTCAACAGTGTGGTCAATGATCAGAGTTTAGGTTTAATTGTGAGTTAGCCTTCCACCACTGGATAAATACCCTCCCAAAAGCTATCTGTGCAAATTAAAAAAGGATAAAATAATTTATAAAGCCTTCACAGGATGACTGTTAGTAATTCCACATCATGTGTAGGTAATCATGATACAGGGAAGGACAATCTGTTACACATTGCACAGAGGTTTTTAGAATTACTACAAACCAGACCCCAGTCCTTTCCTGGTCCCCCACATTAAAGGGAACCCATCTAATCATCAATAGGAAAATGCAAAATCTGCTTCTCCATGGCATGCAAGGGTAATGGCAAATAAGTCCATGTTCCTAACAGCTGAAAAGTCACCAGCTGAAACTAGCATAACATCAAGCAGCCTGAATTGTTACAACCACAGAAAAGTTTGGAAGGTGGATCATTGATTCAAGACTCACAATAAGCCTATTTTACTTCAGAAACAGAAGCAACAATTTATTTCAATTACATGCAAGCTATCCCATTCTGCTTTTTACCTTCCAGTACTCAAGAGACAGTAGTTAAGCAAAATGCTTGAAAAACTTTGTGTCCTTTTGGACTTGTCTCTCTGCAGTCTTTCCATGTACTGCATGTTCTCTCTCTAATCACCAGCTCCCACAAATGTTTGTGTCTCAGTTCTGCTGACTGAGACAACAAACAGCACGCAGTATAATTTCATGGTGGAGAAGAAAAAAAGTGTTTTGTATCCTAAAAGCACCCAAGAACTGTTTTTACTGTTTGGGATTTTACATAACTAGATATTCAGTAAGTCCTCAGCTAATACCTGAGTATCTTAGAAGCAAAGAAGAAGAACAAACATTCTCTTCAAAAACAGCACCAATAGTAATAGGACAAATAATAAGCTCATGCTATATTTATCTATGTTTTACATTCAAATGCTTTTATTCTGCTGCCCAGTACTCTTTTGCAGCTTTCTCTACATCACTAAAAACCTGTACAAGGAACTTACAGCACTATTTTTCTTTCCTCTGCTGCAGAGATAAGCCTGTCTGCTGAGTCACTGCCCTTAAGACTTACAAGAAGATATACCAGCATCATTTGCTGGAATATTCATCTTGGCATCCTGCTAACATCAATGGTAGAAGGAAATTCACCATTTTTAAAATGGGGAAAAAAGCTTGACTGGGAGGGAGAGGTGAAAGACTGAAAAATAACATCCCTCTAAGTACCTCACATTAAACACTTGCATTTGTTTATACAAAAAAAGTCTTTCATGGAGCAACAATGCAGGTTTTAGACGGCAACGTAAATTAAATAAATGTGTCTCCTAATAGCTGCCATCAACAAAATTATGCTTTAAAAGGAGCTTAAAGAATTATATTATGTATTTGGGAAGAAGAGCAATATACCTTCTTCCCTAATAGGTTTCCTTAGGAAACTGAGGGAGCAAAAGTCAGATAAATTCTCTCCTGAACAGCAGGAATTTATTTTTCTCAATTTTTCTTCTACTCTAAAAGCACTCATTTTTGAAAGGCAGAGACATAGCAAACCACAAAAAGCAGCAAGAGAGAGGCAAGGAAATGAAATTTCACATGGGAAAAGACAGCACGCTCTCATCTCATCCACTGATCAATGCTCCCTTTCCTTTCCCACTGCTTTCAGTGATATTGTGCACAGGTTCAATGCTGAAAAATGCAGGTGGTAACAGGCATTACCTGGCTCCCACTTCACTGGCATCCAGCTACACCCACTACTTGCATGTATTTTCTAGTCAACTATTAATAAAGTGCAGAAAAAGCATATTTTATCCAAGAAACACATATTTTCATGCTTTGTAAGAAGATTAAAAGTGCTAATATAAAATAATGCTAAGTAGGAAAAGCTGGTAACAACCCCATGTGCCAGCTCTACAAAAAATAAGAAGTTACTACAGGAGTTCAGGAATACATTGGGCTCTGGTCTAAATCTACATTTCAAAAGCAAATCAAAGCCTTTTATAAAGAGCAAATCACTCTCACATTACCTCCTTAAGATTTGCATTACTTACACCAGTTCAACAAATGGAAGGCTCTTTGTCTCAGTAATGTTTCAGCCCAGCCATTTCACCCAAACTTAATATTAAAATCAGAGATTTTACTGGAATCTTTCCACCATTTACTGGCTTTTGACAGAGTGGACAACAATATTTTTACATTAAAGGATACACAACCAGGTTGGACCCTCAACTTTATAACTCAGTGTGATCACAAGACAGGAACTGAATGATGAGGAAGGTGGCCATTTAGCATTTCATATGAACAAGAATTTCCCAAACCTGCTGTGTACTCTAGCTTGAGGAATTATGTGGCTGCATTTAGGTTGTAACCTGGGTTACAAGCCAGCAGAGACCTGCAGAAGAGACAGACATCAAACCTCCAAAGATCTTCCTCTTATCAGGGATTTTCTCCACAAACTGGGCTCCTGACTGGTCTGAGCCTTTGATCTGCACCTACATTTTGGCTTTTGATCTAGGATTTTACCCCAGGCCACTGTCTCCACACACACAGGTTTTCTGAGGCTCACAGCACATGTCTGACTGTGCACCAGTTAAAGCAGGCAAAACACAGCCTTGCCCCCTCTCAGCCCTGACCTGGCCTTTATAAAACTCAGCAAGGAGTGGGTAAGGCTCTGCCACCATCACAACAGGGGAGTATTCCTTTACCATTAGCTGATAAACAGATCACACTACAGCTCCTCACTACACCGCTGGGGCTACTGCTAGGACCAAGCACTGCCACACTCAAATAAATGTTTCCAAGATCTTTCCAGAGCAGAATGGAAAACACACTTGGTCTACACAATCTTGGAAAAGAAAATCTCTACTCCAAGTGGTCTGACCTGACCTCTAGATTACAGATAGGAGGTAGTTTAAACTAAAGTAAGAAAAGTACAGATGAGATAGTTGCTTTTCTTACAGTCAAACATCAAGCACCATCTCTTCACAGTTCCAGTAGCTGAATTTATTCTGAAGAAGCAACAACTGATTCTCCTATAAAACTGGTATTTCTATTTTATGGACTGGTTTAGTACTAAATCTCATGCATCATAAATAAGTCTCAGACAGTTGATAATGATCTCATTTTTTATTCAAACAGAAGTAGTATGCCAAAATGTTGGAATTATATTTTGTAATTAGATTACAGCAGAAGTAGTTAAAATATACAATTGGGGTAAAAAAGAAAGAGATGAAAAATTATGGCCTTTCTCCTTAGGTTTATATTGAGCAGGCAGATTGTCATCCTGCCACAAAGCTGTTAATATTATCACTTAATTAACTAATGCTAGTATCTCCATAATGAGTTTTATACTCTGATGGGAAAATTATACAGCTTACATATGATACTAGTATAAAATACACAGAACACATTAATACAAAGATTTAGATGCTATCAGATTTCTAGAGGCAAGTGTAAGACGCAAAATAAAGTCTGTAATAGCCATACCTAAATCTCCAGCAGATTTGATGTCAATATTATCAAAACCACTGCCAATTCGGACAATTATTCGAAGTGCTTTAAATTTCTCCAGGTCTTCTCGAGTTAAAGTTATAGTGTGATACATCAGGGCACCCACTGCTTCATTTAGTACCTAGAAATTAAATGAAGAAAAAACAATTGGTTTTTTTGTTTCCACAGAATCTCAGCTTAATCTCATACACATATTCTCAAGTATAAAAGACAGTAAAAGCATTAAATACAGATTCAGGGTTTTTTTTATAGGTTACTTTTCTAAATATCTCTTGGTAAGTCTTTTTCATTTAAGTCTCCATTTTAGCATGATGGGATCAGCTTCCAAAGAACTGCATGATCTGTACTGGTGTTCTCAGTAAGAGGGAAAGCTCTCCTCATTCCCCAGGAAATGCTCTGCAATACTGACCCCAGTCCAAGTGCCACTGCACTGCATCTGCACACACAGAGCAAACACTCCCACAAACAGTGAGTATTTTATGTTTAGGCAGCCGATGTTCAGCTCTGAATGGAGTAACAGAGCAGGATCTCTATACAGGCACCACTGCCCTACTCAACCACTGGATACCTGAACAGAAAACATTCAGTGACCACAAACCCCTCTGACAACAGAGACTGAAACTGGTCACTTCACACACAAAACCAAAAGTGTCTGCCCCTCAGTTCACTGACACTGCAAATAAGCTCTCACTGACAGAAAACTGGATGTCACATAAATTGGTATTAACTGAGATGCCAAACGTGACATTATCCAGGAAAATCCAAAGCCTCTGAGAAATAAGAAATTGCATTAAAGTAAAAATGCTGCAGAAAAAAACCCCAAACTTGTGAGAGCACCAAAAAAGCAAAAATAAAAGACAGTCAGAAGCCCCTGACAAATTAAATTATGTTAGAGTGCATCCAACCTACACAACAGCACTTAAAACCAAGAGGTGTGGAGTAAGGAGAGGGAGAAGGGGTGTGGAGAATGGAGCCAGACCTGCCCCAGCAGTTTTGAATTCTGCTACCCAACAGTGACACTGCACCCCACACAGGTGATATCAGTTTATTTTTCACACAGCAGAGACTATTTTCCTCTTTATCTGCAAACTGCACGATTTTACTTCTTCAAAACCCTTCCCCGTGCTTGCACCTTCAATGCTCTAGCTAATATCCTAATGGTTCCACAAGACACAAAACATGCACACATCATTTCAGCAGCTAAGCCAGCTGTAATGAATTCAAGAGACTCCTATGACACACTTCACATAAAAGTTCTGCAGAGGCTCTAAATTTCTTGTCCAGACTTTAGAGTCTGGTACATGCACAGATTCTGTCATCTGAATTACTTCTGCTCATATGAGCATTTCCTAGTGCAGTGCAAGGTCAGTAAAAATAATCAACATGCATAATTTTTAAAAAAACCATTGCAGCAAATCAGAGTCTTGCACACAGAGGATTACAATTGCTGGAAGCAAGGATCTGCAACAGCGTTTAAAAATACATAAAGAAAAAATTAAAAGAAAATAAAATCAAACCCCATAAAAAATGAAAGAAAAGCACTTATTACTGAATACTTCACAAAATTATTTATGCTATTTCAACATTGTTTCTGGACTGAGAACTTCAGTTCTAACTAAGATAAAGACAAGATTCCTTTGAGCAGAATTTGCATTTACTAGTAAGAACTGCAAAAAAAATTACAAATTACACATCCTTCAAGAATTCAGCTACAACATAATTCAAAGACCAGCTGTAGGCTCAGATCTTATAAAATGATTACACACACAAAACTCCTTGATTTTAATGGTGCAAACAAGTCCTCTGGAGATCACATGCAGCAGCTCAATCAGAAAGACTGCACTCACAGGATGTGTTACCTTGAGCTGTTACACAGGGCTAATAAAAATTCAACTCAGTTTTGGGTTTGCTTTTCCAGTCACACTGCAGCTGGCATGGACCAAGCCTGGGGTATCCCACACAAGAACCAGTCCCTCTTGGGAAAGGAAAGCCCACCTAAATGCCCTCAGGTTATTTCTGCTCCCACTAGAGGCTGAAATAAAATTGTTCAAGGATCTCCCAGCCTCAGTGCGTGGAAATTTCTTCCAATTCAGTTGCAGCACTTGTTGCCTCAAGCCTCAAGGTCAAGTTAAGACACCCTGGCTATCTCCAACAAGCCATGTCCCCTGCTCTGGGCTGGATCATTCACTTTCCCCACCCCTCCCAAGGGTGGATGCCTGTGCTGCAGCAGACACCATCCTCTGTGCAGCTGTCAGATAAGCAGAAACCCAAGCTCAGAATACAAGGACACACCCTGAGGCTGTGACAGCCAGAGCCTCTCTCCCAGGCTGGAAAAGGCCATGGTGGTGTACTCTGGGGCTACAGACCTGCCACTGCACCAAGGACTGCATCCAGCAGGGCTGAAGCACAGCTGAACTGGCTCACACATTTGTTTTACAATCAGTGATTCACTTTGGGAGGCAGATTTTCATTTCATAACCATGCATATTTTATTAACCCAGCCAGTCTAGACTGGCATTTGGACTCCAAGAGCACTGGTGTGGACCCATTATGACACAGTTTTTGGGCCCATCTAGGTTATGGCTTGGCACTAGGAGGAGACAGAAAAGTACTGGAAAGCTTGGGAATGTGTTCAATAAAAGGGAAAATATTTCCTAGCTATAGCTTAATGCTGACACTAGCCATTTCCACAGGCAGTTATTTACCCATCACAAGGGATATGGAACAAGCAAATGCAAGTGACAAATCTCTCAGAATTTCTTTTTAGTGACTGAGCCTCTCCTAGGATTATGGGCTAGTTAGCAAGGAAATCCACTGCTAAAATTGTAATACCCTGCAAGTGTGTTTTATCACATTAATTTGATAATTTAATTATGTTACTGCCTTTTGCTACTGGACATGTGATAGAAATCTGCCAAAAAGGCAAAAAATAGTAGCAGAAAACCTGAAGTTAGAAACATCCAGCACTGGTGAATGTTAATAATGCCACTTAGATTTAAAAAAAACAGTGAAACTTTCTGTATTTTGGAATTATTTGCATAAATTATGTTCTCAGTCATTACATATATTCTATGCACACAAGAAGTCTGACAAGTCTTTCAATGAGTAAAATATAACACATGAAACTGATATCCAGCATAAATATCAACAATTCCACAAAATGAAGTGATCTTTAGAAAAAAATAACTGTGCATAAAAGTAATTCACTGATGATTTAACAAAAGGGATGGATGCATTGAGAAAATCAGGGAGAATAAGTGATTTTTCTCCATCATTTTCCATAATGAACATAATTTTTGACGAATTCAAGAACAATTTTTTACAAGGAGATCAAACTTGTGAGTGAGATAGCAGGCAAGGCAGAAATTCCAGACAAGCCTGAGTATGTGGCAGTCAGACCACGCTCTCTGATGATTTCTTGCAAGGAAAGGCAATGGAAAAACCTGATAGAAAATGAGCAGAGCCAGCTGTGCTCCTCCAGCAGCCACTCCTGCTTCCATCACAGCACAACTGGGCCCTGTGGGAAGGGAGGATCCGAGGCAAAGGCTGACACAGGGACATGAGCTGGGCTCCTTCTGTTACCCAGTTATTATGGAGCTCACCTGCCTGATTTCCATTCCTTCAGACTTCCTTCCAGCTGACGCCAGAGCTCGCTGCTGAAAGCCTTTTGCACTCCCTGTTCCATGGCTGACAGCTTTTCCCAGCACAGCAGCCTGGACAGGTCTTTCTGCTGTTCTTCAAGCTCAACGTGACTACTCTGCTTTCACAACAGGCCAGGTCACCAAGGCTCTCAGGGAACAGATGACAGTAGTAGGAGACACTTCTATTTCCAAGAATTTTACAAATCCTGAGTACTGATTATCCAAGGTCTAAATCGTTCTACATGTTTTCCCCATCTACTTTTTTTTCTTTCTTCTTTCAGTACCACACTATTTTAACCATCATGCTGAACATCACAAACTCACCACTGTTACATACACATCTCATCATCTGGGGAAGAACTCTGAACATCTTGCTTACTTTTAGAAAAACATAAATCACATGCTAAGAACTAAACAGCAAGGCCTTCTCTTCTTGGAGCATCTCAAGACACTTCTAGATTTGACTATGAGAGGCTGATCCCAGACACTCATGGATCAAATCCAGAGCATAGAAACATAACACAGTAAATGAAATGCCAAACTACTTCAGTGCAGAGACAAAAACAAATTATAAATTACAAGATGAATATGACAAACTCTTCATCTTAAAAACAAAAATCATCACTAGAAAGTGCTGTATTTAATCCAGTTCTAGAAACTACAAAGTGTTGCATTTCTTGGACTTGAAATTACATGTGTCATCTCTAAAAAAATTATGTTCCAGTGTCACCAACAGACTTGAAATATTTTGCACATTTGGGTGGAACAAATGTACTTCACCAAAACGGAGTAAGCCTTGCCTTATTTAACTTGCAAAAAGCAGCTGCATGTTGAATTTGTAACCAATAGTCTGTCACATGGGGAAGGCTGCAGAGACTCAGAGCTGCTCTCAAATCCTCCCCACAGCACTGCAAAGGATCCATGTGAAACCAGCACCACTAAAGCTAAAAGGAAAAGCCAGTGTGCTCAAGTGGTATTTAGTGGCTCTCCAAAGCTCTGTTATATTGTATTGCTTTTTACAAGTTCTTGCTTCTCTTTACAAGCTCTCAGCTCCCTGTTAGGTTCCTATGATCCACGGTGCTGTCAGTAACCCACTTATTTCATATAAACTTTACTCAGCCAGGATACTCTCTAGTGAGGACCCTAAACATTAATACTTGAGTTTGTGCTGTCCATAAATACAAGTATAAATATTTTACACAAACATAAACAAAACTTACTTGCAGGCTCCTGAAAACGCACTCTCTAAAAGCCTATATATCCATACACTATATAAACTACATATATATACACATGTGACATATATATATGATAGTGTATTTCTAGTCTTCTAAAAATTAACATTAAAAATATATATACATATAAATACATACACACAACTGCATAAATAACCTGTATAGTCTACACACAACTTGTTTTTAAACACTATATTGAAGCCAGTCTTTCCAAGGCAGGATTTACTGACCATTACATGCAGCTTCAATGACAGAAGTCAATTTGAGAATATAGACTCTGAAAACATTTTTACTGAATAAAAGGCTTCAATGAAAAATCTTTAACAGGAGTTCTGTGTGCTAGTTTGTCTATTAATAGGGCTGGATTGTGTCTAT
The DNA here is from genome assembly GCF_028018845.1 of Melospiza georgiana. Taxonomy (NCBI): domain Eukaryota; kingdom Metazoa; phylum Chordata; class Aves; order Passeriformes; family Passerellidae; genus Melospiza; species Melospiza georgiana. The sequence goes on from NC_080434.1 coordinate 73,242,001, forward strand.
TTGTAAGGCTGAATTCAGGTCATCTATCAGACACTAGAATGGACTGAACATCCACACCAAAGGATATTATGGAGTTATGGAAGTCACTGGTGACAACTCCACCCAGTTTTTTCCCAAGTCCTTCATAAGGAGTCTGATCCAAAGCTCATTCAGTTTTGGGACATTTACAAGGTTTTGGATAAGCCTCGAGGTGACAACTTACTCCCAACCAGACCTTACTGTTCAGAACAAGGCTGCTTCCTTTCAATCTGTGTTCTTTGAGAATTTAAATCTAATGGAAAATTTAAATGCTTCATCTGCATCATGAATATAAACAGCACTGATGGTGTAAACACAAGCTTTACTGCTAAACAAGAATTGGAAGCTTGAAAAATTATCTCACTTAACCATTGCTGTAACAGGGACAAATCAAAGAGGTGAACAACAGCACCATCCTGAATTTGTCTGCATCAGTTTCAAAACATTTGTCACTTTTCAGCTCCTCTTTGAAATGCTCTTTGATAAAACTGCCATCACTAGAATTGTTTCTATATTTAATTCCTATGTCAAAGTGTGACTGAAAAATTTCAAGTTCTGTTAAACAGGAAGTTCAGATTTAAAGTTTTTTAAACTTAGAACTACAAATATGGAAATGCAGTATATCCTTTTGAAAATTATTCCATGCTGGGCTCAGAAAACAGGAGTCAGAGGATCTGACACACTGTACCCCAATCTCTGCTAAGGCCAGGGTTTACCCAACAGACTGTTCCAAGGACTCCTCACTGCTTCCATCAATGTTCTGGTCAGCTGGGTAAATGCTTGAAGCTGTAAACCCCGTCAACCACACACTTTTTTCTTCTACCTGATTTGCAACAAGATGTAGCAAAGTACATAATTACAGAAAAAAGAAAATGGAAAAATGTATCAGCCTCAAATAAACTCTTGACTTCTTTCCAGCCTGTACATTTTGTTTTAAAGACCATTCCTAATCAGTTGTGCTTCCTGTCTTTTCATCTGGGTTTGCAAGAATCACTATTTTCTCTCTCCTTGGCTGAAATGCCTATTACCAGCCCTTGCAGATTGTTTATATTTTTCCCTCTTGATCTGCACAGCACTTCCATGTTACAGAGCACACAGCAAAGCCCAAAAAGCAAAGAACATGAACTCAAAAAAATCCTGGGCAACACAAAGACCTCAAGGGTATGCTTGAGTCTGTTATGCCTTTAAAGGTAGAGAAGTGGAAAAGAGCAGCAACACTGCAGGAATCAGAGTGCTGGGTAGGCTGCCAAGGAGCCAGGAAAAGCAGCAAACTGTGAATGGCACTGAAACTAAGAGGGATTGGGAAAAAGAGGCAAACAGACAACGGAGCATGAGGTAGGGAAAAAAGAAAGTTGACCTGGAATGAGGATGGAAGCAAGCTAAGTGTTTTTAAATAATTTTTTTGGATGAACAACTGTATTTTTGGCAGAACAAACCAAACTGTGTACGCTTGGAAGCAGTCTTAGATAGTTACTGAGAGAACTTATTTACACATCATTAATTGTAAAATAAAAGCCAATTTAACAGCAGTGAGTAACTTTTATAGACAGTAATGCAATCTCCAGTAAGAAATTTGAACACTGAAATCTTAAATATTTTTACCCTAAATGACAGAAGTTTTCTGATAGGATGCAATGAACCGAACTCCCAGTTTTGCCATAAGTTTGACAAACGTAATGCTCAACTTCACACAGCCACATGCAACATCTACAATAAAACAGAACTCAGGGGTTAAGGGATAAAAACATCTATTGCAGCCCTGCAGACTGGCTCAAAAATAAACTGCCTCTTCTAGGCAGAATGGGAAACAAGGAGTGAAACCAAATACCAGTCAAACCTTAGACATGAGTAAATTTCTGAAGCATAATAAATGACCCTAACTACAAAGTTATTTCAAAGTAAATTTCTGAAGCATAATAAATGACCCTAACTACAAAGTTATTTCAAAACATTGGGTCACTCTCAGTAAATGTCAGTATTCATTTAAGCACTGGCAGCCCGATTTTTCAGAAGGAGGGAAATGTATCTTCATCATCCAAGTTGTTTTCCAAAGCAGTGGAATGGGGAACAAATGCTTTGACCTGAGATGAAGCACAGTTCTACTACATGTCATTACTTATTTGCAGCTTTACAACTTGTTACTTATTTTCCACAGTTAATCTCCTCAGCCATAAGAAGTGATTGGCAAATCAACTCTTGGCAGAAGGGAGTTCTGCAACTCAGTTACCCAGCTGGAGAAAACTTTCTCGAATGAGCACACAGAGAAAGGTATTTGCTAAAATCCTGCTCCTGACCCTGCACAGAAAGGGCATTGAAATCCTTGCTTCTTTTCCACCTTTCTTTTTGTGTTAGAATCCCTCAGCCTGCTTGCTCCTCTATGAAAAACTACTTGGCTTGTACTTGGCTGTCTCACAAGCTATAAATTCTCCTTTCTACTCTGTTTCCTTGAAAAACTGAAATCACAGTATTTTAAAGCAGGTCTTGTCCCTGAAACTCTCATGACCAGCAGAAATCGCTTCTGCATGTTCCAAAATGTTCATTTCTCAAACTCTGACCCCTCACCCCCCTGTGATCAAGGCTCTACAACTGTGCAAGCTGAGTTAACATGGGTTCCTCCTTTCCTAGGGATCCTTCTGCTGCCTTTCACTGCTTCCCTCCCAGTCTGATTCTCGGCTCAAGTCTTTCCCCCATCCCATTATAGTCACCCACCCAAGAGTATCAACAGTGTCAATCACCCTTCTGACCCCATTCTAAACTTCCCAGCCTCTGGCCTACTCCCTGTAACTTGGGAAAAAAGCTCGAGTTTCCTCTAAATTAAAAAAATATACATTGTCTTTGAACTTTATAAATTAAGTTTTATTTTATTAAAAATCTCAACAACCATTATCTCTGCAGATCCATTATAAATGAAGACAATTTTTCAATTCCTTGCATATGTTCTCAAGTTAGGTTAACATTCACCACATTTTCCATGCAAATTTTGGGTTAGTATTTGTTTTGAAACTCTCTTCCAGTGACATTTCTCAGTGCACAAGGCTGCCTAACCCAACCTGCACAATTCCTTGGCTAAACAGAGAAACCAAAGTTACCCACACAGACAATCCAAAACCTGTGGTCTGTCTTTCCAGGAAAAGGCTGAGCAACAGAAATGTTTCCAAGGAGCATTTCAAGGTACCATGTAGTAGTATTTTGCCCAGAAGTAACTCTGTCTGTGAATTTAATTCAGTAGGGAGGCAGAGGGACACCATCCAACCCACCAAAGCACAGCTCACCACAGACACTGCAGTAACGCACCACAGCTGACACACACTGCTCCAAATCACTACAATACCTGCATTTCCTAGAACACCTCAGCTGTGCCTCCTCAACATTACCTTTTCATGGATTTCCTGTGTAGACTGAGCATCACAAAACGCCACAGTGGCGACATCCTTCAGAATAGGCATTTCCACAGTGCAGTCCCTGCCGTCCAGCAGCGCGACCAAGGGGCGCGGGTGCATGGGCCCGTTCATGATCGGAGGTCGAATGCCTGCACACAAACACACAATCTTGTCAGTCAGGCCATGCAAATGGCATTGCAGACAGGTTACAGCTACTCTGCTTTATTCTGACGGCAGAAAAAGATTTCAAGGACTGAAGCTAACAAAACAGGAACAAGTTTATACTCAGCTGTCAACCGAGCATAGAAGACCTTATGAGGAAATTCCATGGAGGTTCAGAAGGCTGAACTTTGAAAGATGGACAAAATCACTGAGGGAATACTTGTTTTTTAAAGATACTTCTCACTGTACTAATCAGTGTCTCTGCAACCTTGTTCAACCTTTAGGTTTTGACTGGATTCCACACCTTTGTGAGCTCTAGAAAGAGTGAGAAATATCTTGCCCAGGCTTGCATGAAGAGTGGAGCTTATGGAATATAATAAGCAACTCAGTGAGGATTTGAGTATTCAATTTACATATATAATGATGATTCTGCTGAGACTAAAATTTAACTTTAAAAAGCCTACAGCAGCAAAATTTTCCATTTACTGAGGATCCAGTGTCCAAGTTTACAGGCAAAATTGCTGATCTATGTAGGTCTGCTTAGGCTTAAAAAGTTTTACCAAACCGTTCTATAGAGCTTGGTCAAACGTGTCATACTTAATCCACCACTGAAAACTCTTACAGAACAGGAAAAAAATGTCCCTCCCTAAATCAATGTCACACTCTGAACACCGTGGAGTGACAAACAAATTCATGTCAAGTATCTGGGAGAAGGACAATCAGTCCAAACTGAAGATTTAATTTACATCCTCCTTACAGAGTCTGGAAATGAAAAATAATCCGTAAGATATTTAGAGAGCATCTCTTTTACAATACAGATGCTATAAATACATAGAAGTACTCAAGGGAATAATATTAAACCACTGCATTTACAGAAAGTAGTTGAGCATGGGTGGGAAAAAAGACTTCCTGAAGAGATAATGAAAAACAAAATGAAGAATAAAGTACATTTTTCCTCTTTTAGAATAAGAAGTTTTAAGCACTGCAAAGTGAATCAGGCTAGTTATTTCTTGTATAAAAATTTCAACAGATATTTTTGTTGCAGTGTCAATTTTAAAACATTGCTTATTTTCTTGTTAATCCAAGTTGGTCCAGCAGCAATGCAAATGACTGAGGTGCCCCGGTTAACTCCTACAAGCAATCCCTGCATCTTAAGTCCCAGTCTGTGTCAGAAAGCAAGTCCTGAAAGACTAGTATCTGCATTTCAAGTGGATGGAAAATCAGCAGAACCCCAGCCATACAAGTATGTGATGAAGAAAACCAGCTGCTGGGAAGAGAGATTTTCACAAGTCAACACAAGGAGCGTACGAGTTCCCCTGGGACAGCTCCAGGGTCCCTCTCACTGCCTGGGTGAACCCAGCAGCTCAGGACAGCCCAGTGCCACTGCACTCTGGCATTGCAGCTCTTCACCTGTTCAGTTTTTATACCTGAAGACATGAGAAAAGCAGTCACTACATTTGGTTCTTTTCTGCTCTACTTCCAGCACCTCCCCACCCCTGATGACAGCATGGACTGACTGACTCTGCAGTACTATCACCATTTTTCAGATGGGAACAAACAAAGTTTGTTATGGCAATTGCACTGTTGCAAAAACACCCACTCCTAACCTGTACTATGATAGGTGAGCTTAGAAATGCTTCTGGTACACATTATTTCAGTAATATTCAGCCACCAAAACTAAATGGGAGACATTAATACGTAATTTTTTAAAAAACTGTGCAGCTTGATAGCTTATTATTGATACTTGTTTGAACCAAAAATGGCCACATAACCCTCATACAGACATTTTTAGTAAATAAACTACATACCAGTAATGGGGTATAGGAGACAAACACTAGAATGTACAACATAAAAATACTTCAGGTATTAATGGAACAATTCTATCCTTTAATGGGGATTTAATTACAAAACTCCACATTAAATATACTTAAATACATCCTAGGATAAAGCATGTTATAGACTTGCTCACATTTTTTAAAAAACAGTATATATAACAGCATTAATAAAATGCAATTATGTCTAGAAACAAATGCAAAAATGACATTGCAAGACCTCTTCATTTTGCTTAGAGTGACTGTGCTTACTCAACAACTGAAATGTCATGATCTTGTCAGTACAGCAAAGCCAGAAATTCAATAACAAGTCTGAATGCTAGCTAAAATAAAATTTTAAAAGCTAAGAACTTTGATACTAAATTTGTTGCAGATGAATGAGGAAAAATATGGCACAGGTGATTCCCTCAGAGCTACAACTAAAGCACCTCTGTCAGAGCACAGAGTCCAGACTTTAAAAAGTAGGTGAGATTAAAAACTCTCACTTCAAAGAAACACTTTTCTGACCAGGGCTAGCTCAAAAAATCATGAAATGTTACAGCACTAACTTTAGTGCTTTTGCATGTGGACTTCACAGTGCACATGCAAAAGCACTAACCAGAGCCCTTTCAGATAATGATTTCTCTAAAACACATAAAGGCGTGGTCTGGTTTTCCCCTCACACCAGTATAGCTAAGATTTCCACCAAGTTACTTGTGCAACACTGGTGCTAAGGGGAATGCCAGGGCAAGCCCCAAAGCACAGGAACAGAGTCAGAAAAACCCCAGGAGGAGGAACCCTCCCTGAGAAATTTCAAGGCTTTGTTAAGAATCCCCAGAACTCAAATACATCCAGTGACCTTGACCACAAAAACCCTACAAACCTTTGCTTGCTAAAATCCTTTCTGAACTTCAGCACAGACTTCCTGTTGCACAATCTTTGTGCCTAAATCTCCTGCCCCTGAATGGCAGGCAGTAATTCCCACTTCAGTTAACTTCCAGGAACTTCATCCTAGCGGCAGTCCCCATTTGGAAAGATGTGGCTTCGCTATGAATCAGAACCTTTGCAACAAAAAGGTTCCTCTTCCAGCATTTGGATACATTCTGCCTGGTTTTGATCTGGGAATGTCACACTGCACTGCGCCTTTGGCTTTTCAGGAGACCTTGAAGAGGCAGCAGAAAGCAATGTGGATTTAAGAGCAATGTGGATTCAAGAGCAATGTGGATTTAAGGGCAGTGTTTTCCATGCCTGCATTTACAGTGAATAATGCAGCTCTGTGCCAGAGAGAAGTAACTGCAAAGTGGTCAGAAGTGACATTCAACACGACAAATGTAAAACTGATTTAAAAAAATAATTTCACTTAGCTGGCTTATTTAAAAATATTATGGTATAGCACTTTACATTACACAGATAACACAAATTATACCACCACCCCCACATCCTATAACCTTTGTTATGGGAAAACAATCTTAGTTTATCCTAACTCAAGACTTTCAGGAACCCCTACCAACCTGACATTTCTTAATCTGAGCTTGATTTCCAGGATCATGAATTCGATTTCTCAATGCTTTACAATCTTCAGTATTCTGAGGCAAAATAGCAGCCTGTCATTCCATCCTCATTTCCATGTCTTTAATTTTTCTTGCAGCCTCCTGTAATCTTGAACCAAAGCTTTTATACTTCTTATCCACTGCAACCTCTGTAGCCTGGATGGTGTTCAAATTTTTACTAAAAATTAAACACAAACAATACATTAAAACAACGTTAAGGGTCTGACTCGTGCTCACAGAAGGCAGGAAACTCAAAATTAAAGCTTCTCACTGCATCTGTACCCTTCCCCCTATGGCTGCTGGCTTTCCACCACACCTGCTGTGCTGCCATGAACATTGCAGGGAAAGCAGTGGGGTGTTAACACACACTGCACCTTGCTCAGGACAGCAGGTGTACTGTACATACACCTACCTGCAGTGGTGGGCACCACTCCCATGGCCAAGGCTTTGCCTGGGTGGGCAGGGATCCAGGGACAGTGTGTGATCTCCAAAACCCCCCTGCTGGAGGGCCAAGCCCTCCAGTGGGCACCAGAGATGGAGTGAGAAGCCTTAACTCTGAACTTGATGGTTTAGCTGGGTGTAAGTCAGGCCCTTAAGGTTATCTAAATGTATTAAAGAACAAACCTAGCCCTTTCCCAACAGCTCTAATCCAGCTGTTAGTCTGGGGTTTCTGCCCTGCCCCCATGTGGAACAAATCTGGTGGGGAAGCTCTTATCCCACTAACAGCTACTGTGCCAGTGGCTGCTGGGTTTTTCTAAATTCATTCCAGGTATAAGGTGCAGGGACAGACAGAGCAGCTGTCCTCAGGCAGCAGCTATCCACATGTGGCTCACAGCACAGTGCCTCTGCACAGCTGCAGCCTGGAAAAAACCTATCAAAACCTTATTCTAGTCCAGCTCTGATGGAAATAAACGGGGGAATTGAAAAAGCAGTTTTCAGCTGCAGAACCTGAGAGGAAGCCAGCCATGTGCACAACTGACTGTGGGTCCCAGAAACAGGGGATTGACGAGCCCACCGTGCAGCTTTGTAACCAAACAGGAGTGGGAGGGCTGTGAATTATTTTACCTCCACACATTTGAGAGCCTGGGGACTTAAAGGTGATCAGCCCAACCTCAGCACAAGATGTGTTTTCTTAAACTGGGAGGAAGCCACCCAAGCAGGGCAGTGTCCTCCTCCCCCCCAAACCCAACCAGCATCTCCTGCTCCTCAAGCATTGTTTGTGCTACCCTCCAAGGGCAAGAAGCCAATGCCATTGGCACACAGCACTGCAGGGTAAGAAAGCTCTCCCTGACATAATCCAGGCTGCTAAATGTGTTTCAAACTTTTCATAAAAACAACTTTTTATGGTACAAACTGACAGTAATTGAAGCAATCACTTTGCCCAAATACCAGAGATCTCAAAGTAGTCTGCCATGGTTTACTGACATCAGAAAATGTACTACAATGCAAAGCTATCAAGATTAATAACAATGTAATTTTCACATTTTTCTACTGCTGATTAACTTGACATCATTAGGCTGAGGAGTGTCTCATATGAGGCGCACATGTTAAAAGTAAAGGACACTGTCAGATTTGTAGGCCCAAAACTTGACCTACCTTTCATTTCTTTAAATCTGTTTGCAAAGTCCATGTAATTCTTTAAATGTGTTTTTCTTTTTTCAAAACAAATGCTTCAATTCTTTTTTTCTGAAAAATACATCAATGCCAAAAAGCACAATACTTATCAATAACCCTATAATCACAAACCAACAGGAACATGAAATGGAGGAGAGCAGCCTGGCAAGAGAGTTTTCTTGTCACTGGGGATTCTTACAAGGGCAAAGATTAAATAAGGAAGAAAAATCCCTTGACAATATCCTCCTTTTCAAAGAATTTGTGGTAAAAACTTCCTTTATACATTGTAAAACATCAAAATGATTTACTTTTTTTACAAAATGCAAACTACTGGAAAACCTCATCAATATTTACAGAAACAAGACCTGAAAATGACAGGTTGGACATTCAACTAATTTATAGTCTTGCACATGTATAATGAGACTAACCCCTTTGGCATTTACCTTTATTTTATATTCTTACCTAGGTGTAAATTCAGTGAGAGCTGTCACTTATTTACCATAAACCCTCACAAAAAATTTGCATTATTTTCAAAAATAAATGCTAATATTAATTCAAGGAAAGAATGAATTGTCAAAACAAACAAAAAATATCCTCCCCATAACATGAACACAGAAGCTGTTATGAATTACATTTGCCAATATGCACCATTAAAATTCCTAGAAACCCCATACTTAAAAATCGTATTTTAAGGTTTCTGACCTATCATGCATTTTACATCTTGGACTCTTTTGGCAGGCTCATTGTTTTGTGCACCATGAACTCAAGTTCAAGATATTGAGATTCAAGGTATAGCAAAACTCTAAGAGCAGTCAATTAGAAGTTTAAAATACAACTCAGGTACAAGGATCAGAGAAAAGGATGCAAAGAAAAAAAAAAAAGAACATTTATCATCCTTCAGTATTGTGATATTCAGCATATTTAGATGCTGAATATGCAACACAAAAATTTCATGATTCCACCAGAATCTGAGCCAACACTTTTTGCTGCTGCCTTCAAGATGAGCAGGATGCAATTTCCTATGAATTGGGATGCAGGATTGGAGGGAGGCACAGGGGAGAATACTTTAAAATAAAGAACACAACAAGGGACAAAACAGTGACAGCCACCCTCAGAAGACTGAATTACGTAGCAGATTAAATTTAATTTCCTTCTTTTCTCATCTCATTTAATGCTTCTAAGTATATTTCTTAAGAATTTAGGAACCTGCTGCAAGGCATATTAAAATTGAGAGGAACAATCCCAAAGTGATTTTGAAAGCAACAAGATGGACCTCACAGGGCACATGCAAAAGCAAAGTGAGCAGGAGCTGCACTGAAAGCTCATGTGCAGCCCCCGGGGAAGGCCCCAGGGCTCAGAGGGTAATGCTGAGCACACTGGGACTTCACTGGAAGCACACAGTGGATGGATTCTGCTGCTATCTATGCTTTTTATTTACCTGAACTCAGTAAGAACAAGTCATCTTCCCTCTTTTCTTTTGAATTTGCAGGAGACCAAGAAAAATACAAGCGGTTTCCTGTGCTGTGTTGACCCAGCGATGTGCAGAGCAGTCACACCCAGCTGCACCCTCCTGTTAAGTGTGAAGGCTGAAAAGCACCCAGAGCTCTGCAGACACTCCCAGCTCCCTCCCTGACACTGGATGCACACCAGCACCAGCACAGTGTAATTACAGTGTAATTACAGCCAGCCCACAGCCCTCCATGGGTGCATCTGTGCACACTGCACTTCATTATTGCACTGCCCGGGAGAAAGGAGCCTGGGCACCCAGGCAATCACCCCAGCACACAGCACAAAGTATGTGAGACAGCTCTCTGGCTTGATTTGCCCTTTTGGTACAATCACAACAAAACAAGCCAATGACTTCTGTTTAGGACATTCTGCATTTCCCTGCTGCTGCTAGAACCTGAATCATGATTCCTCATTCCTGTTCCATACTCACACTGCAGGTAAACTTGCCATTCTCAGGGCATTATTCTGACAGTCATGAGGACATGGGGCTTAGCTCTGGTTTTTAATAGTGATCCCTAACCAGTGGTTTTTGTTTTTATCTAGTAATTTTGCTCTTATTTGTCTAATATCTGTCAGTGCGCACACAAAATCTTAAGTGCCTGTCAGGGTACAAAAACACAAACATCCCACAAGGCACATCTTGAAAGCCTTTGATCAGAAATAATGTTCCATTAAGGAGAAACAAAATAATCTGGCAACATTTTATATTACACATGTACTTCAGACTGGAAGTATTTCACATCTGTCAAAAAATTACTCAAATTACATATTTGGAGTATGCTGTAAAGATATGCCTAATCTTAACTAATACTCTTCAAAATAAGACTGAAAACAGTATGAATCACACCTATTTAAAGTAAAATAAACAAGCAGTAACAGCACTATGTACTATGGTAACATGTTTTAATTTCCCACCACCGTTTAAAAAGCAAAACAAATGACAATATTCAGTAACAACTATATCAAGTACCAAACACAAAGTCTAAGTATCTGCAATAAAACACACATTAAAAGCAACGTTGCAGCAGTGTTGTTTTCAAGTAACAGATACATGAAAGCAAACTCCAGAGAAAGGCAAAACATCACCAAGGACTGAGCTCTCCTTGGATGTGCAACATCTCAGTGCCTGTGCACAGTGAGTCTTTATCTGTTTCAAATATTTCCAGCTTTATTAAGTAATAAGTGAAAGAAGGGGGAGGATAAATAAATTGGCAACAGTGGAGCTGTGCTAGCTGAGTTCACCCACATCCATCTCAGCTTCTGAGAAATGCTGGCTAAGGCTGCCAGCTCCTGTTAGTTATCCCACAGGTTTTACAGTCCACACACACTGTGACAAAAGCCACAAAAAACTGCTTGGTCACTTACAGGAATCACTGCAGTGAACTTGGGGATGGGACCTGCAAATTAAGACCCAACGAACTTGAGAGTTGTAACTCTCAGCAGCCACACCTGCCCACAGCTATGGACATCAATCTCCAGTTACTGATGGGGCAGCTTGTCCAAGACGCAGAGCTGAAGGCATGAGCCAAGCCTGCATTACAGACATCCCACAAAGCACCATATGCTGGGTTTATATCAGAATACACCTCCCCTTTCCCCTTCCCCAGGACAGTGACCATGGAGCTGGCTGATTATGGCATCTGGAGGTTAACCCACCCTAACGAGCTCCCAAAGCCTGGCTTAAAATACAACTGGGCTTATATTTCAGACCATAAATTTTATTGGTGGGTGGGTGTGACTTTAAAAAAAAAAGGCAGAAAATTCCTGCTGGCAGAAACTGGAAAAACAATCTGTTTCAACAATTGCAGTAGGAGCAGAATGATTAACTCCCTGAGCCTTTCCAGTAACAATACAGACCATGCCAAGACTTACTGAAACCCTTGCCACGGAAGAAGCGCTCCTGGAGATTTTCAGAGCAATCCTGAGGATAAACAACACCAGAGCAGAGCAGGCTGGCAAAGGAGGGCTGTGCTGCACAGGAACTGCATCAGTGGCCCTTATCCTCACTCCTCTGCCCATGTACTCAACAGACAGCATGCAACCATGCCTTTCCATTTTAAATCAAGTTACCAGAACTAGCATCTGGGCTGTAGTTTTGATAAAAGTTCAACAGCGACACAGTGTTAATTTAAAATGTAATTCCCTCAAGGAATGAGTTTAGATGTGCCCATGACATATGCATTTGAACTATGAAGAAAAAATAAGAGAACGAATTTTTTTCTTCTCATCAATAATGTTACTCTTCTAGCAAGTTATTTTATTCCAGCAGGTTTGGGTTTTTGTTTGTTTTGCTTTACACCACAGCCTGAGCTGGAAATATTCTTTGAGAGAAAACACTGCTTTTTAGCTTTGTCATTACAACTGCTTTCAGAGTATTAATTTCACATTAGGTTTTAAAGACACTGCCAAGAATTTATTACAACATAATTTCTAAATGTAGCCTGTATTAATGGCTACACTCTGTGTTTTTCTCATGTTTTAGATGCTGTACAGGAGTCTGTCTCTGAGAAAGAAACCAAATAATCCAAGTGGAGCCAACATCAAAGGCTTCCTTTATTCTGATCCCAAACACCAAAAGCAATTTCTCCAACAGCACAACTGTACTTTGACCCAAGAACGTTAAACTATTACCTGAGACACTCCTTATTTTCCTTATCAAAAAGTCTGAAGATAAGCAAGCGTGGGGCCTTGGATAACCAAATCATTTCCACAAGGTTTATTTCTTTCTTAAGGTCAGGAGAACACACTCAGATGACACTAAAAATAACAGTATGGAAATGTTTTACATATTGAACACTGGCCAAGTTCTTTGTAACTCCTTAACTTTGGTTTTTTATTTTGGGAAAGCATCAAACGTGATACATTATCCTCTCAGCTGAACATCATGATGCTGTGTGTCAGCAATCTTTACAGTGAAACAACAACCACAACAACAAAAAAAATACTGTGACTTGTTTAGGGATGGGAGAAGGGAGGAAAGCTGGAAACTTTAAGGCAGACAGCTAAAAACTTTAAAAAACAAATATACATATATATATATACACACAAACACATAGTCCAGACTGCTAAAATGAGCATATTTAAAACAGGACAATTCAACACAGTAGTAAGGATTCTGGTAAATAGGGATAATAAAATCCCTCCAGTTACACTCCATTATGTTCCTCTGAAAAGCAAAGCAACTCTAACAAATGCTGAACCTTTGCAAAGGGCTCCTTAAAGCTTTTTTCTCTCTCCCTTTCTGGATCCTCCCACCACAGCCCCTGACCTCTGCTGTCCTCTGCCAATATTATGAAAATGGCTGATGATGATTACAAACTAGAGAACAGTGTAGTAGTAAAACTGAGAAAATTTGGACTATAGTGAAATCAAAATCCTGCATCTCCCATCCAGGGTCCTCTGCAGCTTAAATAATCAAAGTTAAATAAATAGCTTTTTCTGAAAAGATACTCATTTTGAAGGTAAGCAAACAGGATGTATAAAAAATGACAAGCTCACTGAGAACCAGCCAGTAACAACAGTCCAAGTGCCAAATAAAACAGGCAGTTTAAGGCCAAAGCCGGGTTTATGTTATCATGTTACATTTAATCATAATATAACCAAAGCAATGATGTAAGAGAGCTGTTCTACTGAGCTGTTCTTCAAGTACAAATCTGAGTTTCAATTACAAAGGCTCTGGTCTCAACATGACAGTTAAAGCTGCACAGAAAAACAGTTCAAATTGGGAGCTATTTCCATGACTTGATGAGTGAAGCAAAATATTTCTTCCCACACATACCACATACTGAAGGGGTTTAGGGAAGGTTTTTGAACATTTAAAGATCTTTCTGATGGTGAAAAGTCAGAAGTGGTTAAAAATGACCTACATTTGCATTTTTTTTACTAGGGTTTATAGTTTCTTTTAGTCTCTGCAGTTTAACCATTTTCAACTTGAAAACGGTCCATTCACATGCACTAAAATGCTTTGCAGATAATAATAAATTTTTCAGAGCACAAATCATGTTCTGTCTCTGCAAATTGCATAAAACATTTATCAGTGCTAAAAAACATCAGTAACAGGGGAAGGATTATAAAAGGAATTACTGAATCCATTATTAAGAGTTAGAGAATGTTAAGGCGAAAGGGCACTCATCACTCTCGACATGGATTTCTTGCCACGGTCTCTCTCTGACTCTGGATTTCTGGTGTGATCAAGCACTTGCATTTTGGAAAATGCATTCACTATCACATTTCTCTGTAAATACAGTGAACATGACAGTCCACAGTTTTATTCCAGCCTGTGTGGTTTGGCACAAAAACAAACTTGCTGCAGCTCGTGTGGCCGCCAATGTGCAGGCAGAGACATTTCCAAACGTGCCCACGGCACATCTGTGCGTCACACAAATGCCATCTCCCCCTCTCCCAGTGACAGCCCCAGACTTCTGCAGCGACACACTTGCTGAGAAACAGACAATTATAAAAAATGGACCTCTTCTGAAACAAAATACAGACTGACAACAGTTGGAGAAGCAATTAAATTGGTCTGGTTTCCATTCGATCGGATGTAGAAAAAAAATCCCAAAATAAGAAAGCTTACTCTGATTTTTCTAGGTTTTTGAAACCAGAAACAGGAGGGATGGCAGTAGCAGGATAAACAGCACCATGCTGAAAGGCTGCAGGAACACTCTATTTCTGCAAGCCAACAGGAAACACATTACTTTGAATTTTATCAAAGATAATCATCACTGAGTTCATGCAAAGTAAACTGGAAACTCATTTGGTTGCTCAGAAAGTGGACAAGGCATAGGGAAAGATGCTGGAAAACGAGTTTAACTGCTTCCTACTGACTGTGATTTCTGAAAAATTGGGAGAAAATGACAGCTGAGAGCTTACTCAGTGCAATACAACAGCTATCAGATAACTCCCAGAAACCAAGAAACCATTATGACTATTTTCCAGAACATCACAGAAGAATACGAAGCTTGAATCCTTGAACTTGGGATTGATGCAGAGTAACAGGTATTCATAACATGTTATTTTCCCTATTTTCTGGATATAAAGCAAACCAAATTCATGCAGGTATATCACTGCAAAAGCAAAAAACCAGCAGTTACTACTTCTGCTCCGTAACTTTGGTTACAGCCATGCTCCTTTTGCTTAGCAGGTATTTTGACAGCACAACAATTATTTCAGAAGAAACTGTAGCTTTTAAAACATTTTCATCAATCTTTTAATTCATTCTGTTCCTCTGGGTTGGGATTGTCAACTCAGTTACAAAAGGAAGATGAAAATCAAGTGCTGAGAATAACAAATGAAATGTGAAAAATAACTCTTTGTGATGAAAATTGTACATCCATGAGTAGCCCAGGTGAGAGCCATTTATTTCATCTGCACTGTAAACCAGATTAAAATAAGGTACACTCAAGCAGTGATTAAACAGGTGCTGGTCAATGAAGTTAATGCTTTCAGAAGAAACTCCACCTGTGCTCTTTGTTTTTTGAATAATGAATTAGCCTTACTTCCTTAGGAAGTCTACACCACCACAATACATTGTGAAATGTGACCCTCAGGCTGAGATAAAATTCTCAATTTAATCAGCTATACATCCCTTAAAGCTTATGTTAAATGGTTCACATAAAGATAATTAAACTTTTATGTTAAAAATATTTAAAGGACAACATAACTAGTAGCTTAACTCTCTGGGAGGTCTGACAAGGACCCACAGCAGAATGTGGAAGAGCTTTCCACCATATGGGATTTCAGTGAGTAGTCTACCCACCTCTGGATAGATGAATTTGAGAAGGGACACCAGCCACACTCAACATCTGGTTAAAGAATGAAAAACATCTAAGAGGCTGTGCTGGTTACTGAGAGTTTGGATCCAGAAAGAATATGAAGGAAGAGTTCAATCTACAGCAGAAACATTACAATTCAGTACAGGGATTGAGTGAATGAACAGTGGGAGTTCTGCCCTCAGTGTGGGTCTCTGCAGCCCCTCCTGGGCCAGCAGTGCCATCAGGCATTGCAGGGAGGGATGGCGAGGGAAAATCAGTTTAGTACATCTGTCACCAGTTCCTCTGCAGTGCACCAGGACTGGTGCGGGACCCATTCTCTTTGTGAACAGATGTGTTGGGAGAATGAGGGTGGGGGCCTGAAGGGAGGAAGGAATGGTTTTACTCTGCAGGATGAGACACTGTCACACAGGAAGCACCAAGGCCCAGCGTGACACTTCTTTTCACAGCTGCATTATGGTTAGTGAAAAATCTGCTCTGTAAACTGCTGGGAAAAGCCCTCATCTGCTGCACTCAACTCCAAGAAAACCACTGGCAAGTAACTGCAAGAACAGTTTTGGTGGAAGAGTTTGGCATGAATCTAAATCTTTCTTTTCCACCAAAGTTATCTAAAGAAAATATGAAATGCAAAAATAAGGGGATTGCACCTAGAGGGATTGGTTTGCTTTGTTTCACAGTTATATTTTTTAAACTGTCCAGAGGGAATGAACAATATGGTTGCTGAGTGATGCCATGACACTTGTAGCACAGGACAAGTGGCATGAACAAAGTATTTCTGACCTGCAGGTCTGCAGTGCTTTCACTGAAATTTGTTAAATGCTGCACAGACTTATGGCTTTGAAATGGAACAGTGTGTACTTCAACTCACAGAATACAGCAAAAGCAGTTCAGAACTACACCCAAACAGGCCAGATGAACTGACTGTTTATTAAACATGTAAAATGGACTCATGAGCAGTACCAATTGAATTTATTTGTTTTGCACACTCCCTAATAAATGGTTAGTGAAACAAAGTGTCTGAAGCCTGGAACAGGATGGAGAAGAATGAGCCAAAGTGCATGAATTCAAATCTCATTTTTATTCTGCATATCCAATCTGTACAAAGCTCTTCAGACAAAGGTCTGGAGCTGTTAGGAATGAGATTAAATCTCATCCTAAAGAACTTGAAAGCAACTACACTGGAAACAGAAATTCTGCAACTGCTTGTAGCAGATCTGAAATCAGATAGTTACCAATAGTTAAGAGTACTTGTTTAGATAGTTCCAAATCTCTAGAAATGTGGGCAAACACTAATAGCCCAACTGCTCTCTGAGAAGATGTGTGACAGACCTGCTTTTTCTCCAAGCAGCAGCTGCTGCAGGACACCATCACAGCACCATGAACACTGCTCCAATAACTATAAAAGAGCCCCAGAATGTGACTTTTGCCAGTATCGAGGTATTTCAGGAACTTCAAACTCCATTGACTAAAATCACAAAATATCAATGTAATTATTCCCTTACTTTTGTCAGTCCTGATCAAAGCAAATTGCTTAACTTTTTTCCTAGTGAAATGCAGTGAACTCTTAAAGCAAACAGGACACTCTGCCAATAATAATAAAAAAATAAAGAGCAATATCAATAAATACATTAATGAAATGAAAATTAGGTGGTGTCATTTTGTCTTATTAAGTGTTGGGTACTTTCTGAGCTTAAACTAAGGTTTGGTGTTAGTCTTTGTCTCACTGATTCTGCCAAGTTTTACGTATAAAAACCCTTATATGAAGTACAGTCTTTCTAATACAGTGCACATGATGCAGTATTTTTTTTTCTTCCTTTAAGGGTACATTTTTCCCTGTAAGACATAAGGCAAGATAATTTACATTGCATTGGAAAGCATGCATGTATTAATGATGGGGAATGATGAGGAACATAAATAGTTTCCATTTTCACATTCAAAAACAAGTACCTGCAAATTAATGCTAAAAGCAACTGGCCTATAAAGGAGCCCTGTTTCCATGCCAACTGATAACAGAAAGACATATAATTCAACAAAAAAATGAATAACCTACACAACAAGAAAATAAAGAGCAAGGAGAAGTGCTGGAAATCAAGATTCTGACCATACCCAACTATTTTACAAGAATAGCAAAGAACAATTAAATTGCAATTTAAGACATGAATGGTGTGCAGCTAATGGCACTTCATCATTACAATACTTCTAAAAGCTGTCAGTCTCTAGTGAAGAAAAACAGGATCCAGAACACTTCTATTAAGGAGGAGGGAACATTTGTACAATTCCTGTGAAAGCACCAAGTTCCTTTCAGTGCACATCTTTCATAAGGATTTTAATTTTTTGTCCTTAAGGCCTCGCTTGGCACCTCACTCACAGACTTGGGGTCCTGCAATCAGTCAGCAGAACTGCTGCTACCTGAGTGTTCACTGCAAAATCAGGGACATGATGAGAAATGAGCAGATATGGATCTGCACACGAGCGGCTCACATGGCCATGTGCATGTATTTATCTGATGTAATTGAATTTTTCCATGTGTACGAGCAAAATTCAGCTTCACAGCTGATAAAACTGTGCTACCACCAACAGTATTACAGCAAACTAGAAGTTCATGAAGTTCATCAATAAAATCATGGGATATACAGTCCACACATGCCAATTTCTACTTAAAATTTAAGCGAGGAAACTTAGAAATACTGAATTGACAAAAATGCTGCTGATCTAAATATAACCAGCTCCAAGATACTGACATTTACATTCAATAAAACCAGCAGTTTGAGTATATGCTCTTTAAACCTCAAGAAATAAATAACCCCAACTAAAAGGTCCATAAACCCTGTGTTCTAAATGAATACAAACTGAAGGCAGGACAATAAATTGCTGTTTCTAAGTACATCTTTATTTTATCAGGCAACAGTGCTTTTCTTCCTATTTAGCACTTAAAAACATATTAAAAGTCATTAGAGGTTTAAAACAGATAAAAATTATGGTTACAGAACTGGAAGTTGGAAAAACCACCATTGATGCATTTCAGTCCATTTGAATTTTACTGTTTTGTCACTTTCTGCCTAAGTAGAGAATAGAAAATTACAAGTGCTTGTATCCACCCAACTGACTTCACATTTCTGTGAACACAGAGGTTGTTACATGACAATGGGCCTAAACACTGCATGGAAAAATGCAAAGTTCACAGAAAATGAACTTTAGTTTCATTTACGAGCCTCAGTCTGCATAGGGACTTCAATGACATCAGCAGATGAAAGAAAATAATTCTACAGCCATGTTCCAGCTTATCCAGATAGCATGAAAGATTAAGGGTTTCACAGACTTTCTTCTTCTGTCTGTTCAGAATTTACTAAGAACTGAATTTTTAGACATGGGTTGCTTGCTGCCCTTTTAAACAGGCATTGATTTTTCTAGGAAAAGCTTTGCCCTTCAAGGGCAATAAGTGTATGTATTCCAGTAGAAAAGATCTAAGCTGAAAAGTTTTTAAGTCATCAAGATTTATTTTTTTTTTAATAAAACCCATGCTCCCATCACAGCTCAGAAAACTATACAGCAAGCATTCAGCATCCCTGAAATTTTTTAGGTCTCACTACCTTTCTCCAAACTTTCCCTAAGGCTGGCCATAGTTAACTGACTGCATTTCTGCTGGTCTTGTACAAGCTGAAAAATGACAATTCAGTGTGGAGGGGCCAGGATTTCTGCACCTTACTTCATGTATAAACATGTATAAAGCCTAAAACTACTGCTTTTAGGCTTATATAGTAAATTCCTGTGTGGGATCCTTATAGGAAAAAAATAATAAAAAGAAAAATCTACACACAGGCCCAAGACGCTGACTTTCCCAACTGATTAAACTCCATGTGTTAAGTCATGTACATCACAATTACCTTTGTGGCCTGCCAACTCTTCAGGAACTCCTGAAGTACAAAGATATGAATTCCAACAGGGAAAAATGTATTTTAATAAATGCCAATCAATGTGTAATATTACAGAAGTTACCAAACAGCAGCAGCAACCGAAAGCTGCCTGTGCTGGGGCTGGCTGACAGCACCTGCACTCCCAGCTCCACGCTTCCCTCACAATTAATTCCTGCCATGTTTTGGAAGGACTAGGAGTGACAAAGCTGAGGAAGATGAAAGGTCACTTCAGCTTCTCACACCTTCACCTCTTTTTATCTATTGTCAGAGAATCTCTTCTGTTCTACAAACACCTTTCTATTCTTTGGAGCCTTCTGAAAGTCAGTTTTATACTGATGACATCGTTCCAGTACCATGGATGAAATCATCCACAGAGCGCACGGATTTTTCACACAGCACTGCCTTGGGCAAGATCTTAAAAGGCAACAGAGCAGAAGAGTCCATGCTATTTAAATATGAAGAGATGACCAATAATGAAATAAAGAAAAAAATAAATCATTTTCAACAGCAACAACTGGAAGGGCAAACAGCAACAATTTCATGTTCGGCAGCACTTCTTAGCCTTGGCCAGCACTGTCTGTTTATATAACTGAAAGAAAGAATGCTGCCCTGAACTTGCCCATTATCCCACAGAAAAGGCATTGTGGGAATGTTAGCTTTTACCTGGCTAACTTCCAGATGCTGGCAGAAAAAACACCCTTTTAAAATTTTAGTCAACTGAAAAATACTTGACATTTTTCACATTTTACAATTATTCCAAGTTATGTATAAGCTAACATAGGCCTTGAACTAAATCCATATAAAATGGTCGTAGTAAGATGATAGACTGCTGCGCAAAAGAAGGAATTGAGGGGTCTCAGAGCCAAATCAAACAGCCAGTACTGCATTACTCAAACCACAGCAGCTTCGCTGAAAGCAGGTGCATTTCTAGAATAGCACAAATGTTTGCAATGTCCCTAAGAGCACTTGCTGGACAATGAGAGCAGGAACTAAAAAAAAGTGCCATCCCAATTTCAGGAAAGCAGCCTGATGCTGTGAAGCCGAGCCAGCAATGTGTGACCAGTATGCTGTTTGAACCCTGCATTCTGTCATACAGGTGCATCTTGCTATGCATCTAATATCTGCATGGGAACCACGACAGAAACTGCAACACAGAACAATCACAGAATCATTTAGACTGGAAAATACCTCCAAGATCGTGCAGTGCAACCTGACACTGCCAAGGCCATCACTGAACAATGTCCCAAATGCCACATCTAGAGGTTTTTTAAGCATCTCCAAGGACAGCGCCTCCACCACTGCCCTGGGCAGCCTGTTTAAATGCTTGACAACCTTTTCTGTGAAGAAATTTCTTCCAATATCCAGTCTAAACCTTATAATGGTAGGTGTAAAGGTAACTAAGGTCTCACCTCAGCCTCCTTTTCTCCAGGATAAACAACTGGACACACTTCAGCACCTCAATGTCTGTTTTGCGGTGAGGGGCTCACAGAAACACAGGATTCAAGGTGTGGCCTCACAGGGCTGAGTACAGAGGGACAATCAGTGCCCTGGTCCTGCTGGCCACACCACTGCTGACACAGCCCAGGGTGCCACTGGCCACCTGGCAATGCTGTGGCTCATGTTCAGCCCCCCTGACCAGAACCCCCAGGTCCTTTCCACCCACTGCTCCCAGCCTGGGGCTGCTGTGACCCAAGGGGAGGACCTGGCACTTGGCCCTCTTGAGCCCCAGACTCACTGATCCATCCTGCCCAGACCCCTCTGCAGGTCCCTCATGTCCCCCAGCAGGTCAACACTCCCACCCAACCCAGTGTCATCTGTCCAGTGCCCTCAATCCCCTCACCCATCAATTAGAATATTAAATGGAACTGGAGAGAACCAAAGCACAGTAACTCTGGACTTGACAAGACCCCAACAAAAAATGAGCAAAAATCCCCTTTCTGTTTTAAACAGAAGGCATTTTTCTTGCTCTTTTCCATCTGGCACTTCAAGTAGCTGTCTTTACTTCACAGTCATCTTGAAGTTTTTAATAAGTCGTACAATGTGCAAACTCAAACTGAAAGAAATTATCCCTTACTTCTTCTCTTCCAAAGTTCAACTGGTGAGTAAAAATAGCTCCCCATCATGTCTCTGCTCTGCATCCCAGCAGGAGCAAGGGTACTCAGTGCTGACACACCATCGCCATGCTCCAGTGCATGGAGCTGCAGCCTCCTCACTCACCAGAACTCTGCTGGTTCGTTTGCATGTGTGTCCTGTCAAGCTAATTGGCAAAACACAACTTCCCCATTCAAATTTACAGGAGGGGTTTTTGCTGTTTGAAGAGGACGAGCTTTAATGGTGGAAATCACATTTTCAGTTTGGAGAAAGCAAGCCCTTCAGTCACAGTGGAATGTTTTGCACAGCATTGTGTTCAGTCAAGCCACAGGTTGTGTTTTTAATAAGTGCATTTACCTTAAGCCAGTTCACAAATGAAAGCTCACTGCCTCCCACACTATTTCTGTGTGGTAAAACAAAACACAAAAAGATTGACCAAGCATCTCCTCAGGAGCACCATTAACTAAAGAATCCCACTCTAAATTGGTGCCATTTCCAGCAGATCCCAGAGTGCTTTCCCAGGTGAGCTCATCATTTGCATGCACAGGATGCAGGGTGGGATGGGGCACAGAAAAATTAAGTGAATTATGCCAGGTCACTTCTGAGGCTTCTCACAAACGTGACAGAACCACCATGAGCATCTGGAACATTCCACAGCGACTTGGGACATCTGCTACCACTGCCATCTCTGCTGCCCTTTCTCTTCCAATTCCCCTGGCAATAATTGGACCACATTTGCCCTGAAAGCCAGTACCTACATTTGACTTCAATAGTCAACTAAGATTTTTAGTAACCAGAAACTTCTACAAAAAAAAACAAAAAAACAAACAAACAAACACACAAACAAAAAAAAGAACCAAACAAACAAAAATCAAAAACCAACCAAAAGCGACCCCAAACAAACAAAAACTTCAGGAAAGTGATTCAGTTCTCATGTAGGACATTAAATTCCTAACACAGGTCCTTCAGTGATGCCTTTTATAGAGGCACAAATCCCACACAAAGCAGCTGTATTTATGCTCAAGTGTGCTTCAAAACTAGAACACACATGTCTAACAATGTCATTGCAAAGTACAAAGTAATTTGGTTTTCCTGATTCCTAAATATCTTAATGCAAATGTGAAATAAGCTTAGTACACTCAGTCCCACTTTACTTACTTAAAAAAGAGTTCAAACAGGCTTGCACTGCCTTAACTAACTCGACTTAAAATCATACTTAAGTAAATGCAAGCTGTTTCCCAGGTATTATATGGCTTATTCACTCCTTTCACTATGCACTCCTGTGATCAAACACATCTCAGATGTAACAGGTGAGGTTATTTACTATTTATAAAAACAACCACTGTTTAGTATTCTTTTTAGAATTAGTCTTCTAAAATGAAAACTAATTTTGATTCATTCTCTTTGAAAATCTGAGAGAGAAGTAGATGATTCTGACATCATTTTTTCCTGCACAAAAAAAGAAAAATTCCCTTCCGCCAATAAATCTTTAGGGCACTTCAATAGCTGCTGGAATTGTGTAAATACTTCAGAATATTCATCATTTCTATGAGAGAATATTCCCAGGACAGCAAAAAACCCCAAATTGAATTTTCAGTTTCTTGGGAGTTTTTTTTTCTCTGACTGTGAGTGTAAGATAATAGTTTCTATTTCTGTATTTGTTAACATATTTTTTTAATGTATTTTTTTAAACAAAGCCACAAAGCTCAGAAAAATCACTAACAGAATTTAACAGACTTAAAAAACAGTTCAGATGGAAGATGGTAGCAAAGTTATGAAAATCAATGCAAAACTGCAATATTCTCAGTACTTCAAGTTCTCAATTACTGGCTCCATGCAAGACACTCTTTTGTACTTTCTTAATTCAGAGGACTAAGAAAATAAGACTCATGATTTTGGAGAGTTCCCATAATCCTGAGTCTTTCAACCGAGTGGCAGAACTCGTTCCTCAACTGCAAGTAAGGAAACAAACCAATCTTGGAACAGCACTTTGGTAGAAGAGTTATCCTGCAATAACTCAGGATGCAGCCAGAATCCTGTCCATTTGTGAGCCCACTCCAGCTCCCATCAGTACCAACCAGCAGCTGAATAATTCCATGTCCTGCAGGATCCAAATCTGTTAAGACAGGAAAAGTTGTGCCTGCAGCTTGCTGTTCTCCTAATTCCTACTAAAAACCTTTCCTGTTTCTTTCTCTAAGGAGATGGTTCTCACTGCTGAATACACAATGCTGGTTTTAAATTTTAGATGGCTGCAGGGTGGTCACAAGACAAATGCCAAGAATATTTGCACACCTCTCTATTTACAGTAAAAAAATCATCTGGATTCAAAACACATGAAACAAAGACATGGTAAGACAAAGCCTTGAACACAAGTCTGCCAAATACAAACAACACACATAAGCAGACCCAAAAGGCAATGTATTGTGAAACCTTTCAAAACCATACAATACTATAGGAATTAAGTAAACTGCAAACTCCCCTGCAATACTCTCAGTCATAGCTAATTTGTGATTTCCTGTACGCTCAGTACTGACAGCACAATGGAGCCTCTATTGTGGGCCTCCTCCCACAAGCTTTTCAAAAATGCAAGACATTCTTTTTATCTACACTGGCGTGGCCAAAATACATTGAGCTCTACACAGATAAAAGGTCGTTTTAGACGCTGCTTCTGTTCATAAAACTGCAAAATAAAAATGTGCTGCCTGGTGGTGCTGAGTGTAAAGTTCACAAAGGAGCAGTGCTGTGGTGGCTGAACTGCTGACCACACATCTCAGGCAGGGCACATGAAGGAAGCCACTTCAGTTTGAGGGTAACAGAGAAGGTTCCACACTGAGAACTCTGCAAATTCAACACAATTCAAATCAGCTTGGAGAGTCTCACAGGAGCTGAAAAAAATAATGAAAATTTGACAGAATTCATGGGATAAAGAAACTGCAGTATTCACTGCAAATCTTGATTGAGAGTGAAAGTAGTAAGTGCTTTGGGTGCAAGTAACTAATTTATGGAGGTATTAAAAATTGATATTGCATACTTTTTATCTTAAAGGATCCTGAAAGCTAACACAAGCCAACCAAAATGAACAAGACTTTCTGCTGGTAGCAGAAATGAAAGACAATAATCCTGGCACAGGACAGGCTGAGAAAAAACAACCAGCACAGACAGTATGCAGACACAGTAAGCAGACAAAGTATGCAGGAGAGAATTTGGTGGGGACACAAAATAAAACCTAAAATGCTGCACTGGCTTTGATCAGCACCTTAATGACCTTCTTAGTCAAAAAGTAATGTGTTAAAATGGAATTAGCTGCCCAGTTCCAGTCAGCATGGGAACACACACAGAATACTGAATTACTCAAGATCACTTCTCAGGAACCCTGATTATATGAATGGGAAAATCAACGACATGAGAAAGGCTGTGATACACATTAATGCTGCTCACTGAAGCACCAGACACACATTAAGATGGTTGGTAGACCACAAATGCGAAAACGCTCATTACCCGGTTGAAAATAAACAGTTTAACATATCTGGTACAACACATTAAAGTGAAAAAATATTTAAGCATCAGTTTAAGAGTTTGGAGACTGGCTTGTGGTTATCTCTGCTAAACACTTTTGTCCTGCATGACTCTGCACAGACTGAACCGATGCACTCAGCAAGAGACAAACTGGCTGCAACCATCTAATGAAATTTGACTCATCTGGGAATTCTGATGAACTGCTCCACATCACTGTTTCTGCTAAGCCATACATTTTTCCTTGCAGGATTGAGAGTGCTGCAAATATGCCAAAAGCAACATCAATTTTGGACTGTTTGGCTTAAAATAGAAGGTTAATTCTGAGAATCCATATTCAGGTAAAAATACCACAGAAGCCGATGGAAACTTCGCAATTACAAATTAAAGGCACGGGGATCTGCATCAATGGCACAGTCATCACCGTCTGCCAGCCCCCAGCAGCACCTCTTGCTGACTCTAAGTCTGACTAAGAGCTGCCTGGGGCAGTTCTCTCTTCCTACAAAGCCTCCTGCACATCAGCCCAATCCAACTGGAGAGCACACACATCCTGGTACAGCTCCTTTCTGGCTCATTCTCCCAACTCCTGACTCACCCAAGTGCTATGATGACATTCTGCAGAGTGAAAAGATCTATGTGTAGCAGCAGATGATGAAAATCCCCTGCAGTGCTGCTTCTCTCCTGGCTCTTTTCTGAGCCCAGCCTGGCCAGGGCACTGTCTGAGCACGCTGCAGGACAGTCCCCTGGCCATTCCCCTGCCTGGCCAGGCACAGGGTGGGCAGAGGAGTGCCAGAGACAGAACCCAGCCTGGTGGGAATGCAGCAGGGACAGAACCCAGCCTGGGGGGAATGCAGCAGGGACAGAACCCAGCCTGGTGGGAATGCAGCAGGGACAGGAACAGAGCCTGGTGGGAATGCAGCAGAGACAGAACCCAGCCTGGGGGGAATGCAGCAGGGACAGAACCCAGCCTGGTGGGAATGCAGCAGGGACAGAACACAGCCTGGTGGGAATGCAGCAGGGACAGAACCCAGCCTGGTGGGAATGCAGCAGGGACAGAACCCAGCCTGGTGGGAATGCAGCAGGGACAGGAACAGAGCCTGGTGGGAATGCAGCAGGGACAGGAACAGAGCCTGGTGGGAATGCAGCAGGGACAGAACCCAGCCTGGGGGGAATGCAGCAGGGACAGAACCCAGCCTGGGGGGAATGCAGCAGGGACAGAACCCAGCCTGGGGGGAATGCAGCAGGGACAGGAACAGAGCCTGGTGGGAATGCAGCAGGAACAGAACCCAGCCTGGTGGGAATGCAGCAGGGACAGCCTCAGAGACTCCCACTTGCCATTCCACACGGCAGCCACGGGCTCATTTTCCTATTGATCATGTTTGGAGGGTGGGAGAGAAGAACCATCTGCCACATGGCAGCACAACAGCAGCGAGCCCAGCTTCCAGAGGCTCTGAAGCTGAAAGCAGGACAGCTCTCCTCCGCTGCCCCAGGAGCTCAGCTTTCCTAAATCACTATCTGCTGTGGTTAGACCCTGCCCTGACTGCCCAACAAGCCGTGGGTGAGGCCTAGTCCCTTCTGCACAAGCCCAGACACATTCAGGTCAATGTGCACAACCCTGGGCTGCCCACTGAGGTTCCCCCACTGCACACACTCCTTGTCTCAGGAGGTCACACGTGAGCCAAGCACAGAAGGTGCCAAAGCAACGCCTGCTCTCAAAGGCAGCAGAAGTTGTGCCCTTGTCATGTTCTGCACGGCAGTGTGAGAATTCACTGCTATTAAAGCTTTCAGCACATCCTGCCAGGACAAACTCCCATCCCTCTCATCACAGGGTGTGCCTGTGTCCCGCAGCAGAAGATGGAATCTGTCTAAAAACACTGCTGCTGTTCAGGAAGACCATTAGAGCACATCCAACAATACAGAGCTGGACTGCACACAGCAATCTGGAACTGTGACTCAAGTCAAGTAAGAAATGTTTCCCTGCTTCCTTCCTTTTTTTTTCATTGTGAGCTGGCATCAGAGCTCCCCTAAATAGAGCAAAAGGAGAGGAGGGGTAACATGGGGAGCTCTGGCACACAGGCAGAAAGCATGAACAACTTGCACTGCAGACTTATGTAACTTTGCTGCTGGTGACACAACTCGCTCAAGGGTGGTGCAGGCACGATAAGGGACATCCACTGACCTGTAAATAGAACTATTAAAATATGCCTTGAAATACCTCACGTAAAGCAAAATTATATAATCACATTGCCTCCTGCTTTAATACTGAAACAACAAAGGATTCATATGCAACAGAAATGAAAGCTTTCTATTAATACCTCAACTTCAGAATTAGAGAATTAGCTGAACAATTGTCCCCAGTCCCCAGGGCCCGCTTTTTCTGCAGAGGATCCCTTCTGGCTGACTACCCTGGAAGGTTTACTGCAAAGAAGTTCCTCTAAAAGCCCCTTGAAAAATGCAGGTATAAAAAAAGAGATGAAAATGCAAGGATAAGCAAAAGTCATCCAAAATAAATACCAGCATGAAACATGCTATTGTATTAGCTACACTTAATTCAAAGAAAAAAAATAAAAAAATCAAACAATGTCAATTTTCAATTATGCTGATTAGAAACAAACTGGATAATTAGTAAATAGAATAATAATATAGGAAACATGATATGTTTGAAATGAAGTGACAAAAATATTCCAGAAGAGAGAACAAGCTAATTGATAATCTTCCTCAAAAATTAATTTCTCATTCTGCTATAGCAAACATAAACACTTTTTTGTCGCACATCAAAAAACAATTAACCTATTCATCTAAGGCACAGATGTTTTTCAGGAAAGGTTTTTTTGAGCAATTTTTTTTTTTATTTGGCATTTAATTTTACCTTGTGATTTATTTTTTTTTAATTATTATTTCATTACTGCTGGAGCACCCATAGGGTAAAGACCCAGGTTAAGGCAGGCAGGCACCACTGGGCTGCTTGCAGCAGGCAGAGCCTGAGGGTAGGGCTGGGGAATCCAGATCAGATCCTCCCATCCTGACACACCACAGACTGCAGCTACTGGGTGGCACAAATCAGAGGAGCCCAGGGACTGTCTCCTGTTCCTCCAGGAACCAGAGACTCTTGGGTCATGTTCAAAAACAATCTGAACTTTCTGCCCACTTCAACCACCAAACCAAAGGTGAACACCAAAGGCACCAAAACCAAGTCTAATCTGGGGACTCTCAGCACCTTTTTTGTGTCATGAAGGATTTGGATTCTTACTCCATTTCCCCTGACCACATTAACCATCTGGGGAGATGGGCTGAGGATTGCTGTGCACTGGCAAAGATCCTGTCCCAGTCACAGCTCCTAACCTGGACTGGCAAAGATCCTGTCCCAGTCACAGCTCCTAACCTGGACTGGCAAAGATCCTGTCCCAGTCACAGCTCCTAACCTGGACTGGCAAAGATCCTGTCCTGATCACAGCTCCTAACCTGGACTGGCAAAGATCCTGTCCCAGTCACAGCTCCTAACCTGGACTGGCAAAGATCCTGTCCCAGTCACAGCTCCTAACCTGGACTGGCAAAGATCCTGTCCTGATCACAGCTCCTAACCTGGACTGGCAAAGATCCTGTCCTGATCACAGCTCCTAACCTGCACTGGAAAAGATCCTGTCCTGATCACAGCTCCTAACCTGGACTGGCAAAGATCCTGTCCTGATCACAGCTCCTGACCTGGACTGGCAAAGATCCTGTCCCAGTCACATCTCCTAACCTGCACTGGAAAAGATCCTGTCCCAGTCACAGCTCCTAACCTGCACTGGAAAAGATCCTGTCCTGATCACAGCTCCTAACCTGGACTGGCAAAGATCCTGTCCCAGTCACAGCTCCTGACCTGGACTGGCAAAGATCCTGTCCTGATCACAGCTCCTAACCTAAACTGGAAAAGATCCTGTCCTGATCACAGCTCCTAACCTGGACTGGCAAAGATCCTGTCCCAATCACAGCTCCTAACCTAAGCTAGAAAAGATCCTGTCCCAATCACAGCTCCTAACCTGGACTAGCAAAGATCCTGTCCCAGCCACAGCTCCTAACCTGGACTGGCAAAGATCCTGTCCCAATCACAGCCCCTAACCTAAACTGGCAAAGATCCTGTCCCAGTCACAGCTCCTAACTTAAGCTAAAAAAGATCCTGTCCCAGTCACAGCTCAGAGACCCTAAACCAAAACTGGAAGCACTGCTGAGTTTCTCCAGCTCTCCCAGAGGAACACTGGTGAGGGAGCAAAGGGTTACATTTCAGCAGGAAATGTTAATTTTAGATTTATCTGCAACGCATGTTTTCCTCCTGATCAATTCACAGACTAAAATGAATCATCATCTTTGCTCTTGAGGCAATAGGGGAGAAAGAGACCCAAAACTACAGCTGGGAATTTGTTTTCCTGAGCTGTAAATCCATTGCTTCTCTGTCTGGGAGTGAGAAAGCACGTGCAGCTGAGGAACTAAGGCTAAAGGGCTCTGTACTACAGCTTTTATCCTCACCTTAAATTTTAGGACACGTATTAAAAGTGTAACTTCATCCCTACTCTCACACTAAATAAATAATGATGGGGGCAGGAGGTGAGGGAGCCTCAGAGGAGGCTGCTGCACTGCCAGCTGCTCTGGGATGTGAGAGCTTGACACACGCTGGGGCATCACCTCACCAATGCTCCCAGCTGCCTTGGGAGGCAAAAACCTGACTGCTGCTCTTAAAGGCAGGTCTCACACACCAGCAGCCCAGGGCTCCAGATAAGCTGCAAGAAATACAGTCATTACAAATGCACGGTACAGAAGTCAAAACAAAATGGCAACAAGAACTTTTAGTCCAAAACATCAGCACCGTTTCAAATTTGAATTCTCTTATGTTACATACCGCTGTATTTCAGATAAGAGAATTAAGGATAATGTTGCTTTTCAGCATCTTTGCTACAAACACATTAAAATCTATGCCTTTGTACACACTCACTGCTGTTCAAGCTGCTTTCTAGGAAAACAGGCTTTTTACTTTTTTTATCATATTTACAGTATATACAGTAAAATACTCTCCCCAGAAGGGATGGCCCAGCCTAGCCAGTGATCTGCAGTAGATGTTCCTATTTAATAACGAGGGATTGACTTTATGTTTCAAAAGGCTGGCAAGTGCACTGCTCTGTGTGTGCGTGATAGCACTCCACAGCGTGCAGCCCAGTCCCAATCTCTGGGATCACACTGTGGCTAAGAGCTGCAACCCACTCTGTCTGCACTGCAAACAAAACAATGGCTCTCAGAAACTGAGAGATTAATAAATCGAAGGATCACACATTTCTAACAAAGGGCAGACACTATTTTATCTTTATGGTGCAGAAGGACAAGGCAAGAGGTAACCAAACTGACAAGCATAAGGGCACCTGCAATTTGTTTTATCATGCTATCAGAACTCCAAGGATGACGGAGTATCACAGCATATACAATATTTACATTTCTACACGTAGTGTACTGTGTGCTCAGAGCTGCATGCTCCAGCTACTCCGTAACTACGGATGACAACACTGTAATGCAAAATTCACAAAGGTGACGGGAGGAGTTTCATTTCAGAATAGCAGCTTCATTGACTAAACTCCTCTACTGAGCATGACTCCAGCATATCTCGGGATTATTACTATTTAATTTGCCAGTTCAGTAAGAAATAACACATTCCCTGATGGAGAAATACAGAATCTCTGTTATTTTGGGGGGAATGGGGGGGTGTGACAGAGAACACACCCCTGACTCTGCATCAATTTACCCCCTCAATGCCATCAAACAAACACAGAGAAGCCAAATTCATGTCCCAAGTACTATTCTACATAAACAATGACAAAAACGAGGGAACAATTTAACTCCCCCACTTTCTCTCATCTGTTTATCAACTGCAGCCACCTCATAAATACCCATTTCTTGTCCAGGCTGGAAGAGAGGCAGGTGGGGGGCAGAGAGAGGGTTGTTTGTTTCCTTGTGGTTTGAAATACTCCGATGAATTGCCAATGGGCAAAATATTCTGTCACTACCTCACTCTGGGGATGGCTGACATAATAATAAACTGAAGAGGATGCTATCTGTCAAACATTAAGGAATTCCAATATTGAAATCTTGCTGCCTTTGGGGGTCAATAAAGAGCAACATTACAAAAGGCACTAAAGTTAGCAGTTTGGGCTGCTAATTTTACATGCCTGCTTCACCAGCACACAGCTAAAAATAGATAAAACAGATAAGAGCACAGAACAAAGAGATGCACTGGACAATTATCTTTCTGCTGGCAGTCTAATTTATACTCAGCTTTTTAACTCTTCTTTATTATAAAAGAAACAGATTTTCAAAGTATTATTTAATGCAATCTCAATAGAAAATTATTAAAGAATGTTTTATTTTTCTTAGTATCTCCTTGCTCCTGTCCTAGTGGGACAGAATAATGAGATTTAAAATATTTTAATAAGGGCATCAGGCTATTTGCCAAGGGGCTCGAATACTAAGTAAGAATATTTACATGTTTTAAGACCCTGGAGGAGGAATCAGCGCAAAGCTCTTGAAACACATACACACATCACAAATATGACGGTTAATTTTAATTTACTGGAAAAGAAAGTACACACTCACTTCAGTTTATTAGGCCTCATTATTCTCAATGAGGCTAAAGGGATGATTATCTTTAGCTGCTCTAACGTGGCCTAAAAGCAAACAGTCTTCCTCATAAGGACAACGCTTACTGAAATATGTGAATTTGTACTAAAACACTGTGAAATTGATCAATTTAACTTACAACAGGTAAAATTTTAAAAACCAGCACTGCTAACAACATTTTCTACCATTATTCTGTCCAGCTCGGTTCTATGACTTAAATCCTGACTTTTGAAATTAATTTTTAGAGGAAAACAAAGCAGCATAGCAGTCTGACTCATATCTACACTGTAAACAGGCTGATTCTATGCTTTGTAGCCTTCTTTTGGTAACATTTGCTTACAAAATGATAATGTTTATAAACAGAATCGACATTCTGTCTCCTTATGTCTGGGGGCAAGAAAAAAAAAATCACCTTCAGATTAACATGACAATTTATGCCCGGCAATTCTGGAGGCATCACCCTGTGCATATTATTCATGTTACCTTAAAAACAACACCATAAACGCACGCTTAAAAAAAAAATAAAAGTAAGGGAAAGGAAGAAACAGAGAAATTGAGATTTAGGGTGAAGAGCCTTACCTCTGACACACAACCCGTCCGCAGCTGTGCCAAAACCATCCCACCAGGCAGGCCTCAAGCACTTTTTTACAGCAATAAAAACGCCGCTTTTAAACTTCCTGTTTATCCAAACACCGGCCCAGCTTTCCCGCAGCTCGGAGCCGGCACCGCTCACCCCACGAGCGACAGACAGGGGAACCCAACACCCCAAAGCTCCGCGGGGAACCCAACATCCCAAATCTCCCAACATCCCAAATCTCCCCTGGCGGACCCAACATCCCAAATCTCCCAACACCGCAAATCTCCCCTGGCGGACCCAACATCCCAAATCTCCCAACACCCCAAAGCTCCCCTGGCGGACCCAACACCCCAAAGCTCCGCTGGGGAACCCAACATCCCAAATCTCCCCTGGCGGACCCAACACCCCAAAGCTGCCCTGGCGGACCCAGCACCCCAGAGCCCTCCGGGGCGCAGCTTCAGCGCCCTTTCAGTTCGGTACTTCGGGACGACTCGCACCCCCGCCCCTCCGCCTCCCGTTTTTATTTCCCTTTATGTTTTCACCCAACCTCAAAAAGCAGCCACCGGGCAAAGTTGCGCCGGCGCTGCGGCCGCCCAGCAGCCCGGCAGCCCGCGGCGGGGCCCGGAGCGGCGGTGACGGGCACACAAAGCGCGGCGGTGGCGGCGGCGGCCGCTCGCGTGTGTCCCCCCCTCCGCCCCGCTCCCCGCCCGCCCCGCACCGCGGCGAGCAGGCCGGATGGTTACCTAGAGGCAAGCCCTTGTTCAGGAGGTGCGAACTTCCCATGGAGGCGCCGCGCTCCGTCCGCGCCCGCCGCGGGGAGGAGGAGGACGCTGAGGACGAGGAGGATGCCGGGGGGCAGCGCCGCTCGGAGCCGCCGCGGCAGCCGCGGCATATGGCGGCCGCTCCGTGGGCGCCCCCGAACTGAGCGGCGCCTCGGTGCGCGCCCCCGCCGCCGGGCGCGTCCCCGCCGCCGCCGCGCGCACGCGCGCCCGCCCGCCCCCGCGGGAGGAAGGGAGGGGCGGGGTGGGGCGGAGGGGGGGCGTGGGGGGGAGCGGCCGCTGCCGCCGCCGCCGCCGCGCCCCCCAGGCTCGATCTCCTGGTTCTAGGCGGGCGCCGAGACGAACGAGACAGCGGGGCGGGCGAGCCTGGCTCGGCCGCGCGCAGCGAAACCGGGACCTGCCCTGGGACGCGATGTCGCCAGTGCTTTGCTCTGCTTTGTTTTGTTCTGTTCAAACTTCGGCAAAGTTAACGCCGGCTGCGTTCACAGAGTCACGGAATGGGTCATTTTGTAAGAGACCACAGCGGGTCATCGGGTCAAACCTCCCCGCTCAAACAAGGTTTTCCCAGAGCGCCCGGCTCAGGATTGCGTCCAGACGGGTCTGGAAGATCTCCAGGGAAGGAGACTCCACACCCTCTCCGGACAATGTATTCCGTGTGCAGTCACTGAAAGCAAAGAAGTTCCCCGCACGTTCAGGTGGAACTTCTGCCCATCACTTTCTGCCCGTTCCTGCCATCACAAACACCAGCACTTCTGGTGTTTCGCTGTATTTGTGATCTGGCTAAGGCTTTTCTCTCATGAACTAACAGGAATGAAAACAAATCAAGTCATAGCGCTGTAATTTTGCTCTCGGTGAGGGTCAGCGCCTCCTGCAGCACCCACGATCCGCCCTGAAGTGCCCCAGAACTAACCCCGCGGTCTCCGCGGGGTCGGCACCGCCGCGAGCGGTGAAAATTCTAAGAGAAAGATATTCTAAGAAATTCTAAGAGCAGCGAATTGCCCGAAGCCGAAGAATCCAAGGCCCATTTCTTCCCCACGGGAACGCTCCCATCGCGCCCACGTGGCCGCGGTCCCTCGGGGTCACCCCGCGCCCGCCATGCCCTCCCCGCCCCAGCAGCGGCGGCGGCGGCCGACGCGAACCAAAGTGGCGGCGGCGGCCCCGCGGCCGCTGGGTCGGCTGACGGCGGCCCCGCCCGGGCGCGGTGAGGGAGCGGCGGCCGCCATGGCCCCGCCGCCTCCTGCCCCGAGGCTTTTTTTCTCCAGAGCGCCCGGAGCTCCGCTCCAGCCCTCCCAGAAACTTTCGCTCTACTGCCACAGCTGCCCCTTCCTCCTTGCCAGCCGCGGGCGGGAAGCGGAGCTGCGGCCGTTCGCTCGTCCGTCCCCACCCACAGCCCAGCCCTGCCCGGCAGCGAACATCCCTTCTCTGGGTTTTTCCAGAAATAAAACGATCGTTTCCTGTCAGCAACCGGCCCCGGCATCCCTCAGGGACTCGGACCCGCTCGGATAAAGACAGACACTCCTGGGTAGCAAACAAGAGAAATTCACTGGGAGAACGGACAGGGCTGTAGATTTTTTCCCCGGGGTTTTTTGGGATTGGTTTACCTATGAGGGGAATATTTGAACCCAGAGGTTATGAAGGGTGGTTTCAGCCTCTGAGTTGTGTGGATTTCAGGAATCCGCTCAGGGCACAACTCAAGGATTTTAGCATAACAGGCAGCCTTCAGCAGCTTGGCTCCAGCTCCCTAAAAACTTGTTTTCCCCCATCATTTCCCAGGTAGCGTGTCCCTTTCATGGGATTATCCACCGGGATTGGAAGGTGGCTCCCAGGACAAGTTTATGCAGCCTCTGATTTATCTTCATTTTCCTCCTGTATTCCTGGGAAAGCCTTTTGTGGCTCAGCACAGACGTCTCAGACATCCCTCAAAGAACAGCTTCCCTAAATTCTCACTGTGCATCACTAGGGCAGCATCTAGCCAAGCGCCTCATGTGGGGTTTGTATAAATAAATTTGGGTTTAATCACTTTAAAGTGGCTAACCACTTTATTGCCATTTATAAATGTTAGCAAAATATAAAAACACATACATATCAAAGCTCTAAGGAGAAAATAATTATTTTTTTCTCCCTCACTGCTCCAGTTGCCATGTGGCAAAGTATCAGGAATGAACATTAGGGGGTCAAACACGCTTAAACCACAAGAGAAATATCTGTGAATACCAATATGGATATGAAAATCTCCAGAAAAAAAGAAATTACCAGAGGAAAAGGAAAAAATCAAAAGTGAAATTAAGAATTCAGCTGCATTTTTTAATAGAGAGACATAAACAGATCCAGGCACTGAGACCATGTCCTCGGTGGGGTTACATGACTGGGCAAATGTTTAGATCTAAACTGGAACTGCTGCTTCGGGGAGGGAGGGGAGTGTGGCGCAAAATATTATGACAAGGGGAGTGCTCTAAGTGAGGATAAGTTGGCATGATGAACAGATGGAGGATTCAATAACAGGAGGTTATTAATACTGCAGTTTGGTATTCTCTACGCTGCTTCGTGAAGGGATTCATATGCTTGCTCTTTTTCCTCTTCTGATTGTACACAGACCTAACAAATACACACACTGTAGGTACCACGGGACTCAGGTTCCTCCTGGCACACCCATCACTGGTTCATGCTTCCTGGGAAAACACCCTCAGCCGATGCTGACTGGAGCAGCAGCAGCAAGCCCAGCCGCACCTGCTGAAGGCAAGGGGTTGTCTGACCCCGTGTCCCCAGCCAAAAGGTCTCGGCACGCTGCTCCACAGCTGCCACAAGGCACCTGCTCCACAGAATGAACTATGCAGACTCCCAGGATGGAAAAGAACAGGAAATAACTCAAGCAAAATTGGAGTTTCCCTTCAGAACACAATGCACTGCTCTTTCTGCTTCAGAAAATGCAGCTCATTTTGCCCCAAATTCAGCCCCCCTCCCTTGCATGGCTGTCAGTGGCCTAGTTCTGGACTGGACATGAGGAAATCCAGGAGCAGAAGAGCTGACTCCAGCCAAGCCTCGTCCATTTTGCTGCCTGCTTTCTCCAGCAGCTCGCCTCTGGATCACCTCACACTCAGTCATCCTCACAACTTTTACACCATGGCTCACAGGGCTACAATGCATCTTTCACAAAGCCTAACAATCCCCATCCTCGTACTGCAATCTCTTCTTTCACTAGCAGTGTAACACAGCTGAGTGTCTTCTGTGCCCTGTACTAAGAATTATGGCATTTTTCAAACCCCCAAACTGTTCCTTGGCTCCTCACGAGTCAGCTGGAGGAGCACATGTGCTGCACAGCAAATACATTGTTTTAAGTGTATCTGTTAACAGCCACATGTATAATTTAAGTGCAAGTTTTATTCCCCTCAGAATGGGCAACCATAAGGGCATGACCTTGGGCTGTCACAAATTCAGGGCATTAGGGCTCACTATCTTTAGCAGATGGGACTTTGAAGATAGCGAAAGAGGAAGTTTTGCTGTTTTACCCCTGAGATGCATGTTGAATGTTTTCTGAAGTGTAGAGTGAGCTTTGACAATTTTCTTACACAAAGATACTGCTATTGTGTGCTTACAGATTTTCTTTGGTTTGTCACAGCCATGCATGCTGGTTCTTTCATGCATGATTTTGCTTTGTTATCAAACAGACGTCATTCATTGTAACAGTTTTTAAAGCCATAAATTTAAAACCGTTATGCATTTTTAATCAAAATGCAAGATTATGTTTCAATGGAATATCTTAACTTCTGTCAACAGTAAATCTTGCAGATGCTATTATGAGATCCTAGGAGAGATTTATGTCAGAAGAAAAGAATGGTTGGATAAAGAGGGCCCAACACTTAACCTTTATCCTAAAATAGATTGTTTAAATGTATAATCAAACTAAGTCGATTCAATTTATTTAAAACCTGGAAAGAAAACTTTGTTTGGATTTAAATATTTCCTTAATTCTTTCACTTAGATCCTGAGGAGCATTTGTTTATATAACACACAGAGAGATCA
This sequence comes from Melospiza georgiana, assembly GCF_028018845.1. NCBI lineage: Eukaryota > Metazoa > Chordata > Aves > Passeriformes > Passerellidae > Melospiza > Melospiza georgiana. The sequence goes on from NC_080434.1 coordinate 73,279,349, forward strand.
GCCTCCTTTGATTTTGCAATTGCGTATTTCAATTACAGCTTCTTTTTTTTTTTAGTTATAACTTCCCCTGTGTGCAACTTCCCACTGCAGGAAGTTAATGCTTTCTGGTTCATGTGAAAAGTCATTTTGGAGAAAAATCTACAGGTTTTGAGGGGAAAATGGGAAAAAAAAATTGACTAAAGAGAACCACCTAATCTTTAAGAAATTGCAGTCATTGCAAGCATGAAATAAAATAGAGGACCTTCATCTACTGTTAGAAAGAAGGTGAAGGATGAAAGTAGTAGATTAAAGTTCCACTTAATGAACAAGAAGTTCAGCTGTGTCAAACACTCAAAGTCATTTTTGAAATGCCAAATGTGCATTGCTCCTTTCTCAGACTGGAACAGCTCTACTAGGTCTATGCTGGAAATACAAAGTGAAGAAGCTTATAGTGAGCTGAATGAATGGAAGAATAAATTCCCTTCAAGCCACTGAACACAAAAAACCCTCTCTCTTCTGATGTTATCTGTATTAAGTGACTAAGGGATATTCTTCTTGTTCTCACCCTCTTCATACAAGTGCTAAAAACATAAGAACCCAGGGTCAAATTAAATCCTCTGCATTTTCTTGTTGTCGTGAAACAAGACATATTATTTTCCGTCTAGTTAGGGGGAGTTACCAGACCATCTCCAGGATGGTCTGTGTTGTGGCCGAAGAGAAAAAGAAGACAGAGATGAACAGCAGAAGAAACCTATCAAGAACCATGAGTGGATGTCAGCCATTGTCCATCTGTTCACAGTGGAATAAATCCAGACCTGAAGGAACAATTGCAACCTGCCCCATATGGCTCCCTCCCTTCTGCGCTGGCAGGGCTTCTTTGGGGATTTGACATTGGATGAGGTAAAGGAGAAGCAGCACAATCTGTGTTCCCAGAAATGAGCAGCCAATTAACATGAAAGGACAAAAAATGGGTTAGTGACCCAGGGAAGGTTTTCTCCTCCTCACCTGAAATCCTGCTCATTCAAACTGTGTAACTGGCATAGCTGAGGGTCCTGCTATTAATGAAATCTTAAAATTTTACATTTAGGTACTAACAAAATTCTGTGGACAGTGGGAATCCCTCAGTTGGTGAGACCACAGATCCAGTTGTCTCCAAAGTGTTAAAGAAGGCATTTAGAATATATTACACTCACATTCCATTAAAAATTATAATGCACTATGCTTTCAACATAATGAACCAGTGTAACAACATTCTGCATTTACTTTTATACAACTGGATTATTGAGTAGTAATTTACTTCTCAAGTTTTAAATCAGTCTGGGCCTGGCCATGAAGCAAAGTGCTATTTTTCAGATGATTAAGGGAAGTAGGCTCTGGCCTTTGCAGAATAGTTATGAAATCTGACTCTCTCTTTAGAATTATAATGAGAACCAGATACTCTTTATGATGCTGCATTCTGCATGCAAAAAAAGAAGAGATCTACATATTAAGGCCAACTGAAGGGATCAAAACCCACAAGTCTGTAGTAGATTCAATAACCTGCTTGGTGGTGGCAATTTCACAGGTAATATGGAGAATAATGAACCATCCCATGGCCTAAGCAGAACCAGTGGATGTCCTGAGTGAACTTGCTGCTGAAGTGTGTTAGTGAGCTGCAGTGTCATTTGCACTCTACTATCCTCCACCTCCTCTTGAGTTCTAACACACTTGGCATCTTATTTTTATCAAAGTTGTACAACAAGTAGCCAGGGAAAAAGCAAAAGTTGTATCAGAGATAGTTCTCAAGTTCCCAAACAATTCTATTTGCATTTGTGAGTGTCATTCATTCACTAGGTGGCACAGAAAGCATCATACTTGCTTGTTTCTTCCTTGTTCCAAACACACTCCACAAGACTGGGGATGCCCTCAAGAAAAACTAAACACATATGAAATCAAAGCCACATCTCACTAAGGTAGAGACTTTGCTCTGAAACTCAGCACAAGTCTTACCCATCTGAAAAACCAGCAAGGATACTAAAGGATGAAAAAAGCAGAACAGTGAAACTGTCCATTTGCTGCAAAGGACCTTAGGCACAACCACACACTGGGATTATGGACATTTATGACATTGAAATGAAGTCTCCTGCTTTGTCAGATTTTCTCAGGATGATGACAAGTCACCAGGCTTGAATTTCATCCTGTTCCAAAGTGAGCGCTGCTTTGTATCACCATGAAATACTGCACTACCAGCATTCCACCATCACCTGCTGCTAAGATAAGAGAGTGGTTCATTAGTGAGCCAGAAGTGACCTCTGGTGAATCCCCACACCAGCTCCTGAGACACAGAGCACCTCCCTGCTGTCCCTGACTGATCACACCCCCTGCAATGAAAATCCATCCTGCTGCACCCCAACACCAGTCAGCAGCTGCACCCCAGCAGTGGAGCCCTTCAGGTGCCTGCAGTCACCCACAGGGTGCACAGCAGCTGGAACAAGCAACAGAAAACACTGACTGGTACATTGAAAAAGCCTGAACACATTTGCCTCAACACAGTAAAACCTGCCCACTGGTAACTGCTAGATAATTTAATGGACAACGATAAAACATGCAAGCTCTACCTGGAGATTAAAATTATTTAATTTAATTTAAAAAGTAGTGTATCCAGAAATTTGTAAACAAAATGAGAAAGGCATCCTATTAAATATGCAAAAAAATACCAATATTATTTTCAGTCAGTGATCTTTGAACTCTAAGAAAACAGGAAAACTAGAGTAGAGAATCACAGTAAGCAAAGAGCTGGGCAGTGAAAATCAATTTCATATTTACAACATAGGAACAATATACAGGCCAGGCAATCCATTACAGTGAATGGTCGATGGTTTCAGACCAGGAAAAGATACTAGCAAGGTTTCATGTGTAAAGCACATACCCCATCAGCCAAAGAAACATATTCCATGTTCTCTGCCTCCATATACCTGGCAACACACTAATATTTTAACCTTCTCCTAATACATTTATTTTTTCCTAACAAACATCTGTAGGAGGTTATTGAGAAGGCCACCTTTTTGCTTTTATTAAACCAAAATACTCTTGTGCAGCTCTTTTACTTCCTCTTCTCAAGACTTAAAACTGAATAGCTGAAAAGGAAACTGCAACTTATCCCTATGCAAGACTCCCCAAGATATAATTCCCATCCGTAAGGGACATCAATTTATGTGATTTACAGAGTGATGTGGAAAAAGGGTTAAAGATATTGAAAACATTCCCTTTGTATAGCTGAATAATGAGAGAGCAGCGAGTTCTCCTGGCAGAAAGATCACACTACTCATACTCATGCAACACAGAATTTCAGTACAGAAGCAAAGGCGATTCAGAGAGGTGATAATCAGTATCAACAGATTTACTGCTGTTTGAGCTGATCTGTGCTGCCAAATACCCTGACTTACAGACTAAGGCAGCACTGAGCATTATGATAGGATGGCGTTATTTAAAGATTAATGGATAAACTTTCCAAAGGCCTTATCATATTACATGAAGAAGATACTGCAGAGAGAACACATCTCATGGAAATGTTTGCTAAATCATTGTCTTTTTAACGGTTCAATTCCTCTACACAGGAAAACACCATCTGACAGGGATGTTTTGTTGAATTTGTATCACAGCACAGCACAACTCTGGTCCTACAAGTGTCTTCTGGGAACTGCATCATCTCACAACAACCATTGCTCTGACACAGCAGGATCACCGGTGCAATTTTACACACAGCTCCTGTTGTGCCAGGCAGGCATTGCCAGGGCGGCTGGGCTGACACATCTGCAGCATTTGTGACTCACTGTGGAAAGCCCACAAAGATTTCACCCTGAGCTGTAAACAGAATTGTTTGAGATCACAAGCTGCAGCCATTAAGCAGCACTGCCAAGGCCACCATTGCTCCATGTCCCCTCTGCGTGTCTGTTGAATACCTCCAAGGACAGTGACTCAACCACAGCCTGGGCAGCTGCTCCATGAAGAAATTGTTCCAAATATCCAATCCAAGCCTGCCTGGCACAACCTGAGGCCGCTTGCCTTGCCCTGTCACAGGAGGAGATGGGGTTGGTGTGGCAGGACCTGCCTTTCACTGACGCCTCAGCTCCCAGATGTGCCCCAGGCCCCGCTGCTGGCTGGGTGCTGTGTCTGCAAACCTCCAGCCCCAGGGACCGCCCCAGAGAGCCAGCACTGCTGGGAAATGATGGAAGGGGGCTTGCAGAGCAAAACTAATGCCATTAAAATAAATTCTGTGACAGTTTTGAAAGGTAAATTTCCTGGAACTGACTATTGAATAGAAGAGGACTTGGAACATTATGTTCCTTTTGAAAGCACTTTCAATTAATGCAGACCATGTTGAATATCTTGCTGCTGCCTTTTTTTTTCTCATTTATTTCATCAAGACAATTACTTGGTTTGCTAACATATGCTGTCTTTTTCATGAAGCAGGGTATCTTATACTGCTTTTATGTAACAAACTATTATTTTTCACTACACTGATGTGCCATCTGAATTACAAGATCACAAGTAACACAATAAACATTAAAAATCTGCAATCGACAATTTTTAAATTTTCATTTTTATCACATAATGCCAAGGAAGATCTTAAGGTACATAAAGCCTATTTTTTCCTTCAAATTATTATGGTTTCTTTGGTCCTGAATAATTCCATGAACAGCTGAAGAGTCACTGATATCAGAATACTCTCTTATTAATTTGTATTATTTTATGTATCTGGAAGAATGATCACAGTACAGGCTTGTACATCACCACAGGAAGAAGAAAGTTCAGCAGATATAGACAAAAAGGAAAATACTTCCATGCAAACAGATTGGGTTCTTAATTAAAATGATTTGATACGCCTTATGAACAGTGCAAGTTATATCACAGATGATGAAGTCACCTTAGGAAAAATGTACTTTAAATTAACTACTGGCAGCTAAAGACAACTGAGCTGTAATAATAAGTAAATGTACATAGATAAGGTATAAATAATTAATTCTCCTTTCCTGAAAGACCTGGAAAGCAATGGGAAGAGGCTGTGTATGGCTGTGTGTGCTGATCTCGCACTGAAGTGGCTTCCAGCCCCGTGACCCAGAAAGGTTAAAGTTTGTGTCTTTCCCAGAGGCTGCACCTCTGTGATTACCATCACAGAGAAGCCCACATCAGAAAGAACTATCACAACAGAGGAATGAACAATAATTCATGCAGATAATAAATAGTCTAAGGAGAAAAAGAAAAACAACCCTACTTTGGTTCAATGAGTATTTTGGAAGTTTTTCCTTTTATGCATCATAACTGTAACTTTTACTCAATACCAAGCACTGAAGGAGATGATTTATTTGTTTTTTGAGGTTTTACAATCACAAGAAGAATTAAGTGTTCCCATTCTATTCCTGAATCTTTCCTGACAAGAGATTTCCAACTCCACTGAAATCTGTGGATATTTTCAGATGTGGACAGATGTCTGAGAGGCCACAGGCTGAGGTCATCAAACTCATCTCATTTGTGACCTAAGCTCGGTCCCTTGGCTCTCTTAAAAAAAAAATATATATATATATAAGGGGAAGGGAAATGATGGAAGGGAAAGGACACCAAAGAAATTGTTTTCCAATTTATCTAGGAATTTTTTCTGGTTAACTTTTAATCGAATAGCACACACAGAGTTCGGTAACATAAAGCCAAGATGATGCACATTGAGAAGATATATAATATATTCTTGGTCATCTATCATACACTGCTCCTCACAGCCTAATTATTGTTTATGGCATTATTAGCAGTCAACTGTCTGTTATTTTCTGCACATCTAACCAACCAGATTTTCAAGAACTCACATTTAAATCTCATTTCAAAGGCCATTTTACTGCACTGAGTTAAATTGCTTAAATTTATATGTATTTTACATAAACCTTCATTTATCAACAAACAGCTCAATTTCTTGGTTCTTGAAACACTCAAAGAAAAAAAAAAAAGTACCATGCTGATGCTGACATCATTTTGGCTGCTTAAGGGAAGATAAAATTGGGTCTCTCAAGGCTGCAGGCAAAATACTACAATGGATAACAAATATTCCTTGTGTATACATGGTTGGAACGGCTGTCTCCATTGGGCACTGACTGTACATTGTGGAGCACAGAATGGATTCAGAGAATATTTTATTGTTACAGTCAGTTCATGTGGACATGCAGTATTCAAACAGTTTCTTTTACAATTGCTGCTACCTGCTCCCTGACCCCAGAGATGCCTTCTTGCTCAACACAACCATCAAACCTCCAAAACACTGCAGAAATCCACCATGTAAATAAATAAATATATATACTCATGGAACAGGGGTCTATTTAGGAAAAAAGCAAAGATTCACTGATGGCAAATTTTCTGAATCTTTTTCCCTCTGATGGCTGCAGGGTAGTCTAAATTTTTACATAAAATCCACTGTTAGGATCAACACTGTTTCTGTTCTGCTCTTAAAAAAAAAAACAGAGGAAAGGAGAAAAGAGGTTTTGCACAGGAGCATTAATAGTTCCACTTGCCCTGTGGCAAATGGGGAAAATATGTCAATGTGAATTACTGTACTGTCTCCATGGATCAAGATTTCTCTTAGTGCTTTCAAAATTCCACTAACAGAAACAATTGCTAAGAGCATTTGCTACTTAGCCTGCTATGCTGGAATCAAATAAGACCCTAGGATCAACTAATGCTAAAATATTATCTTCTATATTGATTTTCTCTCCCTACATTAACTGAGGAAAGAAACAGCTAAATAATTTCAGCTGGAAAGAACAGTCCATTGCTCTCACAAGGACATCCACAGAACTTAAATAATCAAGATAATTGCAAAACAGATTTTTGAGCAGCTTACACTACCAGAAATGTAAGAATATCACAGTATACTACTTCTTTCTGACCCAAACAAGTTGTACTATATATATATATATATATGACTCACTACATGGTTAAATGCAACATCCCTCTCTCCAGAAACCAAGCTCACCCACATAGATGCATTAGAAAAAATAATTCCAATTGTGAGCAGTTGGGCATGCACATTCAGATTCAAACGAGTGAGCCAAATGCTAATAAATACATTGCAAGTCCATTTGCTCTACTGGAAGGCTACTTTATGGGGGTTTCACTAAATTATTTTTTTAATATTCTTTTCCTAATACTAGATTATGGTCTCAATTAATTAATAAACATTATAAACATTAAATTTCAACAAGTGTTGAAATTCTTGGGCCATTGGGCACGTCTGGTATGAAAATTTATTTCTAAACTCGATCTGGCCAACAAGAATGAACAACTAATGAAATCCAGACACTGTGTACTTACACACTGTTGATTATTTCTTCTAAATAGCAAATTATTTTCATTAGAAATTAATAGTCTTAATTCTTATACTACATTCATCACCAGGATTCATAAATATTTAACAAATTCATTTAAGGCAACCATGAAGATGCAACAAATGAGAGCTTTGCAGGATGTCCAAGTTAGCACACTACCGACATTCTGGTTTAAGAAGTTAGTGCTCTACAAGGCTGATAAAAACTAACACATATTTAAAGGATTATGATCAATTATCTTAGGACACATTTGTCAATGAAAAACTCTCTCAGTAAAGATATTTCTAATGGGTATTTGTCATCATCTTCACCAACAATGTGGACATAAATAGAAAATCTTTGCAAAAATTACTAGGAACATCATAAAAACAATAATAACTGACTAAAAAATAATAGCAAAAGTGCAATCATGCAGTCATTTTGGATCACAGATAAATAAAGAAACAAAACATGCTTTAATAAATCCAAGATGGAAAGCTCTGCCATTGGAAAGGCTGCTGCCATGCTGACAGGGTGGGGAAGGAGAGCCTTTACAGGGAGGTGCAGCTCCCAGAACCACACCTCGGCATGAGGAACTCGTGTTTCCTTGAGAAAATCCTTACATTCAAGTAAGGAGGAAATTTTTGCTATTGTGGACAGGATTACCAACATTATAAATAGTGACCTGTTGCTGCCAGCTCTGGCATCCATATTCTGTATGGGTGAAAGTCTGCAAAAAGAAAAACTCGGTGCTGGAGTAAAAAATGCCTCGAAGAACACAATGTACTGAGATTGCCAAAAAATCCCTGAGAGAGATAACATGATTACACTTTGCAGGGGGAAATACCAGACACTAAAAGCCTGCCTGACCTTAAAGGAAGACATCATAACACTGAGCAGCTTAGAACCTCATTCAAAATCTGTATTTTCTAGCTTATTTTGTTGTTGTTGTTCAAGTGGATGTTATTGACTGTACTGCAAAGGTTATGATCATGTCTTTATCTCCTGAATACTTCAAATCTTCTGAAAGATCAGTCTAATAAAACATGTGGGGCTGAACTGTATCAGATATGTACATGACACAAAGAGGGTTTGACGTAACCTGGTAATTCCTTCCTGATCCTGCACTTTGGGGAGTTACAGCTCCAAACCTTGAGGCTGACTAATGGTTGGTCACTGCCTCACTCCTCCAGCATGAAGAGAACAGAGGAGCTGTCTCTCACACAGCATCATCTCCTGCTATCAGTCTCCCCCTGCTCCTGACATCCATTAACAAAAAGCAATTGCTACTGAGCTGTTGAGATGAAGAGAGACGTGTTACCACAAACCAGCTGATTTCCAGGACAGAGCCCATGGTGATCCCACTGAGAGCACCACAGACAAGGGGAGAGACATTTCCACGGGGCTTCAGAGGGAAACCCCACACAGCACGGCAAACACTGACCTTGGGGACTTTAGTTGTAAATTAATAACAAGTTCTTTTTACTGCCATGCAATAACTGACACAGTCTGGGGCTCATGCACTTGGGCATCCAAGTGCACCAAAATGGGATGTCTGGAAAGCAGGGACTAATGAACAGATCCCAGTGCTGGGTGCTCCAAGAGCAGTCTGGAATGAGATGGAGTTTGTGGCACCTTTATCACCCCACACAGGGATGCTGCTGGCAGAAATGTCCTCCAGCAATAATGGCAATGAGTCCTGAGGGACCAGCACTGCTGCCTTGCTCAGATTTAGCTCAGTCAGTGCTTTTCTAAACACGTTGTCTCTCAGCACTGCAAGACTATTCTTGTATTCTGTCAAGCAGAACTGTTTGCTGTCCATCAATTTTTGGTATTTAACTTGCTGACATCCTAACTGATGACACAGCTCAGACTTTTCCACTCCAGTCTGCAAAAAGTTGCACAAGACAGAGCCTGGAGAAATTCTGCTGGCAGTCGCTTTTGGAAGGGAACAGGGGCACCTCAAAACTGGGAGAAAGTAGAAGGATTAGTGCACCAACCAAGATTTGGGAAGCATACAATCAGTTAGTTCCTGATTCTGTCACCAGCCTTCTACCAGCCTTGTGATGCTAAACCACTTCCCTTCCATGTATCCAGGCTCCTCACCTTTAAAGTATGCATAATATTTGCCTATTGAACACTCATGCTTGCTGTCAGAGCAAGTCCATAAAATATTTCGATATCCCCCCACAACTGAGGAGTCGTGCTCCGTGTGACTGAGGAGACCAAGGCAGGCACATGTCCATGCATGGTGCTGATCCCAGCTGTGTCAGCAGTGGGGCATCATTCTGGGTTCACAGTGGATATGCCAAAGATCAGACAGTGCTTCCCTGTAAGGAACAGCCTGTAGCATCTGCAGGAGGCTGACTGTCTGACCTGCAGTTTGCACTGCCCCTGGTCTGTCTCATGTCCATGCACACAGGTCCCCTTATGGTATGGCCAGTAAGTTCCTACTGCTAAAAAAATACAATATAAACTTGAAGGTCTGTAAAATTACATTTGTTTTAATACAACTACTGTGTTTTAAAAGTATCACATCAGCCTCCCACTGAATCACATTATAACAAATTTTTTGTTGACTTCTGCTAGAGCTGAATGTTAGTTACTATTACACAAAGAACAGAGCTGATGAGAGAGGAGTGGTCCTTTCAAAGGTAGATAAACCTGGCAGGTCAAGATTAAGAAAAAAAAACTTTCATTTTAAAAGAAAAATCCAATTAGGAAGTTAAACTGTAAAAATTGTGATAAGAATTCTGTTGGGCAAAACCTGAAAGATCACCAAAACAGTAATAAATTAATCATGGCATACGTAAAGGAGAAATTAAAGTCAATAAAAATTGTATTCATGTGTTGCTAAAGCATTTACACCACCAAATAAACTATTGTTGTTAGAATCAAGACAAGACTGCCAACCCCAGTGTGGTTTATACATTTCTTTTTTAAAGCCAGATATCCTATGTTGTACAGAAGAACTAAACACAGTGGGTGTAAGACAATCCTGCTGCCTATGAGATGGCTATCTCAGCTTTTAGCAATCTGTGTAACTGTACTCCAATCACAACCACAGCCATCAATAATGGATGGCAGTGCCTCCATCTGCCTGTGCTCTGCTCTCATCCTTCATTTTTACCCAGCAAAGACCTGCACGTGTTTAACTCACCATGCCTGTGCCACGGACACCCCACCCCTCAGGCCCAGACACACGGATCCTCTGCATCCAAAATTATACCAAGATCTGCCACAAAATCGACTGCTCGTCCTTCCCAACAGGGCTACTATTAATTGCACAAAATACTTCTTGGATTAAAAAAATAATCAAATGCTTTCCTGGGACCTGAGAAGCACAACACACACTTACCACTTCTGCAACAGTTATGGTACATGAACTAAGTATAGGTCTGTCAACTGTGTATAGGTCTACAGTTTCCATAATCAATTTTTCTTTTTTCCAATCTATTAGGAAAATTGAAAAGTCCTTTTTCCCTTCCTTGATGTTCCTGAACTCAATGAAGATTTGCCATCCAAGTATGCAAGACCTGCATATGCTAAGACTGAATTTTCCAATTAAATCTTTAATTATTTACTACATAAAATGACCTTAACACAAGCTAATTTTTGTTTTTCATAGCTCTTAAAATAGTTATGAACACGAAAGAACAACATCACTGTTATTCAGACAATAGTTTTCAGCATGTTAAACTGAAACACTAGAGGGATTCAATTAAACATTTAATGTAGATGACAGGACAGTTGAGTGTGCCAAAATAAACCTCAGCTCACAGCTGTACTAAAACTTTGAAAGATTTTCAGTAAAATAAATCCATATTTTATTAAAATGCTTGCTACAACTATTGGAATAACATATGCCATCATAAAACAAATGTTTAAATCAGTACTGTACCCTGCCCTGGACAATGCCTGCCTTAAAAATCAATTGTCTTGGTAACTCATTCTGATTTTTAGCAAAATACAGATAATAAGAACAACCTTTTACCACACATTCTCTTGGCTAAATTCTCTCTCCCATTACAAATTAGCTATAGGCAAGATGATAAGGGAAAAAAAAGTGAACTATAAACAGGTATTTATAGGATGAAAAAATGGCCTCTTTGCTGACATCAGTCTCAGAAAGCAGAAGGGGATGATTTCTGCCATGGAATAATCTTTCCAAGGACAATCCTTCCAAAGTGCAGAGCTGGCTGCTCCTGCAGCCACCCTCCCACCAGGATTTACCCATTTGCCCATGGTCAGGTGAGGGCAGCACAGTCGTGTGGATCTGTCCCATCCTTCCACAAGGGCTTAGCAGAACCTGATACCCTGCTTGTATTTCAGTCCTTAACTAATGATTGATTAATCAAATCTCTCTGTTTCCCTGCACGTTGACAGAGCTTCCAAGACAAGGGTGTTAGTCAGTTTAATGGGGAGAATAAAATCTCCACTGGTTTGTCACACAGCTCTGCCTCTCCTTTAGCAGGCTCAGTGCAGGCCTGCTCTCAGTGAAGGCTCTCACCATGATGCAGCGGGGAACGGGCTGAGAGCAGCCCCAGGAGCAGGATTTGGGGTGCTGGTGGGTGAGAGGCTCCACGTGGCCTGGCCCAGAAGCCACCTGTGTCCTGGGCTGGAGCCATGCAGGGTGGGCAGACCAAGGGAGGGACTCTGCTCTGCTCTGCTCTGCCCGGTGAGGTCCCACCTGCAGAGCCGCCTCCAGCTCGGCCCCAGCACAAGCACAACATGGATGTGCTGGAGCAAGGCCAGAGCAGGCCACAGAGGTGACCAGGGCCTGGAGCCCCTCTGCTGGGGGGACACGATGACAGAGCTGGGGTGTTCAGCCTGGAGAAGGCTCCAGGGAGATCCTGAAGCACCTTCCGGTGACTAAAGGGCCTTAAAGAAATCTGGAGAGGGACTTTTGACAAGGACATGGAGCGACAGACAAGGGGGAATGGCTTCAAACTGACAGGCAGTAGGTTTAGGTAGGTTTAAGGATGAAATTCTTGACTGTGAGGGTGGTGAGACACTGGAACAAGCTGCTCTGAGAAGCTGTGGCTGCCCCATTCCTGGCAGTGGTCAAGGCCTGGTCTAGTGGAAGGTGTCCCTGCCCATGGCAAGGGTGCTGGAACAAGATGATCTTTACAGGCTTTTCAACCCCAACCATTCTGTTACTCTGTAAACTAAACAAGTGAAAAACACAAGTTTTGAAATCTGGAGATACTGGTTGTAGTGAAAAGCTGCAGTCCCACTCTGGTATCACTGCCTGCCTTCATCTGCTACTGTAAACAAGCAAGATCTTCTAACACAACAGATCCTCCTCCACTTGCTATTGTCTCCAGAAAATAAAGAGTAGATGGCACTAAACACGACCTCTGAGCCCCATCATCCAAAGATGGCACTAAACACAACCTCTGAGCCCCATCATCCAACCAGAGCTTCACCCCCCTGCTTGCCCACCTCACACAACCATCCCACCACACACCCCAGCTTGGGTAACACTGTGACAAAAAGCCTTGTTCCAACTGAGGAGAACATTATCCACCACTGTCCCCTGACCCCCAAATGCAGCCAGGTTCCCACAAAGTGAACCTGCCCACACAGCAGGATCTGTCTGGGATAAATTCACGCTGATGTTCCCAGTCCCCCTCCTCTGCAGCCTGTCCCCACAAACACATCCCAATCCTCACACCACCCCTGCAGCTGTAGAAGCTTTGCCTTGCCCGTGACATTCAAGTCTCAACCTGAGCTCTGATTTTCCTAGCACTGTCCCTGCATGCCAGGGCAGTATTTCTGAATTCCTCCTTTGCAGCCTCTCCCCTCTCCCACCCATACCATTCCCTAAGATTTCCAAGTTTACTGGAGGCTGTGTAACGACTCTGCAGATCCAACTTACACATATCATTTCCTGAGCAGCTTAATCTAATGATTTGCTTGCACGTTTCATTCAAAAAGAAGGTTTCTTTTTTCTTTTTAAACAAAGCCAAACTTAAGGAGCACTGACATCTTTAATGGGACTTAGAAGGCAGCATGTGAGTAGCATTTAAAGGCCTACTGGGAACAAAATTACAGCTCTTAAGAAGAGTGTGGCTTCTAAAATTTAATTTAACTGTTGCCTAGGCCTCTTCTTGAATTCTTATCTGGACTAATCACTACAAACAATGAGATGACTATTCAGAAAAATACCCATTTTTAGTATTTTAGATGCAGTTTGGGCAATTAAAAAACACAACAACACAGATTAAGCAGTATTTCCTAGAGTCTTCTCTTCCAGAAATACCATCCTGTGGTACATTTTAGTAAATGTGATTATAAAGTCATTTTTATATATGACATTTTAACAGTAATTGTATGAGCACAGCTAAGTAATTGTACTTGAAAATTCGATGATGGAAACAAGTTTTCCTGCATTCATCACTACTGAAATGAGAATGCAGTGGGTCTTTTAATAAATAATAACTTAATTTCTAGATGTTCTAAGTACAAACCTTGCGATTTAAATATAGCTCAGTCTGCTAAATGTTCCTATGAAAAAAAGACAATTTAGCCCTCCATCAATTATAACAGATGGCAAACTGATTTCTGTTCTAGTAAAAAGTTTGCTTGGGTTAAATAAAGTTCTAATTTATTTTTTCTACATTTTGTTTTATTTAATTAAACTGCCCTAGAGATGAAAAATGTGGTCAGGTTATCAAATATTTGTCCATAAATAATGCATAAAAATATGGCCATTTCATTTCTAATCACTTATTTTAGATCATTTTTTTAAAGTGCATTTAACATTAGTGATTTGGATGTTCATATCTCAAACCACATGGACCACATCACAGGAGTGCAGCCCAAAAGAGGTAAGGTTTCAGATTTAAATCCTTAATTGAGTAGGGGAATGCAGTGGGGCACTGTGCCAAGGTGGGATTTGTACCTGAAACCACTACACTTACAGCTTTAATTAACGGAGATTGCTCTTCAGAGGAGAACATTTGAAGGAGGATTTCCCCCATGCCAGCCAGGGCAGGGCAAGGTTTTGGGGCTGCTTTGGAAACAAGTCAGAGAGCTTGGCCATCCTCCCCTGAGCAACCCTGGCTGGTCTCTGCTGGCCCTCAAACCCCTCCTGCTGCTTCCCACATTGAAATTCTAATGGTTTGCTCCTCTTAACTTCCATGGCTAAAATGACCTAATTTTGCACATTTTGACATCTCCATGAGATGATGCAAGAGGAAAAAAAATCATCCTGTGGAAAGTAACATTTCTGTGTCCTACTTCTGATGCAAAAGACCTGCTAAGCCCTGATGTTACTGAGTTGGCTTCATTTGTACTGATCTGCACTATCAGACTGAAAATTCCCATGACATTTCTCACAACTCCATACACAGATTTATGCTTCCTACATACTCTGTGATTTGATCACCTAAAAAACCCAAAAAACCAACAAACTATATGGACTTCTATAACAAATTCATGAGTTGGAATCACAGACAGCACAGTCACTTTGGAAAACCCACACAGATCTCCCTCAACATAATAAGAAAAGACCAGAGTCATTCCACAAAAACACCCTTCAAGTTTTGAAGTGTATCCTAAGAATAAAAATATCTGGACTTTGATCAGAAAAGGAGCAAGTTCCAGAGCTCAGAACCTCCTGCTGGCTCTTCTCTCCTCATCCTTTGGTGGCTGCTGGTACCAGTGGGAATTGCTCACACCGATCTGTCACAAACCACTGCTTCTACATTTCAAACCGAACCTCCTCCAGGGAACCAACTTCAAACTTTTCTGCCCCTCTTCCTCTGGCTGTTTAAATGGACCTTTAACTTCGTAACACACTCAAGAAAACTGGAGCAGAAAAGTCTTTAAGCACAGCCAGCCATTCCCTAGATCTGCAGGAAGAACTGCCCAGCTAACAGCATTTATCACCCCCAAACCCCTGACTGGTGCACCTCATCCCAACATTTAGGTCCCAGATGGGGCAGGCTCATCCAGGCACCCCTGGAGATCACCAGAACATCTCCATGCCCAGCTGAGAATAAACCAAATTTACAGAGGCAGATTTGTCTGCTTCCCCATAGAAAGCACAGAGACAAGCCCACATCTGTTCCCCCGCTTGCACCATCACATCCCAGACAAGGAAAAGCTGAAGATCCTGAGTGCATTTTGCTGCATTTTGCGTCTGCACCACCACGTTTAAGCCCATGTAACTGAGGTTTATTCATCTCCAGGGAAACAGTAAGGTACATTTCCACTCCTGCTTTTACTATATGTACTTGTCAACAGGATTTTCGTCACTTCTGCCTTCAGTTGAACAGCACAAATATTTTGATACCAAAGGTTGCAAAGAAGATGAACAGATTTCATGTCAACATGGACCAGTATGAAAACAACAGACCCTCAGGTCATCGGACTTACTTGAGTTTTTTTGTCAGGTGTTGAACAAGGAGATTTCTTCCTGGGAATGGCCATTTCATGTTCAAACTACAGGGAAGGCCAATATAGCTGTGTCATTGATTTAAAAAAAAACCAACAAACCAACACCTCCCCTAAGTAAATATTTACACTCTGCTGAATAACTGGCATGTTTGGAGCTTAAAATGATTTTAAAAGGGAGTGATCTGCTTAGAAGGTATAACCAGGCATCTAACAATAATTTATATAGTGGCTTTGAACAGGCACAGGACTATAGTACTCCCCAAAACAAGAACATAAAACATTGTGTTGGATGTTGAGGAAAGCAAGCAGGAAAGGAGAGTGATCTCTGAAGTATTCAAGGCCAGGCTGGATGCATCTTGTTCTTCCATTTGGTCTAGTGGAAGGTGGGAAGGTATCCCTGCCCATGGCAGGGGGATTGGAATGAGATCTGTAACATCCCTTCCAACCCAAACCCTTTTATGGTTCATTCTGTGATTCCTAAATGAATTTTATATTTCAGGCAAAGCTTTGTAACTGGAATATAAAGCAAAGTTAGAAGCGTTCCTCCTGCTTCAGACATTAAATAGAAGTGGAGCAATAATGGCCAAATGTTACCTCTCAAATCCATGGGGACTTGAGCAGCTTTTCCTTCTGAAGATGAAATATTGGACTAGATGAGATACTACAGGTCACATCCACTAACTCCACAGAGCAGATGAAGTGGAACACACTACAAGCAATGCACATGCATACATTTGTGTCTGTGACACGTCAATAAAACCCCTCAGTGTTTGGGTACCAAAACACAAATCCAATGGATGCAGCCAGGCCATCTCCAGGATGTTTAAAGAGGATTTTGTGAGTTTTGTGTGAGGCAGAAGCATTATGGTTTAACTGCCAGCCTTTACAACCATGTAACAAAACCTTCTAGCAACTGAAGGCACAAATGTGATGATTAAAATATAGTCAATCCTGCTAAGTTGTCCTCCAGTTGAATGCAGGGAAGTAATTCTTTTCCTGAATGATTTACAAAAGATACTTGTGAGAGGCAATGTGCCCACGTTATTGCCACTGCAATCTTTGTTTCCTTAACTTAACCCAGGAAAATCAAGAAGCTAAACTGACAACACAGAAAAGGAAGAAAACAGTGTTTGCAAAACAAATATCACACTTCTCCCCTCTGGAATCTTATGGGTGTCAGAGCTGTGTTATTTGGAAAACTGTAATTCATCAGAGCTTTCAACACGTGTCTTCTGGAGATACACAGCCTGATGCAACACAAAGTGCAGGTGGCAAACAAAAATGCAATTAATCTGTCAAGCAGCACAATGAAATGCTGAAATACATATCTAAACATTCAAACCCTGAATCTCCTCTGACCAGGATGGCAGTTTTTCCCTGAGTGGGCAATGTGGGAGGCACAGAAGGTTCTAGAATATTGTTTTTATCAGCAACATCCAAACGTGGCAACAGGCTGAGTAATTCTGAGCAATACTCAAATGCAGAGCAGGTGGGGGGTTAAGTATTGACCTGCACACACAAAACCAAGCAGTTTTTCTTTGAAGGAAATAGGAATTATATACAGAATTCCTCATTACAGGTCATACCCAAAGCTCCAAATGCTTCACCTAATTATGTCTTCAGTGCTACTCCTACTGTTTAACTTTTCAGTTCTTCTAATGGCCTACATGGTCCATCAGTCCACCAATACAAAAATTCAGGAGCTTATAATAAGTATTTTAAGAAAAGTAGCACTGAGAGCACCAGAGAAGAAATGCAGTCCATGAAATAAAAATAAAAATAGATGAAAGGCAAAACAGTTTTTAAAAACTAGAAACAGATGGGGTAAATAGCATCAACACAATGTAACTTCTGTATTTTAAAAGAGTAATGAGAAATTAAAAATTAAATCTTGAATCTGCATTTTACTAAATTATTTTAAATTTGGATTTTGTGTGTTATATAGAAAATAAAAGTCAGTCACTGGAGTTTGTGCATATTCCAAGCTTCTGACTACTTTGACATAAAGAATCTATGTGAAAAGAAACCAATTCAATCACAAAAAAATAATCAATGGTTTCCTTGCCAGAGGCAGAAGCTCTGGAAGTGCAAAGTGGTTTGTCATTAATTTTCTTTCCCTGAATCTGCTGACTGTTACAGTGCAGTGCAAGATCCATTAAACTCTTCCATCCAGATTTTGGTAGGTATGGAGCAAACGACGCTGCCAACCCAACACAGCATTACCAATACAGCAAAAATCCCAAACCCCAGGAGTGTTCATCTGAAGGTGCTGAGGGAGGGAAGAGGAAGGGAAGGGAAGGACAGCAGTGGGAATGCTGCCATGAAGGTTCAGGGGAAAGGACCAGTGACAAATGCATCTTTTTAATGAGCACTGAAGGAGTGCTCAAGGCCTGACCACCTCTGAAGGCTCCTTCCAGCCCAAACCACTCTGTGACTGTAAGAACAGCCACAAAAATGGCTCTTGAGCCACTGTCAGGTGAAGACTCTGCCCAGGCTGAGACACCCTACTGAAGAAATAAAATAGTAATAAAATAAAATAAACCAGCCAATAATAATAAACCAGGACATCACCATCACCTTTAGACCCACTCAGCGTGTCCCCAGCAGGGCTGGAAACACCAGCCTCCCTCCAAAAACCCTTTAACCTGCCCTCAGCGCTGGATTTCCTCACTGCCAATAGCCAGCATGACTCTGGAAAACCTTTGAATTTTTCAAATAAAAACTTGGGAAGAGAGCAGTATTTTTAACTAGTCATTTATATGGAAGTGCATTCTTTCAGGTGTTTCATCAGCACTTTGACACAAAAAGGGTTGTTATAATTCTGCACTTTAACGCCAGCAAGTTCAGGGAGGAGTGGGGGCTGTTTCTCTACAGACTTTTTAAAAAATATTTTTGGTTATTTAATAACGACAGAGCAGCTGAAATTCTGCTTTTTTTTTCCTATGGAAAAGAAAAAAAACTTGAAAGAAAGAAAAAAAAAAACCTGAAAGACAACACACTGAAAATTGGCACTACGCATCTAATGCAAATTAAGTGGAAAAAACAAAATCCTTTTTTTTTTTTTTAATGGAGTCAGCAACTGCAAGAAGCCAGATGACCTCTGGAAAAAACCCCAATTTGTACTTACAAATAACAAGTTTACATGTGATTTTGTTTTACTTATTGAGTTCCTGCTATCTCTTCACCATCTGTCTGTTCCAAGAAGGTTTTCTTCTGGCCAACTGAGTAGTGAACATAATGCAGTGGACAGGCTGACTTATTTGAGGTGGGTGATGAGAACAACTTGGACATCCTGACAAATGAGATAAATATCCTGGCAGCTGGAGCTTATTTGATTATAGGGAAAGTTACAGTAAGAAGTAAAATATTGCTGCTATTGCACATTTCGCCTCTTTTTATTTTGTTTTTTTATTCTGGTAACAACTTCTTTTAAAACAGATGCTATTCTCTTTATTTAATATGAAAAATGAAAAATGTGTATGTTGAAACTGCTACAGGTATACAAAAATACATTTTCTGTATTTTCAAACACATTTAATTATTAACATTATGTGTGAGTCCTCATGCTGGTCCATTATGTTTAGAGTGATAGAATATTTGCAGATGGTTAATCCCAAAATAGTTTTATGTCAGTTATACATATTTTTATACCAGTTTTACCTCACTTTTACATTATGTTCTTACAGCAACAGTTTCAAGTACAACTGCAGATCAAGTTTTACCCTCTGTAAATACTTCTGTCTTTACAAGAAATAGGAGAAATTTTGTATATACAATAATGAAATCTATTTTACAAATCACATTACAGACTTTACTTTCAAACCAGTATTAAGGTGCAACTAAAGCTTTTGCTTATCATGAGACTGTAAAATGCCAAACACTACTAAAACAAACTTTCCTTTTTGTTAAATATTTTGAAGAGTGCTAGAGTGAGTGCTATATTTAGTAATGGTGAAACTCAACAGCTTGTAGAATTTCTCGCAGTGAAT
The DNA here is from genome assembly GCF_028018845.1 of Melospiza georgiana. NCBI lineage: Eukaryota > Metazoa > Chordata > Aves > Passeriformes > Passerellidae > Melospiza > Melospiza georgiana. Next base: position 73,299,048 of record NC_080434.1, read on the forward strand.
GCAGGCAAGACTCAAGCACTGCTAACTGCACACTACAGACTTTGCAGCTGAAGAGACAGCAGATAAACTCCAAATGAGATAGAGTTTTTTTCCCATTTATTAAATACACCTTGCATGCACACAATGATGGCGTGGTTCCATTTCTGAGGCAGAGCTCATCCAATAAAAATGTGCACACAGAGGTTTTTGGGAGGTGTATCTATCTGTGTATCTGAGAGAACTGAGACAGCAGAATGCACCTCCACTGCAATGGAACCAAAATTACTTGGAAACCTGTGTTTATTGCTGAAAAATCAACCCGCTGAGAGACAGGGTATCTTAAACATTTCCAAACAACCTTTTATGATCCCTATTCTGGTAACATCTAAATGTGCCAGATGAAATCACAGCCCGTGGCCTGAGCTCAGAATGAGCAAATGTCTCCCATTAGAGATGAAGGAGATAAGGCAAAGGAAGAAAAGGCACAGACAGCTGAAGTCACTTGGTTGATGAAAACAAATCCATCACTGGCCAAGCCAGTAACGTGAAGCCAGTCAGCTTTCCACAGCAGAACAGTTTGGAATCTGAGCCCTCAAACTGGTATTTACAATAATTCACATCCAGGCATCACACTTATTTGTCCACAGAATTGCCCTCCTTCCTCACCCCAGACCCTGAGGACACTTGTGCCAAAACCAAGGAGCCAAACACTTGATTTGTGTTTTTGGAAACCAGTGATAAGACTATTTTTTTATGTTTTTCTTCATTCCTTTCCCCACTCAACTGAAAATAAAAAAAAACATTTTCTTAAAAACACAGAGCAATAACATTTCCTGTGCCTTTGTTAACCCTTTAATCATCATGGCAGTCCTCACACAGCAGCGTGGGTCTGCACAAGCAGGAAACACAGTGTGCCCAGTCACACGGAGAGCCCCAAAGATGCTGGGGCCCAAGGGGGCACACTGGGCCCTCTGCATTCTGCTGGAAATGGTTCCAGAAAGAAACCAGCACTGCTCGTGGCACGGCTGCTCCTCACACCAGCTCGGGGAGGGGAGGACTGCAGGAGCAGGCACAAGGAGCCAGCTGAGCTGGCTTCCAGGTGTGAATCGGGAGCACAACTGCAGAGCTGAGAACCATCCCAAAAATGCAGCCACCTCCTTCCACCTTGGGAAAACAAAAGCCCTGCATGTTATGGATCGCTCTCAGTTGCCATTATGGACCTAAGCACATGGAGAGGGAAAAAGTGCAAAATTAAGTTGCTAGAATATAATTTACATCAATGAGAGAGAAATAAGAAGGAAAAAAACAGTCTCTTGTATTCAGCACAAATTTATCTGTGGCCTGACCAGTGCAAATAAAATAAGATGACAGCACACAGAGATGCACATTAAAGATTTAGAAAGTGTCTTTAATGCACAAACTCCATGGAAATCGGAGTGGAAGCATGTCAGGGCTGCTGCCTGCTCAGGAGTGGAACAAGGCAGAGAAGTGGAGCTGGTGTCAGAAGCCCAAACCTCCCATTTTGCCTCCCACAATTGATGAAAGCCCATTCCAGCTGATGGGAAATGATAATGGCTCTGGAAAGCAGCACCAGGAAGCCCTGAGTAAATCAGTCTTTCCTAGAACTGATGAGAAAACCAGAACATGTTACACTTCCAGCTCTAAATGAAGAAAATCTACTGACTTCGAGTGTGATAAAAATATTACCATGTACTGTCACTTTTTTCACTGCCTTCAATTAATTTTTATCTCTGTCACATCCAGATAAATGCTGGCAATCTTTACTCCTCAAGACTATAAGCTGTTTTTCATTTTTGATATTACAAAGTCTATATAATATGTGTCTGAGAAAGGCTATGATTTAATAGTAGTGTAATGCTTTAAAAATGCATTAATATATAATATCTTTTATTTAATCCAATATATTTCTTAAATTAAAAAACACATCAAATAAAAATCTGTGGGAAGCTTGTCCAGAATTACTCAAACCACACAATAAATCCATCAAAAAACTATCTTTGTGTGGTGAAATCATGAAATGACTTTGTCAAGTGCACATATAATTGTGAATTTTACCCTTTTGAGGAATAGTAAAATTGTTTAAAATGAACTTACTACGTAATTTTGAGAAACTGTGGCTCTATAAATATAAACATCAAATGCAGCAAAATACATGTAATTAAATATATGAAAATTAACCATCAAGCCATGAAGTAGAGAAATTAAAGCGAAGCTATGAAAGCATCTAAGGGGAAGATAAATTATTTGTTAAAAAACCCAGCAGCATAAAGGTATACTTGAAAACATTTCCCAGTTGTGCTTCTTGACCTGAATCTGAACTCTCTGTTGCTTGCCTCCCTCCGTTCCTGGGAACGCTCCTTTCTTACAGCTGGGATCTGCTGTGGTTAAAGTGCACAAAGTCTTGTCCTGGGCCAGAGCAGGGGCTCAGAGCCCAGCGTGGTGCCCATGGCCAAAGGGGATTCCTCACAGCAGCACACAGATCACAATATCCACACCATAATATTTTTCCAGATGTGGAACAACTTTGTGCTCAGGGACCTCCAAACAAGAGCTGATGGCTGGGGGATTAACAATACCCAACATATTTCACTTCTGCTGGCCCCAGTTGTGCCAGATTAGTCTGGAGCTCCATGTCACCACTTTCCTCCACCCTCAAGCCCCACCAAAGATCCTCAGTCACAATTTACACTTTATTCTTGGAGGCGAAAGAAGGGGCAGAAAGCTGAGCGTTCCTGGTACCCCAATGACATATCAAAAACACAAGGGAAAAACACAGCACCAATTACCTTAATTTAAAACCTAAGAAGTGACCCAGGTTCTTCAAGCAGAGCAAGTCTGATACTTAATAAAAATATCTAATATTTAAGAAAGATAAATTGCCGTGGCTAATAAGAAGTGATTAGTTCTGGAAATATGTAAAGTTAGGCCAGAAATAAGGAGTTTAAGCATTATCTGCTGATCAGGAGGACAGACTGGGAGGTGCTTTAATTGCACAGATGAGGCACAACCAAGGCCAAGAAATCAAGTTATAACAGATTTTTAAAAATTGAATTATTCACCTCTTACAAGTCTCTCACTAGAGTCTGTTTTGTTTTCTTTCTTTTCATTATCGCACATTTAAACAAGAGGTTAAATAATGGTGAAATTAATTGAGCTTAAAACAATTTTTGGAGCAGGACTCCACACAGATAAAAATCACATAGCCTGAAAGGCCAACTTTAATAATTTTCTACTCTGGGGCTTAAAGGAACCACAGCACAAGACAACAATCTCTTCACCTGGCAGTAATACACACATAAAAAAAGGAATAAGGCAATTCTCTTCCAAAATTTTCTGGCCAGACCACAGTAAATATCCAAAGAGAAAGAAGGTCTGCCTAGAGATTTCTGTGTAGATTGCATGGTTGCTTATTTGATTTACAAAGGACTCAAAGAGACTTAACACTTTACAAAGCAGACGTTAATATGGTTGAAAAGTGGGGGGTTTTTTTCGAACCTGACAGAGGTTTTTACTCACTTTTAGCTCCAGATCTGAGCCTGTTTTTCATGTAAGGCTTTGCCTACTCACCCTGCACTCCCAAACCAAAGGGAAGGTTGTCCACCTCCCAGAAGGATGAACGAATTCAAAAGCTTAAAATCCCAGAGTTAATGCCACAGGTGCTCTCAAAACAAGCTATTAATGCCACAGATATTTAAAAGAAAATGGTTTAGAGATTGAAATATTGAGATGTTTGATTAAGGTCAAGTGGGAAACTCCAGGGCTGGCACCTCAGCTGTTGCACTTCCTACAGATTTGAAAGGTCACATCAGTGGTGCTGGGTGTTTCAAAACTCACAAATACACAGCACTGAAACACATTTATTGTTAATGTACAGAAGGACTGGGCTGCCAAGGCAGCTGGAAATTCAGTGCTCAAAACACAGCTTGCAGCAGTCCTCTGGATGCTCCACCACCCACAGCTGCTGAGTTTGGGGCTGCTGGAGGATGTGTCCCCACCTACTGCTGTTGCTGCCCATGGATCAGACATCCAGGAGCTTGTTCTGCCCATTTTTCAGTCTGTAGAGCAGATATAATCTAACTCCACAATTTCCCAAGGCACCAAGGTCTACATGTTCACCACTTGCTGCACAACTCATTAGTTCATTATTTCATCATCAGGGTTTACACTGGTGTCCCACTGGATTCATTAAATTGCTCCCCTGCTTCAGTATGGGAGATTTGATGGAACAGCAGCTCAGGTCTGACGTGGATTTACTGAGAATTGTAAAGTGTCTCCACAAAAATTGCAGATTATGAGTCAAAGTTCATATTGTAGAAATTAATGCTTTTAAGAGGAGCTGTTGCACACATGGGACTCCCAGAGCCATACACCCCAAAATCACTGCAGCTTGCTTTCTTCAAGCAAAAATATCCATCTCTGGAGAATCACACACTATTCTGTCCAAGTAAAACTGCACATTTGCAGGTACACTGGGATTCAATGACAATTCAAAGAATAACACACTTTTTCCAGCCAAGTGTGGGAAGGGAGTGTGTGCCTATTGCTTTTCCCCAAGTATTTTCTGCTACACTACTACTTGAAATGCTCTTTTATAAGGAGCACAGCTTAGATATTTTCATGCCTGTTAGTGATGGCTGTGAAAGGCATGTAAATTTAACAAGAGTAAAACACTCTTTGCTATTTTTAAACCTGGAATATTTTATACTGGGGTCTTTTACCACATTAAAACACAATGAAAGCTAGGCAGCTAATTATCTAAGAGGTAACAAAACTTTAAACTACACACAGATGTTGAGCTGCACTAAAAGGACAATTATTTGCCAAAATCACTGCCAAATTAAAGTTCCTATTTGGAAACTTTCACACATTTGTGTTTGGTGCAGCTGCAGCTGTTTAACTGCACATAAATTTTGTTTTCCCCTTTCCGATTGTTATTCAAACGACATTAAAGAGCAATTACAGCAGAATGACAATAACTAGTCCGTTAAAAGTTCAAATTGTAGGAGATCTGTTTTAATTTAAAGTCAATAAAGTATTAGAATAGCAAAATAAATGGATCTCTCTGTGTGCACATGAATGTTCCTTTTCTTTCCGAACACATATTCAATATCTGCAGAGGCACCAGGTGTAGCCCTGGGCTGGGGCTCTGCAGATGGATCCTGGCTCCCCCAAAGGCAGGGAGGCCCTGCAGAGACCTCAGCAGATGTGAGGGCAGGGCAATCACCAACCATGTGAGGGTCAGCAGGGAAAGTGCCGCATTCTGCCCCGGGGATGGAGCAGCCCTGGGTGTACGGACAGCCTGGGGAGTGCGGGGCTGGAGGGCAGTGCCAGGGAAAGGGACCTGGGGCTCTGGGCAGGGGAAAGCTGAAGGTGAGCCAGCAGGGCCCTGGCAGCCAGGAGGGACAGCCCTGTGCTGGGGACATCAGGCCCAGCATGGCCGGCCGGGCAAGGCAGGGATTGTCCCGCTCTGCTGGGGCTGGGGCGGCCTCACCTCCAGTGCTGGGGCAGCTCTGGGTGCCACAAGGCAACAAAAACATCAAACTGTCAGAGAGTGCCCAAAGGAGGGCACGGGGAGGGTGAAGGGCCCTGAGGGGAAGCCGTGTGAGGAGAGGCTGAGGGCACTGGGGCTGTTCAGCCTGGAGGGGCAGAGAGGAGACCCCAGTGCAGTCACAAATTCCTCCTGAGGGGAACGGGAGGGACAGACGCTGATCCCTGCTCTGTGGTGACAGTGCCAGCACTGAGGGAACGGCCTGAAGCTGTGCCAGGGGAGGTTTGTGTGCGATATCAGGAAAAGGTTCTGCCCCAGAGGGTGGCTGGGCCCTGCCCAGGCTCCCCAGGGCCGTGGGCACAGCACCAGCCTGGCAGAGCTCAGGGGGTGTTTGGACAATGCTCTGGGCACAGGGGGTGACTCTGGGGATGGGGCTGGGCAGGGCCAGGAGAGCTGGACTGGATGCCCTTGGGGGTCCCTTCCAACTCAGCATATTCTATGATTCTGTTTTGTGTATATATATATAAAATCTAAGTGTAAATGTTGCAGACTCCTGTGGGTGGCCAGGCCCTGCAGTCCTGGCCCCTGGTTTTGCCCAGCTTGGAGCTGAGTGGGCACAGACTCAGCCTCACACAGCTCACTGCCAGGCTTTTCGTTCAGCTGACCGCACAAATCTCCAGACCACAAAACCCCACGGACTTCATCATTTCCGTATTTATACTGCACCTAAACGCTCCCAATGGGCTTGATTACCTCTTGTACAAAAAAACCCTCATAAAAATTTGGCCTTGGAAATAGATCTGGAGGATATAAATAAGCACAACTGAACAACAAGAATGGACACCACCAAAACACATCCTGATACAACCCCTAAAGGTTCTCTTTATCAAACTGGGCAGACAAAACAGCTCTGTCATAAACTGAATGGATTTATGAGATTTCAGATGTACAAGAACATCAAAGCCTACCTTAAGGGGGCTGATAAAAAGGAGGGGCAGATAGTGACAGGACAAGGGGCAATGGTTCTAAAGTGAGAGCAGGTTTAATTAGCTTTCAGGAAGAAATTCTTTACTCAAAGGGCAGTGAAGCACTCTGAGATCCTGCCTAGAGAAGCTGTGGATGTCCCATCCCTGGAAGTGTCCTGGCTGCTTTATTGGCAAATTAGCTACTTTTAGAACATAGCCTGGAAATAAATATTTTGCCTTAGCAATACCAACTCATTCCCAACTCACCTGTAATCTCCCACTGAGAGATTCATGCATCCTCAGACACCTAAATACTTACAAAATGCATCATTTAAACAACTGGATTACATCCTTATGAGTGAAAGCTATTCATTAAGTATAGCAAACAAAATTCCCCACTCTCCAATTTTCTAAATTCTTGTCTGCATTACTGATGTCAAACCCTTAAGGAAAGATTCCCCAATTCTTTTCTGCAGAAGAGGATTGAAGCCCCAGCAGCACAGCTAGGAGCTCTCATCTGCAGTGTGCTGTGGGCTACTCTCCCAGCTCACACTCAGATGAATTATGGGGTTTTAAATTGAAATGCTTTAAGAGTCATTTTTTCAGACTCGGCATAAGTTCGGCAGTGTTCCAGGCCCTGAGAAAGACTCTGAAGTCTGCAGATAGCAAATCATTAACATTTTGAAGACTCAGTAAAAATGGAATCAGAAGATTTATCTGCTGAAAATTGGTCAATCTAGTCCACATCCTGACTCTGGAAGTTATCCAAGCACCTGATGTTTGAAGAGCAAATTTTCTGCAAGTAAGGAAAAAATATATTTACTTTTGACTTGCATTGTCAGTCCTCCTCATACCATCAAACTGGAGGGTTTTGTCACTCCTAAAATTTTCATTTGCATACTCTATTTAATTATTCAGTTGTAAACTCTAACCTGTTCTATTCTAAATGGGCACTCATGAAGCAGCTACATGTTGAGCCCAGTCCTTTTCAAGACCTGGCATCAATGCTTTTAGTGATGCTAATAACTAACCAGCTCAAACCTTCCATCCCTTAGTAAACCTGCACTTACACCCATCAAATTTAGACGCCTCTTTCCCAATCACTGCAAAAACTCTCTGCCAACAAATTTTGTAGTGTGTTGTTGACATAAAAGTATCAGATACCTGTACTTAGAGAAATTGTCCTTCAGGTGCTACAAACTGTTCCCTACAAGCAGAGCAGGCACCTATATGGAAGCAGGTATTCAGAAAATCAGTAATTTCTCCCAGTCCTGAACTTCATAAAAAAAGCTGTCTTATAATACTGTCTGATCTTGAGTTTATCTGGAAAAAATGGGGTACATCATTTTCCATGGGAAGACAATAAAGCATCTAACATCCTGTGAAAGCATTTCTTGTCCATTTCTGAAGCTAAAAATTTATTTACCTTCTTCTTGTGAGAGGACACTGAGAGGAGGTACAGAAATGCAGAATGAAAAGAAATTGAGGAAAAAGGAGAGTGTCTAATTTCTTTTAACTCTAGGAATCCTGCATGTGGCCCTGAGGTAATGTCAGACAGGAGTCAAAGCAAGGAAAATGCTCTCCTGCACAAACCTGCCTTGCTGGGTATTCTCTGAGTAAAGAACCAAGCCAAGATGAGTATCTAAATTGCTTTTCTCTTTTGAGATTGCAGAGATGTGATATACCAATAAGCTTTCTAAGGTGCCAGCCCAAAAGCAGTCACATCTTTCATGATAAGCACATCCCTCAAAGAACAAAGCAAGCATCAGCTCTTTTTATGTAATATGAAATATTATATTGTAGAAGATCCTTTTGTCAGTATCAGTGTAAACAAAGACCTTCCTTTGCTGTTTGCTCCTCTGTTTCAGAGCTTGAAGAGATATACAAATCACTTCCTTTCCTTCATAAATCAGAGGTGCCACATCTTGTGTCTTTATACAACAAATTCACCCAGACATTTAGCAGCACTGTTCCAGGAAAAAAAATAATCTGATTTTACTAATGAAGTCATTAACAACTGTACTTTGTGTGCAGGCTTCAAAATCTCTCTGTGAAGATCCAAGTAGAGAAAAGACTGAGCAACACATAAAAGAACAGGGAACCTTGATTTGGCCACCAAGAGGTGCAGCAGCCCTCAAAAGAGCAGTGGTCACCAGGTGTTAACAGAGGAGCACAAAAGGGGCAGGAGAAGGAATACTGTGCTCAGGATCCATCTCAGTGCCACCAGCTAAAAAACTAAACCAAATCAAACCACAAATGAACAAAGCAAACAACAAAAAACACCAAAGCAAACCAAAACCCCAAAAACAAAAAACCAAAAAAAAAAAAAAAATAAACCAAAAACAAAACACCAGAAAAACCTGAAAACAAACCAAACCCTGTCCCCCCGCCCTCAAACCAAAAAAAAAAAAAAAAAAAAAAAAAAAAAAAAAAAAAAAAAAAAAGAAAAGGGTAGAAAAAGTTACTATACTTGGAAGGAGGACGAAATGCTGAGAAAACAGTTCTTTACTATAACATTTAGTAAATCAGAAAAAAGAGGACAGCTTGCTTTTGACCAAAACTACTTTTCTGCTCACTTCCCTCATTTCTGCAGGGTTGTCACAGAGGTGACTTCTAAACAGCAATTTCTCTTACATAATGACTTACTGATTATTTATCCATTGCCAAAGAAGTTATCATCTAAGGCAGAATCATAATCTAATCTAATCAACAGGAAAACATCCCAGAGAAAGTTTTAAACCATATGAAACCAGAAATTAGGAAAGAATACGCTTTGATGAACAAGTAACCAGCTTTCTGAAGTTACAGTATTCCCACATGAAAAGAGGACTGCACAAAGCTCCAGAAGCCCACACATTATAAGCTCCGATGTTCCATCCAGCTCCCATCAGAACTAAGTGAAGGATGGTGTTTTTGCCCCGAGGCAGTGGATGGGAGACAAAGGAAAGGTGAAGTAGGCTGAGGCTGCCATGGCTATGGCTGGTGAGAACAATGCCAGCATGCGGCAGACTGGGACAGCCAGCGTGAGCACTCAATTACAGACAGCAGCTCTCAGTGCCAGGGCACGGCACCACCCTGCCCTGCCATGAGATTTGATTCTACAGAGAATCAAAAATGAAATTTAAAAAAATTAAATAAATAAACTTGGGGAAACGATGAAGGCAGTCAGAATGCCCAGTGAGAAACTTTGCAATCAATGATCCATTCTTCAGACCTCAGTTGCTTTAAGCTGACACATTTTTATGAAGTAAAAGCCAGACTAAATGAGACAAGTTTGGAGAACTCAGACCTCCAGGAGTTCTTCAGAAAATCTCACACTACCACCAAAAACCCACAACTGATTCTTTGTATGCCTCCTGCCATAAAAAACCACATTTTCTGCTAAAAGGGCTCAGCTAACTCTAGCATTTGTTGCCACCCATTTTATCCTGCTCTCTGCCACACTGCTTGGAGGAGAAGGATATGGAACATTTTTCACAAACTGTCATACACTTGCAGATCAGTGGGTTAATGTATCAGCCTTTCACCTTTGGAAACCACAGTTCAACAGTCTGAATTACTATGGTAATAAACGTGGTATTGTTTTGGTTCAATACAGACTAGTGTTTGAAGAACTGTAACAAAATATTTTTATAACCTTGTGGAAAAGATAAGAAGTTGGCAATTCTCTTTTATGCCATAGATTTTGTCTGTAATCTCAAGCAAGCTAATTAAACCCAGTCTTTGAAAATAATTACCTGTCTAACACTGATTTTACTAAGTCTGGTTTAAATAAAACTACTTTTTTGATAAACTAAACTATGATACAAGTTTAAATTATTTCCTTAAACAGGTTCACAGCAGGTAATATAGGTTACAGGCCAATAAAGAAAATGTACATCCAGCTCAGGTAAGAGCTAAAAAAATGTGATTCTTTCAGAAATAGGGAGAAAAAACCATTGTTATAAGTCAGATGTTCAGCTTAAACCAGTTTTCACATCTCAATAATAAAGCTGTGAAAAATAGAGCTTGCTAAAATACAACCAAGCCCACACTGGGATACCTTCCAATTGGTGAAGACTTACTCAGCAGCCCTGTGACAGCTCTATCCAGCAGGACATGCATCTCCATGGATTTAACTCCAGATTACTCATGACTGGAGATACAGTGGTGAACTGGAGTCAAAGTGATCTTTACAACCAGTGTGTTTAAGGGACCTCCAAAATCACATCATCCATCCTTCCCTAAAAGTGGATGGATCTTTAAATTATTGTTTCTAAGAACTCAGAGCCCTGGGCAGGATATATTGTTCTTTAAAAGAAAGGCAAAGCCTCCCAAACCCAAACTCACTGCACCAAGCACAGAGCCAGATGATTTCCTGCTTTCGCACAACTAACGGCATGTTAATTCCTTTTCTGTAGCAGGGATTAGGAAAAAGCCCCATTCCATTGATTTTAATGGTGCTGTCACTGTAGCAGAATAATGCTCTTCCAGTATCACTTTGCATTACTGCTGCAACCTCTGATGACAAATGAAAAGTCCTGAATCTTCGCCAAAAGCTGAATGCGCCATTATCTGGTTCTGCACAGCTGTGCAGACATACCCTAACACGACCGGGCCTTGCTACCATTTTGTTTAGGGCTTAAAAGTAAAATAAAAAAAAATAAAAAAAGATCCCATATCCTGAAGGCAAAGACAACCTGAAACTTTGCTCAGAGAAGCATGAAAGCACAATTCCTTTGCCAAATGCACCTCAGAATGTCACATTACCATACGTGGAGTTAGTAATGGGCAGCTGAACTCTGAAACGCTGCTTGGGTTTTATTCTGTTTGTTCCTGTCAGTTCAGCAGATTCCAGAAATGGGATAAATAAATGCATAAAGGTTTATATTAACTCACTCTAAGTTATAATGTAATCCAGATACTACTGGGACTAGAGGCACCTAAGCCTGAAGAGGGCCTTTTGAATCACTGACTCCAGTTTTCAAGTACCATTCACAATTAGTTTTTAAAAAATAAATCACATTAAAGCCAGCTTGGTGTCCAGACCCACTGCATCTGTCAGAGCAATCACTCATGGTCAGAAGCCTCCCAGCCTCAAGCCTGAAAGCAGTAATTGTCAGTTTACATCAATTTATTTCTTATGCTAATGCTGGCATTCAGCTGAAGGAACTCCTCGCACTCCCTCCTTCTTTAATTCTCTGATATCCTTGCAGACAGCAAACATACACAGCTCTCAGCACACGTTTTGCCTGCTGCCAGCCTCTCAATCCCACCATCCCAGGACACACATCCTCCTCCATCACCTTAGCAGATCTTCCCTGCCCTGCCCTGGAATGAATTCTTCATTTGTGAATGTGATGACAAGAGAACACACTTCAGGTCTGAAATGGCACAAAAGCCTTATTCAGTGGCATTATGATTTTCCTCTCTTCAGTGGAAGTTTATTCCACAGAGCATTGCTCTTGGCCTCTCTCATGGCTACATTTCATCAGTGGCTGCCAGGTAACCTGCACCATCTACCACAACCAGTATCTTCTCTTCCCATGCCATTTCCAACAGTGGATAATGTGAGCTGAGAAGCTGATAGCTAAAAAACCCCAAACAGGGATATTTCAGCACATATCCTTGCAGTTCATGGTATGAAATTGAAAACTATTTGTATTTTACCCATCCTCACTATGTTATTCACAGATATTCTGATCCTTTACTACACATTGGTAATTCTCTCCTACTCCACAGTCTCAGTATATTACATCCAACCACTCTTCCTGCAAGATCCCTACTGAAAATATTAAATAAAACACACACCAGGACCAACTCACACATCACTAAAACTCCTCTTTCTGCCTTAGTTCTTTACATCAAGTCCTCTGTCACACTCTCCATCCTTTAAATTATTTTAATGGTCTCCAGTTTCACTAACAATTTCCTGAAGTGATGCTTAACAAGCACTTCACTGAAGCCCAGACTGAGCAGAAGTATCAGTTACCTATTTTAGTAAACTAAGACTAGACTTTATGACATTTCTATCTACTAGATCAGAATCTATTTATTTCCTGTAACCTCTTCCAAAGGATGTGAGCAAGGTGTGATTAACAGGTCAGCAGTCCTTTTAATAGGCTTTGCTTCTCCTGTTAAAATTGTGGTTGTTATTTTGCAATTAGAAATTGCTGTTTCTCTGTCCTCAATGTCATTAGCAATCTTCTCCAAAATCAGTGTGTTGGGAAAGGACATAGGCATCTTGGGCATAAGCAGTTCAAATAAATCTCAACGTCATCCAGGATTAAGGGAGTCCCACTTTTAGATTAAGGCAGCTGTACTTAGATTTTCTCTATTATCATCTAGTTTTCATTTAAATTTACTTTTGCAAGATTAAGTCAGTGTACCTTTTTGGTTACTCTCTCGTAATCACTTCACCTCTAACATGCCACTCTTTCCTCATCTGCCCTTGATCTCCCTGCTTAGCCAATTTATACATTCCATGGGGACTGCTCATTCCCAGTCCCCTCCTGCAAGTTCCTTTTCAACGCTGCCTGCCCACCTCCACTTTGGTTGAGAACACCAGATACAAGCAGCATTTACAACCCTGACCTCCAAATTCACATCCCCAAGCACCTGGGCCCAGATGACATGACCGAGCTACTCTTTTATCTGAGCTTAAAACCTCACACAACTAAATTCAACACAAATATTCTCTAGTGCAGTCAAAAAGGCCAGGAGAAATTAAAGGATTGTGAAAGACCCTCGAGTCAAGGGTCAAGATGATTGCTGTTATAAATTACAAGGGAGCAGCAATCTTATCTCGCTAACGAGGATGAAGCCAGAGTATTAACTCCAGGGTGGGATGGATACTTGCACAGCAGGGACAGCTGCTTCTGCAGGCACTGCCACTGCACTCTGCCAGCACAGCAAAAACTGTTCTCCACAAATCTCAAGTGTCACCTGAAGAACTCTTTTCTCTGTTCAGGTAGGCAGGGATGGAGGCTGCTGCCTGGGTGTCAAATGGCACAGAACGAGGGGCAGTGTTCTGTGTAAAAAAAGGAGAAAAAATGCAAAGATAAATTAACAGAAAAGGAAAATGTAGTGGAGAGAGCCTGAAAAGCAAGGTTTTGACAAGTTTCTCTGTCTTCAGAGGGTCTTACTAAACACTAACTCAGCCTGCTGGAATTTACTGTGGTATTATAAATACTATAAAAGCTGCAACATGAGACCTAGGACAAGGGTGAGTGGCTTTAAACTGGGAGAGAGTAGGTTTAAATTAGATATTAGGAAGAAGTTCTTTAGTGTGAGGGTGGTCAGGCACCAGGACAGGTTTGTCCAATGAAATTAGGGATGCCCCATCCCTGAAAGTGTTGAAGGCAAGGCTGCATGGGGCTTCAAGCAACCAGGTCTAGTGGAAGGTGTTGAAGGTCACTTCCAACCCAAACTACTCTGGTCTAGTGGAAGGTGTTGAATGTCACTTCCAACCCAAACTACTCTGGTCTAGTGGAAGGTGTTGAAGGTCACTTCCAACCCAAACTACTCTGTGATTCTATGATTCAAGCTGGGGTTGAGCAAGAGGTCTCAGATGAGCTCGTCAAGACTGTGAAACTTGTAGTGAGGTTATATATACATCTATAAGTGATCCATGTCACCAAACTGTTAATTCTGTGACTAAAAGACAGCACTGTCACCTCAAGGGCTGCTTCAGTAATTTCTCAGTTGTGCGGCAAGAGAATAAAACCTGAATCCACAGACAGGGAGCAAAGTGCAGTGTTTGTCATGGTTAATGCATGGAAAGTCCTCTGCATATGTGTGTTCAGCCACCTGCCTTCAGCAATTATAGCACAACATACGTGTACCCACACAGAACTAACTGCTCCCAGGTTAGCAGCAATAAAACATCACCCAGTGACACCTCTGTCTGAGCACACAGTGCATTCAAATAAATCCCAACAATAGGCTCGAATTACATTAAAAAATCTCAACAAGCCTCCTGTTCTCCAATTCATGGACATGGCAGACAGCTTCCATTCCCTTTATGGATATATATATATATAATCTTATTCTGAGCAAACTCTTTTATTCCACTGAAAATGGTGTTAATGTTTCTGGTAATATTTCTATTAGCATTTCTTTACACAATGGGTGGCCATAGGGCTGAAAAGCTGTCAGAAAAACCCTGAACACTTACCACTGACCTAGCAGAACAGATTTACAATTAAACCTTCTCCTTAGGACAAAGTGCATTTTTCCTCCTAAAAATAGTCTTAAGTTTGTTGTTAATCACATAAAAAAATAAGATACCATACTGATTTAATCAACTGAGACATTTACAGGACAATATTTATACTTCAAATTTTCTGAAAGCCAAACTCTTCTAGAAGATAAAACTGAACCAATCCTTTACCATGGGCAGTGTCATACAGAAGCAGACCAGCAAAATGTTTACACAAAAAAAAGTGAAGTCAACCTGAGTCCTTTTGGGGTGAAATGGTCATTTATGTGAAAAGTTAGAGCAAGTGATGCAGATGGCTGTAGGCAGAATGGGAGCAAGATGAGACAGATGGGAAACCATGGCACTGGACAAACAGTGAGCATGAAAAGGGCTGAGGCCACTTCCCCTCCCCCAGCTGAGAGTGAGTGCATTCAGGATATTTTTATCCAACTAATTATTGTGCTCTTTTGCTCCATCTGCCGGCTCTGCAGCAGGCAATGCATTCCACACCTATTATAATAACAATACCACATAAAAAAGGAGGGAAAAATATTTACCAGGGTCAATCTCATGAACTTTTATCCACATGTTGTCCTTTGCATTTATAGACAGATAACTAGTTGTCTTGTCTTTAATTCGTTACTCCAGCTTTGTGGGGCATTTTCACTGCTATAAGCCTAAGAGGTATTTTATTACACTGTTAGGCAACAAAAAGATGTTATTCTGAGTATGACGAGTTTTCAGAGCTCAAATTAATTTATTTCTCCATGGCACAATGAAAAACAAGAAGTGGAAGGATTTTCTTACACTTAAAATCATAGTAAATCTGCACAAATAGATTATCCAATTACAGATTTACATGGACACAGGTGCTTATTTAATAAATCAAATTCTATTAAGGAAAAGGGTCTTCTCAGGGTATTGTTATTACACCCCTAGAGGGAATCATATTTCACCACAGAATCAAAGTCTGGGACTGAGTGGGAAGTAAAGGGACCCTCAGTGCATCTATTACATGGACTAACACCCAAGTCACCCCTTTGAAAAGCCAGTAGAGCTCTAAAGCAACTTACTCCAGGTAACTGACCCCAGGCATTGAAACAAATTTGCTGAACAGAGAAAAATGTGAAAGCTGCGGCTGAAGAGTGTTCCACACTCAGAGGGGAACACCACACAAACACGTGGGGTGTTTTCAGGAGGCTGAGAGCACGGAACTCTTGGGCTTGCAGCAAACCAGAGGCATCCCATTAGCACATGAATGGTGCATTGATGGACCAGCCTGCAGCCCTGGTGAGCAGAGGCCACCTCTGTCCTGCCCTCTGCCACCTGCAGCCTGTGGCCCAGGTGCCAGCAGGTGACATGTGCTCATCCCTTAAATGCCACTCACTCTGGCAGAAAGGAAGGCAGAAATCAATTGCCACGCTGATAATTTTTTGGCTGCTCAAAGTTTAGCACATGCATAGCTGTAGTAAGTAGGGGACTGCTACTTTTTATTTTAGTCTGGCAATTTGATTTTTCACTTGTCAAAAGCACATTTAAATGTGACTAGATAAAAGCGTGGTAGGGGTTGGAAATTCTGGTATTCTTGTGAATGAGAGACAGAGGGAAAATATTCCAGTAAGGCTGAAATTTTCTTCCTTTCATAGTATGGATAAAGAGAAAAAATAGGAGATGGAATAGAGCCAGATTAGAAAATCCATTTTGCAATAGGACCTTTACTGAGATAGTAGTAATTTTTGTGATATCAAGCTCAGTATTATTCCAAGTTAGTTCTCCTTACAATTCAGAGCTTGTGGAATAAATGCTTGCTCTGCTTAGAAATTCTTCCCTTACCTGATCCCTCTCAGAGGCAAGGAGCCAAACTAGTCAGTACTTTGGTTTGACACGGTGCTGCCATTCATAACATTTTAACATTCAAATACAGCTAAAAGTTTAAGTTTCTGTTTTTCTATTCAGATCATATAAGTCAATGCTTTTCTCAGTGGTTGTGGGAATGTCTCTAAGATCCTGTGAGAGAGCAGTTTGAGATGCAGAAGCTGCCAAACAACATATAAAGAACAGTAATGACGTTTTTTGGAAAGTGAAAACAAGCATTCGGTATTTCAAATTACACTATTAGATGACTGCTCAACTCAAACCTCAAAGCACATGCAGGCTGTATAAGGTATCACATATCTATCTCTATGGCAGCCAAGTGGTAACAGGGAATGTAAATCTAAAGAAACCAGAATTGTGTATCTGTTGTCAGTTTAGTGTGATTTCTAAAGAGACAAAAGTCTCTTGAATTTTATTTTTAAAGCCATTACTGAGGAAAATACTATCTGACCTCAACAATTTTTTTTTCCACTGATGTTTTTATAATGTGCCTAATTTTACACTGTGACAGCTCCCACATTATTCATCTAAGGTCACACAAGAACACTGCAAACAGAACAATGTTCCAGGGGAACACTGAATAACTGCATTGAATAACAGCCCAAGTGGAGTTGTTCAGCAAGATAACAGAGTGTGGATGTGGCAGCACAGCAGCAGAATTCAGCTCTTCCTGGTACCTCTTGTGTGAGAACAGAATGGGCTCCATGCAGAGGAGCATTCCCACAGCACCTCCTCGTGCAGGGGTTCCCAAATCCAGCTGTAAATTGAATTATGAGTGGTGGGGAAGGGGTGGGGAGTGTGGGTTTGCTTTGATCTGTCCTTTTACAGCCAGGGCAGCAGAGGGTCTGTGCTCCCACCACAGCCCAGCGATTCTGCACAGGGAGAGGCAGGGAGTGAGCAAAGGGTTACTGAGACAAACTAAAAACCAGAGAAAACCAGAGAAAAGCCTGGAAAAGGCCTCCAAGACCATCAAGTCCACCTGTTGGTACTGCCAATGCCACCACTAAGCCACGTCCCCAAATGCCACATCTGCATGTCTTAAATACCTCCAGGGATGTGACTCCACCCCTGCCCTGGGCAGCCTGCTCCAACGCCTGCCAACCCTTTCTGGTACAAATTTTCCTTCATATCAAATCTAAACCTGCCCTGGCACAACCTGAGGCCATTTCCTCTTGTCCTGTCACTTGTCACCGGGGAGAAGAGCCCGACCTTGTGCACCCTCCTGTCAGGGAGCTGCAGGGAGCAGCAGGGTCCCCCCTGAGCCCCCTTTTCTCCAGGTTAAACACACCCAGCTCCCTCAGCTGCTCCTCATCACAGTCATGGTCCAGACTCCTCCCCAGCTGTCTCTGGACCTGCTGCAGCACCTCACTGTCCTTCTTTCCATGCAGGGCCCAAAACTGAACACAGAGACATAAAAGTTAAATTCCAGTCTTCATTAAGATCTTTCATGTCTGTCCTCTGTTCCTCAGTTTCTCATGTAGCAAAAGAAACACTCACAGAATTTTTTATAAAATGCTACATATACACTGCTTACTAATTATTCAATACTTTTATTTATGCACATCCCCAAAATCCTTCTCTGGAATTTCAGATGATGGTATTACAGATGTCTGGCTTTGAGAAGTCAGTGAGACAGCAATTAGCTGCAGGTTTAAATGAAGAGCAACACGTATAGATTCTATATTAATTAGAGACAACTCTTTTCTACAAGTAAAGATTTTTTACCTCTTCCCTGCAAATATTTATGCACTCATTTAAAACCCAAGTGCAACTGTGTAATACAGCCAGCTTAAACAATACAGTTGAATGCATGGTCAGAATGCAAAACAATGTGAAATTAATGTCTGCAGTACTGAAATCTAACACACGTTTCAGGGGAAGTGCAGTAATGCCACGAAGCACGACTCCTTCTCCTGGGCCCCAGTGCTAATTGCTTGTGCACTTTGCAAGATGTTAGAAACTGCAGAAAATCACAAAGTCTTTTCTCAGTGGAAATCATGAGAAAAATATCGTTTCTTCTGACCACAACAATAAATGCTTTTAAACACGCAAAGTCGTCAAAAGACTTTCTAAGCAACTCAGAAGAAATCACTTCAGACAGGATTACTACTTTGTATGTATATCCAGAGCCCTGCAGGCATACTAGAGTCAGATTTGTTAATTCTGCACTAGTCTGCTTTGACTTTACCACGGGGCTTTTGAAATGTTAAAAAACAGGAAGAGATTGAAAACATGAAGCTTAAAGAAAACTCATATTGCTTTATACTGTGAATATCCCCTGTCAGGAACTGGAGAAGCTTGATGTCCTTTCAATTTTGTTTGGCCATGATCAATCTGAACAATTTTTCTCCTTTTTCTTTAATCCACTTTCATTTGCTGAACAGCTCAGAGGAGAAGCCTCCCCAGAACAATGGAAAATCACTGTACACAGCCTGGGACCCAGCACATTACTGCACATGAGCCCAAAGCTGTTCTCAGGAACAGCATCAAGTGCAGATGTGATGCCTTTAGAAAATCCCACCCTTTACTTACTGATGAAAATGAGCAGTGCCAGTGCTCCCAGTGAAACTTTGCATTTTCCACTGCAAAAGCCCAGCCCTTTTTCTGTGTCTCTCATGTCTGGACTATGGGAGGAAAGTCATTGCCCACAGAGCCAGGGTAATGCATGAGTCAAGGCTGGATGCATCATTTATGCGGGAATTATTCCCTCCCTCCCTTGGCTTTTGACCTTTCCCATCTCCAGGCATGGCTGCAGCAGCATGGATGTGAGTTTTTAGTGCAACCATGGTCTAAGATTCTTTTGTCCCAGATACAACACAACTAACCTTTATCTGGGAGTTGGCCTAACACACACAAAATACTTATTTTCTCAAATGTTCACAGCACAGGGCCAACTGGCAGCCTTGAGGAACTCATCACCTTCTGCTCTCAGCTGAGGAAGCCCCTCCTGGCTGGCCAAACTCCCCCCACTCCTGAGAGCAGGCTCCTGCTTGTCAGGGTTTAGACAACTCCTAGAAAATACCACGGACACCATGGATTGACTTGTGTCACAAGGTGCATGAGGTGGTGTGTTCTTCCTCCTCCAGTCTGAATATGAATGAGAAATTTTAGATTATCACACTGATGTCAATCAGGCAATGAACAAGAAACAAAATTAGGGATTATCATGATGATTTAAATCAGTTAGGATTGGTTTTATCAATCCTTTTCCTTCAAAGATTATCTGTTTATTATAAATGGCCATCTCTGGGTCCTTGAAGGAAACAGACCTCACATTCTGTCATTAAAAGTCCTCAGATGCATCCATCCATAAACCAGTTCAGCTTTATCCATACATCCAGCACATTTATCCACATGCAAAGGATACGACCAAAGAGCATTACTGCTCACACACATAACTAACACATGAACTAAGTCAAGGAAAGTAAACTTCTGGAAGGTTCTTATCAGTAAGTGACTTTGATAGCTTTTATAGAAGAGAGGAAACAATCCTGGGAAGGTACCAAGGGAAGTTTTCTCAAGTCTAGCTGCAAAGCTGGAGGCTGTGAATCTCATCTTGCAAAATTGGCAAAAACCTCTTCTCCAGTGCTAGGCCATTTGGTGCAGGAATTCCATCACTTTTAAGAAAGTGTCTCAGTATCCTTAGAAACAAAGTCTGTATTTCTCAAAGTGACTGCTACTTGGGCCTGAAAGTGATGCTAATCCATCCTCTGAAAAATCAGATACTTTCATGTTCTTACACAAACATAAAAGGTACCAAAACTTTCCAGTTCACTTTGGAAGTGCTGGCCCAGAGGTACACGGTGGAGCTGTGACTACACCATCCTCTCCCCAGCTTAAAACACTCTTTAGCTGAGTCAATAAGCAGCCTGCTTCTCAAACTGCTGTAAAGCAAAATGTACTTTTCTGCACTTTCCAGGATTTTCAGGTTTCCTAATGAAGAGCATTTTACCAAAGCACTTTCACACCCCAATGCTTTCTCCCTGGATTTCAGCACACATCAGACATCCCCCTGTTCCAGTCCACCCAACAATACACCTGTTGTTCCCAGCACAACCGTTGGCGTGACTAACAAAGCCCTGCTGTTCACATTTCAGCTTCAAATGCCACATTCTGTATATCCTGAAATAGTTTCTGCTGATTTCAGAAGAAAAATACGTTATTTAGGACATGTGCAATAAGGAATCATCACAGCATTGCTCTCAAAAAAACAATGTTCATATTCTCACTATGTACAGAGAGATGCACTTACAAAAAACCTGCAATCTAGGAAGTCCACAAGAAAACAAACTTCAAAATCTTAACTTCAGTAGAACCCATTTGGTTTTCCTACAATAATCCATATCCAGCAAAATACACTCATACACCATCTATGCAAATGAGAGCCTTGCCTGGGCAATGGAGCTGAAACTACACCTAAACACACAATGATGGGGCAGGCAGTGATTTAAACATCACCAGCAGTGCAAGGAGGGAGATAAATTAATGCCCCCCCCTTTGAAAATTGAACTCATTATGAAAGCTCAGTTAGAGAACAACTTGACTGCAGCCAACCTGACCATATCTCAAACCTCCTGTGTAAGCGTAAGTGGGAAAGATAAATCCTGGTACATGTAGTATAATACCCTGATTATTTATTAAAATGTGCTTTTCCCTATACAAATGTGTTAGATCCATATTAGGTTCTTTCCTGTTAGGTAAAACTAATTTATTTGGTATAAGGCAAATGGAGAAAAAACGAGACCATTTTAAAATCGCCTAAGGTCACTTCATGGGCAAAACAATGTATTTAAACTGCAGAGATGACAACATGCTTAATATGACTACACAGAAATTGCTTCCTTGATGACAATACATTAAAATCCTCATTGAATATTCATAGAATTTTTGACAAGATTGAGTGACACGCAATCCCAGCCCCAGCAAGCAGCGAGCTGATAGCCTCCCTGTGCAAGGATGGATGCCACACCAGCCAGGTCATCTTTGTTCCTCCCAGGGCCAGGAACGGCTGCACAGAAC
This sequence comes from Melospiza georgiana, assembly GCF_028018845.1. Taxonomy (NCBI): domain Eukaryota; kingdom Metazoa; phylum Chordata; class Aves; order Passeriformes; family Passerellidae; genus Melospiza; species Melospiza georgiana. The sequence goes on from NC_080434.1 coordinate 73,320,574, forward strand.
ATCCCTGCTCCAGTTTTTAATATCTCAGCAGGCTGACACAAATGGGAGAAAAGGAAATCAAATGTACAAAGCTCCTCTGCGTGTCGGATGCCAGAGTGAGGAACAGCCTTTATCACAACCGTACAATAAGTGAGTGCAAGAGCTGCAATTTCCTTATAGTGACAGAAAATTAGAGAAATAGCAAAGAAAAATCCTCTGAGTGACTTTCACTCACTAAGTTACGACCTCTGCATGATAAATAGGTAAGCAGAGTTTAAATGATGTGAAATATGTCAATTCAGAGTGCATTAGGATGCCATTAACAGACAGTAGCTTAGACATCAGGAAAATATTAAGATGGATAGATCACTTAGCAACAATAGGACAAAGGGGGTTTTAATAAAGGCACTGCAAGACAATGCCAGACTAATGCCACCAATGATCCAGAGCGCCTCTTTTTTGTCAGATGTGCACCAATGTGATAAAAACCAATTGTCATCGAGGCAAACAAGGAGTACACTGTTGGAAACAGTCAGGCCAAAGCCCTGTCTATTAATCCAGTAAAAAAGGTGACTGATAAGTTCTGTACCAGTAACGCACAGCGATTAATACCATATTTCAGCACCACAATAGAACTGTTCCATGATTTCCTGGCTGCAGAAGTGATCCACAGTGCATTGCCTCTGCCATCACTCCCGTGCCAGGCAGCAGCTATGGCAGCTTCACCCGATGCAGCTTTGGGATGGCCCCAGGCCACAGGGAAGGGCACTTGTTTGGGAAACTCTACTGCTCCTCTTAGGGGCACTGGGACCTGACTGAAGTTTGCAAAAGAAAATAAATTGTATGCAACTGTCTCACAGGGTTAAATGATATACTTCTAACTGGTTTTTAAGCCTGGAAAACAAATGAAATTCTAAAATACTTGCAGAAATACCAGCCTGGCATGGGGGACAATAAGGAAGACATACACGTATAACAATACACAGTAGCAAAAATGAAAAGTAAAATTCAGAGAATTCATTTTCTCTTGTTTACTTGTAAGCCCCAGGCTGACATCTTTGCAACAGCTCCAGCCACACAGTTGCGCCTGGTACACAGAAAACTCTCATTTTTTTGTCATTCCAGACCATTTACCTTTGATTTTTACACTGCTGGCTATTCCCATGAGCTGCTCATGAAAACACCTTATCTACATCCCAAAAAGGAGGGTGTTTGTACAAACCCAGAGCTACAGAGGTGCCCAGCAATGCCCCTTAAAGCCATCACTTCCACCAAGTGCAGGGACATGGCATGCAAGGTTCAGAGACTGCTCCTGCTGCTGCCTTCAGCCTGATGGTGTGAGTATGTCAGTGATGTTTGAGGATATTACAATTCCTCCAGAGTGAACGCTTAAACAAACCCCAACAACACCAATCCAAACAAAAAAGAACAATTCTTTCTGCTTGGGAAATTTTAATGTTCACTGGGAATAAAAAATCAGTTGTGACACAGGAGGTGGTGTGAGGGCAAAGCTCTGCCATGTCTGAACAGGCAATAACATCAGCAAAAATAATGGGGATGAATATTTTTGGCCATGGAGCCTCACAGCAGAGCTGTCTGCACCTGCAGCACCAGATCCTGCCACTTACCCCCACGGAGCAGGGCAGCAGGATGGAGACAGGATGGAGAGGATGGAGTCTCAGGAGCCAGAATCCCTCTGACACATCCACTCCTTGTTTACAATTATACTGTTTTAAGTAAGTTGAAAATTCTTTTTAAGCGAAGAAAAAAAGCCATTTGCCAAACTCTCAGCTGCAAGTGACAGGCAGAGCCCAAGTACTGCAGCTTCTCCTCCTCTTTACCCCATTACATGACAGCTGTAAGTGCAGACACCTGACAGCACAGACAGTGACAGCAGCACGCTGCTCTGAGCCATGTACCTCTCACAGACAAGCTGCTGCTTTCGTTTGCTACAGTCCTGCTCCGTGCCTCACACAGCTGCAAACAAACAACAACACCTTCAGGGAAATAGCTGCACCAGAAAGGTGATGAAGGGACTCCTGTGCTGCTGCAGAGCTGCTGTGAATTTCCTCTCAGTAATCTCAGTCTCACAGCCCAGTCTCAATTCCCACAGAGAATCCCTCTGCAGAGGGGCATGAGTTGCACCCCAGCTGCACTGCCGGGGCCCACAGAGGGTGACAACAGAGTTCTGCCATCAGCCTCTTCTGCTGCTCACACACCTGAAAGCAGAAACAGGCTCACTGGCTTAGGCAAACACCAGATTGTATCACAAATCACAGAATGGTTTGAGTTGGGAGGTGCCTTATCTCATTCCAACCCCCTGCCATGGCAGGGACACCTTCCTCTACACCAGGTGCTCCAGCCCCAGTGCCCAGCCTGGCCTTGGGCACTGCCAGGGAGCCAGGGGCAGCCCCAGCTGCTCTGGGCACCTGTGCCAGGGCATCACCACCCTCACAGGGAAGGATTCCTTCCTAATATCCCATCTAATACCCTCTGTGGGTAAGCTGTGTTTTGTGTTTTTGCAGAAGCTGCCATTAAACAGGCTGCAATTTTGCAACTGCTTTGATGAAAACTATTTTTTCCCCCACTATTTGAAAATTGGCCTTTTGGAATCAGCTGTGGTACCTAATATTGGTTTGGTTTCAGTGTCCTTCATCCTGCTGGGAGCAGAAGAAGAGGATGCTTTTACACACTGCCCTGTGCTCCCACTCCAGAGGATGCTCCTCCCATGGCTCTGGCTTCACCATCGCTGCTCCAACCCCTCCTGGCATCAACTGAGGATGATGAGGGCAGGCAGCCCCACCTGAAGCAAACACTCTGCAAAGCTGCAGTAAAATCAGCCCAACTACTTTTAAAAGCAATTTTCACTCACCCCAGATAAAATCAGAGAATGGTGTAACAGATGAAAATGCAAGGTTGCAACTGGAAGTGCTTGCAGAATTAGAGACTGGCTCAACGTAACAAAAAAACCCAAACCACCAACACTGCACTTTTTTCTCAGAACTTGCTAAAAAAGGATGATTGCTGAGAATTTCAGACAACTGGCCAGATCACACCTAGAAGCTGAAAACAGCTTTTGCCTGCTATTTCACAGTGCTTTGAACAAAAAGGCCCCTGCAGCACAGGGGAGCCTCTACCCCATCCTTCCTGGGTTAAATTACACTGGGTTTCTTTCACACTTCATACAAGCTTTTTTTTCCCCTCTAACTTTCATTTCCCCTTCTTTTAATGAAGACAATGCTGAAGATTAAAGTGCATTCAGGACAGAGGTGCTGAAAGTTGGAAATAAACACAGGGAAACTGCAACAGCAGAGGAAATGAAAATTTTCTAGCAACAGGTACTTCAGTGCAGCCTACTGCTACATGGGCTGATGGCTCTGTGGCACTATTGTAAAAATTACTCATTTTCTTCTAATTACATCCAGTGTGCATTTGTACACTCTGAATCATCTTTATAGAAGAAATAGGATAAATGGAGGGAAAAAATTATGAGTTTATAATTGGCATGCTTCAACAAAACAATACATTAAACACAAACCTCACTTGGCAGTGGACTTTTACACCAAGATTGACTCCATCTTATTTAATATAGGCTATATTTTCAGTAATGCTTTTTGCATTCACTGTTTTAACCCTCTGTATTGATTAACTCCATCTCATTTCATATATGCTGTATTTTCAGCATTTTTAGCAATATTTTTTTATTCACTAAAATTTAACCCACTTGTATATAAACACTAACTAGTAATGTAATGTAGCATTAGATGTCACAGGTGTTTACTTGTTTCACTTCTCAACCTTAACTGAGCACCCACATTCATTTATATTTTAATAAATACACTGGTTTACTTCACTACCCAGGTTTGCTCTTTCCACAAGGTGAAAGCATTTCCCCTGGAATCCCCTGAAATCAGTGTTAAAATCTGTGAAAAATTGACTCTCCTTGGTAGGCTGATCTCTGCCTGGCACAGCGCCTTGTCAGAAAGGCTTTTCTACCAAAAACCTTCAGGAATCACACCACAGAAAATCAAAACCCTCCTCCAAACCGTGCTCCAGAAGCACATAAATCCCCACTGAGCACCACTCACTTCAGCACTGATGCTGGACTACAAAGTCTCCAGGTATATTTTAAAAAGCCCAAATTAACTTGATTCAGTAGCTGCAGGAGCTCTGCACTATTTATCCAGCTGCAAGGCCACTTGGATGATTTGTTTTTCCTAAATATCAGAATACTTTGTACCACTATTTGTTAGCTGTTTGATAAAATAACACAATGCAGGAGGTGATGAACTCTTGGCACATCTCTCAATCTGTCACCTCATCCTTTATCCAAAGCTTTTTCTTGCATTCTGGCCATCAAATATAAAATAAGCAAATCTCAAAAGCTAACTCCCTCAGCAGTTACCTGTGGCACAAAAGCTGCCCAGTTCCAGCAGGGCAGAAAGGCTGACGTGAGCTTTCACATCCAGCAGCTGCATTATTACTAACACATTATTAAACAGCAATTATTGATTTGCCTGTTCCATTTTAGTTGGGAGCCTAAAGAAGCTAACAGAGAGCACAGCTGATGGGAAGGGGCTGGGCTCTGCTTTGTGTTTTGTTTGGTTAAAAAAAAATTGTTAAATATTCCCTTAACTCAGGATTCAAAGCTTCAAACCTTTAAACTTTCACGATATAAACCAGAGACTTTTATGTGACTGAAAATAAAAACAAAGATGGATTTAAAAATTCAAACTCTAGAAGAAAGAGGAGCACCAGACCATAAAAGCATGGCTTCCACGTATTGCAAAGTGTGAGTTCAAAGTGCTCAGTCAGCTTTCCCCAGTCTGTGCAAGCTCACAGCTCCACCTCCAGTAGAAAACCACCAACGAAAGAAAAAGCCCAACATCTCACACAGGAGACAGGACTGGCATGCATTCACTTTATTGCAGGATTCCAGTCAGGACCATGACAAGAGCAGCTCCCCAAGACCCCAAACATCCTCACTGCAGCACCAGTGTCTGGCTGGCACTGTTCTAAAGCTTCACTTGTAGGAAGTTTGCCCTATTTTGGAAGGCCACACAGCTTGCATAGATCCCTAAAGAGCAGGCAGGGATTACCTCACAACACATCCACAGGGTGCCCAAGTGCCCAACTCATTGCTCAGATTTGTATGTGGAGCCTTTTGCTTCTGGAGCTTCCCTTCAACCGTCCATGCAGCAAAGAAAATTTCTGCAGATATGGAATTTTTATGCCTGTAAGATTCACCCCCAGGCTCTTCTTACACAGCTGGAATTTGGAGATGTAGAAGTTCTTTGAATGGTATATAAATATATTATGGCTATCACCTACAAAATCCCATATCACTTGATAGCATCACACTTCATTAGAGGAAACCAACAACTTAGCACAGACAATTAACAACAACATTTAAGAAGCAAGAAAGAGAAATTAGTAGGTTTTGTGTAAGCTTTCTTGAACAGCAGTAAGAAGCAATAAATCTCCAGAAGAAAAAAAATAAATATCTTGGCTCCCACAGATATTAAGGCACAAGCAGGTAGGAATAATTATAATCTGGTGACCTGTGTGTGTGAAACACTGAGATGTAAAAATACAATCATGGCTTTGTAAGCCACAGATGGAGAAAGTGTAAATACTTCCACCCATGGCACAGGATTACATCAAATTTTTCAATCACCAGCTAAATGCATCATTCAACATCCCTATTTCAGTGTTTTCTGAGACACTGTGATCTCTGCAAGTATCTGCATCCTTCATTTAAAATTACTTTCCAAGCAGCAGAAGAAATTGAAGTAAACTGAATGAATTTAAATTCATTACCAATTAAGTGTAATTTAATTCATGATTCTCTCGACTTTCTGGTGAGAACTGGGAGCTGCAGGAGGGATGCACACCTGACTGATGGGGCTTGATTTACTGCTGCTCCCCCCAGGAAATCACACACAGCTATATATAGCCATCAGAAACCTCTTGGCCCACAAAAAGAGATGTTTACAGAAACAGATTTTAAGAACAACATCTGCGTAAGAACTGAGCATGTGTTTCTAAAAAGGTAACAACATGCTGGCTTTTAGGAAGATAATTAAACCCCCAAAATTAGCATCCAGGATGGTTAATCAGAGAGGCTCCAGCTCACATGACAGAGCTGGAAACCTAAATAAAAGGCAAGAAGCACCTAATAAACCAGATGAGATCCTGATTAGCCAGATTTCAGAGGTTATAGGTGTCAAAAATGTTAATGACAGGTTTATAAAATGCTTGTACCTGATTTCCACCCCTGTGAGCAAGCCAGGGAGGCAGTCAGGGTCCTGGTTTGACCAGGGACAAGGTAAGGAGGTGTCTGAGCTACACCCTGAACAGGGACAGCCCAGTGAGCAGAGAGAATGCAGAGCAGCAGCCAGCCCAGCACAGGGCAGCCCCTGGCTCCTGCATTTCCCTGCTTCCACAGCCCTGCACAGGCTGCTCCTGCTGCTGCTGCTGCTGGGGAATGAGCAACAAACAGCCTTTACAGCACCACCTCTGCCTGGCCACCATCCAGCTGCTGAGAAATGTGTCAGCACCCTCAGCTACACTTTAAGCTTGCAGTTGGATGGACCAATTTAATATTTATGTTTTTTACAAAAAATTAATTTTAAAAATTTGTTCCCAGCCAGCAAGGAAAAATTGTATTTGTGTTGACCCAAATTCCCGAGGAGTTACCTATAATAATACATAATATAGGATAATGCCTGAATTAGCTCCAACACACAGAACTGGCCAGCAGCTGTGGGAGAGCAGGAATGCCCAAGTGTTTGCCAGGGACGAGCAGTGGAAAAGGTGCCAGCAGTGCACAAGAAAGGAGAAGCCCTTGGGAAAAGCTCTGCCCGGCCCAGCTCAGCAGCCAGAGGAGCACAGGGCATGAGAGGGGCAAGGACAGCTGTGGGAAATCTGCTGCTCCTCATTCTTCCCGCACCCCTCCGAGTCAGCAGCTCAATTCTGCGATGAGTGAAGAGGATGGTGTACATAAAACAGATTACTGCCCAGGGACTGAGAAAGAAAGCAGTAGGTATGGGGGTGAGCAATCTGGTCAGGAATTAAATTTGACACAGAGAATATAAGATATAACAAGATAACATCTGTGAAATTCATATTTGAAGATTATGAAGTTTCAAAAAGGTCTTAAACATGAGTTCTCCTCCTTTTGCTATAATTTTTAAATTGCATTTTTTGAGCAAAGAAACCCTTCCCCTAGCCCACCTTTATTCAAGGTGCAGAAGCAGAGATTCCACATGAGCATATGTTAATTATAAAACAAGTTCTCCTAAAATTCACAAAAGAAAAATAGGAATGCAACTGGGCTTTTATAAAATACAAGAAAATATAAAAATGCTTTCAGCATCTGGAACTACTCCACTCAGCCCCTTGGGGCTGCTGAGATATTCTGCTGCTATCGACTCCCCACTCAGGTCTAATATTTCAAGCAGAAAAAACAATGAAGTTGGGAAAACTTGCCAATATTAACTATAAACTCCACAAAATGAAAAGCAGGTTTTTCTTATTATCTGAGCTGTTTCTCTTTTCAATTAGATGACTAATTGCATGACTATTCCTTTAAATTAGGTGACTTGGAAAAAGAGCACTTTTAACCATAATTTAAAAATAATCTCTTGATACAGAAGTAACTCAGGTAACTGCAGTTCCCACCTTTAAAATTTGGCATGACACAACTTCATCATACTCTACAGGTGAGTAATAAAAACATTGATTAATCAAAGTTTATCTTCCACATAAAGCTACAATCAGAGTAGCAATTCAGCTGCAGAGGACTTGGAACAAGCCATGCTCTGGGGCATAATAATTTGTTTCCTATACTAAACTGGCTGTATTTATATATTATATTATATATATGTATGCATGTATTAAATACCTACATATACTCATAAATATTTATTTTTATACATGTCTGCACTTATGTGCATATATAAAATACATATGTATATAAGAGCTCAGTACCTTTTGCCTGTGGTGCTCACTGCACAGAGCAGCTGCCCTGCTGACGTTGACAGGATCCCAGCACCATAAATCACGAAGGAATCCATCGTGCCCGGGGTGTGTGGGCACAGCTGGCAGGTGGAGGGCAGGGCCGGGGCAGCAGGAGCCCCCCAAGCAGGCACGGCTCCCCCAGACCCAGCTCAGCCCTGCCCTGCCAGCGCCAGCCATTTCAGCTGCTGATGTAAACCCAGCCGGTGTGCTTGTGAAATACCAACAAAAACACCGCGCGGGGATGCCCAGCAACTCTGCCCACTGCTGCCAGCACCAGCTACCTGCAAGGTGTTTTCCTGTGCTCTGGAGATCTCCTGCTAGATAAATAAAACTCTGCATTCAGATTTTCTGCAAACTTCAGCTGCATCTGGGCTTGCTTTGCCACAAAAGGTGGGGGGTTCCCAGCAGCCAGACAAATTTATTACCCTGGAACTCACTGTTTGGGTTTTCAGCTGAAATCACTGGCAAACAATTCAGGTGAAATTGCAAGTAAAAACTTCTGATTTTCTGCCTGGAGAGAAGTATACAAAATCCAGAGCCTTGTTAAAACAAATTTTACAGAAGTTCTATGAAATCTGGGATTCATAAACGCACCCCTGCCATTTGTCAAATTCTATGGTAACTACCTGTAAAAAAATCCATCTGTAATGTGGCAAGGAGCATGGGTGACAAAGAACTTGCAATGTCTTAGACTTATTTTAGAGTCTCCTTGCTTAACAAAGGCTACTTTTACTTAAGAGTGTGTAGAACAAGAAGCATTTGGAAGTCTCTCACTTAGAATTCAATGGCAGGAATTGGTGTTCTAGAAATACATTTCTGTTACCAGACATTTAATTTGAAATCCTTGCATTCATGAAGTATTTACTGCCACAGCACACAAGACCATAAGTGCACTTTTCCAAATATAATCCCCCATCTGATCAGTAATTCATTTTTTATAAAATGTGCTATAGTAATGCCATTCAACAACCTGATTTTCAAACTGAATCAAAGTCTGTACTACCATCCAGAAATAGTTTTGTGATCTCCACTGTCTTGCTGTCAACAGATCACTGAGTTCATCTGAGCTGAAATACAAAGTCACAAACTTAGCTGAAAAATATCTCCCATGTGCTTTCCCCACACAGAACCCAGGCTGGATGATTTCTCTCTCTGGGTAAACAGGTATATATAAAACATACAAGATTCTCTGGGCAGAATTCAGGTTTATGGAATGTCTTGTTTGTTTCCCTATTCGCATCCTCTGGATGAGGCCATTAAAAACATCTCTACCAGTATCCTGTGACAAAGCTAAAAACCTCCAATTTCTCTTGCTGAAGCTCTTCCTGAAAGTGCTAATGGGTAACAAAGCAGAGACTAATTGAAATTGATTTTTGCTGAAGCAATTTTTACATCTACGACTTTTTCTAGGAAGAAAACAAAGAAGTCATTGGCAAACAGTGCCTGAGCAGCAGTCAGGGATGGTTGGGAATCCACAGACAGAAGAAGGAAAAAACAGGTTTATGTTTTGAACAAATTATCATTTCCTAAAGAGAAACAAGCTGCAAATCAATAGTACTAAATCAAACAGTGGCAACCAGTGCAGAATGTTTGCCAGGCTAGGGTGGTCTAAATGCCACTGCTGTGGGACCCTTCCAAGTAAGGTAATTTTTCCTAATATCCAGCCAACCTCCAACATCCATTCAGCTTCCCCTGGCACAACTTGAGGCCATCTCCTCTTATACCATCACTTGTCACTTGAGAAAGAGACCAACCCCCATTTTACAGCAACACACAAAATCAGAAATTATTGGGGTTTAAGTAAGTTTCAATAATAAATTATTATCTGCTCACCCATTAAATAATGGTATCAAATAGTATTTGTTGGCACTCTAGGGAATGATAAAGCCCAAACAGGTGTTGCTTCCAGGCATTGCTGCCACATCAAGAGTGGAAGCAACACGTGGAATGGGTAATAGCAGCACACCAGCTCCAAGGGGCGATGCAAAGCACACTCAAAAGGATGCCCAAACAGCTCACTGCTACAACTGATCCTTATTCAGCAGTCTGGGTCCACATTTAATCACACTGAATCCCCTGTCCATTGTGTAACACACCCACCATTTCCCTGTGTGGCTGCTCTGCCTTCCACCAGCCCAGCTGAAGTCCCTTGAGGAGGGCTCCGTGCAGAGCAGCTCTGTGTGCTGGACAGAGACAGGCTGAAGCTTTGGTGCAATTCCACAGCTGGCTCCCCTGCCTGCACTGCCTCATTCTCCTCGCGACTGCAGGGAAATAATGGCATTTAAAGACAGAGCGAGGAAAGCAAGTGCCGGAGTGCCTGCAGGAGTATTTTTGGGTGGCATTTAGCTGCTGCTGCTGCTTCCCGATGCCCACAGAGAGTGACAAGTGTAACTTTAAAACCGTGAGGGAACAAACAGAAAATCTTTTCCTGGCAAGCTGTCAAAAGAACCAAACACTACTGTAGTGCACAGTGGAGTTTTATTCTGGGTGGGCCCTGGATACAAGCACAGAAAACTGAACAGTATCCATTTCTAAAAAAGCTAAGGGAACCAGAACTTCATTTAATAGAACTGTGAGAAGAAAAAGAAAAATGCCTCTTTACTGGTCAGAACTTCTTTATAATAACTGGGAATTTTTACTGCAACATAATTAAAAACCGAGAATAAATTCCATATACCCAGGTTTGATAGTGCTACAGAAAAAGATCATATCTTTTGAATATTTAGTTTACTAGTATGGATTCAGCTACTGAATGGATTTTAGATCTAAGACCAACAGACATCACTGGAAGTTAGCATCATCCACCCAGAGCTGGGGGAATTTTTAAAAAATCTTCTCTTCAATGACCAAATAGTCAATTACTGTCTCAGAAACTGTAATATTAAACCCATTGCAATGGGGAGATTCTACACCATTAACAAAAAATGACAGTCCTGCCACAATACAGCTCAGAGTGAACACTGCAGTGAACACAAACCAAGTTTCATTTCTCTCTTAACATAAGGGGACGCATTTCTCTATTCAGGTGTGCTTTTAAAATATAAAAGATATAAAATATGAAAGGCAGTTAATGCTAAGTCATTACATAACCAGTTTGTTAGAAGAATTTAGACAACTCAGATTAGTGCAGGCAATGTATGTTTTCAACAAAAAGAAAGTACCAAATATTAAATTAGAAGATGAATCAACTTCAAACTTCTCTTGCCAAGTCCTGCTTCACCTGGGATAAAACCAAGGAGGCACAAACAAAAAGTACTACACATCCAACTAAGAAACCAGGGGGTTTGTTGACTTCCAAATCAATTAACAAAGGAAAGCATAAAATGACTTAGTGGACTTTTCCTTTGTGGGGAAGTTAAGGTTTTGGTAACTTAAATACATCTTTAAAAAATCTCTAAAGGCACAAAATTATATTGTGCCTCCATGACTCCCCATCCTGTGAGGATGTAAAGCTCAGACAGGTAAAACCAAAGTCATGAGCACACCTGCCCTGTGCCCTCATCTAATGATGGAGCTGAAACAGCTGCACACATCTGGACACAGGGCAGGACAGAGCAGGGCCCAGCACCTCTGGGCAGCTCCTCGTGGACACCAGTGGAGCACTGGGAAAGAGCAGACACAACTGCTATGGATCCACAGCCAATGGCATCCCAGCCTCACTCATTAATTACAGCCACACAGCCCGGATTTAATTACCTTTGACGAGCAGGAGCTCAATTAGATGAGTGAGGATGTTGTACAATAGCGCTCCGTTTATGCAGGTTCTGTTATTATGAATCAGAACATTAAAAATGGAGATAGTGCTTATGGTTCCTGATTAGGGCTCCTGTTCAGTGCCATCCCCACATAGAGCAGGAGCAGGACTCTCCTCTGGCAGCCCCATCCCGTGTGGGTCAGTGCCCACCCAGCAGTGCCCACCCCGCTGACCCACAGAGGTCTGCACCCCATGGAAGAGCAAGGTCAGTGACATGTGAACCCCACAGATCACACTGACAGGATGCTATTTTTGTTATTATTGCTACTCCAAACAGTAATAAACACTGACAGGAGCAACCAGCTCATCCTCTGCTGGGCAGGTGCCACTGTGCTCCAAACCCAAGCCTACAGAAGACAGGGCTTGCTGTCTCTCCTCAGTTCTGCAATCCAAGAAACTCAGGTTCAATCTCCTCTTCAGCATAAAACAAAGAGGGAAGAGACTGAAAAATGGAGAAAGGGAAATTTTGGGTTCTTCCTTCACCTGCATTTAGCTGAATGGCTTTTAAAAACCCATACTCTTCTGTATTTTACATGTAATGTTTTTAAGGTCTGCCTGAATTCAGATTTTCTTTGATCCAAACTTTGCCAGTTGTTTGGAGGATATTTGCCATGGCGCCACAACTAAGCAGACTAACTAATCTAAGTTTAAGAAAATAAAGCACTTTTTTTTTTCTGAAGCAGAAAAACAAAGAAACTTAATATTTACCATATGATGGTATCAAATACAGAGAGGAAAAAAAACCCCCACTATGCATTGATTGCCTCTCTGGGAAATGAGGCAAGGAGCACGGGACATTTTAGCAGAGAGGAAAACAAGGCTTTCCCCAAAAGGCAGTAACTGGGATGTACACGGGGTCAGGGTTCCACAACCCCGGGGAGCCCTGATTGACTCTCCCTGCAGGCAGGGAGGGCTGAGCGTCCCGAATGCCTCCATCCCTTCCCAGCTAAAGCCTCGGGGAACAGCAGGAGCCATGAATGGTGCTACTGTTGGGACTTTAATTGGTGGCAAAAACCTTATTCCTTTTTTTTTTTTTTTTTAGTTTTCAGTTACAAGCACCACCAGCAAGAAAAAAAAATTTTAAAAAAACCACCCAACCTCATGACTTGACATTCTTCAAAACAACGTTAGTTAAAAGCAAGGCAGTGAAACCAGTGCTGTGGTACAGAACATATTTGCTCATTCAAGCACCGGGCTCAAATGGGCATTTTGCAATTCTGAACTGGACCTGCAGATTAGTCCTGAAAATAATATTCCATCAGAAAAGCTTTTGGAAATTTAATTTTGAATTTTAAAATAAGCCCGTTTTCCTCCCCGTTTACAGAGAGAGCACCCACATCTGAGGGAAGCTATTTTCCAGCCAGGCAGGGACCGCCCGTGATGGAAGGTCTCCCATTAGGCCGCTCCGGGAACACTGAGGGAGCCCCCGGCTGAAGGGGCGGGCACCGGGAGCAGATGGGCCGAGCCGCGGCCTGCACTGACTGGGGATGGCACCGGCACCATCGCCTGAAGGGGCGGGCACCGGGAGCCGATGGGCCGAGCCGCGGCCTGCCCTCACTGGGGATGGCACCGGCACCATCGCCTGAAGGGGCGGGCACCGAGAGCAGATGGGCCCAGCCGCGGCCTGCCCTCACTGGGGATGGCACCGGCACCATCGCCTGAAGGGGCGGGCACCGGGAGCCGATGGGCCCAGCCGCGGCCTGCACTCACTGGGGATGGCACCGGCACCATCGCCTGAAGGGGCGGGCACCGGGAGCCGATGGGCCCAGCCGCGGCCTGCCCTCACTGGGGACGGCACCGGCACCATCGCCATGGCAACCCCGCCGCCGCCGCCCTCACCAAACACGAACAGCTCACCGGGGTATTTTGGGAAACCCATCGAGAGAGAGAAACTGTGCTTCTCGCTGTCCAGTTATTTAAAATGTACCTACACAAGGTGCTTTCAGGAAATGGACGGACGGCGTTTGCTTGCACCGAGTGAAAAATCATCTTTGCCTGTGCTCTAGAGACTTACAGTGAATGCTGGGTTAACTCCAAACTTTATAGCCCTTCCACTGGAAATCTCCATGCTGATTGTGTGCTGTATCTACTTTGGGGTTTTATTTTCCTGATTAGATGAGAGCTGTCTGAAGCAGGGCCCCATGAAACCCAGCCTGTTTCTCCTCTGGAGGAGACCAGAGGTTACACCTACCTGCAGTGCTCACGGTGATTGTGGTACCACTACTCATTTCATAAACACAAATGCGGAGACCACTTCTGCTTTGCAAAAATCCCTTTATAAGACTGCATTAAAAAAACAAAATAGCAAACTCCCCAGTGTGAAGGAGGGATTGGAAGGTGGGTGGGTGCCAGTGAACTCCCAACTCCTTTCAAGCAGGATATCCCCAAGCTGTCAAACAATAATAAACACTTCATTCTCCAAACACAGTTCTCTGAAGTACTTGTTTCCTTCCAATTGAAATTAATTGGGGTTTAATTTTCAGGAGAAGATTCCATCTCTAATTTCAGACTTGGTTACAGTGATAGACATCAGAGAAATTAAAACTGTGAGATATCATTTACAGAAGGACAGATCTCCAAATGTAAACTGCTTATTGAGTGGTCCAAGTGAAACTCTTGCACAAAGCTTATGAAACTAATAAACATATTTGTTTTTAATAGCATTACCTCAAAACACCAAGAACATAACCCAAAGCAGTTCCAGCTGTTTCATGTATACTTGAATAATTTTGAAAACTTTCATTTCTGACGCACCCCTGAAGGGCCCCACTTGGATTATAAATGTTTTTGTTTTGGTTGGCAGAAGCCCCTGTACAATCTTTGATTTAATATCAGCTTTAAAGCAATAATAAAAATAATAATCTCACTCACATGCCAAACCACCCATGCTGCTGTGGACCCTGGGGAGGGAGCAGCTGTGGGAATCCTGCTCATCTGCTCCCATTGTGTTTTCTTAACTCTGCACATTTGAAGATGCTCTAATGAAGATTTCCCTACCCCAGTGTCTGGGCAGCTGAATTCAGTAGCTTTCCACAATTAAGTACTCCCAGCACTGGCACAGTAGGTTGTGTGCAGCTGCTGCAATTCAGTGTAAAAGACCAGCCAAACCAGCTGAAAAAGACCAGCCTTTGTGAGGAAAAATCACAAAGCCTCCCAAAGTTAGGTACAGCAGGCAACAGCAACAAGATAAATGCCTTGGCTGCTCACTTTTTAAAATTGTTAAATTCTGAAACTCAGTAGGGTTTTATCCTCACATCTAGGAATTGGCAGTATTTAAAATGCATGTGATTTCTGTAGGCTTTCACTTGCTTCTTCTTTCTTAAGGCACTAAGGTTGTCCTTCAAAAAAAGTCTGAAAATGACAGAAAATCTCCCTGCATCCCTTTTCTCCTGCTTGCCACTGCACAGCTCACTCACTCTTTTCCATCTTTCTTGTTTCTTATTTACAACATTCAGCTCAAAGCATTTTCACTCCTTCCCACGCAGAACCCACTGGATGATGCTCCTGCACTGGGAGCTCCAGTGCAGGGAGCTGCAGGTGACAGGACCTTTCCTTTCTACTGCTAAAAATCATATGGTTCCATCCCCAAACTCCTGCACACTCACCCCGTTTTCTGCAGGCTGTGTCAGACATCCTCCCCACACCCCTCAGCACTGAGAAACTGAGGGGTTACTCTTGGGGTTTAACAGTATTGCCTCTTATCTAGCTTAAACTTGTCTAAATTACCATATCTTGGACAATTTATTTGTTTTCATCTTGGATTAGGCAAGTATCTCTCTTCTGTCTCAAATGACATGGCCTTTAAATCATCCTTGTGCATCTTTCCCAGAACTTTCCCCACCTGGTGGAGGGACCCAGCTCCCAGTTCCCTGTGCCTGAGATGGGAGTGATCCCTCATTTTGGCCAAGGCTCTGGGTGTCCATGTCCATCCAGAGTGGGCTCAACCACTGCAAGTATGACAGCAGCATCTGTGCATCTGACTTCATCCTCCAATTCATTAAATCATATTTAAAACAACCCCATAAAACAAGGTGATCCAGAGCTACCTGTGCCTGTGACCTCCTGTCTTCACTGATCTCCAGCTTTGTCTCAACAGCAAACATCAATGATGTCTTTACAGGTTTTTTCCACATCATGGATAAAAATGTCAGCAAGGATTAAGAGAAAAAATTCTCCACAGGACTCTGGTATAAACTGCCCATTTTTAATCCACTTCACCTTCAGAGCGTTCATTTTGCATCATTCTGGTTTTGCACTTAATATGTTTTATGATATCAAGTCAAATGTTATAGAGAAACCTAGATTGTTAAACCAACACTATTACCCTCATTAAAAATAATCCCATATAAAGATCCTGCAGTTTGACAATTTATATACTATAAATCTGTGCAGACAACTTAATTTTCTACAGTTTCAACCCTCGCTGTTGTTATTTTTATTATGTTACCTATTATTATTTTCATTATGGCAAACTATTAGCAGAGGCAAACAGAAGTTGTAATCAGCAGAAAGTCATTTACACCACACAGAAAAATTACTCACAACTTTTTGAAGCTAAACCTGAGAGTTAAACTGGGCACCACTGAAACCAGGTGTCTTGAGTTGCAGTAATAAAATCATTTTAAGAACATCCCCCTCAATCAGTAAATCCCCTGATGCACCACTCACATTCCTGTCACTGCAAACAGGAGCAAGATTCCTCATCTTAAAAAAATTATATTTTCAAAAAAGACATTTTCACTTCTTTATTCCTCAGGTTCCACCTTACTAATTATTATTTTTTAAAGGGTTTGACTCCATGGAGGTAGAGAAATAAACAATAATATTCCCAGAGCTGTGGTGACAGAAAGATATTGGTGCAATAGGAAACTCATTTTGTCACTATACTGCACTGTGTAAATAGAAAGCATAATTAATAAGGACAGGCATGTTAATTTTGGTTTCCTTCAAAACCTGCAGGCAAGGGGAGGAAGAGGGGGAATGACAATATTTGGCAATGGCAACAAAAACTGTTGCAAATGAGGCGTTTTTCAGCTCTCTTAACCAACTTTAGTAACAAGTCAGAATAAAAATAAACTTATAAACACTTTCATACCCTTTACAGTGCTCCATTTAAAAGCATATTTAATCTAAGTCATATGTACCATTACAACAATGCTCTTTTTGCCCTCAATATGAATTAAGACTATTAAATATGTATGTGAAATAGTAGCCCATGCTGGAATATCTCCAGAATTAAATTCTCAATAGGAAGTTTTTTCCCCTTTTTTCGCTTTTGGGGGTTTTTTGGGTTTGTTTTTTGGGGGGTTTTTTGTTTTGTTTTGGGCTTTGTTGTTTTTTTCATTTTTGTTTTTTGTTTTTTCCTGGTTTGTTTTTTTTCCTTATAGGAAGCCACAAATATATTAAAAAGTAGGTCAAGCTCACAACACCCAACAAAAGTAAAAGGATCTGCAACTTCTTGAATTATTTTTTTTTAAAGCATCTTCCTTTAAAATTTAGCGTTAAAAGGATTTCCATTTCTTTCTTGTGAAAAAGACAAATACAGATTTCTCTATCTCCCTGAAAACAAGCATCCACAAAAATAAGGTAACTGCTTAAACACAGCTTTATTCCTGTCCTTGGGAGGCATTACTGCTCTGACATTACATTTACTATCAAGTAAAGCCACTCAAACTGTATGTAATCTAAAGAGTGACTCACTGAGCAAAACAGAGAATTTCTAAGAAAGTAAGAGCAACCAATTATCCAATTTTTAGGAATAAAAATGAATAAAAATACACAAGATTCTGGTTTGCTATACATATTACTAAAATGGACATACACAACAACCTGACATTGTCAGCAGCTGTCTCTTCTTTTGCATTTATTACTTTCTAACAGATGCCAAAGCCAACTTTTATTTGTTAAGAATAAAACAGATTTAGAAAATGAAGGGAGGGAATAACCTTCCCCTCAGCAGTCTGTTAAGCCCTGATGTGCTTTACCCATTTACCTCCCCATTTCCCCACGTGAGAGGCAAATCCTCTGCCCCCAGACTGCTGCACAATGATGGTACAGCATCTTCTGCCAGCAAAACCGAGGAACCAGTGTTGGAAATGAGGAACTGCCAGCTCAGCTCTCAGCAAACCCTCAGCAGCCTCTCCTCCCTCCATCCCAACACAATCACTCCAGGGACCTCCACCCCTATTAAAAGTCACATTTTCACCTTGTAGTGCAGCACTCATCGTCATCCTTGCAGATTTCCTGCATTCCAGCTTTTCAATGAACAGTGATTTACCTAACTAAAAGCACATTTATCAAGACAAACTCTATAAACAAGTGTAAATTTGAAATTTCAATTGCATCTCTCTGATAAAACACTGCAGCCAGATGAAAGGAATGAAAGCAGTGGGGCTGCTGCAGTGCATGGAAAACACCAAGTCCATCTGTGAGAGCTGTGCAAGAGAGGAGCTGGGTGCTTGGGACCGACAGCCCCAAGGAGGAGTGGAGCCTGGCAAGGTTCACCTGTGCTCACCCAAGGAAGCACTGCAGCCTCTGAGCAGGTGCCAGAAGGATCTCGTGCATAAGGGCACAGAGCTGAGGGAATGCAGGACCACAGTGCAGAGCCTGGGCACAGGAACCTCCCTGGAGAGCCCTGGTTTCAGTCAAGGCTGTGATAAAAACCCAGAGAAGGTCTCTGGTGGGTAACAGGGCACAGTAAACATTAAGAGTGATTAACAAATAAATGCCAGTCCACTAAACTAATTGTCAATGCTGAATAACAAGAGTGGCTTTGGATCCTCACACCACCAAGGATAAGCAGTGGAACAGCAATAACCTGGGAAGGAGAAACAGCCAACAAAGGATTAAGAGAAAACCTCAGCAAAAATCTTGCAATAACCTCGGCTGGAAAGAAGAACAAGATCATCTGGTCCAACCCAACCTCCTTCTCAAAACAGGGCTCCAAAATGCAATTTGTACAGTACTACTTGCAAATTATTTGGGAAATAAATGTACTGCTCAAGAAGTTCAGGGAATGCTGTGAAGCTACACCAGTGATGGAATGATGCTGCAACACAAGCAACTAGAAGAGCAAACCCAAGTTGAGGTCAAGATTTATTAGCAGCCAGTGATGAAAACAGTCAAGAGATGCAAAATCATTTACACTACTAAATAAACCATGTGGATTCCTTGAGGCACTCAAAAAGTGCTGGCATTAAACAGGATGAAGAAGGTGACAAACTCCTGATAGGCCACCATGAGATCTGGCTGGATCAAGACAAAAGCAAACAGACCTTAAACAAAATGAGGAGTTGGGCAAAAAATACTGACAATGGCAGATAATCACACTCAATTATGAATAAAAGAGGCAATGGCTTCTTTCTGGAAAAGCACCAAAACTGAGGGGGAAAGGCTCATGAAAGTACATCTAATATAGCTCTGAAAAACTGTCTACAGCTTATCATGGACACATCTTGGCACGAAGAATGAATAATTCCAAGGGCATTTCGTATCTTGATATAATTTACATATATATAAATGTGATGCAAATGTATATAATGTGAATTTATAGAAACACAGTGTTTTACTAGAAGGGCACAGAGCCAAACTAAAAGGGAACAATGGACAAGATGTAAAATGCAGTTGCTCTTCCTGTGCCTCTTGCAGGGGTTTTCCTGATTCATGATGAAAGCATAAAGCAACACACATATTTTATTTATCAAAATATATTGCTGATAAATCTTGAGTGACTTTCCATGGCAGTTCCACTGTTCCTGAAATCACTTGGAGTTTAGGTAATATTTCCTCTCACTGCAACCTGGTTTGCTTAAAAAAATTCCATTACATTTACCAACACTTCTTTAAGCAATGAAACCCAGGCAGAAATCTGTTTATTGGTATCCAAATCCCATATAAAACAACATTCAGTATTTCCTTGCAATTGGCCCCACAATTTGCAAGCCCACAGCACCATGGAAATATATAGGACAAGATATTTATTGCAACCCATCCCAAGTTTCTTGACTGTTGATTCCTTATCTCCTTCCTGGAGTCCTGCTGAACGTTTACATAAGATGATTGCTTTTAATCTTTCTGTGTTTGCTTCAGACATGCCCTGACAACCACTTAGAAAAGTGGTATTTTCCTGACAAAATGAATCATTTGTCTTCTACCACCAAGTTGCAGATCTTTGTTACAGAAATAGAAAGGCTAGAACATGCCCTAGGAAGTCTCTTTCTCTGCTTTGAAATTATAGGGAGCAGATATACTCACTTTGAAAATCCTGTGATAAAAAAAATTAAAATTAAGAAAAAAGTGGCACAATTTCCTGAAGCATGAGCTCATAATGGGAACAACATACTGTGACAAGTGGATTGCAAGAGGAAAAATACAGCGTGGAATTGCACAACTCCTTTCTAAGTCAAAGTACTGACACCATGCTCTGCTGAGAAAACCTTTTGTGCTCCTGATTTAATGATAAATTTCATGTGATTTCTCCTGGTTGGAGGAACGGAACAGAAACAAAACCAAAACACTGTCCTGACGTGTTAGCATTAAACATCTCCTTCAAAAAATAAACTTTGTGTCTTTGATTGTTACATAAAATTCTATTTTTGGCCGGAACAAGAGGGAGAAAAAGAACAAGAAAATAACCACAATTATTCTCAAACCAAGAATCCATTAGAGGTCTAAAAACATGAAGGAGAAATCCTTTCTAAGGAAGAAAATACTTCCATTTCCAGCCCTTTATTCCAGTTTTCACCACCTCTGCTGGGCAAACTGTGGTCAGTGCTCAACTCCTACTGACCCCATGCATGCAGAACAGTCTCGTCCTTCCCAGTGGTAACCACTTCTGGTGTTTTCCAGCTCTGGCCTTCCCAAGGCTATCAGTGCCCAGCTCTATCTTCTGACAGGCCTTTCCTTCCCAGAAATGAGCCCTCCTCCTGCAGCACCCACCCAGGTGCAGATCCTGCTCCTGATCTCAGCAAACTCCATCACTCTTACGGTCACAGCTCACACTCCGAGTTTCTCCATGACAAAACTAATACTAAATTTTGCAAGGGTGCAGAGCATGCATTGTTAAAGACCAAAGCAGAACCATCACCTTGCTCTCCATCCTCCCTGGAGACCCCAGCCATGTATAATTTCCCCCCAGCAGATAATAATGCCATCAGGCCATTGCTTCACAGCAGAGCCCCAACAGAAACTTGTCCTCACTCCTCCTGAGCCCTTTTGCACAGATCTCAGTTGTGCTGCTTCTGCTCTGCAAGCTACAAAACTGAGGAGGAACAGCATCTCCTTATGACCATGAAGTCATCTGCCACACTTTTTGTCTTTTTGATAACCACATTCCCCCACCAGGCTTTCACCAAACACTTGGTATTTTCTTCCCTAATTCTTTTCATCATCTCTCTTTAAGCCCCTGCATTTAATTGGCTTTGGCGACTCAGGCACAACTGAAGGGGATTTTTTCCCCATTTATGTGTAAAAGATGGAATTGCAGTTGCTCACCTACATTTTGTTTACTAAGGATACAGATCACCATTTTCCAGCTCACTGTATTTGCCTTCAAGCTTTCTGCCTTTTATAGAAGCATTATTCCTACATATGTCATCTTTTTTCCCCCTTCACAAAAAATCGCCCACTGATGTCTCTTTGTTAGAATACAACAAATCATAATTATTAGTCAACAGTATAAATGTCCACCACAGGACAAAAGCAAATCTGGGGCTTTTCCTTTGCTGAAAAACCCTTTGGTTTAGAGTTGCTTCCTACTTCTAGCCTATTTCATCTGCCAGTTGAAATACAGAGCGACCTCTCCATATGGCACTTTCAACATACATAAAAAAGATACAGATGCACAAATGTTTTGTCTAAAGCTTGGAGAAATTGGAAAGCATCCTTCAGTTCCAATTTATTGTCTTTGCGCTGATACCGTAATTTAGAAAAATTAAAATGTTCCAAAGTTTGTGTTTGATAATAACCAACATTTCTAAAGCAGCTTTTCAGATGCTCTTTTTGAAAAAATGGACTACATACATCTTTAGTATTAAGCAAAAGGGGTTTTTGTGAAGAAAAATACCAGTTACTGATGTCTATCCAGCGATCAAATGTGCCCCTGTGTGGGCTGTACAAACTCATTCTCAGAACAGACCTACTGATGACTGAGCCACTGCTTTCAGAAAAATTCTTTTTTTTCCTTCAAAATCATTCAGAAAGTTGGGTTGATTTTTTTTAGCAATAATCCCAAAACATTTCAAATCATGTGAATAAAGATCTCAAGTGATTTAACCAAAATAACACAGACATAACCACAGAGAGAAGAGTCTTTTTATTTTCACGAAAAGGACAAAGGTTCAATACCATAAAGTTCAGACCCCAAAATATGTCCTAAAATCTGAAACATAGACTGGATCTAAAATAAAAATCCAACCCCTAAGATGCTTTTGCTTCATCCTCTGCATTCAAGAGCTGAAACCACGAGATGTACACAGTCAACTATTCTGCACTGTTGGTACCCACAAGCACTTTTACAGACCTGAAAGCATGAATTTACTGTTTTTCTGGAGACAAGGAAATAAGATCATCTTGCCAAGGTGTTGCACTCCCCTCTCCATCAGGGACAGCCCGGCCCAGGCATTGCCCTTCTTCTGCAAGCAGTGTCCAACCTCACAAACAAGTCATCCCCAGCAAGGGATGCAGGTCAGTGATGTCCCAACAGCTGGCCCTGACAGGCCACAGCTGGATGAGGAGAATCTTCATGAGCAGCCAGGACATGCTGCTCCCAGCTACCTTTCCAAAGTGGCTGAGTTGAATGTGTCATAGGGATGTAAAAAGCTCCTGTTCAGGCATTTCCTCCCCAAGAGAAAAGCTTTTCTTGCAGGCTCGGGTGACAGCACAAGCAGGTGATGTTGGGCATGTGTAATCCAAGCACAGAGACTGTTGGGAATGTTAATCCAAGGGGTTCCTCCTGTCCAAGAGCAGATGGGTCACCAGAATTCACAAAGACCCATCAGGGCTTTAAGAGCATCCAAAATCATGGCACCATCCCCTGAGCAGGGCACAGCAACTTGGCTCCATCAGGAAAAGAAAAGCAAATAAAATTACACTTTGCAGAAAGCAGATATGAACAACACAAGTGGTTTGTCCTTCCATCTCCCATGGCAGCAATGCCACTACATCTGTCTGAAGCAGTTTCTCTGCAGCAGCACCCTCAAACTGTAACTTGCTCCATGTGCTCTCTCCTTATCTCCAGAGGCTAAACCCAAGGTAATCTCTCAGCAGAAATGCACAGAATGCTGTCCTTGGACCATGTGCAGCACATCCCACACAAGCCCTGCTGATGCTGCATGACCACCAACCAGAGGAAACAAAGCACTGCAAGGTAACAGAAACTGGAGGTGATGTGGGAAACAAGAAATGTTCCTTAGTAATAAACTCAGAATATCTGACAGAAAAACACTACGTTCCGTTATGCCCCCTGGTCAGGGCACTGAGCTCTTTGTGTCCCCACAATGCTTCACAAAGGTTTGAGCCATCCTTTCCCCAGCTGCTCTCCCACATGCATCCTGTCCCACACTAAATTCAGGGTACGTAAGATGTGCTGCACTCCATCCACCAGAGCACCCAGAGGAGCATCCATCTGCTCCATTCCCACTCTGCTCCAGCTCCCACCTGGCTGGCACAGCCCACAGTCTTATGGCACAAGATGGGCATGGCAACCTGGGGCTCAGCTGGGAGCTTTCCACTGACAGCCTGCCAACATCTCCTTGAATCCATTCTTCCCACTATGCTCTCCTGTACCCACAGCAACTGTGAAATCACTATTAATTATGTCCTTTTGCCTGACCCACTTATCTCAGAATTGCAGTATCTGGGATGGGCTAAAAACAGGGGAAAAAAAAGAGGGAAGCTGCTCATTTTGCTTCCTGGACACCTCCTTTTAGAAAAGCCAACTCTGTTCTGATTTTCTCCACTATTTTTTCCTCTGTCTGTCCTTTCTTCTTCAACTTCTCTTCTGTATCTTCCTTTTGTTTCTCTCTGCAAGAAGAGGAATTGCGTTAGGAAAAAGGAACGATGGAGAATGCTGATCTAAACTGCTTCACATCTTCAAATATGTGGAGAGAAAATGATGGGGCGTGGGAAGGGAATGAAGCCCTGTGGGTTTTCTTTTCCAGATGACTTTCCTTCCTTCTGGCTCATGACTGAACGAGATATGAGAGAATAAGAACTGCTGGAGATTTTGGCAAATATTGAAAAGGAGAACATGCAACTACAATTATTTGGAGAATAAGAAGCAAATGCTAAAGAAAAAATAAACCCCACACATACAGGCTATGGGCTCTTTCCAGAGGGAGAAGGTTTTATTCAGTCTGAATTAAATGTATTTTTCCCATTAATTCAAGTCTGGATTTCATATAAAATTCACAAATACCTATGTCAAATACAACAAGGAACACCAGCTCAGAGGCATCAGAAAGCATTCTTTTATTGTAAGAGAGAAGACACACAGTTCTGTTTCCTGAAGGATGGCAAGGAACCAGAAAGAGATGAAAGCACAACCTTAATATTGCAGCTAACAATGTTCAAATGTTCTTGCCTGCACATTAGGAGGCACCACCATGCATTTTCTGCTTACATTTATTTCTGCACAGAAAATAGCTTAAATAGCTTAAAACTGGCCCTGGCACTGGGCACTGCTGTCTGGAGCAGGGCTGATTTCTGGTTCAGAAGAAAGGATTCTCATGGTAGAACCAGAGCACGTGAGCATGCCTGGGCTGCTCCCACAGAAGGTGAGCTGTGCTCAGCTCCTGAAGCAGGAGGCACCGAGCTGCAGCTGCCCAGAGAGACAACACCCTGGACTGGATGTGTCTGTGCCCAGGTCCTGAATCAGAACACACCGAGCTGCAGCTGCCCAGAGAGACAACACCCTGGACTGGATGTGTCTGTGCTCAGGTCCTGAGTCAGAACACACCGAGCTGCAGCTCCCACAGAGATCCCTGAACTGGATGTGTCTGTGCCCAGGTCCTGAAT
This sequence comes from Melospiza georgiana, assembly GCF_028018845.1. Lineage (NCBI taxonomy): Eukaryota > Metazoa > Chordata > Aves > Passeriformes > Passerellidae > Melospiza > Melospiza georgiana. The sequence continues at coordinate 73,345,343 of NC_080434.1, forward strand.
CAGAACACACCGAGCTGCAGCTGCCCAGAGAGACAACACCCTGGACTGGATGTGTCTGTGCTCAGGTCCTGAATCAGAACACACTGAGCTGCAGCTGCCCAGAGAGACAACACCCTGGACTGGATGTGTCTGTGCTCCAGTCCTGAGTCAGAACACACCGAGCTGCAGCTCCCACAGAGACAACATCTGGAACTGGATGTGTCTGTGCTCAGCTCCTAAATCAGAACACACCGAGCTGCAGCTCCCACAGAGATCCCTGTGCCCTGAACTGGATGTGTCTGTGCTCCAGTCCTGAGTCAGAACACACCGAGCTGCAGCTGCCCACAGAGATCCCTGTCCCCTGGACTGGATGTGTCTGTGCCCAGGTCCTGAATCAGAACACACTGAGCTGCAGCTGCCCAGAGAGACAACACCCTGGACTGGATGTGTCTGTGCTCCAGTCCTGAGTCAGAACACACCGAGCTGCAGCTCCCACAGAGATCCCTGTGCCCTGAACTGGATGTGTCTGTGCTCAGGTCTGAGCTGCAGCTCCCACAGAGATCCCTGTGCCCTGGACTGGATGTGTCTGTGCCCAGGTCCTGAATCAGAACACACTGAGCTGCAGCTGCCACAGAGACAACACCCTGGACTGGATGTGTCTGTGCTCAGCTCCTGAAGCAGAACACACCGAGCTGCAGCTCCCACAGAGATCCCTGTTCCCCTGAACTGGCTCACACATCCCTCCTCATCACCCACCTCAAACCAACACAGCCACCAGAACTGCAAACCCACCAACAGGGAATGCAGGGTTTATTTAATATAAGCTGCTCTTGAGATGTCCTTCCATGGGTTTGTTCCCTTACGTGTGACCTCTGGGAAGGCAGCAAGGATGCACTCAAACCTCAGTCACTGTTTGCTTGCAGAGCTGATACCACCCATGCAATACATGTATTACACACACACCTGATTATTTGCCTCCACCAAATGCATCAGAGAAAACAACTTGTTTGGTTTTAACTCATTTACAGTGGAGGTATCTTTAACTGGGAGAAGAGCTTTCCATAGGAACAGGGTTTGCACTTTGTGACGTTTTCAGAAAGGCCTAAGAAATAATATAAAATAACAACTATTTCTGCCTCCTGCCAGGCTTGTTGGAGTATTTTAAAACAGCTCTGCTAAAATAAACCAAGATTTTTTTCCTCCGAACAGATTTCCACTAGGGAACCAAATCCTACCCTTATAAGGCTACAGCAAAACAAAAGTCCCCAAAAAAGTACAAAATCTAGTCCATTTTTTAACTCCGGAAACAGGAATATTAAGACACAACAGGTTTAAAATCAGAATTAGCAATAATCATATGCTTCAGAAAATAATGTTCCCAAAGATCCCCTTCTGGTCCTTCACTCCACTCCTCTCCATCTAGTGAGATCTTGAACTGTTAGAGCTACAAAGCTGAAGCAGAGATTTTAAACCCACAGCCAGGATTCAGACTTTACCCACTGCAATGTTACACACACACAGAAAGGGTTACTTTCACATTAAAGAACTCAAACTGTTATGGCAAAGCAGAAATTATTTAAACGACCTCACCTACAAGGAGTGATCCTCCCTCAGTATTAAAACTCCAATATACACAAAAAGAAAGGAAAACCTCTTAGTGTTAAACATTGGAGAAAGATCTTAAAAATAATGGACTCAAATAGTTTACAAGAATCTAAAATAATGCCTGTGCTAAGCTAACACAGAAATCAAACTATTTGAAAAAAAAAAAAAAAGAAAAGTCAATGTTACATATTAATGTTTTGGTTCTCTCCAAGGCAGGACAAACTGCAGGGGGAAGAAAAGGCTGCAAAGCAAAGGTTGTTTGTTTTGGTTTTTTTTTTTTAATTTTACCAAATTTCTGCTCTGGACCATATTCTATTTAAGAAATTGCATGAGAAACAAATTGCTCGCAGACTGAGTTGAACCTCACCCAAGGTTAAGTGAACACCAAACACAGACCACTTCCTTTGGGTTCTTGGTATAAAAACAGAATATTACCAAAATCTGCAGCAACAAAGGATGCTGCTACAGCAGCTCGTCCGAGCAGTTCCATGGCTGATGTCTGCAGTGTTCCAAGCCTGGGTAAACAAACTTTAAAGGATCTTGGGAGAAAAAAGTTATTTTCATCCTCTTTTTCTTCATTACCCGACACTATGAGTTGGGCTGTATAGAAGGTTTTACTGTAGCACATACAAAGGCAGCGGCACACCAGCCAGCACTTCATTAATTAAAAGCCAGAAAAGGAAGTTTGCTAAACGAAGCAAATGTTCTTATCACTCCTATCTATATTCATTAAAACTGACAGGAAACCAAATATCACCATCTGTCTACTTGCAATAAAGACACTAAAAACAGCTCCGGGGTAGAAGAATAATATAAAGTATAAAACTGCAGTTTTTCAAGTTTCAGTTTTAAATGGACAAGAGAGAAACTGATGTCAGACGAGGGAGAATGAAGGATGACAAGGAGCTGGTACATGAGACTGAAAAAAGAAATTACATGCTTTAGAATATAAATTGAAGCCCCTTTCAAATCTCAGAAAACAAACAATAAGCTAAAGTTTGCACTGTCTTTTTCATTCAGGTCAATGGGTCTGGGAAAAGCCAAGTGTTGCAACGGCAGCTCAGTTGCCGATTTACAAATAACTGCTACCAAAACCAGTCAGAAAATTGTGTTATGCAACATAAACTGCAAATTTTTAATGGTCAAGCAAGTCCCAGGAAACACTCGTGTTCTATTATGTCTTGATACACCCTCTTAGGATTTACAAGAGATCATTCTTTTAATTGTTCCTATATTTGGATTTTGCTTTTAAATCAGAAACCTGATATACAATTGAGTAAGATTTGATAAAAGGAAAAAGATGGCAGAGGTCCTAACTTAGCTGTGAAGAGAAATACAGGCTGGGCTCACACCAGCAGTGGCAGAGGTCAGCTGAAGGTCGCTGATATAAGGTATTTTCCAGCATTTGTACAATTCCTACCTTCTAGTAATCACCCCTTTTTTTTTTTTTTTTCTTTTTTGCACTGCAGGGGAGAGGAAAGAAAAAACAAATAGATGGTAATAAGATATTTAATGACAGAAATGAAAATAAACTACTGCTCACACTCTCAAGAGCACAAGTCCCTGTCGTTAATTCTGCGCTATTCCCCAGCTGCATTTTGCATAGCAATGAAAAGCACTTCCAGTTCCTCTCCATGCTGCATAAAATATTAGCTCCACAGTCACAGTTTTTAAGACTAAATAAGGTTAAAGTAATTTAAGGCTGAGATAAACAGAAAAAAAAGAAAATTGATGGTTAAAAGTCTGCCAGCCCCCTGCGATGCCGAGGTGCCGGAGCAGATGTGGCGCAGAGCAATCCCTGGGACCCACAGGAAACACAAACGGGGTCAGGAGAGGAGGAGCAAGGGAGTTCAAGACTAAAGAGAAGCCAAATTGATTTTTATTATTATGTTCTTCCAGGATAGTACTTTCTTTTTGTTTATTTTCTGTCCTAAGAACAGTAATTCATACCTCGAAACAGGCTCTCATTAATATTCTATGAGAATGCTTTTTTAGCCTCAATACAATTACAGCAGAGCAATTATTATTCTTCTGTTAATACTTTAACAATACTAACAGAACTATTAACAGCTCAGCATAATGAGGCATTTGTGAAACAGAACTGTAAGGTTACTTCTGTTTAGTAAAGAAACCACAACAGAATTACACAAGTTAAATAAAATCTGAGTGTAAAAAAAGTCACTGTAAACTGATGTGCAAATGCGCCATCAGATTCCTCCCTGATTCTGAGGAATCTCCTTTTGAAAGTTAAGTCAATCCTGTACGGATATAGGACAACCAAACATTTTTAAGTGAAGGCTGAAATTCAATAGTAAATTCTTTTTTATGTTCAGTATATAATGGAGACGTCTCTTTGTGCATGCCAATGAAATCATTGGGATGCTTAGAAAGGATTTGGTAGGCACACCTGGAGGTATGTAACAGAAGAGAAAATACAAAACCATCCATAAAAAATTCCTGAGTGTGCTGTAAAAATGCATCCAGGCTGATGCTGGAGAATGTTTGTTTATTCTAAGGTGGTTATACAGCATCTCAAACACACAAGAAACATTGCTGCAATGGGAGGGAAAAGTCAGTGTTGACATCTTACCTTTATAAACCTTTTAATAAAAAGCTGCATAGTAAGGGCAACAAGCATAACCCAGATTATTAGATTTTGGAAAATTTTATTTTATATATGCCTTGTTAGAGCTCCTATTTTCCTACTGAGAGTAGTAACTGTGGAAGTTGCATTTAAAATTATTTGCTAACAGAAAGCAAATGAATACTCAGGTTCTTCAGGAGCATGGATAATCAGTGGGAAAGGTGAAATTCTCTGGCAAAAAGAGAAAGCACAATTCACTCCTGTGGTTCTCCTGTCCACAGCTACAACAGTAACAGGGTGCAAATCAAAGCATCTTCCACAGCACATACTGGAGAAAACCTGCCCCAGACTCCTTGGATCTGAGAATGCCAGGCTGGGAAAAGCTTTTTCAGTTCTTGGGAACTGAGAACAGATCCATTTCCTACAATCCTCTTAAAAGGTAAATGAAGCTGAATCCTGAATCACAGACTCTTAGTCCCTCCCATTCCCATACTGGTGAAGCTGCTCCTGCACTATTTCCCTTTAATTATGGGAAACTCTGTTCTAATATCATATACACACAATACTACCACTATTGTTAATTTATTTAATTATTAATTAATTTAATTATTCATTTAATTATGAAAATATCAACTCATTAAAGACCAGTATGGGGTTTTATTTAATCTTGTACCCACCTTGTCTGTGAGCTGATGAACCAATCTCCTCTGCCTGGTCTGCACCCACAGATGAAGCTGTCCCTTCTGGAAGGTACCACCAGCAGCCCCTTTTGCTGGTTGTACCAACTCCCCTCCTTGCTCACAGGATTATGTAAACTGTGCTTAAATTCAGGATGGGTTTTGCCCTTTTGTACTCAAATGCATCCTCTTCTCTTCATCCTGCTACATACAATAAACCCTGGATTTGTCAGGTTTGATCCTAGCTTGCAGCATGACTTACTTTGGTGAGCACTTTGCTTTAACACCTCCTCGCCCACTGCAACACCTCCTGGATATTATTCTTGAATTTGCTTTAGATAGTCAATAACAGTTTTCCACACACCTTTGTAAAAGCTTCCCTTAAGAATCTTCTTTTAAGTGACTGTTGCAGTGAATATCCCAGTCACAACGCCCTCGTGTCTTTTATTTAAAGTACAGCAGCATCACCTCTGCTCAGCAGTGATGTAAGTAAGGCTTGTCACGCTTTTGCTCTAGAGCATTAAAAAACCTGACCCAAAACCAAGTCCCTCCTAAGTGTACCTTTTAACCCACACAAAGCCAAAACAATTTATTACTATTTACATTGCTTTAATAGCTTTTTGGAGTTGCTATTTAGATGGTCTTAGTAGTAATGACTGCAGCAAGCTGGAACAGGTTCATAGCACTAAAAATAAAACCTGGGTGTCTTGAAGCCTGGGAAAAATACAGCAATGCTCCAAGGGTGTCAGTACAAACCTGCAAAACAAATTTTCCACACAGACAACATTTCTTATTCATCAATTTGAATGGACAGATATTTGGAGACAGAGAATAATTCAGTTTCTACAGGTTTCTTGGACACTCCCATCATCACGCTCCCCTTTCCCACGTGTTTCTTCTCCCACACCGAATTTGTCTGCCCTCTGCTGTCTTTCTTGCCTTGAACCAGGCTCAGGCCAACTATTTCTCTGTGTCCTGGTTTTGCCTCTCTCCCCCATGCCCCAATGATGTGATGCAGGTGATGGCTGAGCCCCCCAGGACAAGGTCTTTGTAAGCGCCAGTGCAGGAGGGCAACAAGCCACCCATTTTTGTCATTTCTTTACACTATTCTGTAATTATAGTCCCTTTTTGGCCTTTTCCCAGCCTATCCCATTATTTCTCTCTCTTTTACATACTATCCATTGCTTTTCAGGGTTCTTTCCTTTTTTATCATCCTATCACCACCAGAGTCTTTAAGAGAAAGCTGAGGCTGTTAAGTGTCTCACACCTGTCATTTCAGCATTATGATTAGAAAGCAGATTCTGAAAATCCTGATGCCACCATAAAACTGGTAAACTAAGAAACCTCACCTTAGATTCCACCACTTTATCACTGCTCTTGTATGCTTCCCTAGATACCTGCTGATCACCATCAGAGACAGGATATTGAACTGTAAGTGCTTGCTCTGAATCAGAACAGCTGTTCTTACAGATTTATTGCTAAAACAACATGGGGTCTGCCAGACCTAAGAAAATCAGCAAGAAATAAAGTTACAGACTCTTGTATTTTGCCACAAGTAACTTTGGTATTTGGAAATCCCCTTTCCTTGTCCATGTTTGTTACTGTTATGCAAAGAGAGTTAATTCTGGTGAAGATTAACACATATGTAAAGTACCCAGATGATTTCTTTGATTGTGATAGGAAACACTTAGATATGAAATTCAGCACCAAATACTTTTCAGCTTCTGAGAAATATGAGTGAAACTACTTTGAACATGATTGAGTTAAGAGCATCACCCTTATTAACATAAGAAAGAAAAACGATTTGTTGGAAAGCACTCACCATTTGAGGTACTCCATACTGTTTTCCAGCGTTATTTTCCCAGAGACACCAAGAATGGTTTGGTTTTGTGGTCTGGGTGGGGTGGGGCAGAAGGCTGTTGATGTTTTGGGAAAACCTACCACAGCTTGCTGTGTTTGCTGATCCTCAGCTACAGCAGTGAGTGGCTGCTGGCAGCCCTAACTTCAAAAACCAGCTGCAGCACAAACTGTCATCATTTCATCCATTCACTCTAGAATTAAAATCTTTTTAAAAAAATGTATAAAACAAAGAAACAAACTTTTAAAAACATTCCAAACAAACAGCAGAAGGTTTCCTCAATGGCAAAGTCCCAAGCCCAGTTGGCCAAACCCTCCCAACCACATAGCCAGCCTCTGGTTTCAGATCCAAGTCAAACTCCACTCCCCAGCAGCCTTATCTTGCCAAATTCAGAGCAAAGGAAACAGGCAGAGGGCTCCAGGCCAGGGAGAGCACAGACACACACAGCAGCACCCCAGGGCCTGCTCTGCAGTGCATTTCATTAAGGAATGCACACACTGCTGTGCTCCAGTCTGAGATATTCAGGGGCTCCAGCACTGAACAGTAACCCCACAACCCCATTTCCTTGGCTCTATCATTAAATAAACACAGGCTCCGAGATGGACTCTATGGATCTATGTCCTTTCAAAAGAATTTAGTAATTGGAGGGGGAAAAAGTAAAACTCCAAGTAAAGTGAGCAGTAAAGCGATGTTCTCATCTGGGAGTATTGCAACAGATGTTTATCATGAGCTACTGCAACAGTTAATCCAACTCCCAGCCAGATTACCTCTTTGCCTTTGGAAACCAGCCTTTTTTCCATGGGCAACTCACAGAAAACAAGGGGATGTGCCAGAACTGACAGCAAGCAGTTAACTGAATGGAGCAGGAGGGAAAAAATCCATAAAGCCCAACCAAATAAACTGATATCTGGCCCAAAAGACTTAGATGAACAGGTGTATGTGTGGGTGGGATTGGAAGGAAAAAAAATAAAGAAAAACATTTAAACAAAGCCTCCATTGACATTCTGGTCACTTAAGTGGGTACACACAAAACGAGCCAAACAGCATTTTGAACAAATCAGCAAATAATGGATTTCTTTCCTTTTTATTTTTTTGAGAGGGTAGGAAATATGATTATTGAGCTTGAATTTCAAAATTATTGAGGTGCCAATAAACCACAGTAACAACTCAGAGGTTATTCTACCCTAGGATATTCTGAGGAAGAATGAAAAAAGGAAGGTACAAATCTACAAATGCAATCTGGTATTTACTCCTCAAAGATGCAAATGCAAATCACAATTTAAAGTATCATTATTTAAAGCTGAAATCACCATTTCATAACAAATGCAAATCCCATCCCTGTTTACAACATTTCCTAAAGGCAAGTGTAGGGCTAGCGAGTCCATGCCCAGAGTACGGACTCATTTCTGCTCCTGATTTCAAAGGCATTTAATTCTGAAAAAGCTGGAGCACACATGGGTGAAAAGAGTGAGCAGTCCGCCCCTCTGAGCGTCCACAAGAGATGAAGCAAGGGAGGTGAGAGCACACTGTTCCCAGGGCATCCCCTGAGCATCACCTGTGGCTGCCCCAGCCCTGGGCACCCTCGCCCTGGCTGCCCCTGGGAACTGCTGGGAGCCACAGGTGAGGATTGCAATGCTTCCTGCAAAAGCCCTGCAATGCTTCCTGCAATGCTTCCTGCAGCCTTCACCTGCAGCCCACACCTTCCCCTGGCTGCTCCCAGCCGTGCTAACACAAGAGTCACAAATTCTGGAAACTTCTGCTCTCAACTTCCTCCCTGACTGAAGAAAATCTCAGCTTGTTGGCTGTTTGGGGCTCTTAAACAGAGAGAAACACAAATGCCAATCTGTCAAGTGTAAGAAGGATGTAAAGAGATTTTGTTCCTCTAATTGCTCAGCAGAACAATAAATGAATAAAGAGCTCTAGGCAGTCCTTTCCACTCGGCAGTATTTCTGCTGGTAATGCAAAACTATTTTCCTTGGTACTTCTCTTAATCAACAAAAACAACAGCAAGCATTACCAGTCCTTTCGTATCTGATGAAGGGATTGATGTTATTTATTCAAGAAAGTCTTTGTAAATATTCCTTCCTTTCCACAAAGACCAATGACCACAGAGCCAGAGCCTGCAGTACCTCCACTCAGCCCCTGGCCCCTCCAGGCCATTGGAGCAGGCACCCATTGGTGTGTTCACTAAAAACAACCCTTTGCAGCTTGTCTTTTTAAGGTTTTTCTTTTTCCTCCATATATCAAAAGTCATAAGTGTCAAGGGAAAGTTTGTGTTTTCTAAATTTTTAGTATTCCAGAGAAATGTATTGACATTGCATTCCGCAAATCTTGCCAAAAACGTCTTTTGTGTTCACAGCTTCAATGTTGATGATAAATTTTAAATACTAACAGTACAAAGTATGATTTAAATCAGAGCCTAAATCATAACTGTAAAAGTAATTTAAGCTAGTGAACTGGAAACCTTAATTTAAATAATCTCATTTTGCCACTATAGTTTTCCTAAAGACCTATTTGCTTTCAATGGTTGTTAGTTCTCACTGAGAAGGTAAATAAACTACATACATCTATTTAAATTATTATGAAGCCTAATATATTCTACATCTTTTATTTTTACATTTTATTAAGTAAATTCACTAGGCAATTATTTTTTTAACTATGATTCCTAAGTGCTTCAAAGATATTTAGTGAGTCCTAAAGCACCTTTTATAATGATGATGATCCCCATTTTATAGAAGGATAACTCAAAGAAGAGACAATTAACTAGTCCTGGCTCTTTCCTTCACCACATTAAACTAGCTCTAAGGTAACATGATTGATCTCCACTATAACCGCAACCTGTTACACATAATTTTTCACTCTGACTGAGCAATTGTAATAATTTGTAATTATTGATTAAGAGATCAATTAGAAGCAAATACTCAGGTAGCGGCAGCAGCAGAAGGCTGAACTAAATATCTGTGCAAGAATCAGGAGGTTTTGCTGGATGGTTTCACCAAGATATGACACTTGGAACTATTTTTACTCCATCTCCTAAAACATGGATGCAAAGGTAGCACATGGCACGTTCCGCTGCTGCCTTCCCAACACCACAGCTTGCTTGATGAGCGACCTCGATTATTCTGCCCTGAACGACAGCAAAAATAGCACTGAGATCTCTTACACAGCCCAAGAGAACACACCAGACTCCCCAGGTTGTACAACCTCTAGTTTGAGGAGTCATTTCTTAATAAGGTGCCTCGAAATGTGCAGGATGTTGTGCCAACAGCACTTAGGGTCAATGTTTCAGAGCCATTTCTGTGAACTGAATACTGCCCATCCTGCTGTGCCAGGCTGACACCTCACCTTTGCACAGTTTCTTTCCTGAGGGGTAGCAGCAGCCTGGAATGGTTACTAGTCAATATAGGCCGTGTATGAAAAGGGGGAGAAGTGCTACAGAATTATTTGCAACATTTTTCCACAGTCTCTCATCACTGTGCCCATTTTTCATTGCGCCCTAAGTTGGTCAATGGCCGGAACTGCATCTTTCCAAAAGCACATCCTGATGTCTCCTACTAAGCCAGTCCTTACCAAGCAGGAGCATCAGTGTTCCTGAAGCTACTCTACCCTCCTGTGAACCTGCTTTTCCTAGGATGCACACAAAAATTGTAGCAGGCAGGCATTAATGACCAACGACCCTCCATCCCACGGTGCAGGAAAATAAAACAGTAAGAGACACAGCGGTCTATGAAGAGCCAGATTTGATAGGAGTGACCACAAATGCCAGCTCTTCCCCTCTGGTAAGGTGGTGACCACTACAGGGATGTAGAGCAGAAGGGTCTCGAGGAGACAACCCATTGCTTGGTCCAGCTGGATTCTCCATCCCAGCGCAAGTCCTCATCTGCAGGTTCGGGGCAGAGAGCGCTGTTCCCTCCAGATCAATTCCAACAGCGTGTGCCAGAGCCCAAATTCCACCGACAGGCCCCACACACACACACACACACAGGGAGTGCTCTGCACAGGCTCCAGGCAGGATGCTGCTGCTGCTGCTGCTGCTGCTGTGGGAAGCGAGGGCTCTGAAGGCAGATGTTGTGGAAATTCATATTTCATCAAAACAGTTAATTGTGACAAGAGGGCTATAAAATTCCTTGTACTGCTTAAATTATTTCTCCACTTAGAGCAACTCCACTACCAGGAAATGTTACACGTTGCACTTTATACCCAACTGGCAGCACTCAGTGATAACATTACAGCTCTGTTAAATAACAGATAAAAAAATCACAGATCTTTAAAAAGTACAAATTAATTTTTCTCCCGTCATTCAACATAACCATTTACAAACAAACATGCCATGCAATTGTCGTTAAAAGTTTTCCAATCTAGCGCTGCATGTGTTTAAATATGAAAATTACACTTCTGAAATAAACATTGCTGCTGTCAGGGAAAAGTGCTACCATAAGTCACATCACTATAAGACAGAAACTGCCACCATGAAGACTCAATAATCCCTCACATTTCACCAAGGGAATGTTCCCTCTCCATTCATCAGGGTCACAGTAAAAGGAAAAAAGCAAACAAAAACCAGCTACAAAACAACCAGGCAGCACCTGCTAAAACTTTGATTGTTTCAGACCCACAAGTAGGTAAAACAAGAAATTCAGAGACTCTTTTGCAATGAATGAATGGTTTATCCATATTATTGGTGCCAAACATCCAGTAATCTATGCTTGGCAAATTCATAAAATTAGGAAAAAATATAACCCCCAAAAAACAACTAACAGGATTTCACTTTCTCTAATCTGACTTTTTTTTAATTTATTAAGAGTTTATTATCTATTCATACTTGGAAAATATGGTTTTTAGTAACATGTATCTACTTTGGATATTAAGTCTACCCTTAGCAACACCTAGAGTAAGAAACAAGAAGGTTTTCTGCGGCCCCATGGGGTCACAAGATCTCTACCTGGTACCAAAGAGCAACCCAGCACTGTGGCAGAGGGAGAGGAAAGCCTTCAGCTGCTCCCCTCACCTGCCCAGGTGAGCACACAGGCAGGAGGCGTGCAGGTAACTCAGCTCTGCAGCGCTCTCACCATCTCCCATATTCCTGTTCCCACCACCAGCAGGCAACGCCTGCCAGCCTGGCTGCACTTTGTTTACACTGCATTAGAAACCACAATTTGCTACTCAGGCTAAAAAAGCCTCACTAGGTATCAAACAGACCTAGACCTTATTTTGTCTGTTTTCTCAGGATGCTCTGAAAGAAGTTTATATAATGCATGAAAATTATGCATGCCGTTATGTAACAAAATCAAAGTGCCATAAAATGTACACATGGGTAGTTCTACTTTCAAACAGCAATAGCTGAACTGTTGCTGGCTTCATTTTAAAAGTACAGATCACTTGTATAAACAGCATTTATTTAATCATAATAATTACAATTTATATATATACTCTCTGACCTTGTCACCTACTCAAGTAATCACAGTCACCTCATTATAACACACTGATAAATTCATGTTAAACTCCCTGGGTGTTGCTCATTTCAGACGATTTGGGTAGGTGATCAGAGAACTGCAGGTGCACAGATTTTCCCTGGGAGATGACAAATCACCAGCGGTGCAACAGGTGCTGCTCCCGTTCATTATCCTTTTTCCCAACAGGATGCCCCTGTCCCGGTGCCTGCTGGCAGCCAGGATGTTTGTGCACCCATGGGTGCTCGGGCAGGAGCTGGGGACACTCCAGTCTGGGGCAGTGCAGCTCCTCCGGCCACTTCCCTCACCCCAGAGGGGCTGGGGCTGCTCCTGGGTAGGGCCAGGCTGAAATTCTTCCATCACTCCATGTAAAAACCTGTATTGATTCTCACAGCTTCAGGCTAGCAACAAAAAAATTAAGTTTTTATGCCTAGCAACGGAGCTGGCCCCACAAGCATCCTTCTGCCTCTGCAATGCACAGCAAGGGGTTAATCACACGTGCAGGTGTAAATCTCACTGACTACACGGTCAGAACCATTGATTTTAACCCAAATTCTATATAAGGCACCTTAAAGATTCAGCAGCAATTTCAGTTGAAAGAGCCATTCGAGCACTGATTGCTGAATGGCCATAATCAATTATTTCTATCCAAATTCTCCACTTCTCACACATCACAGAAATGGTTGTACAAATATACTACAGCTTCCAGTACCATCTCCAGCTGGGGATGCTCAGAGAGTATTTAAATTCCCAGCTAACTACTAGATGGCACAGAAATGACAGAACCCAGTCCTAACTGCAGCCTTATGCAGAGAAAAATGCCACAGAGAAAAAAGTTGCAAAATCTGTCAGCAGATTTCTCTCTCTGAAAACATATCTCCGTCAGAAATAACTTTTGCCACGAAAACCACCAGGAAACTCAGAACTTAAAAACGTGGATGTGCCTTTTATAAGATGTTAAATATACAGAAGAAATACAATAAATACAGTTGGTTGTAAAAGAGATCATGAAAAGAAAGGAGATATGTTGCAAAATAACAGAGCTAAATTCGTCCATGAAACGTATAAGAGATTTACAAGGCAAGATAAAAATAGAGAGTATTTAACTTCATATTTGTTATTTTAAACTCAAACCAAAGTGTGTTCAGATAACCGCACCTAACCACATCGATTTCCAATTAACCGAAGGGGAGGTATTGAATATTTGGCAAATCGGCACAAACAACTTATGGGAAGAATGCCGGCGCTCCCTCTGGGATGTGCCAACCCCCGCAGCCGATTCCCACTGACTTTCCGCAATTCCGCACACCACAGCTCCATTTCCCAGCCGGGGGCACCGCAGCGCCAACTCCGCGCCCGCCAAGTTGGCGGCAGCGCAGCGCCGGGACGGGCGGCAGGGCCGCGCACCGCTCCGGACCGGGGAGAGCGAGCGCGGCCCGGCCGGGATCCATCCCATCCCATCCCATCCCCTCCCGGGGAAACTCCGCCGCTGCCCCCGGCAGGCACAAAGAGCCGCGGCCCCCGAGCAGCGGGCGGGACGCGGCCGGCGCTGCCCCCGGCGCTGCCCCCGGCGCTGCGCTGGCGCGGCCCCCGCCCAGCGGCCGCCGGGGGTGCGGTGCAAAAATAATTATTGGAAAAAATAAAAAAAAAATTAAAGAATGAAAGAAAGAATCAACCATGGTGGCTCAGGACGGCGCGCAGCGATGGGGCAGCGCGCCGGGCACCGAGCGAACAGGGATCCGTCCACGCTCCCACCCACCCGCGCCGCCCTCAGCCGCGCATCGCCCTCACGCCCACCTTGCATCCCGCCCGCCGCCGGCTCCGCACCGGAATCCGCCACCGCCGCCGCCGCCGCTGGAAATACGGGGCAGGCGGGCGGACCAATGGGGGCGGAGAGCGCCGCGGCCGCAGCCAATGGCGGCCGCCCGCCGCCGGCGCCCGGCCAATCAGAGCGCAGCTCATTAGGCGGCGGCGGCCGGGAGCGGCGGGGGCGGGGAGCGGCTCTGGGCGCTCCTCGCCCGCCCCCCGCGATTCATTCTTTTCCTCCCTTTTCCCTCTGGCTTTTCCTTCCCCACCCGCGATTCATTCTTTCCTCCCTTTTTCCTCTGGCTTTTCCTTCCCCACCCCGCCTTGGTTTTCCCCACCCTTTTTTTTCCCTTGTTTTTCTTTCTTATTTCTCTCCTCTCTCTCGCTCCCCTCTTTTAACTTCCCTCTGCCCTTCTTATTTTAGGCAGGGCCTTTTCCCGGATTTTTTATGTACTCCCCCCACTGTACATTAATTATAGACACCAAAAACTTGGGGAGCCCCCAGGGAAGTTGTTCTGCTCTGTGTGGAAGGATGCTCTTGCCCAAATCACCACCGATGGTGGGGAAGCAGCAGACATTGATATTTTAGAGAACCCAAAAAGATGAGGGGATAGAAGCCACTAGAACCGGTCAAACCAAAATCGGAGCTGGTTTTGGCATGGCACACAAGCTCTGTGCATGACTTCAACAAGCTCCCAGGATGCAGAACCAGCCTTTAAAAATAACAAAACGAAACCAGCAGATGTTTCCACCACACAGCTCCACTCCAGCATGCAAAGCTGCTTCATCTGTATCACCACTGCGAAATTCTTAGCAAAGTTTTCTTATTCAAGTCAAACAATTGTGGGTATAAATACCTGCTTTGCTAAAATATAGGGAATAAACAGCCCTTTTAAAAAAATCAAATTTGTTAACATTCGTTCTTGAAAATAAACTTTTCAATCAACAAAACTCATGACTGCTTTATGTTACAGCAGAAAATTATCTGCTGCAGAACAGGGAGATAAAAATGACTCAGAATTTTCTTCTGTTTTTGCAGTTTGGTGACCCCAATAATTCCTCAGTTCCGAGCAAACTAAAACAGTGACAAAGCCCAAAGCCTGCACCTCCCATTTCTGATGCTGTACTCCTTCTTCCTCAGCCCCAGCATTTAAAATCACTAAATTGTGTTTGCTCAAAGCCCTTGCCTGAGCAGGCCACGTTGTGAATTTATTCACAGAGTTTGGCTGACACAGGGTAACACACTCTGTGAAGTGATAAACCCAATACCAACCCAAGTCTGATGATAATTTACAGGAGAAATTTTCTCTTGCAGATCAAGAGAGGTTTTTTCCTAAGGTGCCCCAAGAGCCAGGAACACTGTGTGGCTGTGAACTGCTGACAGGCAACCAATAACTGTGACAAATTATACATTCATGGCATCTGCAACAATCGATAAACTGACTCACCAAATTAATAAAATATAGATCACAAAGCATACATTTTTATTAAAGAATAACTTCATGATAACCAAGTAATGTGGATGCTTCCAAGCATAAGATTAAATTACATGCTGAGCAAATCTGGCATTTTGTGATAAACTAGGAAAATAGTCTTTGCAACAGCAACTGAGGAAGAACATCGCTGACATGGCCTATAAACATGTTTTATAAAGCACAACCCAAAGTAACCAAAAAAAACAAAACAAAACAAAACCAACCAAACCCCATAGTGAAGTGGCAGCTCAAGAATTCACTACCATATTCACAGTAATTACTTTCTAGACTTCTCCTTGTTTTGTAATTTATTCCTTCAAATGCAATGCTGATTTTGGTGTTAGAAGTAATAAAACCAGATTACCTGCATAGGGGGAGTATTTACACCAGATTAAAATTCCTCAACTAGTCAGACTTCAGCAGTCACTACTGGAGAGCACAAAGATTTTTAGCACATTTAGGATGACAGCAAATGTACTTAAATACACAAAGCAAGTGTCTGACCTGACAGGCTGACCCTGCTGGTCATAATTTCGTGCCTGCTGAATAATTCTAGTTTAAAGAACTTGCCTGAACACAGGAACACAGTGAATCCTGCTGAATTTGGAGGTCCTTTGTTTTACACATGATGAAGTTTTCCTGCATGGATATTTTCCCCTACTGAGGAATGCAGTGAGCAGAGGTTCCCCAGCCTTCTGTAAAGCTGGGAGTTGTAAAGTTGGAGAAGTTTCTCCTCTCCCAGGGAGGAAGATGGAGCATCCCTTATGGCAAAGGCTTCTCTACTGGGAAGAACATTCTCAGGCACATCCTCAGTGTCCACTGTTTGTGTTGGGTTATTCCTACACAGCTCTGAATCATCTCCTAAATGAAGAATTTAAAATACTGAGATCATGTTCATTAAAGTTCACAATTATTAGTTCCTGAAACCCCTTCATACTTGGTTTCTCCAGGCTAACTACACCATACCAACTACATTGGAAGGCTGTCCTAAATTAGTTTTAATATCTACAATGCCAGATAAAATGGTGCTTTCAGGGTGTCTTCATATGATTGATGTCTTGTCAGATCTTCCAAATATTTATTTTATTGCAAAATATCCAGCATTTCCTGGAGACTTCCATGAGTATTTTACATCCATAATGTTCATCTTCCTCAACTGCCACAGATTTCCAAGCTAAACACATGAGATGTGCTGTTTCCCATCCTTCTTTCTAGCTAATAAATAATGGAATCTTAATTCTGAACTGCTGTCATGAAACAAAGCTCAAATAGAGCCTAAGTGATACAAAAACAGTATTTGTTTATACTAGATCCGTTATTAACTTAATTCTTTCTCAAACAAATGACATTTAATAATGCATTAAACACATAAACAGGAACATATTCGAAGTTACAATCCCATCAGCTCCTTCTCATGACATTCATCTTCTCAAAGGCAATATCCACATTTCAATCGAATCATTTGTTGAACATCGTTAAGTTAATCAACAGTTCCTCAAAACCAGCTTACTACTTAAATAAGCTGCTGCCTTCCCTAGCTGTGGCAATCTAGATCAGTTTTTAAAAAAAATAATCTATTCTCTGGCATATTATTAGCAACCAGGAATTTATTATGTTACTTTCTTTCAAAATTAAGTATATTTAGAATACATACCTACATATCCCCACTCACAGACAACCATTTATCTAAATATTTCAGGAGGGTTCTGCATGGTGATCATTTCATTTACTAAGAAAATACCCACATTGCTGTGAATCCTTTCAGGCCCCAAAACGTGCCTACAGACAGCAGCAGTGCCTATTTTAGAGAAGCAGCAAACAGGACCAGCCTCAGGATTACACCCACCTCCCTCCACAGAAGATGAAGCCAGAGCATTTTCTCTTGCCATAAATTACCGCTCCCTTTATCAGCAATTATTTAACTTCCAAAAATAGCTGCAACGAGACAAATTATGAGCTATAGTTACCCAAATTTATCCCTGATATTAGGAGTGCACACATGCAGATATGTGTACCTAATCTGCTCTAAAATGTGCAATACTAAGTATTAGAATCACACATACCAGGGCATCTTTATGTCATCACCCAGATGAAATTTCTGCTGAACATCTGTGAGCCATTGCAGTGGCCAGCAATGCCCATTGTTACTGTTTTGTCTGGTGCCAGTCACTCAACCCTGGTACATTTTCTTCTAGCACACCTTCCTCCTTCCCCAATGAGTCCACAGGGGTCAAAGGGACCACCAGATTCCGGGGGGGGTAAATAAATATATCTATAAATCCATCTGTATATCACTGAGGGCAACACAGAAGTCAGGGAAGTCAGGTCAGAAGTCCATCCTCTGGAAATATTAAAGACTGAAAATATTTGAAATCCCATAAAGAGTTGGCCTGGTTTTGCTTTCTATTTCATACAGGACCTTGGGCTAGAGGGCACTTTATGGTCTGACCCAGTTCAATAATCATTTCATTAAGTACTTCAAGACTAAATTGCATCATTCTTTTCTTGGAAAGTGGAATCATTGAATATCTTAGGTTACTCAAAAGCAAATTAGAATTTGTCTACTCCTGCACTACTAGTGTGACTCACAGCAAGCACCTCCCACGTTGTCAGAGGTCTTGACAGACCACTGTGTCTCCAAAAGTACCAGCATTTCTGCTCAATCCCTATCATGCTGTGAAGTGCTGCCTCTCAGACAGCTGCATTTATCCTGTCTGTACATGCAGTTACCACAGCATCACAGAGTGCTTTGGGTTGGGAGGGATCCTAAAGATCATCCAGCTCCAGCCCTCTGCCATCAGCAGGGACACCTCCACCAGACCAGGCTGCTCCAAACCCCATCCAACCTGGCCTTGAACATTTCCAGGGATGGGGCAGCCACAGCTTCCATGGGCAACCCGTGCCAGGGCCTCCCCACCCTCACAGGGAAGAATTTCTTCCTTATATCCAACCTGACCCTTCCCTCTTGTCCTGTCTCTCCACGTCCTCGTCTCTCTGCAGCTCTCGTGTCACTCCCTGCAGGCTCTGGAAGGAGCCCTCTCAGCTGCCTCCACAGCAGAGATGCTCCAGCCCTCTCAGCATCTTCGTGGCCTCCTCTGGATCTCCAACAGATCCACGAATCTCTTATTGTGAGGCCCCAGAGCTGGAGTCAGCAACTGCAGCTCTGGGGGTCTCTGGATTCACCTTCAGCCTCTCCCCAAGCAGCTCCTGGTAGGTGGATGTGCAAACCCAGGGCACCACAGGGAATATTTCTGTGTCTGCTCTGGGGTGCCCTGACCCCCAGGGCAGCACTGACTCTGACCCTCATCCATGGAGAAAGTTTCCCAGACTTCAAGATGGACTGGAATGCACAAAGTGTGCAATAGATTATAGGGAGCAGTGCAGGTGTGTCACTGGGTGAGAAATTGAGGGTTTGGGATTTTTAGTGTGTTGTGGATGGCAGCAAGATGGAGGGCACAGGGTGTCATCCTGGGTTTCTTCTTCATGCTGCTTCTTCCTTCTCCATGGGTTTGGGTGGCATTTTGTAATTGGGCAGACCAGTCTGCATTGTGGGCTCTGTGGGATCAGTTATTGGGTTAAAAGGGAAAATAATCCAGGTGTCAGCTCTTAATTGGATGGTTTAGTGTTAAAAGCCCTTGTACCAAGAGATTGTTGGGCATTTTGTGCCTTCTAATGAAAAGCTGCAGAACTCACAGCAGTGAGACTGTTTTACTGATAGGAAATAATGAACACCTGAGTGTGAACATGAATTACTGTCCCAAGTGCCTTCAGTGCAGACCCAGAGAAACCCACAGGTGAGGGCAGGGAGGGACACAGGTCTGGGCTGGGAGCCAGGCAATCTCTGTGTTCTCAGTGATCCGAGCATTTCTTTTACTCACCTGTTAAATTGTCACATCTACAGCATTTATTATGCAGTTACCATGATACAACAATGAACTCAGATTATGATTTTTTTATGGTTAAGGTTTTCTTTGCAGTCTTGTAGGACATTAAAAGTCACAGATTCATAGGATCTATTTTTTTGCAGAGAAACTTAACAAAAGATAGGAACCCAATAGAGTTTTTTTCTCCACATTTGTTTTCAATGGCAGTAGAATAAATTGCTCCACTAAAAAGCCTTGATACTTTCTGTTTTAAAGCACAAGAACAAATGCTATTTTTAAAGTCAAAATATGTTATAATGATAGGGTTGGGGTTTGGGGTGGGTTGATTTTTGGGTTTTTGTTTTTTTTTTTTTTTGGAAGAGTAAAAATCTATTTTTTTCAGTTACAGTGAAAATTCTGAATGCATATTCACATAATTTTGCAAAACTGTCAACACTAGATACACACTTCTTTCTTTGAACTATCTCCCTGTGTTGCAACCCTCATCTAAATTTGAAAATATTTTGGTAAACATAGATGATGTTTCATGGGTGCAATTTTGAGAGCATAAGGAATTTAAGAAAACAGTTGATACTGCATTAAAATCCAAAATTGGCTTTTAAGAATCCATCAGCATGCTCAAATCAGCAACTATTAAGAAAAACATCCAGAAATGAGTATCTGCAGATAATCTACTTTCTCCTAGATTTTCTTCCCTGGAGTGTTGTTTTGGAACTTTTGAGCTCCTTTTGAAGGATATTTGTACATTCCTTTGTGGTGACATATTTTATACATTACTTAAAGAAGTTCTTCTCTCACTATTACACATTCAGCCTACATATCAGGGTAATTGTATCACAACATTTATCCCAACAGAATTTTACTTCCAGAGTGGGTTGTCCCAAGTATAGTTGATAACATCCACACTTTGCCCAGATAAAGAAAATAGTTTGAATGAAGCATTATGAGCACTAGTAGTATAAGACATTTCTTAGAAGCACAGGGCTGAGAAGATTTCCCTTGGGATATTATAGGAGAGATGTAAAATAATTTATTTCAGGAACTTAAATTTCGTTATTAAGAAAATCCCTGGTTTGTTTTGTTGCCACCACTCTCCTTGGAAAGCTGTGGTGGACTCTGGGGGCTCTGCCCATCAGGAATCCTCTTCAGAATTCAGCCTCAATTCATTCTGCAGTTGTTTGCACCATTTTTTCTTCTGCGCCCATTGGCTTTCAGTTTTTTCCTCTTGCTCCACAGAGCATCTAAAGATGAATATATTCCTCATGTCTCCCTCTGAGATGACAGCCTCTTCACCTTACTCATTAAACTGTGCAGAAATGATGAACTCATACTGATAGAGCAGAATATTCTGTTCACTTGTTTTTATGCATATCACAGGGGCTGCTAAAGCACATCCCATGATCATCCAAGCACTATTTATCTATAATGAGAACCTTGTTGCAAGTTTCCATTTTACAAAACTCTGCTATTACTCACTTAGAAGATATGACCTCTGATTTTATGTTTTGAATTTGATTCTACTTCTATTAGCCCAGTGTTCAAGATAATCTCAGTTATTTCTATGTAATATCTGGATGAGCTATTTTTTCTACAGACTGTAAGAAAGGCTCTCTAGCCCCTTGCTGTACAGTAGAATATCCCTGTTTCAGAGCTGCTATTTTTATTGTTTTAAGTACAGCACCCATACTAATTTGGTGAGCTTGTGTTAAAACTAAATAATCTCTACAGCAACATCTATCCAGATTCCTTGTTATATTTAGGATGCCTTTCAGTTTAGCCATTAGCACAGCCACTCTACTCATGCCAGGCCACCATGTGAGGCAAGCCAAGCTCCACACTCCCCTGGTCACCTCTCCTGCAACACCACACCTTTCAGAAAACAATTCTTTTTGAGTAACACCTGGTGATGAATTTCTGTGGCAATAAATGGTTCTTTAGCCCAATTTCCCAGCAGCAGCCACTCGGCTCCCATCCCACCCATGGCAATGGGACACACGGAGGGAAGCTGTGTCTGACTCTGCCCATCACTCCCCAGCAGGTGCCCGGGGTGACGTGTCCTGAGCAGCCCTGGGCACGTTCTGAGGGATCGGCCGCGTTGGTGATGCTGCATTCCAGCAGCCAAGGTCTCACTGACCTTCAGGAGGCCTCCAAACCCCAACCTCAGCTTGTTTCTTCACTGCTGGTAGCTCATAAGGTACAGGCCTGTAATTCTTAGTAGCAGTAAATACTAATTTTTAAGAGTCTTGAATTAATTCACAATAAGCTCCACAGAATTCCATAAAACACGCAAGTGCTGCTGAGGGCAGTGCTGAAGCTTTTGGGGTTTTTTTGAAGAAGAGATAATGTCTGGATTTCAAAACACTGTGGTGGTTTAGAAATGAAGGTGAAGGCTCCTCCAGAGAGGTGAAAGGAGCTGCCCTGCACACCACATGGCTGCCTCTGGCACGCTGGAGCCCTCAGAACCTCTGAAAGAGATGGTCCTGCCAAAAACTGCTCCTGCTTAAGCAGGTTTCACCATTTTTAGAAGCACTGCCAATACCAAGGCATCAAACCAGAGTCTTTGCCTGTACCTGTCTCCCTATCCCCAGAACAATCAAACACTATTGTTAAATCCTTGGTATATTAGAGCAGCCCAGGACTGCCCCGGAGGCGCAGAACCCAAATCCCTCTTCCCAAGGGATCCTCCTTGGCTTGAGCAGGCCAGCAGGGATTCAGGGTGGGATTTCTCAGAGGTGCCAGGGAGCTGGAGAACCTCTCTCTCCCTCTCTGCTGACTGAGGTGTGTTCCACAAAATGCTGCACTTTAATTATGCAATTACTCAGAACTGCACGACCCAGCTCTGGGGTTTTGCAGACACAGAGACACAAACCCTGCTCCTGGCACCGCCTCCCTCCGTGGTTGAACTCTGGAGCCCCGTGCAGGGAGAGAAGTCTTCTCAAACCCTTCCAAGAACATCAATAAAGCAGCCCTGGTTATGAGCTTCATTCGCTCTGTGCTCATTAAACCACAGCAGCTTCCCCTTGATGCTGTGCTGCATCAGACACACTGAACCTGCCTCTCTCTCTGTGGGTACACAAATGTGCTTTTCCCTTTGTCCTGCAAAACAAATCCTAACAGAAAAGTGTTTCTATTAAAACTAAATGGAATTAAACGCCAATTACCAGTTAATAATAGTCTAAAGATAGCAGTTCAGATCTGTTTAATCCCACAATAAACTGACTGCAGAGCTGACATTGGTTAGGTTTCAGCTTTTGTTTTGACTCAGAAAGAAACTACCAGTTGATTAAAAAACCTAAATTATCTTAAGCATGAACTCCACAATTGAAAATGCTCCTGAGCTTCCCTCCCTGCTCACGAGGAGTCCAACACGCCTCAGTTCCCCTGCCCACCTTCTCATCATAGCTCTGAATGCATGAGGAAGGGTTTTGGAGGTTTTACACATATTTATTAATTACCTCTTGTTTAAGAAAAGAAGATGGACTTTTCCCCTACTTCTCTGTCCCTTCATAAACTGTTTGGATCACAGATAACAGAACATATGTAGCCTACCTGGAATGACAGTACTGTTCAGTTTGGATGATATAAACCTATTTTTCACTGAAAGGAATATGTTTGTTTTCAAAGCTGCCTGAAATACAGACAACAACTGAAGGTAAAAAACCAGGTAAAATACACACTAACTAACATCATTCATTGCATTTTGTGCCCACGTTCTTGCTAGGGTGAGACTTCTTCTCACAGCCCCTCTTTGCAACAGGAGTAAGAATAGAGCAGTTCTGAGAGTTAAATCAGAAACAACAGCTTTACATTTCTTTTTATATTTTTCTGTTCCTATATGCCTTTTTTGAGCAGTTTAATACCCTTCAGAAGCTCAAAAAATTGCTCTGCCAAAAAAAAAAAAAAAAAAAAAAAAGGCTTAAGCATTTTTAGAAGCAGTGGATATACTAAGGCTTCAAACCAGAGTGTTTGCCTGTACTTGAGGCTTCTCTCTGTGAAGACAAAAGCTCTGTAATTCTCCAAAAAGCAGCAACTGATCCTGTAGTGAAGGCTGAACTCTGTGATACCCTGGCACATCCTCTTTCTTTGCTAAAATGCATTGAATAATACACAATGGAAAAATACAAGTGTTGTAATTTAATCTGGGCTGTAAATCCCTGCTGCAGACACATCTCTCCTCCAGCACCCCAATGAACACACAAGGGACAGATGAGGAGGAACAGCTTCCATGGCAGACTTGGAACGCTGTTGTGTCACTTACAACGCTTAGATCATTTGAACAAAATTACTTTTTAGTTAATCACAGAAGAAAACCTCAATAGAGTTTAGAAAAGGAAAAAATGGGAATAATTTAAGAAGGTAGCAAAGTTCCCTGCAGCCGTCCCTGGCATGGACAGCACCTTAGAAATGGGTGAAAAGCTACAGCCATTCAAGGAGAAACTAGTTTCATTTTGTTTGAAGTAGAAATTCCCTACACCAACTAAGCAAACATCCCCATCCCTTTAATAACCCAAACACTTGAAGCCAAAGTAACAAAGCAAACAAACATCTTCAACAATATTTCTTCATTTCTTGCATTGGCATGTCTGGGGCACCCAGAATTTTCTGGTAGCACTAGGAAGTATTGTTTCCTATTTTATAGCAGTGAAGAATCTAGAAAGAAAATTTTAGACCCATGAGAAGATCCACATAATTTGTCTCCAAACATACAAACTTCACCAGGTATACAGAACTACCTGCCCTACACAGTCATATAAACAGACAATCATATAAAGTGTTGGATATGTCAGAAAAAGAAAGAAGTCAGAAAAAAATAAATCAGGTTTAACACTAAGACATGCACAAAATTAAAAAGGTAAAGAATGGATTAATGACAGGGATAATGATATAAGAATAAAAATGAATCATTGAAAAGAAAACAATTTTTTGGGAAAAATCTTTGCAGAGCACCATAGAGTACCAGTGTTCCCAAAGTGATCCACAGTGCCTTGCTAAGCACCTTCTCCATTCTCTTCAATCCAGCACTAACTCTTGATACTATAAATATTAAATATCCGTTGATATCCTTCAGATATCCATAAACAGTAACAGTGTTGCTATCAATGATAACAGGATAGCATTAATATACAAAAAATGGATTTCCATTATGAAATATTATGAGTATTGTGTCTAAATAATTGTGTCTAGAAAGACTGGACTTCAGTCTTTTTTAAAAAAATAAAAATGGTTGCAATGAAAAAAGAAGAAAATTTCTATATCCCAATATTTAAGACCTGCCATTTGCTTATACAGCAACAGATAAATCAAGAGACACTAAACATGTCAGAAGTTAAGCCATCCCCCTCATTCTCCTCAAACTAGTTTTAGTTAAGTTCTCATTTTAAAATTGTCCAGTCCCTCCCTTTGCTGAGTGCAGGACATTTTGAATGTGACATTTCCCCAGCCCCCACAAGAGGAAATCCCATCACCAAAAGGGTAAATTCATTCTCCAGAAGTGACTGCATCTGAAAAGATCAGACTGTCCTTTTGGTCCACTGGGCTTTTGGGGTGAGGAAGAGTGAAATACCTAAAATTTACAGCACCAGTAAACAAAAACAACTGAAATCTACATTGAATGGCTCACTAGAGCATGTAACACTGCAGAGAAATGGGATTTTACAAGGATACAGAGGAGTAGATTTTCCATATTTGAAGACTCAACCAAAAGGGATGGGGGAAGAAGAGCAGATAGTCGTGGCATGAGGCAACAGGAATGGTGCATGAAAATATCTGAGGTTTACTATGCTGATTTGCAATTTTTTATTCATTAGCCAGAT
Source organism: Melospiza georgiana (assembly GCF_028018845.1). NCBI lineage: Eukaryota > Metazoa > Chordata > Aves > Passeriformes > Passerellidae > Melospiza > Melospiza georgiana. The sequence goes on from NC_080434.1 coordinate 73,370,474, forward strand.
ATTATTACAATGGAAATATCTGCTTATAATTTTGTTTAGTGCAGTTGAAGCTCTTAAAAAAGAAGAAAGAGAGGGGAGAGAATTGTATGTCAGAAAAGGAAAATAAGAATTCAGAGCCTGTGCTTAAGATAACATCTGTGGTCTCAATAAAATATGTAAACCAACTTGCTATGGCCCATTGTGATCTAGCCATGCCAAAACTTTTCTTCAAGGGACCGTCAACAGAGTAATGTGAAGGAACTTATTGATTTTAAAAAGAAAATACTCATTTACAAAACAATTTCTGGTTTTAATGAAGCTGAAGATTAGAAACTGCCTCACATTACCTGTTACTTACACAAAACACTGCTGCTGAATTGGAAAAGTGCAAGCAAACGGGGATTGCGTTGAATTAATTAAAGCTGTTTTCAGTTCCCCTGAAGCCTGCACAAGAGCAGCAAGGTGTGTCTGTAAGGAACCTCTCACCCCAGGCACGATGGGGATGGGGCAGGGAGTGAAAATCAAAGGTGTCCTCTGCAATCCAGCTCAGCTCAAATGCTTTAAGGGTTCTGACACCCAGGAAACCCAGAAGCCTCAGCTGCTGAGCCCACATGGGCAGAAAACATTTTTATTTCATTTTCACTGCTAGACTTTTATTGATTTACTGTGGGTTTGAACAGATACATTTCTTTTGATATTACTCAACCAACCAGTATCAAAATACATAATTGAAGGTGTTGTATATGTGTATAACATGCACATTTGAGCAGACTGACAGAAAAAGTAAAAGGTTCATTTGCTCTGGGCTTACATGAATTGCTGCAGTTGAATCTTCACTGTTTCTTCCCTGTTTTTAGTAGAAGCACAGAACTGACATCAGTGAAACAATGGAAACATTGATTGGGGAGGATGAACAGGTGATATCCATTTTTCCTTCAGAGCCAAAGAGAACATTTTGCTTTTTCAGGGAACAGCTGACATGGCTGATGAGTGTGTGGTGGGTCACAGAAGGCTGCATTGGCCACTGGGGAATACAGAATGGCCAGGATCATCACCAAATATTGATAGAATTACTACATATAATGGAAAAACCTGAAAGGTTTAGAATTTCATGGTATCCTGTAGATGGCCCTGGGATTAACATCTCCTTGAAGAAAAGATTTGAAGAAGAACATGAAGAAGAAATCACTGTTAGGAAAATTCTGTCCAGTCCTCAATAGAAAGAACCAGAGTGCATCTCACAGAGAGTCCAGAGATCTAGCCTTATCCAAAGAAGTCAAGCAACCATTAATCTCTGAATTTAAAAACATTTTTAAGCTTTTATTTATCCTGGTTGATAGGATTATTTTTTTAAAATAAATAACTTAGTGTACTAACACACAGAAACTAGACTAGGAGCTGAGCTGCACAAGAGGCTGGGTGAATCATTATTAAAATTAAATCTTGCTGATAGTCCTGGATAACCACACATCCTCATCCATGACCTCCAAAAGGCTCCAGGGCAGCTGGGGCTGGGCCAGGGTGCACAGCTCAGGCACCCCAGACTCACCCACAGCAGCAGCCACAGACAACTCTGTCACCTCCACTCCAGCCCCAGGTACTTTATGGATTTAACCACTTTATCATCTCAAATGTCCTGATAACAGCTGGATCGTCTAGAGCTCAGAAAACATGCTACAGTTTTCTTGAAAACACTGAGTATCTACCAAACCTAGGTGATTTGCACATAATGGTAGAGTTCAGGTGACTTAAAATGTTAATTGGTAATTTGTGGAAATATGTCCTGTTGAAAACACAACCAAAGATATGCAGTTTTGTCTTCTAATTATATTCCTTCCTTTAGTCTGTTATATTTTACATATTTTTTATATTCTCACACAACAATGGACTTGCTGTTTCTGGACAAACATGTAAGTGCATCTTCTTTCAGCTCATGAGAGCACACTGAGTTATATTGTCATCTCACCTGAGACCACAAGAAAAAACACCCTACCACCAGTTTTTAATGTAAAGGTTAAGATACATTTGCTCTCAAGCTCATTCTATTAAACTTTTTTCCCCTGATTAATGGTTAACTGGCAATAAGCTTGCACTTTTTTAGTGATATTTATTGCAGATTACAAGCATCACGCTGAGAAGCACATATGCAATAAGGTTTATTTCTATTTTCATGCTATTCCTTGCCAAAAACACACGGTGAAACCCATCTGTTGTATTTCCCTTCTGAGGTTAGACAAGAAAAGGAGACTCTACACAGCACTCTGTCACTGCAAACAATATTGATTAGAGCAGAGTTTGGAGATGGAATCCAAAGTGCTTACTCAGAGCAGGCATTCTGCCTCATTGATGCACACAGATAAAAATGTATATAAAACATGACATAATTGAAGAAATAATGACCAGGGGAACACAGCTCTGGAGTCTGAGATAAGGACCGAAGCAGAAGGTGAACCATCAGAGAATTGTTTCTGTACATTTGCTCACATGTACCTTCAAACATGCAAATTTTTTTGTACCACTGTTTTCTTCATTTGTGCCAATTTAATAAATGAAGTCTCTATCTGAAGAAGTGAGGAATACTTGGGAGCCCTTCTTTGTGCCTTGAGTAAAGGATGCAAGTGCTCTGATAGGGCCATGCACACTGCATTGGTTTTCCCTTTCTCACAGAAAACAGACACTGTCCCTCTTTGCAGATGGCCAGCCTTCACAATGTTTTAACTGTACTCATTTCCTCGCTCCAGACACAAGAAATGTTCTTCCTTTTATCTGTCAAGTAAATTCATGCAACACATAATTCAATGCTAATTTAGTGTGTGAAGGAGAGTAAGTAATGAGGATGTTGGCAAAATCAGCTGAGAGGATGCAAGTGGATTGTGATACACAGAGGAAGAAAGGGCACCAAAATATCAGACATAAATGGGAACAAAAATATCTGACACACAACTTCATTTGAAGGGAACGGGGCAGGCAGACACACAAGAATGGCTTTATGTTGACTACACAGGGAAATATTTCACAATTGGAGACATTCTTGTATCTAGGAACACATGGGCATACAAACCATAACTGAAACATGCAATTGTACCCCCAGAAAAGAGACTGAGCTCCAAGAGAAAATGAATGTGCAACATACAAGGATATAAATTAAAATATAAACAATTCAGCTTCAACACCAAATTTTGAAAAGTTGTTTGCAGTGTGGACACAGAGATCAACAGGACTGCACAACTTCAGTACAAGCATAAAAACACAACATATTTTTCTTTGCCCCCCTCTGAAAAGTAAACACCCACATGGCTTTTTAGGAGTTTGCATTCAGAGCTCCAGAAACCAATGTCCTCAATGTTAAAAATACTGCACAGTGGACAGCCTAAGACACATTTCAGCTTCTAAACGCTCTCTCATCAGGAATGAGTGACTTTTATTGTAAAGATACAGAATCATAGCCAACAGGGTAGCATTCAAGAATGAGCTCTCCCATCTAAACCTCAGATCCAGGGAAGTTGATCTGAGTCCTCTTCAGGCTCAGATCCTTCCTACCACCCAAAGAACCTAAAGGAGGTGTGTTATCCAAAGTACAAGTTCCTTTACAATGGACTAGAAATGATAGAAACTTCCAGATCGTGTCATCTCAAGTAAAACCTTAGATAATTTAATTTATAGATGACCTGTCTTCTTCCACTCATGATCTCGCTGGCTTAACTGTGGCTCATCACATTGCTGCAAAACTCCAGCACAGAGCTCTGAATTCAGGCCAGAAATGAAAAGTTTATACAGCAAATCTCCACAGAATTTGTTAAACCTCCTTCCGCGGATGGGAGTTCAAAGATTCTGTGCCCAAGGGTGCTTAGCTTGTGCCACCTCACTGAAACAGCCTCTGCCAAGGGTAGTGCAAACAGTACCATGGCTATGGAAATACAGACATGAAACAGCATCTTGGAAAACCCCAAAATTTTGTATTAGTGTAATATTTCAATGTGCATTAGTGTAATATTATCAACAACAATATTTCAACAAATTTTGTATTCATGTAATTTTTCAATAATTATTTCTCATTGAGAGATATGCCATCTCTCAATGAGAGATTACATTTCAATAAACCAGAAAGTTGTTCACTGGCTGGGGAGGAGGTTCCTTTAAGTAGGAATGCATGTTTTAATTTATTTGACTCTCAAGTTCAACAAAAATTCTCCTGTTATCACATAGACGTTTGAGGGAAGGCCAAAGCAAACAGTTTTAACAACTTCATTCTATGCATCTTCACATCTCTCTGTAGCTCTATTACTTCCTGGACTGACATTAAAGGCTCCATCAGAAATGCCAAAGTTTGCCAGACATTTCCCCATTCTTCCCTCGCCTTTATCAGTGCAGTAGAAAGATGTTGTTCTTCAAAAACAAAACCACAAGTCAACACAATGCTGTATTTGCAGAGCTTACAGACACATCATGTAGAATTTACACATTTAGGGGTATAAAGAATGCTTGGCACAGACACAGGGTTGTAATTGAGACCATCCCCAGGACCATTAAAGTGATCTAGAAATGACACATCACCCCCTTTTATTTGTAGCTGCCTGTTAGTTAATGTCTGCAAGTTAATGTTTGCATCACTGCCCTTATTTCAGGGCAGATCCCCAGTTCAATGCAATGTTCTGGTAATTACATTTTCAATTCTTTTTTTTAAGTGATAAATCTCATCCTAGTGAAGCTGTACCTGCCTTATCCATACCCAAATCTCTGGCTGTGTACAAAGATCACTTCCATAATGTACTGGATGCAGTCCAAACCTGAGAAATTACTTCTATGTACTCACTCTCAAACATGTTGGAAATCTTGGAGAAGTGTAGTAAAGTGGTTCTGGTAACTGTTTTACTAAAGCAATAAAATCAACACAGTATTTTTACTATTTGTTTAGTAACAGGACTTGACAAATATAGAGCACTGTAATAGCAAACTAAAATACACTTATATTTTTATTGCTGCTGCTTCAAAAATAAGAAATAAAAGACACCACTCGTAAAATTGTTGTAATTAGACATAAGTTTTTTCATTTTTTGGATGTAATTCATATAACTGCTGCTACAAGTTAGACACTTCATGAGGTAATATTTAAATTTAAAAAAAAAAAAAAGCCCTGTACTAACAGAACCAGTTTGTTTTTAAGACCATTTTGCATTCCTGCACACTGGCAGCAGAAATGTATCTGTGGTTTCCATCTGGAAACTCCCGAGGATGAAGGAATCTGTCCTTTATGCATGATAAAATCTCGTGACACAGCAAAATATTGCTGCTGCAGTGTCCTCAAGGTGCACCCTTCAGAGAGTCCTGTGTGCTCACTCACCACTGCTGCAATAATCCATTAGGTAAAAATCATTTACATGCACAAAACCAGCTCAGCTGCTGAATCATGAAGTGTATAATAATCATGTGCTATAGCTTTTTAGCTTGATAATGCTATTACTTTTCTTTCAAATTTGCTCTGTAAATATGTTTCAATTATTCCTTAATACAGACAGTTGCTTGAATAGGCAAATTATGAAACACTAAGTAACACTGTTCTGTAATAACCTGTGGGGGTTTTATTAAACCATATATAGACTTTTCACCTTGCTGTAAAGCCAGCAGTGAGTTAAGCCTCAGCCAGGTGAGTGTTATCATCCTTCCACACGTAGGGAAACAACTACAGGGAGAAATTGCTGCCACAAGGACTGTGAGCACAGCTGGCTGCTCCTTGCTCTGATCTCCTGCACCTTTAATCACACTCCTCACCACTTGTAGGGAGCTGCTCACACATCTGTTCCATGAATCAATCCCATGTTGTGCATTACTGCAACTACAGGGAGCTACTTTTTAATTTTTATATCCTTTAGATCTCTTTCTGTGAATACTTCAGCCGTACTGAGCTAAACAAAAAACCCCCTGAACATTGATCTGTAAAATTAATCTTTTTTACAACACTTACAGAATGGATATTTGAATTTGTGATTATTTCTTGTGCTGCCAGGGCTAATGGGGAGGCATGAGAAAGCACAGCAGCAGGTACCTGAGGCTGTGGACACTGAAGTGCTGGGTTATGGACTGTCACTACAGTGGGCAGTGCAGCTCTAATTTCTGACTCCAATAATGAGGCTGAAAGCCTCAAAGAACTGAAGGACCCTCCAAAGTTCTGCTAATTTCAGGCAAGGAAGACAGAAGCCTTCCACAACCAAGGGTGCAAGAAAAGCTTGCCATGGGCTCAGACCAAAGATTTATCTTACTAAATAGTGGATGTTTTGGTTTTTTCCCCCTGCTGCTAAGATTCAGGGAAAGAACAGTGAGAAAAAAAAAGATGAAAAAGGGCAAGACTGTATTTCAGAATCTCTCCCTGCCACCAGCAATTTGCCATTCAAGAGCTCTATCAATCACAATTGTTTCAGCAAACCCAGTGGATTTTTCTTCCATGAACCTATTCACTCTTTCAGCCTTCCTGAAACTTCAGTAACCTAAAATATCCTGCAGTAGAGCTTCATAACTCACCTGATGTGTGGAGAAATGTTTCCTACACCTGCATGCAGCATGGTGCCTGCTGGTTATGGCTTTGAGAACAGAAACAGCCTTGCTAAGGTAACAGGAGAGGGGTTTTGGATTCCTGTGCAGGAAGCAGGACACTGTTCTCAATCCTAGGGCTGAAGAGAATATTTTAAGTGCTACACTTCCATTAAAGTAGGTCAAAATCTTCTTTATTCCCAGACAGGGACTTGATGTTCTGACTATCAATAGCATGGAGTGCAGTTCTGAGTCAGGTACCTTTCAAGCACAGCTCATTCAGACTTTTGCAAGGAGAAATGTGAGTGCTCCCCACTCCTGCTTGCCAGCTGGATCCACACACAGCCACGGAGAAGATCGCAAAGCTCAGGCAAGCCCTGGGCTGCCTCCTAAAGGCACCTGCCTTCACCTCCAACAGCCCTCACCAGCCTCCCAGGTGTGCCACTCGTGGCTTGGCTGCCTGAGGAAGGCACCTTCAAATCACACCAGCAAACCCCAAAATTCCTGAGTGCATGGCTTACTTGGTTAGGAGTTCTCATCTTTACACCCCACCAGCTGCCTGAATTCTTGTTCCCCCCATTTGACTGGTGCAGGCCACAACAGGCAGCCCAACAGTGTCAATGCTGGCTGCAGCTTCAAGACCAGGCATCAATATGCTGTCAGTGATTTATGATTTAATTATGATATCATGGACATCACTGAGTCCCTGAAACATGAGGTTAGAATGGTTTTTCCCTTATTATGAAATACAGTAAAAAAGATGAAAATTGGAACTAGAGGGAGATAAAGTAGCCAGAGCAAATGAGAGCTGAGGAGTTTCCCAATGACCTGATTCAGCTGACAGCTCCCCATGCTTATGCTCAGTTGCTACACAAAGCTTTTATGGTATTTTGCAGTTTGTTATCCAGCATAATAAAACTTCTGTAAATGCATTTTTTCCACATCACTTCTGAATTGACTGACACCAAATTCAGTGAATGACACCCTGGTTTACCACGCAATCTTTTCTCCCACTTTATTTTCAACCAGACAAATGTTTTTAGAGAAGACACTGTCATATTTGAAAAACATAAAACTGGGGAGGATTATAGCCAAGCTTCCCAGAAACTGAGTTCTGAAAACATCCCATCCAGCTTACTCTAAATGCTTCCATCAAATTTCCTGCCATTTAAAAAATATGCTAATCTCAAGCATTAATGGAACATCTTCAAATGGTGAGTGCATCTTAAAATAACCTTACCAACTGCTGAAACCTCAAGTCTAGATACATTTTTGTCTTAGCAGCAGCTATGCTGATTCTCTTCTTGCTGATAACATCATATGACCAATATTATTCTTAAATAAACCTAGAAAGAAAAAGCTTTAGTTTACCCTTACCTTCTATGGAGGCTACAGAAAACCTTTCAGCAAGCAAAACAACCAAATCAGTGTGGCTCAGCTGAGCTAAATATTAAAAGATATTTCCTTGTACTTGACTAGGAACTTGACTGTTGTTGTGAACAATATCTTTTACAATAAAATTAGCACCACAGGTCACAAGAGATGATGGAGCAGGTGCAGCTGAACACTCAACCAATGCTTGAAGGTAACTGGTTCAAGGGCCTGATATTTTAGGTGTCATAAAAGAGAAAATATTGGCAACAGACCATTTCTTAAATGGTCATCAGTAGATGAGTATCAGAGTGGGGTTTTTTTGAAATCAACTCCTTTTTTCCAGTTTACACTTTCTTACCAAGTTAGTTTTTATTTCCTCAACCCACAATACTTTAATGCTACTGAAAGGACATAATTTAATTGAAATGTAATTGATTAAAAAGGAAATATATCATTAATAGAAACCACAAAAAGCATTATGCATATATCAATGGGGAGAACAAGGTCATCTGGTTTTGGATGCACAATCATTGGGCATTACTGCCAGCCTACAACTCAGATTGTACTCTGATGTCAAGGATATGATGATATCTTCAATGTGCTTCTATGTATAATTTTAGCTTTCCCTCCCTCCCCCTGCTCTGTCCTTCACAGCCAAGGAATGCTGCAGAGAATAACTTCTCTAGAACTTTACAGCTTTCAGTACAATTACTTAAAATATGAGGTCCCAACAGTTTTGCCAGAAAAACTTTGTTTGTATCAATTTGTAAACTCCTTTACATCAATTCAAATTTGTAAACCCCTTTACATCAACGGCAAAGTAGCCCAGCTACATTAAGAATAAATTTATGGACTTTCTACAAATCATGAAAACTCTGCTTCTACTGTTTTTTGAAGTCTTTATTTAAAAGGCAGTTTAAGGTTTGTAAGACCACTGGCATCTGTAAACCTGGCAGCCTAAGTCAGGGTCTGTCCCATGCCTCAGCTACACTTGAAAACTTAAAAAAATTTAAAAAGCCACCTATACTGCAGAAGGAAGGGAGGAGTATTCAGGAGCCTTTTAAATTAACTGCAACTAATAAATCAACCTCCTTTTATGCTGGATGTAATGTAGTTCAATTGTAACACCAAATTAAAGAAAGATTTTCAACAGAAAATATATCTCTGTGCTCATGGAGAAATGCTGATAAGCCTTTCATTTCTGTACCTTGTGGCAGTTCTGGTCTATGGAATTGCTGCACAGAGGCAAAGAATTCAGAGCCCAGCTTTGAAAACACAACAAGCTCTGCCACACTGGCATCAAGAAGAAAAAGAGAGAGCAGATATTAACTGCATCCAGAGCAAGGAGCTGCACAAGGGACACAAAAAGAATGGACACAACATGAGGCACATCAGAGGTCACAGCTACTCCAGACTGAGGAATCAGGGGCAGGAGTGCCCTGACTACCTGTTTGAACATGCTTTTTAAATTAAATACCTCATTTTTGGATACAAAAGATTTGATTACATTTCTGAGTAATCTGTGTTGTATATGTGAAGTCACATATACTCAAAAGGAGTTTTAAGAGATGCATGAAGTTATTAAAAATAAGTACTCCAAAGTGTAATAGTGGTCTCTTGTATGTGCCAACTGGGCTCAATTAGAACAATTCTTAGTTCAAATCTTTCCTGTTAAATTGAACATTCATAATTGAATTCTAAAGAGTGAGGCTAAGCTACTTTCTTTAACTTTGAACTCTATCTTCCTATCAGAAAAATGTCAAATGTTATTAATGCAAAAGGATTAACCGGCCTGTAAGTTAAAGCAAGTTTAAGCTAAGTTACCAGTCTGCCTTGTAAATCATTTTAAAAGCGAGCTTTTAAAACTGCATAAAATGCAAAGTTTTTATCCAGAACAATCCAACAAACTTTATTCAGCAAATATGTTTTCCAACTAGATGGAAATTTCCAGGAGCTACAAGTCAATCATGGCTCAGGAAAGACCACAGCTTGTGTCCAACAGGCTTTTGGCACCACCAGGGGAGCTGGCATGAAAACCCCATTGGTGTTTCTTTTAAAAAGGAAGAATCCACAATTTCAAGGCAGGGCAGGAGTGTTTTTCATGAGTGATCCCTTAGTAAACTGGTAAATAATTTTAAATTATGTGGAGAGCTATGATTTTTAGGAACATATTTGCAGGTGCTTCCATTCATAAAAGACTAATGCAAATAAAATCAAAGTGAATGGAGCAGAGTTGAACATTAAATTTAAAAATTAACATTTAATGCTAATGAATTTCAGTGGAAATCCACTTGTGTATAACCAAGCAAAAAAAAAAAAAGTATCACAAAGCATAATTCAGGAAACATCAGAAAACCAGGAATGAAACAAAAATTATTTTATTCCCTCATTAGAAAAGAGAAGCAGAAAAACAAAGAAAATGAGACTAAGAATTTCAGGGGAAAAGGCAGCTAAAACCACATCTGACTGCAAGACCACACACATCAGATGCAGCAGTGCCTTTCTGGAGCTGCTGGAAATTTCCTTCACCAACTATTTCAGGATACAGTCCTGTTATTGATTACTGTAATCACAAGGAACCTATAAAATAACCACTGATTTATGGTTAACACAGATAAAAGGAAGCACTAAAAAACTAAAAAATTCTCCACTGGATGTTTGCAGCTCTGGAATGAACTTCCTTTCACTTCCCTCCATTGACATCTTGGATGGGGGGCAAAACTCATCCAATCATCTCACATTTTGAGAAGTTTCAAAGACTGACACACAAAAATTAAACAGGAAAGGATTTGGTAAACTTTAAGATTATATTAACAAACATTTCAGAATTCTAATGAAGGATTAGGTACCAAGGAAAGTTCAAACCAAGTTAGCGTCCCTTTCAAAAACATCACAATTTAATTTTATTCAGATACAGCTAAAAGATAAGGGAAGAAGGAAGAAAACATGGCACGGAGGTATGACACACTGCTCTTAGAAATATTTATTTTAGGGCAAGTTTCTTATGAGACCAGAGGGGAGATGTCAAGGACATGAACAGCCCAGTGATGGGGGCACTCACCCCAAAGAGAAGGACAGTCCATAGTTTTAAATCTCCTTCCCAAACTTACACACACAGAAGCACTGGGAACAGAGAAGCTTTAATTTCCCTTTCTGAGTCACTACTGAGCTTAGGTATCCCTTTTTTTTTCCCCTGACACAATGAGTTGAGCTTGCATTACATAGACAGCAGCAAACAACACAGAAAGGGTAACAAACCTCTTCAGAAAAGCAATCAGCTTTGGATTGGTGATAACCTGGAACAGAAAGTTTCCCTGATCCTGGGAACACAACTTCAGCTACTGAGGAGCCACTGTTGGGAGCAGTGCTTGGAGAATCAACTTCAAGGGAGGGAACATGGTTTGGGTCTGGTGATGGACATCTCTCCCTTGGCCAAGGAGCAGTGAGGTGGCATTTCTTATTTCTGTCTGCAATTGCTAAGCACCTTTCAGACAGATTTTCAAAGGAAGCCAGGCTCACCTAATTGTGCCTGTCCATCTACCCACTGGGCCCTCCATAATTAAATCTTTAACTCACCAGCAAATTTCAGCCAAAAGCTGCCAGTAGTCAAGGAGAATTAAAAAAGGGGCAGCAGATGAGAAGGCAGACACAAATTAGAGGCCGTGCCCTGTGAAAGGCTCCAGTAGGACATCAGCAGCAATCCCTTCTTCCATGACACCTGCCAGTCTCCAGACACGGCCTCATCAGCACACAGGCAGCTGGGAGAGGTGCTGGGAGCTGCTCTGCACACCAATTTCTGCAGCAAAGCACCTCCTTCTGTGCCCCCCTCCTTCTGCAGAGCAGGCTCCAGCTACCTGTGAGCACAGGAGGCTTCTGCTGCCTCCACATCTGCCTCCAAAAAGCTCCTTCAGCTTGGGGATCCTGCTTTGTCTTTGTTTGAGGACCCTGCACTTGTCACAAAACGCACACCAAACTGCTCAAATCTGCAAGAGGAAAGAAAATTCAGAAGGTCAGGACTTGGAGCAACCTGGTCTCGTGGCAGGGGTCCCTGCCCGTGGCAGAGGGGTTGGGATGAGAGGATCATTGGGGTCCCTTCCAAGCCATCCTGGGATTCTGTGATCTTTAAAGTGTGCAGTGTACTTGAATTTCATCCATGAAGCACAAAGGGATTTCGAGGCGCTGATGATTTTGGATGGGTTTTGAAGTAGTGAGAAACCTGCCTTTCCTGTAACTCCCAACTTTGGTGTCTACATCCCTTTGCAGATCTGGACTGAGCATGTTGCTAGGCTGCCAACAACTGCCAGGCAACAAATCACAGCACACACATTGAGGCCACGCTTACAATGCAATATATTGAGCATGTTTTATTGTTAAGAAATCAATAATCTGCATTGCCATAATAAAATGTAAAATGTGATTATGTTTTTCCCAGGGGGTAGAAAAAATAAGAATAAAAAAATCTGTACATCATTTTTATTGCCTTTCCAAAGTAAAACTTATACATTCATTCTTCAATCTGTTATAAAATCAAATTAATTTCCACTATTAATGAGCGAAACCTCTCTCATTGCACATGTAATCAAGAGTGATACTACTTCTTTCTGAGCTCCTTTTATTCATTGCCCCACCAAATTATTAAAACAAAGCAGTTACTATGGCAACTAATTCATTCTCTGCATTATTATATTGTTTCTAAACATCACTGTCGACTCATTCTGACTTACATGCCCTAAATTCCAGTGTGAAATTCTAAACTTCTGTCTTGTTTGTCAGAAAAGCCCTTTACAATCTCTGCATTCATGCAGATAAGGACGGCTAGAGCGCAGCTGCTGTTGTTTATTGCAAGAAGCAGTAACTGCTCCTGAATGATCTGAGTTTGATAAATTGCTGATGCCTGCGTGGAAGGGAAGGGCAGCACTCGGGGAACAGGCACGGGAGTCTGTGGGGCACTGCACACACGGGCAAACATGACCATCTGCAGGTTAGCTAAACTCACAGCAGCAGCCAGAAATGACTGGCAGATGTTGTGGAAATGAGGCAACACCTGCCTAAGTGGTATTTGATACCCAGGAAAAAACCACATGCGTGTGACTGATGCAATCTTCAAGACAGAAAGGAACAGCAGGGAGCAAGAAATGGTGATAAAATTGCCTGGGAAAAAGTTTTCTTAGCACTTAATAAAACTATTTCTTCTAATGTGCACTCCTTGACAAAAAGAGGCATTTATCGTGTATTTAATTAAAACTTATAATTATTCTTGATTACCTATTAGCAGGAGTCATAGTCTAATTGTATTTGAGTGTCATTATCTAGCACACAAGGAAACTTTCTGACAAATACAGGTAGGATCAAAAGAATAAAGAGCCTTTACTCTTCATCATTTGCTCTCCTACTGCCATTGCCTGTAATTTTTGTGTCTTCTTTTGCTGTGTCTCCAGTTAACTGGCAGAATGAAAGGTTTGAAAATTCAGTGCATGGGAGGATACTTTGAAAAATAAGCATCAGGGGAAAGAGAAACATGAATAATTTTTAACAGCTAATTTCTGGCTTTAAAAAAACATCCCAAATACATCTGCTCAAAGTCACAAGCAATTTAAATTTAGTTCTCATAGGAAAGGGTGGAAGAAGGAACCTTTTTATTTAGGTATCTGAGCAGGGCCACAAACCACTGCAGAGTTCTGCATCTCCAGTGTCACCAAAGGCTGTGTTCTCACCTGCAGACAGTGCCAGGCATTTTCACAATTAGCAAAGCCTCATGTTTTAAAGGGATTCCAAGAGTATTACAACAGCCTGCTGCTATTTATATCCCAGAACATCTCTGACTGTTTTCTGTCACAGAAAGAGAAGAGGCAGAGGCAGCTTCTCTTTTCCCTAACCTGGTACCTGACTTCAGAGGAGCTGCAAGACAAAACTCAGATTTCCTAAGTGCAAATGAGCTGTCCTTCAGACCACAGGGACTGCTCTAGTGAGGAGGGACATCTCTGCTGGGCACTCCCTCCATGCAATCCCTCCTGTCCGAGGAGAGGCACCCTCCAGTTCAGCACTGACCTCCTGGACTGAGGACACAGGGATAGATGTGTGCCTTGTGCAGAAGCCTCCAGCACTAAAAGACTGTCTCCACTTTTATTTTCTTGTTTCCACTTGCATAATAGCACCCCCATCCTGACTGCACTAAGGGAGGAAACAAAATAAAATCCTTTTTTGCATCTCAGACTGCACTTCCCTGAGGATGGGAATTGCCTCTGTGAAGCTGAACATGACTGCTTTAATTAGATGAATATGTAAATTTTTCAGTATGTTTACCTAGACACTTAATCTTTGTACAGTTCAGTTTTCCAGAGCACAGTGCAAAGCAGCATCAGAGCATCTTCCCTGACCCCAGGCAGAAATAAGAACATACTACCATCAAGTACTTAAGACTTCTAAAGCTTCTAAAATTTTTACCAGCCACGCATCTGCACTGTATAAAAGCTAAATATCTAGCCTGAAAATATTTTTATTAATAGAAGAATAGGAGGAATAAATTCTCAGGAGATTATTCGGGAATTAGAGGATGAGGTGTGGTTATGTACTGGATTCTGATTCTGATACTACAAATATAATTAATACAACCCTGTAAAACCAGTGTCATGCTGTATTATTTTCTGTATTTAACACTGTGTTTGACACTAGCATTCAGGGAAACTATTTTGACTTTACTGCAGTGCCAAGATGCAACTTTCTGGATGGATCACAGCTGAACACAGCTGCTGTCGTAACCAAGTGTATTTTAAGTGTATTTTATTCAATATACCAGTCAGAATGTGACAACACAGATAAAATGCATGATGCTGGACACCACAAAATGGCAGTTTTTCTTTACAGCATTCATAACTTAAATCAGTGACATGAACATTTCAGCAAAACTTAAAAATCTCAGATTCTTTTCTCCATAGATTTTCCCGCCACAGATTTTCTTCCTGAAGCAATGATTTCCATTAGCAGCTACTGTTTAGCATCACTTAGAGCAAAAGGGGCTTCTAAGGCAATTCCCTTTTCATACAACTTGCAATAGCTCTGCAATACTGTAATACTTAAGTGGATGCAAATCCAAAGCCTGTGTAGGTGAAGACTGAGATGCAGGTTGCTGCAGGAAGCCAAAGGAAAGCTAAAAAACACTTTGCACTGTAAATACTGATATAAAAAACAAAGCCAAAAACCAAACACAAGCCTGTGCATAAGCATTTCAACTCTAATTCTAATGAGATAAAGGATGCTTTTGCAGTAGGGTAAACATAACCCAAATATACAGATCATTTTCTTTGGAAAGAGGCAAAAAATCTTGTTGTGTTGAGATTCCTGGTAGCACCATTTGTTATTTTATTATTTTAAAGTCAACTTATCTTAGTCCTTAGAATATGCTCCCTGTTCTTTGAAGGCAACTTTTATCTAATTCTCTGTATTACCACATGTTCAAAAATGCTTTCAAAGTTTTTACAAGCAATACACAGAAAAATAGTATTGTATGGTTAAAACATGCTTGTATGCAATGCACCAAAGTATGCATTTTTATGTTAAAACACTTGTAGCTGAATGTAAACTGGTCACTTACAGAATATTCTTCTATTCTTCTATTCTAAACTCTGCTTGCTTAAACACTTTCACTTGCTACACTTGAAAGGTTTGATGGCTGTTCCTGCAGAAAGATTTTGTAGCTTTAACTATCTAATTCCTAATTTAATTTATACTGGATTGCTACAGAGGAAGGGAATTTACTCCAGTTCAAATGCTTATGTATTTGCTGAAGGCACTTAAGGTTAGAAAATCACATTTTTGCAAAGGTTAATTGGTACTTTATAAAGGAGCTACTTTGACTTAGGAAACAAATGATAAAATATTAGGAATCTTTTAGCTCCCTCTGCTGCCCTAATCCTTCACTAAGCCACCTTCTGAGGTCTGTCCAAGACACCAGGAAATGAGGCAGCCCATTAATCCCTTTTTAAGAAACATTTGGCACATTAAGTGTGCCCAGTACAAATATCAGTACACAGGAACTCTATAAAGTACTGTTTGATTTACCATTGCCTGTGCATTTTATGATTTCCTTTCTTTCTCCAGTATCTCTACAAATGACACAATGAAGAACATGTTCAAATTTGCATGGTAAGAAAACTGAAGCTCTTGTTCTCCAAGGAACTTGACATCTGCAATTCCCACTTACAGAGAGCAAAGGGCACTCACTGCCTGGAAACATTTATTCCTCCTTCCTCTTATTTACAAATCAACTCACATGGTACAGACCAAGTTCAGTAAAAGTGCTTTTTGAAATTCAGGGAAAGCCCTGACCAAGCCATCTTCTCATTAATTGAGGAAAACTCAGCTGCCCCTGCAAGGGGTCAAATCCCAGTTTACACAAACCAGGAAAGATCCACCAATGATCATGAAGAAACACTTGGTATTTCTCAACCTGGTACTTCCCACTAGTGAAAAAGCCAAGCTATTAATACACACACAAGAAAAAGAAATCAGGAAAGTGAATATATTTTTCTTTTAATTAAGTCACTCTTTATTACAAGATTTCTCTATCAATTTGGAAAGACAACCAAATTCAATTCATATCTGATTTTTTTCCCTTTGCATTCCTCCTGGAACCATCAACACATTCCACATGTACTACAAACTGAAGACTGATCTTATTAAATCTCAAGCAGCAAAAAGAAGCTCTAAAAACACAGATGTTTCCTTATAAAGAAAGAAAGCCCAGGCCATATCCTTGAAAAGAAACTATTCATTTATCATGCACTTTTACTGTCCTTCAAAGTGCATCACACTTGGGTATTTGCCACTAATCAAGCCTTCCCAAAGAAAGGCTGCCCTTCATAAAAGCAAAGATGAGAGATTTTATCTGAAATTTCAGAAATTCATCCCATCAATATGCACTTTCTTTTCCAATTTACAGTCCTGGCCAACTCTTCATTTCTAAGGTAATAAAGCATCACTGTTAAAATAGCTAAAACTCATTGCAACTTTTCTTCTGGGCACTTTTAAAAAGATGAAGCAACATGCATATATAAATAATAACATTAACACTAGTGCTGCAAAAAAAAAAAAAAAAAAGGAAATGATTGAGCATTCTGAGTGCTAAGATGCTTTTTGCTTTATCAACACCAGAAGAAAAAAAAAACAAAACAAAAAGCCAAAAAAAATCCACACCTGTCTGGGGACAGACAGGGTCTTCCCAGACTTGTACCTGGCACATGTTGCTGTCTTTGCTGTGTAAATATCACACGAGGTGCTCTGGGAAGAAATTACCCAATTGGGAAAGTCCTCTGAATTTTCCAGTAACATTTCCAGCATTGTGCTGTACTTTCATCCCTAATACCTGTGCAAACAAGCAGGAAGAAATGAGAGAAGCCCCTTTCCTCCTCCACCAGTGTTCCCTAAAGCTTGGAAAGCCACCAAAAGCAGTGTATAGTAAATATATAGTGCTGAGGCAGCCAAAATAATGTGCTTAAAAATAATTCACAGTGTTGAGCAAGCCCCTTGACAGACACTTCAGCCATTCCCCCTGCCTGCACCACCTTCTGTTCCTTCATCCATCAGCACCCAGCAAATGCAGGAGGGGTCAGACAGCCCAAGGGAACTGCCAAGCTATGGTCAGTAAAACATACACCAATTTAATTAAGGATTTCTAGAATATAAGCAAATAAACAGCATTGTTTACAGTTTGTTACAATATAAAGCACAATAATACCTTAATTAGAGATAACAACTTTTCAAAATGCTAAAAACATTTTGAATTTTTCAAATTACTCACAAAATGAACACATTTTATTTTTGCACTGTGACACTTCCAACTGTTCTGCCAAATGTATACTTCTGTAATTATGCTTTGCAATCACCAGCATCACCGGAGAGGGGGACAAAGAACAATATAATCAGCAACTAATTAATCCTTCACATGTCGTGGTACCATTCATCTCCAAGGGAAGAATCCTAAATGTTATTTTACAAATTGAGAAGTGAGTTTAATATTAGCATCTCAGAGTGCCTCAAATCATGTCCTGATGCCACAGCATAATTCACAGTTAGTGGTGGAATTTAGAAAGCAGAATTTAATACCTGGCTTTTTTAAGGGACAGCCTTCAATGGCAGAACATTGAAATGTGCACAAAAAATATGATTGCAAACAGCTTTGGGACTAGAAGCAAATATTCAATTTTATATATAAGAAATCATCAAAGGGAATCATGGGTACCTCAGAGACAAAACAATTTACTGAGCTCCATTAAGCTTTGTTATATTCAAGAATTCATGAAAAAATATGTAGTTAGTAGTAGTTAGCAAGTTATTGCAGCCTATTTTTAAGTGAACTTGCAATAGAAATAAAGTGCATCTTTAAAATATTCTCTTCTAGGAGAAAGTTCCAGAGAAGAAAGCAATGCACAAACTGATGGACAGAAAAGCTGACCAAGAAGATAAACCACCTTTAATAGTTCTACAGCTCACTACATTCCCTAAGCTTTGTAAAACATCACAGATATTTCTAAAATATAAAATATTTAGGTTGTGTCATGAAAGGCACATATATCAGAGAACAATTCTGCATAATTAATTTTTAAACCTGAGCAGGACCATATGTAGAAAAAAAGCCATTACAAAACAAACCAACCCCCTAGTTTTTATCCCTTTTTACACTCTTTGAAATCATCATCAGGGAAATGTGTTTACAAGCCTCAAAGAACATTTGAGCACACAGACACACAGGAGCAGAACACAGCTCCAACACTTGGGGGCCAACCTGGGTTCCCACAGCTGTAAAATGTCAGGCATGATTCCACACCTGTTGTTTTACCCCATGTTTCCACACCTGTTGTTTTACCCCATGTTTCCACACCTGATGTTTTACCCCATGTTTCCATACCTGATGTTTTACCCCATGTTTCCACACCTGTTGTTTTACCCCGTTTCCTTACCTGTTGTTTTACCCCATGTTTCCACACCTGTTGTTTTACCCCATGTTTCCTTACCTGCTGTTTTACCCCATGTTTCCATACCTACTGTTTTACCCCATGTTTCCATACCTGTTGTTTTACCCCATGTTTCCACACCTGTTGTTTTACCCCGTTTCCATACCTGTTGTTTTACCCCATGTTTCCATACCTGTTGTTTTACCCCATGTTTCCATACCTGATGTTTTACCCCATGTTTCCACACCTGATGTTTTACCCCATGTTTCCATACCTGATGTTTTACCCCATGTTTCCATACCTGTTGTTTTACCCCATGTTTCCATACCTGATGTTTTACCCCATGTTTCCACACCTGATGTTTTACCCCATGTTTCCACACCTGTTGTTTTACCCCGTTTCCTTACCTGTTGTTTTACCCCCATGTTTCCATACCTGTTGTTTTACCCCATGTTTCCACACCTGCTGTTTTACCCCATGTTTCCACACCTGTTGTTTTACCCCATGTTTCCATACCTGTTGTTTTACCCCCATGTTTCCTTACCTGTTGTTTTACCCCCATGTTTCCTTACCTGTTGTTTTACCCCCATGTTTCCACACCTGATGTTTTACCCCATGTTTCCATACCTGTTGTTTTACCCCCATGTTTCCTTACCTGTTGTTTTACCCCCATGTTTCCACACCTGTTGTTTTACCCCATGTTTCCACACCTGTTGTTTTACCCCATGTTTCCACACCTGTTGTTTTATTTTACCCCATGTTTCCACACCTGTTGTTTTACCCCCTCTCCTCCTGATCATTTTCTGCCTGGCCTTCCCACTCTATTTTCCCAACCTGGCTGTTTGGTAAATGGGATTAAGGAAGCAGAGAGGTGGCTAAAAACCCCTTTTTTTTCCTACATCACTTTTCAAGGAATCAATTCTCTCCATGGCATGGCCAAGCAGATTTGACCATAGGATGGATGCAGTGAACTGTGCAGGGCAGGGAAAACGAGCCAGACAAAAGAGCATCACTGGATGTGGGCACAAAGCCTGGGGGAAGCCACTGCTGTTTCAGTCCCAGTGGCTGCTGCTCTGTCACCTCTGTCCCTGGCAGTGTTCCTTTCCACATCATCACAGACTTTTGGCCTCTCAGGTTGTTCTGTTGCCCAACAGAATCAGCCCATTAGGAGGCTGAGATTGCACTGAGTGGGCTTAGCTGCTCTAACTGCTGGCTGCCATCAAAAGGGACAGGTTTGTCATTCTTCTTCACACCTTGCTGATTCAGCTGACTAACACAGGCCAAAAGAAATAAAAGCTAATATTCCCCATTTTTTATTGAAGAGTTGGGTACAGAAACTGTAGGATGGGGAACTGAGACTGGGAGCAGAGAAGAGGAGCATGCACACTCCTAGGTCAGTTCTAGCTGATCTAACAGCAGAGATGCTCAGAAAGTGGGGCAGCCTTCCCAGTTTCATCATCCTCTGCAGTCAGCTCCCCATTTCTCTGAGCAGGGATCAGTCTGCAGTGAGCAGGCTCTGCCCACCTGGCCAAGCAGTCTAGGTGGGAAGCACTAACAGCCTGGACCTGGTAACCATGGCTGGGCTTGGCCAGTTTTGGAAGACTGACAAGGAGATTCATCACCCAAACCAAATGTGGAGCTGCACCCTTTGATATCTGGGTGAAATGTCCATTTCTCTGGCTATGTTAGGCTAAACAGTCCCAGCAACCCCACTGAGCTTTTCCAGCTGCCCCTTGCAGGCAACTGCTCTGTCAGCTGAGCAGTGACCTGGACTGAGGAATTTACCTATGGAAAATATGCCAAGGAAAAGTTTTAGTACAAATCAACTTCTCAATATAGCTCTTGGTAGAGTCACACTCACACTGGCACAAAGAAAGGGTAAAAATCCATTGCCAGGGACTCCTCACACAACACAGCTGCTGGGAAAGGGTCTCAAGACCAATATGTGGAGGAGGCAAAGGTTTCACCCCCAGTTCACATCCTTAGCCACGATGAAGAGACCATGTGCCCACCAGTCTGTACTCAGTCTCCCATTGTCTCAAAAAAAAATTAACTATTTCCTTGCCTTTTAGTGAGAAATTAACATTTTAATATAAAAATTCATTTAGTCCAGACCATTCATTAAAAACAGTACAACTTATTCCACAACCTGCTTTCATACCAGCTCGAAAAGCCCTTTTGGAGAAAAGAGCAAGAATATGCAATTTGTCATTTGTGACCTGAGGTAAAATGAGAGATCCAAATGATTACAAGTCCTTCCACTAGAATTCACACTATTTTTTTTTAATACTCATTTAACATTTGGGGGTCTCCTGCAATTTTTGTTTTGTTTTCATCTGACTTTTTACTTCCTTTCAAGGATCAGATACAAGCTGTTAAATCACCCTACATGAGGCAAGCCTGTAGAGAGAGACTCCTGAGAGCACTATGTGGTCATCTTGCCCTTTTGAAATTGTTGTTTTATATAAGCTCACAGGTTTTACAGTGTTTGGGTAGAATGTTGTAAAATGCTAAGATGAAAGCCAACTCAACTCTAGAATAGGTCACAGACTAGTTTCTCTTATTTGTCTGGATCAGTTTCCACCCAAAAACCAGTATTTGTGCACATTCAATATTACCTCAACAGCAACTACAACTCAATTACAAATACACAGAATGACCCAGAGCAAATATCAGTGTTCCACAAAACTAACACAGTTAACATTAGAAATTGAAATGTCCAACCTTCAAATATGCGATCCAGACGTTGCCGCTTCACTTTGTGTTTGTCCATGAGAGACACAAAAGTGGAAGCTCAAAGAATGTTCCCACACAGCTTGGAGATGCTCTTCTCACACCAGGCAGAAATGCTCAGTCTTTTATAAGCTGTGAACAGAAAGATAAACTTTAAAATACATCATTTCTGGCACCTTTGTCCACATGATCTGGAGATGATCTGTATGTAATTCAAAGAATTAAAAATCTTCACAAAGTTCTTAAATCATATTAGGTAAACTGGTATTTATTTCACAGCAAACTGTCCTGTTTGCTGTGAAATAAATATCAGTTTACCTAATATGATTTAAGTCGAGTTGTGTCCTGTCAAAAGCACAGGGCAGAACTCGGACCAATCAGTGTGGAAATGTTCCAGGACAGCTGCTGTTCTCTGTCTTTTCACTTCAAATACTTTTCTGCCCTTCCAATGAGCAAACCACCAACAAATGCAGGCACCTTAGGCAGGCACATATTTTTATTCCTATAAATTGACAGAAACGTGTTCACCTGAGATGAAACTGGAAAGCCACAACTTTGCATCACAAAGCTCACAGTGAGAGAAAATACTTCTTTCACTGCTAACATCCAGGCTCTTGATGACAATGAAATCCAGAGTTTCAGCCTGGAAGCTGAAGGAAGCTAAGTCAGGGGGCAGAGACACATCCTGGTGAGGAGGGAACGCCAACATCTCTATCAAGCAAATGGCATTTGGAGCAGGTTCTGCATGACTAGGCACAGCTCTTTGGCAGCAGAGCCAGGCAGGCACTTTCAGATTCTGTGGAGCTGGGCAAGGCAGCAGAAGGGCAGTGCAACGAGCAGGCTGCATTTGAAGCCAAAGCACTGAGAAGTGGGAAGGGGGGATGGGGACAGAGGAGGGAAAATCCCTCAGTGAGAACCTAATTATAGCAGGAGAATGTAAAATGCAGGTGAGCAAGGGGATGTGGTAAAACTGTGGATACAGATGCTCTAAAAAGCATCACCAGAGCACCACTTTTATTCACCTTTCAATGTCTGAGCAGACTTCGAGAAACAAACACAGAGCACACTGGAGTACAAGCACTGTGCACACTGAAATGAGCCAAACACTCCCTGGTTCTCTTTATTCCTGCCCAGCAGCTTCCAATGTCAGTGGATAGGATTAGATGGCCTTGCAAGTGACTGAACCTAGAAATCTGCTTGTACTTTCTAGAGGCTGAACTGCACTAAAACCAAACATAGGCACATTTCATTAACATATCATCAAGACTCATGAATTGCAAGTGAAATTATAAAGAAAAATATTTTGAGTATCAATAACTGCACATTTGTATTTGTACTATCTTTACCAGTACTGCCCTGCTCGGTGCATTTGCACTTTTAATAAAGTTCCTTCTTTGTGTTTGGGGTTTTTATTAAATTTAAAATGGAGTTAGTGTGCAACATTCATCATGCTTTTAACTCTTTATTTGCCTCATTGTCCTCTTCACTTTCCCCCCACACCTGTTTATCCTGAAATTCAAGATTCATCTGCTGTTTTGCACAGATTCCAATTGAATATAACATCCCATCATGAAAGGGAGAAGAAAAATTGATGAGGAATGCAGAATGCCACTTTTTTACTTTTTAAAAAACAAAGACTGTTGCCATTTTAAAAATTCACTTTTACATTTCTCAACATTGGCATTCTTCCAAAATACAATTTTCTTTAATATTGAATGTGGTTGTGTTATAAGACTGCACAAGCATTACATCAAATCTAACATGGATTTTATAATCTTGTGAGTACAGAACTATATAACCAGCCTTGGCTTAAGCCAACACCCCAAACCTGTACACAGGATCAGCCTTAAACTAGTCTTTAATTTATTTGCTTATCATTTCTGTTTTATAATCTGCTTCCTTCAATTAGAAAGATGATAGCATAAAAATATCATAACATAGAAAGGCATAGAAACATAGAAAGATGTAAAGCATAAAACCAAAACCAGAATATAATGAACATTTTAAACACTAATCTTACTTTAAATTTGTATAGCTTATTTAATTTCCCATCTTGTAGAAACATACAGGCCTGCTGGCCTCCCTGTGCTGTGTTGTTTATTCATTCAGCAAAAGATTTTCCCACTGTAGTCACTGCATCCAAAGCTGGATGACAGCTGTGAAGAACAGACCATCTGTAACTATTGACCTACCACTGAAAGTGTCACCAGATGTTTTCTATCTGTCTTCAGGAGCTTCAAAGTCTGCCATATAAATCAAGTATTTTTTTTTGCTTTCAAGCATTGTTTTAACATTATTTTATTGATAGTAAGTTGTCATAAGTTTAAAAAATATTTGAGCAAAAAATAAATAAACATGTTAACACCATTCTAAGTTGAACCCTCACACAGTTTTATTACACATCATGTTCCAACAGAAAGAGCAGATGATGATATGGGAAGTGCTTCCCAGCAAAACAAAAGCCTTGGAATTGTGGAAGTGTTAGTTACTGCAATTGCTAAACCACAACATGAATAATTGTATTTGAGAAATTCACTAAAAATACACACACAGTGCCTGATGATCTAAAAACCTGAACACCAAATAGTATTTAAGACCAAACTTCTGTAGTTCAATATTTTAAGATTAAGTGAGAATCCAAGGGATTTAAGAGCATATTGTGCTTATCATATACGTCAAGTAGTATCTACAAAGCCATCTGAGATACCATCAATGCACAGAGCCCTTTTGAGCAGTACACATTTTACATCAAAACACACACTGTTGCAAACAATACTAGAGTTTTTCTTTCAGTTAATCAGATTCTTTCAGTGTACTTTTCAAAAGAATAAGTCTTGGGGTATTGCTGGAGCATTTAGCTTTCTTAAGAAAGGGAAAGCTTTACTTTGAGACTTCAAGATAAAAGGAAAAGTGATTCTCCACCATATTTCCAGCAGAGAGGGCAAATCCTACAGGCTAAAGCAGAAAAGATAAACAAGTAAGTCAACTTGGAATTCACTTTTCAAAACAGATAATACTGGTAATGAATGAGGGATAAACATTAGCTGTGAATGAGAAGATCTGAAGGAAGGCCCATTCCAAAACCATTATTTCTCCAGAGTAAAAGGATAAAAAGGAAGGAAACTAAGAAATTATTTTTTTAAGAGGGCAAAACAGTAGGCTAATTATACACACCCTTTGTACGTGTGGGTTGTGACAAATTCCCCAAGGAGGACTCCCCTCAAACCCAAAATGCTGCATCATGCAGTGTTGGACCATTCCCTTTGCATCAGTCTAATGGGGGAGGTTGGCATGGACCAGTTTCATCTAGATCTGAACAGAAAAAGTGCATCACCTGTGATGAGTTACCTCACTCTGAGAGGGATCCAGTGTCACTGTCACATTTTCTGAAAAATCCCTTCGCCGGGATTTCTCTCCTGGGAAGCCTCAGAGGAAAAGGAAAACAACATTATCTCATTTGCTTCTCCTGTGTTTTGCTGCTTTGGAATGTGGTGGAAGATTGTTATCCTACAGGTGATTGTTTGATTGGTTTCATGTGAATTGTTTTTCCTTAATGACCAATCACAGCCCAGCTGTGTCGGGGCTCTGGAGAGGGTCACGAGCTTTCATTCTCATTCTTTGTAACCTTCTGTCTGTAACCTTTCTCTATTCTTTAGTATGCTTTTACTATAGCATTCTTTAATATAATGTAAGTACATAAAATAATAAATTAGCCTTCTAAGAACATGGAGTCAGATTCTCAATTCCTCCTTTGTCCTGGGCACCCAACAAGTCCCACAATCCAGAGAATAAACTCCTGAGCACAGACTTCCACCCACAGGATACAAACTGCAGAAGGCTGATTTCTACCTTTGCCCCACTGTCAGCTGCAGGCATAGATTTGTAGGCCACCCCAAATCACAAGATGAAGCATAAGAAATCCAAAGAAGAAATCAAATTCACAGAAGAGAGTGACAGGTTATTAGAGGATAAGGCCATGAAGATCTGTGTTACCCCTGGGAATCTCAGCCTTCATTAACTCAGCCATTCTAGCTTCCACTCCTTTGTCTGAAGCTACAGTGAATTCTTCAAATATTTCTTCTTTCAACTAACAACCATCAAAAAGTATAATGTAAGGCTATCAAAAGAAACTGTAAGTTTACTTTCCAAATTCCAAGTGCCATCAGTTCTGATGATCAAAATTTTGATAAATTTCCAAGGCAAGTCAGACTAATGCTTTACTTCTCCTTCCCACCCAAACTGACAACATCTCTATTTTCCATCACACCTCACAAGCCTTGAAGTGCCATTCTGCACAGCCCTGGAAGCAATAAATAAATATAATCATAGTGGTTTTCCTCATGATAGAAATACTTTAATTTCCCTAAATAATTATACATTTTGTTTTGCAGTAACTGTTTATTTCAATTAGTAAACAGACCATTTAGTCCAACCCTCCTGCCATGGGCAGAGACAACTTCCACTAGAGCAGGTTGCTCAAACCCCATCCAGCAAGGCCTTGAACACTTCCCATGAGGAAGTCTCCACACTTATCTAGGCAATTGTTCCAATGTCTCATCACCTTCACTATAAAAAAAGCATACCTCAACATCATTACTAAGAAATAGAAATGTATCTAAATTTCAAAATATTTCTGTGGTACAAAACAAAATATTTTGTTATTGGCAAAAAAGAAGGATCTAATAGTGTTGATCAAGAGATAAAAGTAAAATGACATAAACATGCTAAGAGAATTTTCTTTTATTTGAACATTAACTTAAAGATGTATTTACTCAGTAAAGATGTATTTACTCAACTTTCTGAGGCTTTGGGCTCTAATTCTGTGAAAAATGAAAAATAAAGTTTATGATGTAAGAAAGAAACAATCTGCTTTAAAAAGCTCTTTAATTTGTAGCTGAACCCTTCTAATGTCAGTAGCAGCAGTATCAGTTCTGTATAAAACAGAAATTTTGGACCAGAGGACTGGTGTTTCATAATGAAACAGGTAATGCTTACATCTCAAAATTATACAGTGTACTACACCTAAGCATGGACTATAACAAAGAGAAGTATCTGAACGGTTTTTTTCTTTCTATATTCTATTTATAAAAGTATTATTTAGTACTTATCCATTGGTGTCTGAAAAGTTTCCCATTAAAGATATGGAGGAACCTCAAATAGGAGGATGAGTAAAAGAGGACAAAAACTTTTGTTTGGGTATTTCTTCAAAATGCAGCAGGGACTGCTACAACAGCACTGGAACATCCTCTTTGGAAGTTCTGCAGGACAGATTTTGTCCTCACATCCTTTCCTGAAGATCCTGTGACTTACACCGAACACTTCTGCAGTATGAAACCATCACATTACTGTCACTGTGCTCAAAAATATTCCTGCAAAGATTTAAGTTACACTTAAAAATAAGTGTGGCACATTGAGCAGAACAAAAAGAGATTAATTGCCAGAAGAAAAAGTATATGTCAGCCTTTTTGTGCACAAATTGAAGTTATTCCATCTTGTCTTATGAAACCTAATACTGAATTAAGAAGGAAATATATAATTATATTTGCCTGTCAGACAATTTATCTTGCCATTAAGTATGGCTAAGCCACTTTGCCTTACCATTAGATGTCAGTGCAGTCTAAGAGAAACTGTACAGGGAGCTTCAAGATCAATAAATTAATCACAAAAATGGAGCCGTTACCGAATTAGACACCAAAACACAAATTAGCTACTCAGAAAAGGACTGAAACTCCAAACATTCTAATGACATTACCTACATCTAAGGTGAATCTGTCTCAAGAAGATGGAGGAGTAGAAAGAGTGCCTGAAGAGGCAGTAAGCATGGTCCAAAGCATGAAATAGCTTGCTGAAAAGCTCCCCCAGCCTGAAGACAGTATGACTGGGTAGAATACCACAAAGATATGTAAAATACACTCCATGTCTTAACTCAGTGTCTGGGGAGCACACACTGAAATAGCAAGGCAGAATATTAAAAACAACAGGAAGCTTTGTCATGGAGTATGTAATTAAATTGTAACATCTGGTGTCACAGGTATTGTGGATGCCAAAACCTTAAGTGGTTATTAAAAGGGATAAGATAAGTTTATGGAAAACACATCAGTGGCCACTGATAATAACAGCCACAGCACCGACCCAGGTCAGAAATCCATAAGCTGGTAAATGCCAAAGGCAGGGAAAATGTCAGCACATGCTTTGTTCTCACAGTCAGCAATGACTGCACTGTGTTCCACTGACCAAACGTCTGTTTAGTTCAGCATCCAGCATTTGCCCAGAAACGAGGTGCTGAATTAAAAGAGCAAGAGCAGAACAAACAGGATCCTTCCCTCAAGCACAAACCAGTGCCACTTCTGGAGCCAGAACACGGGGAGATGGGGCTGCAGCCCCTTCTGACACCCCTCACATTCTTAGGGAATGCTGAGATAAACTACACAATGCAGAAGAGTGAGGCTCACAGCTCACAGGGATGCACAAAAAACATCCTAAGTGCAAAATAAAACTGAAGTAAGTTATTACTTATTAGTACTACTAACAAGTTAGTACTAACACAGACTCAAAAGAACCTGCTGGAATCATCAAACTGCCCATGTCTCCAATGCAAAGCCTAAGAGACATCTGAAAATCATCATAATTAGAAACCTGCCGGTGCCATAGACTCCACCCTAGCACACAGAAAGCCCTTCCAGCAGTAGGTGTCCTTTATTACTGGCTGCTTTTGTTGTCAGTTTAGCTAAAACTTCCAGGGATTAGATCTTTCTTTAAGCTTTGCCAGGCAGATGGAAGAACTCCCTCATGTTCTTTGCACAGGCACCTCTCAGGTATCACCAAGCCATCCCTTGGTCTACTTACAGCTCCTTGTTACCCTCCTAGGAAGTCATATTTCTGATCCTGAATTGTGTCAAACTTGTGCATCCTTAAATTCAAGAGCAAGTCACCAAAATCCTGGTTAATGAGTGCTAGAAGACAAAACCTTGTAACTGTAGGAGCAGTGACATCAATATCCAAAGCAGAAGAACTTTTAACCACTCTCTTTCACCGTCCTTGAGTACATTCAGGGACCACATCTGAGATTAAAAGACTTTGCCTTTACTCCAGCAGATTTTTCATCACTGGTGCAAGGCCAGTTCTTTTTAGGATGGGGTCTGCCCCAGGAGTACAGCCAACAGCCTCCCCTTCTGTATTTATCACCCAAAGTTTGAATACAATTTCACAGAATCACAGAATCATCCAAGCTGGAAGAGAACTTCAGTATCATCAGCATTTTTTTCTCTATTTATGAATGGAGGTGTTTTTTCCTGTTGATAAATATATTCAAAATAAGACCAAGAATTCTCTTTGTCAACACACAACTAAAACCAAGGCTTATGGGCTTTTGACATATTGTCCACTATTTTTTAAATTCCCTTTTGGACTATTCTTTCTTTTTAATTACTTTAGCACCAAATAAAATGTCTTCCAAAATTTAGTGTAATAATTTGATAATCACAAGCCCTTATTTTCATGGCATAGGACTGTAAAATGGCCTTTTTGACAGGGAACATGGTGAAAACAGTTGAGGAGGTTGTGGCAGTAATTCTGTCATTACAAGCTTTTCATGAGGTATTTGTCTTCACCATAAAGGTTTTTTTCCCAGAGCTTTTTCCCCCCCTCAGCAGCATTCTCTCTCAATTATACATCTGTCCACAAGCCAAAAATTACTCACTGCTGAAAATTAATTTCTGCAGATGTGTATGACTACAGACAGATGGGAAGCATCTCTGCCATCTCAGATTTCTAGGTCATGAATTAAACTTCATTGAAGAACTCAAGCTATTAGAAAATTATTAAAGGCTAGTGACCTAAGACATGAACATTTCTAAGTAAAATTGAACTGATATCTTTAGTGACAGAAAACAATCATTGAGCAATATTGCAGCTATGATTCTCATCAAACAAGATCTCTAAACTTTCATTTCAGGTAGTCAGCACAAGATTCTTCAGGAAAACCAACACTGTAACAATCCTCAGTCTTGGTCACAAAGACTAAGCCTGTGACTAAGATGTAAAGGAAGGAAAATGAAGAATTTGGTGTGGTCTAACATCATGAACCTGATGGGTGCATCTTTCACCTCACCCAAAGCCACTCTGGTTTGTAAAGCAACACAGATCCACAGCCCAGTGCCCTGTCACAACTACTGCTTTATAAAGTACTTGGAACATCCAAATAAAAACCACCCAGAAATGCCAAAAAAGTCAGTTGTTAGATCATGTTAATCACTTCTGCATTGTTCGGAGTCTGAAAAGAAAGAAAATTACACTGAAAGAAGATCAATCTCCATTCAGGTTTCTTTTCTCTGAACAGGCAGAGGAGCTGGAAGCCTTCCCCCTTTTTGGAGATTGGATAGAAGAGACAGCAACTGTGTAAATGAATGAAACACAATCTCAGGGACTTTGAGAGACAACAGCAGCGAAACTGAACTGCCTCTAATTCAAAACAGAAAATTATCATTATTTGAATCAGAAACTCAAATGAATAATATGTATTTAATATTTAAATGCACCTGAGAAAGCACAACAGGATGCAAAGTATTAGTCAGTGCTCATGACAATAAAAAGGCTAAAGCCTTGGTTAATGAATTCTCAAAGAAAGGAAACAATTACTGGTGAACTTCATGAATCTCTATTGCTAGAAAGGATTCAAACCAGCAAGGAGAAAAGATTACTTTTAACCTTTTATTGATTTATTGATGCTTTTTTTTTCTTGTCTCCAAGAAAGACACAAACCCACATCAAACTGCCAGGCACACGGTCTGTGTTCCTACTCCACATATGAAACTGGTTCATCTGTCACAAATCCACTATTAAAAGTATCCCATGGATGTTCAGAAACCTGTGCTTTACAGCTCAAAACCCCTTGTTAAATACACATATGCTTGTGCAGTGGAAAAGAAACAGTGGGCAAAAAAGAAAGCTCTGTTCTGAAAGTAAATCAGAAATCACATCTAAAGACATTTAGGTTAGAGATTTAGTTATGGCTAATGAAGTTTAGATAGAGACCTGTGGGCCTGGTGGGTTGTTCTGCACACCAAAGCCTCATGTTGGACACCACGAGTGCAAAGGGAGCCTCAAAGCTGTTGGGGCTTGGGGCCCCTCTGCTGCGGGGACAGCCTGAGACAGCTGGGGGTGTCCTGCCTGCACAGCAGAAGGCTCCAGGGACACCTTGGAGCACCATTCAGTGCCTAAAGAGAGCTGGGGAGGGACTTCTGACAGGGCATGGAGGGACAGGACAACGGGGGATGGATTCAAACTGACAGAGGGCAGCACTACATTGGATATAGGGAAGAAATTCTTTGCTGTGAGGGTGGTGAGCCATTGGAATACATTGCCTGGAGAAAAGGAGACCCAGGGGTGACCTTATCACTTCTGCAGCTCCCTGAAAGGGGCTGTGCTCAGGTGGGGTTGGTCTCTTTCACCAGGCAGCCCTGACAGAAGCAGAGGACACAGGCTCAGGCTGCACCAAGGGCAATACAGGTTGGGTATTAGAGGAAGTTTTTACACAAAGAGTGATAAGGTTCTGGAATGGGGAGGTGGTGCAGTGCCCATCCCTGGGTGTGCTTAACAAAGCCTGGCTGTGGCACTGGGGGCCAGGCTTTGGCTGGGCTGCACTCGATGGTCTTTAGGCTCTCCTCCAACGCAGGGATTCTGTGATTCTGTGCCCAGAGCAGCTGTGGCTGCCCCTGTATCCCTGCAGTGCCCAGGCCGGGCTGGATGGGGCTTGGAGCAGCCTGGGACAGAGGAAGGGCTCCCTGCCCATGGCCAGGGCTGGAACTGGGGGATCTTTAGGGTCCATCCCTACCCACAGCATTTTATTATTCTATGGATATGTGCATCCCTGCTGCTGTAAGAAACAATGTCAAGTACTGGGAAAACATTTTTGAGATTCAATACGTTACTTTCCACTCAAAAAGCAAACTGAGTAATATTTAAATGTTATGACTGTGCATTATTTCTTCAATATTACTTTTACACCTCGAAAATATTTCAGTGAAATAACTTTCTACAGATAAGGCAAATACAACTGTTGGTCACATTTTTTGTTTGCCAATATTACTGTCCTGTAGCAGCAACACAGCACCACAGCAGGATCAGTATCACAACATTAGAATTTTTTTTTTCCCTATGGAAAGCTAACATCACATCTTTTCAAGATATCAAGGTGTACAATACTGCAGCACTAGACTGGCTACACCTGATATCATTCACTTAAGGAATCTCTAAGCTTTAATTCATTTTGTAATATTTTGTGTTAATTAGAATACTCATTAAAGATTTTAAGAGAGGAAGTTTAACTGTTTCACCCATTGACTACTACATATATAATTTTTGCTCAGTTACTAGAAGGAGAAAGAAAAAAGCAAGAAGGAAACTGATCATTTTGCATGATTAGACTTCCAGAGACTGTTTCCAGTTATGGTTGAAAAAAGAAAATACCAAGGATAAAGCTTTGCTACTATAGCACCTACTCTTCAGACAATAGCAATTCATTCCAGTCAGAATAAAAGATACCTGGTCTGGTATTTATCTCTTGCTTGCTCAGGTGTCTGGGTAAAACCTATTTTTTAGTAGTACTTGAATTAAAAATGCCTTTTTTTTTTTAATTGTCCATTGCCACATATAAATTACATGTGCTTGGGCTTGTTTTGATAGGGTTTATTAAATACATTAAAAATGCTGGACCATTTCTTTCTGCCACTTTAATGAGAGGATAATTTTTATCACCTAAACATACCAAAATGGTACAGATCAAGTGGATTTACTCTGCATTTTCCATAAATCAGTATTTAAAACATTATAAATTATGCAATTTATACATGATCATTGATAACATTTAGCAATAGCATTTCTACATTTCTTTGACATTTCTGAAATGTAATTCTACTGATATCTGGTACATAAATCCTCTGGAAGTTTGTGGAGTCAAAAGACCTAAGTTTCTTTATGAGCAGGTATAACTACATTAAAAAGGATTTTTCCAGTAGATACTGAAAAAATGTCTTCCCTCCTTGCTAAGCAAAAAAGGCAATAGAAGAGACCAAACAAGTGCCAAGTTCCCCTTCCAGCCCTTACAGTTTAATTGAAGCCATCTTTGCCAAGCTTTGCACCTTTGCCCTCAGTGCCATCAGCCACACAATAGTTTGCTTTGGAAGGGACATTTAAAGAGCATTTAGTCCAACTCCCTGCCTCTCCAGGTCAGGGACACCTTGGACTACCTGGGGTCACTCCAAGCCTCATCCAACACTTCCAATGATGGAGCATCCCTGGATGCACAACCACACCATGTTGCATTTTATAGATCCAAAACAGTCTGCAAGTGCTATAAATTGTTGCTATAAAAACTCCAACTATTAGAATATCTGTTTGAAAAACAGAAGCTAATTCTGAATTCTACAAAAATAGCTACAAGTTAAATTACCAGTTTATTTCCCACTGTGGCTCCCTCACCCAGCCTCAAAGGCATCACTGACCATCTTCCCACAGTCAACTTTCATACTCAGCTAGAGGAATTGTTTAATTAGCAATTCTTTCCCCCACACTTTGGTGTCAATCTCCATCTCCTGACATGACATTTCATTAAGAAATTTCCAGCCAACTACACTCCCATCTCAGTCACAGCAATACAGTGCACTGTCACACCTTGCTAAATTCTATACACAATCTTTGTTGCAATTACAGGCATTGCTTATGTAGAAGATTAATGCTGGTGGCTGGGATATTGAATCCTTTAACACAATTGAATGTGGGGAAACAAAGAATTAAAAGTACAATTAGACAGTCTCATGCATCTGAAACTGGCTGACAACTGTTTGCTGTGATATAATATATTGAAACCAACACTACTCATTTTCCAAACTGATTTTGTTTGGTCTATACTCATCATTTAAGCTCATCCACTCATTCTTTTATTCAGTAGGAAGGCAGAGCAGAGTTAAAGTACCTGCAGGCTGCTTAGCTGAAGGTCTGCAAAATTTGCTTTCAGATACACAGTTTTTGAACTAGGTTCTCCTCTCTTCTGCTCACATAGTGCTGAGATATATGATGTATGTAACTATCTAGAGAAAGGACCTTAAAAACCTGGGACCTGTGTTCTTCATCCCTGCATTCAAGAGTTACCTTTAAGAGCTCTCAACCATCACAGAGCAGCAGCCTGCTCCGTTTTTGAGACCCACTTCAATGCAAAACTGCTTGGTGAAGCAATTCTGAAGTGTGCAGAGGGGGACAAACAGGCCCTGAAATCCTTAGGCAGGTGTGAGAAATCTGGCAAAGCTTCTCCATGCTCATGTCAGGATGGAAGATCCCTACATGGGACACACCTGGCAGTGTAAGCCAGTTCAAATGCATGAAACTTCTGTTTTATTGCAGAGGGGTTTTAGTGCAACTACATTCATCACAGCATCTCAATATCTTTCTGAGATGTAACTATAAATTACCACAGTTTATACTTTTCTCTCATGTCTGGGAAGAGAACTCTGTGTGCAGCTAGATTATTTTTAGTTTCCTTATTTGAACATATATGCTGGGTTTGTATCTGTTAGAGAAGAAAGATCAAGCAAATGCACTTGGCAGCTGGTCTGGAAAGTGATAAGACCATAACAGTCTTTAATGGAAACTAATTTCAGTCCTACACTACACTAGGAAATAAAATTTCCAACACATATTAACTTGTGGTTAGTTCTTGATTATTTAGAATGTTTCTGGTACTGCAGAGTGCAGTTTTAATCAAGAAGTTTTAAACTTTTGTAAGTTCATAACATCTTGAAAATAAGGTCAAAGCTGTGAATATAATATTCCTTCAAGATCTAACTAGGGACTTCCAAAAATTTGTAAAAAGACTGGAAGTTAGACATGGACAAAGTAGTTTGCGTGCCTCAAGAATTGTGTTCCTTAATTTGGGAAGAAAGCTGGAGGTGTGAGCCACAAGAAGCAGCACTGCACATTATGGGCAGCACCCAAGCCACCACTTCACATCCTCAAACCTCTTAACCCCTTCTCAGGGAGAGGGGTGCAAATGAAGAATTATTCCTTCCTAGAGGAGACGTGCTGGTGTCAGACTGTGTCAGTAAACACTGAATATGCTTCTTTAAGAAAGCCCTGAACCATGTGACTGTATTGATCTCCTGTCAGAGAGAAAAATGGCATTTCCTGCCTGTGAGAATGTCACACTGTCACCGAGGAGCAGAGACATCCCCTCAGCACCCATCAGCGAGTCCCTCAGCAGTGGCCGTGCTGCTCTCCCTGGCACACTCTGCTGCAGTGGCGACTTTTCAAAAGGCCTAGATAAAAATTTACATAAAGTAGATCAACTTCCCATTGATTTCTGGTATACTATGAGCTCTTCCAGTAACGTCAGATGAATTCTATTTGGCTAGACTCAGAGTACCTGGAGAAAAGCAGAGTCTTGCAGTCTTGCACCCAGGAGGAAAAACAGAAGTGTTCCAAGCAAACCTCACTGTGCTACTTTTAATTATCAGTAATTCAAATTCTTCATGCAGGAATCACTGTACAAAACTGCTGCTCTTGGAATCTGTTCCATAGCTGGGAAACCTCAGTATTTCATGTTTTCCTTATTTTTGGAGCATCCCAGTGCCTGCTGTCCTATCTTCTTTGCCTACGGCTTCCTGACCTTCTCCTTGAGATGACTCCTGAGCTCTGCCTGGTATTTGCTAATTGCTCCTTGATCCTTCGTGGTGTTAGCTCACTGTGAGGACAGGGAAGTTCCTAAAGCCAGCAGGCTGCCTGGATTATCCCCTCAGTTACACAAGAACCGAGGGAAACTTGGGCTCCTTTTGAATATGGGAGCCTGTATGGAAGGGACTCGGGACCAATTGCCTCTTATCCTTTCCTTCCACAGCACTAGCATCTCCACCAAAATACCTGGAACTGTTTCACAGCTTAATATTAAACCCTGAATAGCCAGCTGATATTGTCCTGCCTTCAGAAAACAAAGGAGACAAAACCAAAAATCCACGTTTTGAAACAGCAAATTCAAAACAAACTTCAGAAGAGACGCTCCTGGTGTTCTTTATAAAACAAATACTAGGGGATGCTTGCTTTACTAAGAAACAAAATCTTTTCCTCCACAATCTGAAGAGAGGTTGCATCAACTTTATTAAACCATATCTGGAGTATGGTTAGAACTGCAGCAATGCCAAAAAATCCTGCTAGAGATGCTCTGGCTCTAAGAGCAAACAAGGAGGCCACAAAAAAAGTCTTTGTTTTCAGAAAAAAATGCTTAAAACAAGTAGACTTAAAGAAAAAGCAAACAGTGGTCTACAAGATTACTATAGAATTTTCATATGTAGAGAACCAAGAATGCAAACTATGACTTAAGTGGTCTTATTATAAATAATTTTTATGTTTCAATTTTTATGTTTCAATTTACTGTACACAAATGCATTTGAAACCAAGTAAAATATAATAATTAAGGAATACGCATATGGGG
Source organism: Melospiza georgiana (assembly GCF_028018845.1). Taxonomy (NCBI): domain Eukaryota; kingdom Metazoa; phylum Chordata; class Aves; order Passeriformes; family Passerellidae; genus Melospiza; species Melospiza georgiana. The sequence continues at coordinate 73,406,510 of NC_080434.1, forward strand.
AAAAAAACATGAGAACCAGGGCCCAAATAATACTCATCTTGCTTTGGTTGCTGGTATTATTTCTTCAGAAGTAGTTCAAAGGCTGCCTCCAGAATATAAAGACCCTGCAATCTTTTTTTGAATGTTTGAATAACAGCTCTCCCTACACATAATTAGATTTGAAAACATAAAAGTATTTTGCTTGAATAAATAACATCAGAAGTTCAAGACTCCAAGATGAGTATATTTGCAATTATATCAAAAGCAAATAAAAAATAGTTCCCTGAAAAATCAAGTCTTAAAATAGACCAAAGTACAACATGTGCCTTTGTTTTATCTGAGTGTTGCATATCTGGACTGAGATTGTTAGCTTCTCTGTGTCAAGATCAGATGAAAATTATCTGCATAAAGGGAGTAAAATGTCAAATTCTGAATATCTGACAATTCTACAACAGATGGCCTTAAATACTAGTGATTCAGTTGTTGCTGGCATTGGGTCAGTTCTTTACTTGTTAATTAAGGACCTGAATTTTGAACTATTATTTTGTTATAAAATGCCCATTGGCAAAAAAAAAAAAAAATAGAAAATGCATGGCTAAAGGTTTTAGAAAGCTTGCTCTTTGTTTGTGCAAGAATTTCCATTCTGGCTCATTAATAAAATTCCAGGTTGGGAAAAAACCTCCTCTCCCAGTTGTTTAAATAAGAGCCAGATCTTGCTTTTAGTAAACACTGGCAGTGTGCAGGTGCAGAAATGCTCAGCCCTATCCCTTTAGCTCACGTGAGGATATATTTTATAGTGTAAGATGCTCAGAGAGCAAACGTTCAGCCTCTCCTTTGCACAGCCTGGCTTTGCAAAGCAAGTGACAGGAAGGGTGACAGGAGGCTGTTACTTCTGCTCTGCAGAGGAATATCCAGAGTCAATCCTCCTCCTCCACAGGCTGCAGCTTGCCAGGAGCTCACTCATCATTTCTGTCACAAGGCTGAGTGTGTCCTGTCCTTCTCACAGGACCTGCCCCTGCCTGCGTGTCACTGCTCCGTGTCCCTGGCTCCTCTTCCCTCCTGCAGCTGAAAACACAACGCTCATCTTCTCTGCCCTTCCAATGCACCACCAATCACCCCAGGGTGCTCAGGGCAGCTTTAGCACCCAGGGAAATGTCCCTGTCACCCTTGGGAATGGTCCCAGCAAGGGGGGAAGGAGTGCCACGCCACTTCTTCAATGGCCACAGATTCTGCAACTGCAACCAACTAGGAGAAGTGAAATGCCTGGAAGAGGTAAAATTCAATAGTGCTCATTAAATTCAAGATCATAGCAAAGTTATCCTATAACTGAGGGAAACCAAACAGCAAATAATACAAAAACAATAGCAATGACAACAACCTCCACTGGCATGTCCTCTGTGTGGAAATCCATTCCCCCAAATCACTTCCAAGCCAGTCCACATTCACATTGGTGATGAGACCCTCACCAGCAGTCACCATCAGGAGAAATTCCCCAAAGAACTTGAAACTAAATTTTTCCCTCCTGAAGCATCAGTTTGTTATGTGATGCTTTGGAATCTATATGCAAGAGCACATAAGGGTTGGCAATTACACAGTTGGGTATTTATAAACTCTGAAAATATTACCATATGTTAAAAGCAAAAATGATATACCACTAAATAAACTTTCCCTTTCCATTAGATGCACATTCCCTGAAAAAAATACAATTAGGCAGTAATCAGCCTTGACAATACATATTTAAATGTAAGATAAAATTACTTTTTTTTTAACAGAAATAAATTAAATTTTCTAAGAGCATGCAATTTTCAAGTATTTCTATGCAATGACAGATTTAACAGCCAGAAGATGCATTTGAAGGAAATGGAAATATTAAGCTTAGAAATCTCACTTTTACAATTTCTTTACTTTACAACTACCCAAACACTGCTCTAAAATACCATGGAACATAGATTTCTTTTAAATAGCAGCAATATCTTTGACTTCTGTACAAGGCAAACATAGCAACTTCAGACCTTTTAAACTAAGCCTTGACAGGTATTTCACTTCATTTATAAGTTACACTCACAGAAGTGTTTTATTTAAATGGCCAGTAAGTACAATAATAATCTTTAAAGAATGCACCCTTCTGACAGAAATCCTTCTTGACACATTCCATTTTGGTTTCCGCCCATGAGAAGCAGTTATCTGGTGTTTAACATAAGCTAAGGACGCAGTTCTGGATGTCACACTGGTCAGAGCTGGCAGTGGGTAAAGCTGCTGTTTCTTGGCCTTTTGTTGGGTGGTAGGTGGCCATTTCTGACTGGCTCTGCGTGCCCCAGAGGGCACAGCACAGACACAGCAGGCTCAGGAAGCAGCAAAGCATCTGCCACTGCTCCCAAAGGGAAGCACTCAACCCATTCTAAATCTTCACTCTCTATTGCTTATTAACATAGAAAATTCGACAACACTAAAGAAAAAAATACCAACAGAAAATCAATAATCATGGAAACATCCTATAATCCTGAGAACAAATGCCTGCCCATGGCTCAAGTGAGCAAATTCTGATCACAGGGGGTGGGATACTTTTTCCTGCAGGTCCCAAGGACTGAAAGAACAATGTCATAAATTAATAATAGCGAGTCTATAAAGGTTGAATTGATACTGACATCTTGGATATTATTACAGTAAATGACAGATTAATGGACAAAGGCACGAGATCCCAAAAGTCATCCTAGATATTTAATTACTAGGAAGTAACCAATAATCATATTAATTAGCCCAGCTAAAAATCCCATCGAGCAGTAAATGATTTCAAAGGAAATTTTGGCTATAACAATGACAAGTTAAGTAGTAACTTAGGCCAATGCCAGCACAGAATAAATGATTTAATGATCCCCATAGAAAGTTTTATTTTACTGAGATCAATATCTGACCCCTATTATACACTAAAAGCCATGCCTAAAACCAATTATAAGAACTATTGCTGGTACTCTCAATTACAAAGAAATTCCCTTCTCAATTGTCTTTCCATCAAAATTAAATACATAATATGGAACTCAATGCATCTTTCTGACATCTCAAGAGCAATAGGAGCTATTTATATTTAAACATTTTATTTTAAAAAACCCTGTAAATCTTCAGTACTCAACTTCCTGGGTTATAAAAAAAATCAAAGCATTTTGCACCAATATGTATTTCTAAATGCAACATATTGTTCCAATTTCTAAGTGAATGATGGCATGGGGTCGAAAAGAACGTTAAAGATCGTCTCATGCCAACTCTCTACCATGGGCAAGGAGAGGTTCCAGCAGAGCAGGCTGCTCCAAGCCCTGTCCAGGCTGGCCTTGGACATCTCCAGGGATGGGGCATCCACAGCTCCTCTGGGCACCCTGTGCCAGGGCCTCACCACGCCCACAGCACACAATTGCTTCCTAATATCCAACATAAATTTCCCTGCTTGCAGTTTGAACCCATTGCTCCTTGTTCTGTCCCTGCAGTTCCTGATCAATGAACATCAATAGCAAAATTGATTTATCACTGCACAGGAAAAATAATAAACAAAAAGGTGAACTTCAGATTTTACATTATTAAAAGTATATTTTAAAAATATAATCTCTTTCAAACTTGACTTTCATCAGATGCAACAAGTACCCCATGCAAAATTTTGTGATGTAGCGAACCTTTTTAAACTAAAGTAGTATATTGAGTCTGTACCATTAAGAAACAAAGGAAAAATTTCTTCACTTAGAGGGTGGTTAAGCACTGGAACAGGCAGCCCAGGGAGGAGATGGAATCACCATCCCTGGAAGCATTCAAAAGACATTTGGCTGTGGCACCTGGGGACGTTAATGGCTGTGCTGTGGTTGGACTCAATGATCTCGGAGGTTTTTTACAATCTTAATGATTCTATGATTTTTAGAGGTAATACTTTTTATACATATAAAATCTATATATCCTCTATAAATCCTACTGGGCAATAAAACATTTGTATTCCAATTTTGCACCCTGTCTTTGCTCAGATCACATCTTGCTTGTGCACAAATTCTGCTTGTGAGTGATCGCAGGCAGCAGCAAGGAAAATTGTCACATATCAATCAAACATCACATAAAAAGGCAGTTAAACTGACAAAATAGGACCTGAATGATGAAATACTCAATTAAGTATCAAGCACTAATGGAAATAAGATTCTTGACTAACTTGACTTCCTTATGTTTGTCATGGTCTAAAAACAGGCTGTTATTGCCTTAGTCAAAATTAATCTAGTTTTATATTTATTTTATATATGTGTGTACATACCACTCTAAATCTTCAAGTATCTTCATAAAAACTTCCCACTGTGCTAATGCAACAGGCACTTTAAAAAAGCTTACTGGCTATTTAGATGCAGAGTCATTCTAATGTTGATGTAAGACCAGCTGACTCATAAGTTCATTCAAACATATTCATGTTTCTAGAGTCAACTCACTAGAGAAAGGACAGGAAAAACAAAAATCTAAAACCAAAAGCAAATAACAAATACCTGCTTTTCAAGTCCATATTCAATTTGTACTGCTCACAGTATTGTTTTCGTTCTGTGAGCAATTCTCTTAAAAGCTTAATTTTTTAACCAAGTTTGTTTTCAGGAAAATAAATATAGCTTCCAGAAATTACTTATGGAACAACTATTAATATCTTTAGTAGTGGAGAGTGTAGTCACAAACTAGATATTAACCTGAAAATACACTGGACAATCATTATGAAAATAAGTGAGCATTTAAGGTAGCACATCCCTTAATAGAAAGATGTAAATAATGAATACAGAATTAATAGGAAAGTTCTCCAATTCCATTGCAAAATTGAAATTTAAACCAAAGGCAAACTCATGATGAATTTTGGAAAAAGACTTTCCTATAGCAATATTAATAATTGCTTTCAATTTTTTTTAAATAGACAAAATAAAAAAGCCTCCACATAAAATATAATTGTAAAAATCCTATGTTATCAAAAGAATTGTACAGTAATTCATCTAGGCAGTTCTCACTCTAATGCCACTTAATGATTACTGAGGTTAAAAAATGGGATAATGAAATGAAGAAGATTAATTTTTCAGAAGTTTTTACAGCTGAAAGTGGACACTAAAGATTAACTACAAAGACAAGAAATCCAGGCCCTACAAGGATGAGAAATTTAGACCATCTGTATTACATCAAGTATCACTTTATGCATTATTCTTGGCTTTTCATCAAACTCTGACCCTTATAAACATCCTTTTTGTTTAAAGCTTTAAAGACTACAGCTGTTCTTGTCACTGGTTTTGGAAATCACTCTCAAAACCTTTAAAATGGAACATATCTGAAAAGACTCAGCAAAACTGATATTTACCCAAAACAGCTTATAACTAAAGTAAACTTTCAACATTCTGAAGATGAAAATAGCAAGAACAAATAATCAGGATAAACACAACTAGCTTAAGAAAACTTCAGGAAGAAACTATGAAATATGGAAAAATGATTTAAAGATTATATACTGGGTATTAGTGAATATTGAAATATAAGGCACAGAAGGCTTTTCTCCTCTGAAAATAAAAAGAAGAATCTGTGTACTGGATTAGAATTTATCATACCTGCTGCTTTCTGTGAAAGTTAAATTAGAATGAACCAGTCATAATTCCAAAATAACTTGGAATAACCAGCTATAAAATTACAGTAAGAGAATGTTGGCATTCATTTAATTTATCTGTTCCAACCCTTTTACTGAAGCAGTAGAACAAAGTTACACCAATGTCTGCGTTGTAAAAACAGAAATTAAAAAAATATACTGTCTAGATTCTAAATAAGCACATGTATCAGAAATCAGAAAGGAATTTCTATAGCTACAAAATAGAAACCATCCATCCTCCACACATTTTATGTTTTAATTCACCAATATATAATGACAAATGTCCAAGAGAGCATCTTGCATGGTTTTAAGACCTAAAATAAGCTCGGCAATCAATTTCTGTCTGGAATGATCTTACTGTAGTCCGTACAATAAAAATTAAAACAGAATCAGAAGCAGAGCAGCTTTATTGCTCTGAGGTTGCACCTGAGATAACCTGGGAGGAAATGTAAGAATGAATAAGCAGATTAATAAGGCAAAATGGCTCAAAACCCTGCTCTGTGACACACTGCTATCATGTCCATGAAAGAGAACCAAGTTTTTATCTATTAAACCATTGCCCATCTACTGCTACAGGTTTGGCCAAAGGTCTGCTGGACTCCAGTGCCCAGCCCAGAATAAAGTCATTTTATACAACCACTGCTGCCTTAGGCAATGTCTAGAACTACACCCTGAACATTCTGGCAGCTGCAGGGAAAACTCAGCAAGGCCATCCAAGCAATTGGATTTAATGTCATAAAATAACCTATGGAGTTTTGTATACCCACAGTGAACTATTACTTCAGGTCAGGTCTGTCTTCCCAAGAGGCATGGAATCCTTCTGGAACTCTTCATTTCTGACATTTATTTGATCTTCAAATCTCAAGCACATTTGTACAGCTCCAAATATAATCTAAGTGAAGCTCTTTAGGCTACTCCTCTGGGAACGTTCCAATGAAATTCAGAAACCCACTGTCATAGAGCCACAGAAGATATGGATTTCAAAATGATCTCGTTCCAACCCTCCTGCTGTGGGCAGGGACACCTTCAGCTACACCAGGTTGTTCAGAGCTCCATCCAACCTGGCCTTGGACACTTCCAGCTGCTCTGTGCCTCACCCCCTCTGGGTGAAAAACCTTTCTAATATCCAACCTAATAACCTTCTAATAATTCTAATAACCTAAACCTTTCCTGACACAACTTCAGGCCATTTCCTCTCAGCATCTCAGTACACCTGCCTGTGTTCCTGCATCTCCTTCCTGGCAAGAGGTTAAGAAAAAGGTGACATCTGCAGTTTGCTGACCCCTGACAGACCTACAAGGCCTGGTGCTATGTTTGTAGCAAACATCAGCTTTAACAACAATACTGCAATAGTATGATTTCATGGAAAATTTGTGTGATGTCTTCTGCCAACCCGCTGCCAAGAATGTAAAGCAGCTGAACATCTGCATTCTCAAAATGAAGGTACAAATGTAGAGAGGTCACTGGGCAAACTGCAAACTCTTCCAGAAACACCACAAAGGCTTCTTTCCCTGGAGGTCAGAATTCTAATTCAAGAGATCAGGTATTCCCACCTTTGGGACAAAAAACAAACCTAAAAACAACCAAAAAACCTCACCCTAAACACCATGAGGCTCAAATTACTTGCAGTATTATATCTAGTTTTCAGGATTAAAATCTACATAAAACCTCACAAAATTTCAGAGGAAAAACAGCTTTACTCATTTATGAAAAATCACAACTCAGAGAACCTCCCCTCTTTTTTCCTACCAGCAATGAGGCAGAAATGCACTCTAGAAATGTTCAGTAGAGTGGATTTTCAGGTGATCTCACATTTATTACACAAGCTTAAAGCAGAGCACCATACCTAACAAAATGAGATTCAAGTGATTCTGCCTGTATGCTTCTGATTCAGAATAATTTACAGTCATTTTACTTTCCAACTGTTTTAAGGATTTTTGTCTGAAGAAGAAATCAGAGGGAAAAAGGACTCCAAAAAGACATGATACAGGCACCACAGGACTGCCTGGTTTCACACCATCCAGGAAAGAGCTCTGAAGGATGTGACAGCCAGTCCTCTGATCTGTGATTCCTTGAGCTCTCCTCCCAAAGCACTTCAGTTTCAGTAACAAGATGAAGATGATACCTTTTTCCCAGCCCTTGAGTCTGACACTAAAGTCATTAATACAAATGAAAACAAAATCAGTCCCTTTGTAAAGACCTAAGACCTCAAATATATAATAAAAACCCATTGTATCAATATCTACTAGCATTGATTTAAGTTTATTTTAATTGAGCAAAGCCAAATATTAAATTTTTACTTCTTTGCTTTAAATGCTTCTACATAAGAGCAAAGACATTTTATTTATATATTTATCCCTGGAGAGAGAGTTCAAGTTATTTTTTTTTAAGATGGTGAAACTGAGCTTCAGCCACCTATATAAGATGCATTAAGAACCCTTAAAGAAGCATTTATGTTCAAATATTAGTGTGATAATACTCATACTGTCAACAAGGGAAACTGAATCTGCAAGGCATGAAAAACTTTGGAGGTCACCAGTTCAATGATTATCCTGCAATGATTAGAACTGTGCTTCCCCACAGCATAAATTGTCTCAGTGTACAAAAAGGAAAAAAACAAGTAAAGCAGTAAAAAAAGGCCCTTCCAGTTTGATATTGATTCTCTCAGAGTTGTTCCAAAGGACAGTGTTTCTTCTTGAAGACAAAATAGAGATTTTCTTCTCTCTAGTGACAGCCACACTAACTCAGCTGCCTTCTACTGAAAAACATGTCAGACTTGTGCCTGCTAGAACAGGGTTTTCCCCTCAGAAATGTATTTGGAATATTTTCAGTGATTTTTTTTTTCCTCCCTTTCAGAAAAAAAGGTTAGCCACATTTCATTTTTACCTTTTGTTATAGCTTCCTTCTCCTCGGTCCCATTCTCAGCTACAAACAAATGAAAGCATCATTTGTAACTGTGAAACACTAAAATGGGATTTTCTTCATTACTTCCCATTATAAAGTACACTGAATATTGCTCACACTGCACTCCAAAAATGCCTGTCGTACTTCCTTTTTGTCAAAGGAAACTGCACCTCTACATTAATAGATGTTTTACTTAATTAAAACGAAACAAAAACCTAGCTATAACAGTTATTGATTCAAGCATTTCTAGCACATTTACTGTGTCCTCCTTTTCCACATATAATTTCTATTTGGTGTGTACTGCAAAAAATCAAGACATTGCAGGGCCATTCTAAAATAGCAAAGGCCTTTAAAAATAATGTTTTACTTCTGTGACTTGTTCAATCAAGTCCAATTAAATCACTTGGTGAGAATGGATTACTCCCAGGAGGGAATGCTGCACATATTAAGTCATTACACTTTTCAGGGAAAGTGACATATTCCTGTATTTAGAAAATTTATGGAGCAGTGCAGTTAGTAAAAACTGATTATAGCTGTACATCACTGATAAAAACATTAATGGATTAATAGCATCTATTTCATATAAACACAATTTTCGATGGATGAACAAAAAAAAAAAATCAGTTCTGGAGACATGTAGTTGTGTATATGCACCTAGTAAGCACTACCAACCTGAAGTAAAAAGTAATTTAATCCACATATCTCTGTTCTAGGCATCAATCCCTTAAGTGTTTATTAGAATCATTCCAAGTATTATTCTCTCTCATAGTTAGAACACACTAAATCGTGAAATTCAAAAGAAAAGAAATTCCCAAAGATGTTTTCAGACACCCTTTGCATCCAGAGCTCCCAGCCAAGATGACTTTAGACTTGTTCTTATGGTACCACCAGGAGACATGAAAGACCTGTTAAGTCACCTTAATGGAGAGCTTGTCCCTGGGGTGTCTTCTGCCAGTGATACATTTCACTGACTCTGATAGTAAACAGGTCAGCAGCAGCAGCAACGAATATGCAATGTACCACTGAATGTACATTCTGGATTTATTAGGGAAAATTGAAAGCATTGCAGCACCAAAACCTAATACACCATTAAATACAGCATAAAACACAATAAATACCTCTATACCTTACTTTTATTATATGTTTTACGAATATTTTAAGCCACAGTACATTAAGCTATTTTACACCCAGCATGGGGCTCTGCCAGTGATGCATGAGAGCTCCATCTTATTTCTCCTCCTCAGAATGTTCTTATTTCTATTTCATATGCAGTTTGTCACAACTTTATTTAAATAGCTGTTAAATAACTGTGAATCTGGTCCTAAACCCATTATATGCTTTTACATCACATTCAAGAGGTACAGCACTCAGAACATCTAAGTTGTTTTTCTGCATACATACCTAAAACATAAAGATTTAAGACAGCAGCCAGTACATATCATTGGAATATATTACAGCAAAGTGTAATAACATTTGTGGAAAGCACCAGATTCAGTGCTCAGTACGAAGAGCAAAGAGTGATGTTGAGAAATGTTTCTTTTTTGTAAGTTGATAGGATAAACACACCCCTGGAACATTCTGTCCATGGCAGGAGACTAAAAAAAAAAATTAATGCCAAATTAGTTGTTCAATGCTGACAGAGTGAATGGGACTTTGCCCAAAAAACCCCACATGCATTAGAGAAATTCTGTCAAAAAACAAACTTAGTACTACAGCTTTGTGAAGAATGCACCTCAAACTTCTAAACAAAGATAAATTCTGTCCACTAAAGGCACTCTCACACAGTGATGGACAGAAGAAGCCACCCTTAAATGCAACTCTGGAAACAAAGATGAAAGGCTACCAAGAACTGAAAGTGCAAACCCTCCAAATATCTGTTAGGCTGAAACCTCTTGAAAATAAATGAAGTAAATAAGTATCATGAACAAGAACTTTTAATGTATATTCAAACACTGGCTTTTCCCATATTCAGTAGCTGACAAGAGGCTTGGGATTCACAAATTTAACCTCTAACAACAAAGAAACACAACAAAACCAAGCAAAATCAGATCATACAAACTACAAAAAAAGGAAAAACAACAACTCAAGCTGCCACTGGACTGTTGCATCTTTGGGAGCTTTTTCTTACTTCTCAGAGATATTAGATTGTGCCACGACCAAGCAGTGCAGCTTTATTGAGTTTAAAATAGCAAAGATTAATGCCATACAGCAGCCTCTATGAACTCAGCAGCAGTGTAAGGGCTGGAACAGAAATTCAGGAGACAAACATAACCACAAGGATGGTCATGAATCAACTGCTGCATCCAGGAGGTTTTCACATGAACATTTTTTGTTTGGTTTGGGGTTTTTTTTATACTATACATGCCATTAACTGAACTGCAATATTTAGTATAGTTCAAAGAACTGGACTTACTCAATTCTGTTTGTTTTATTTTTCTCTGCTCATTCTGAAGCACAATACTAACCATTTCTAGATCCATTACTCATGAAGCTTTAGATCTTTGCCTGTGATTAAGCTTTTTGCTGATGGCATTTATATGGGACAGGTACAACAGACAAGTTGTGCAGCAAAGAAAAGCAGGGCCTTAAAAAAAATCCAAATCAGTAAACTTTCAAGACTTTGAATCATTGGCACCTCACCTTTTGTCCTATAAGACAGAATAAAGGTCACTGAAATAAGATGGATCATGCAAATGCCTCCAAAAGGAAGTGCCTGCCTATGATGCATCAAAATTAATCTTCTTCCCCGTAGCTATGTAGAAAATACCATCCTGATGACTTCTGTTAGCTATTGCTACATTTTCTGCTTCAAAAGTATTCATAAACTATTCAAAAAACCCTCATGTGGGAAAATGTAGCTGTTTTTCAGAACATTAATACTACATTTCTATATATCTAAGTCAATTGATTTGATTCTTTACCAGCAATGTAGATAAACACAAAAATAAACTATTTTGTGAGCATTCTGCAGTTCCTCTGAGAGCAGCTGTTACTGTAAACATGTTTTGCTAGAGGCAAACTTTGTTCTTTCTCTTTCCATGTAATTCCTGCCTTTCTCTAATTTTCAAGGTTGCTTTAGTGGGAATAAAACAATAGGCAGCCAAGCCTGATAGCACTGGAGTTTAACTTTTACCAAAATGTTTCCCCACACAGTAATACATATTTTATACACACAAATCTTCTTCCAGCTCCTGAGAATGCAAAGTTTGAGTCAATTCTTGGGTTTGGTGTGTTTTTGGTTTTTTTTCAGGGAAAGCTTTTACAAACCATCACAAACTGCACCACTACAGTACTGAAGCTACTCAATACTACCATGCAGTTTTCTGCATAAGAATTTTGAATTACTTTATGAATTCTGCTTCAGTTACAGTTTAGTTCATATAAATGTTTTATTATCAAAACAAAGAAGAAAAGTTCTAGTTGTTTTTCTAAATTCTCCTAGAAAATCAAGCAAAACACTTATACTGAAGGGGAACTGGTGCAAGAAGGAATTTAATATGGCAGAGATCTTACACACATACACACACTGGTTATTTCAGCATTTCCAAGATTGGATGTGGCACTCAGTGCCATGATTTAGTTCAGGTGTTAGGGCATGAGTTGGACTTGATGATCTTAAAGGTCTGTTCCAACTTAGTGATTCTATGATATGAAACCATCTCACACAGAAGCTCACAAACAGAAGGAGGAGAAGGTATTTCTGCACCATGGACATGGACTGAGCACAGACACACCATGCTTGGCCAGCCCCAATGCAAAAGCCAAATTAAGGACAAAGCCCCACACCTTGCAGCAGTCTCAGCTGGGAGGGGAGGGAGCAGAGGCTGCAAACTTGTGAACCACTCAGCCCAAAGAGATTAAATCAGTGCCTTGGCTGCTGGCACGTAATAATCCAAGCAGTTATCAATGTTTGAAACCCTTTCCAGCAAACCAGAGGAGAATCCATGCATATCAAGCTTGCAAAGGGGAGGATTGATATCAAAGATTCAGCCCAAAGGAACCTTGATAAACCAGAGGGCTGGGCCAGGAAAATGGTATCAATTAGAAGAAGAAAATTGCACGCCTGGAGCAGAGAGACCCCACACCTCAGTACAGACTGGGACAGACTGCAGCCCTGCTGGAAAGAGCCAGCTCAGGGAAAAGCTCTCACAGAGCCAAACTTACCTCAGCAGCAGAGAGAACAGCAGAGCTCAAAAGCAAAGCTGCAGCTTGGAGCTCACATTGGCCTGAGACCTTTCCTCAGGGCACAGGCAGTGCAGCAGTGGAATGGGCTGTCCAAAGGGATGGGAGAAGCTGAACCCTGGAGATCTCCAAAATGAGGCAGACAAAGCCAGAGCTGGCACAACCTCGTGCTCTGATGGAGAGGCTGGACAAGATATCCTGCAGGAGTCCCTGAAACCCCACAGGTTTGTGATTCTAATCCACAAAACCCTTTACAAACATTCTTCCATATCTTAAGACATTTTCCCTCAGCAAGGTTCTCTGTATTAGCCAAGAGAAGTCTATTTTCACATCTAATTTATCTAGAGTAAGAGATTTTCTCAGGCAAGTACAATCAACCTCTGCTAAAACTAAACTTGTTAACTATTTCAAAGTGTTATTGTGAAAAATGCCTCCAGGTTTCAGCAGTTAAGAAATTGGTCTCACTAATCCAAACCAATATTGCTGTTGGGTGAAAGAAATGTCTAGGAGAGTTGCTGTGCCCAAGCAAAAAAAGAGGAGCTGCAAATTTTCCTTATCCTCCCCTAAAGCTTCTGTCTGTGAGAAATTTTCAGCATTAACTGAAGGGCTGACCTTAGACTAATTGATTTATTGGCTTGTGGCACAGCAAAGTATCTCAGTCTCCTGAGGACAAACCTTGGCTGCAGGACTGGTTGTGTTTGGGGTTTTTTTAGCTGAACATGACATTATCTGATATGAAAGACAAAATGAAGTCTTGGTCACAGCAGACACCATCAACATCACATTTGTGATGCTGGAGCCAATTTTAGGCTCAGGCTTCTTCAGGTGCCCACATTCAAGCAAGGTCTAAACAATGCTGATTCCAAGGTTTGGAATTCTGTGTAACTAAAAATCTAGTCCCAGCTAGAACAGACACTTCCATTATTTCATTGTGAGGGTTTCTCTGATCTGAAAATCCATTCCCTTCTCATAGCCTCCACCATGCTACCATAAAGTTGGCTTAACTTTTGATTATTTCACCCCTTTTTGCCCCCACTTCTCCCCTCCACTGAACACAAATTATTAGTCTGTACTCTGAACACCTCTGTAAAACTTCCCAATGACAACTCCTGTCTCTCACTCAACAGAAAGGAATTAAATAATGTTTTCCCAGACCTATGAAGCCAGACTCTACCAAAACACCTCTGGCATTTTCAAGCAAGCACCCTTGAGCCTTCTGCTGTGAGATGTCTCCCTCACACTTGAGATAAGTTCCCACACAAACATCAGCAAATTCGTTTAGCAACAGTGGTTCAGAACTTTGTACCAATTCAAACAAACTCTAGAGCACCTCAAATGCCCAAGTAGGCACCTCAGAGATCAACTATAAAAGCAGATGCTCCACAAGAAAAAAGGTAGAGAATGCTTTAGCACCATCCACATTTTTTATACAGCATCCCAAAGTGCTTTACTTTATCTGAAGGATTAAAACCCACACCTCTCTCCCAGCAGAAGTGTTTAGGGCAAAGCACATCTAGAATAGGCTGTTTTCTACCCATCTAGTTACATCTGAGGCACAGGGAGAATTCAAAGCTGAAAGGGGGGACAGAAAGTACAAGAGGCTACTCTGTAAGAAAAATGGACACCTAGCTGAGGCAGAGACCTCAGGTCTGGTATCTGCATTTGAAATTAATTTCAACATTTAGTAAAAAGCACTAAAGGTATTTTTTTTAAAAAGCAAATTTGTCAGCTCAACTTCCAGAGCAGGTTATTCAAGCTGATGACACTGCTAAAGGTAAGGAGGCAGTGCTCATTTCCCAGCTTCACATCAACAATTACTGTCAAGCCAGCATTCCTACTGCCTTATTCTCAGGCTACAGAAATATTTCTCATAAAAGTATCCCACTAAGGCAGTAAACAAATACATGTTGCCACCTGCTAGAAACAGGAGACAACTGTTCCCAGCCCTGTGCAGAGAGCAGTGCAAATCTGCTTGTGCCATGTGCAGGAGCTGTAAACTACTTGTCTGACTTGGCAAAGAGAATATCAGGGAAATTTTACAAGTCTCTGCACTTGTTTATGATGAGACATCAATTTATATCATTCCTGATTGGATCCATGTGAATATTTTTGATCTATAAATAAGACTCCCTGTTGAACTACACAAAGCTAATTCAAAACAAGACATTCGTTTTCTGGAATGTGAGCAGCTGTGCAAAAAATAATTGGGATTGCTAGTCAAGGACTTCTATTTCAAAGTATTCCCCATGTAAACATGTTTTTTGTTGTCCTACTCTACAATTCATTATTGTATTTCTATGTATAGTATGATATTGTAACTCATCAATGTTATTAGAGTTGAAGGCAGAAAATCTTTTTTCTCCTTGCAGGGGAGCCTAACAGTGCTCCAGCCTCTCACAAATTATCTGTTTTATCCCAGCCAAGATCACAGCACAAAACAATACAGTTTAAACTCACAGAATACAAGTACAGAATAATCATCACATGACTATAAAGAGCTTGAAAAAACAAACTCTTAAATGTGCCCAATAGTGATCCTTGAAGCAGTTCTTGGTATTTTCTCTTGCATCAGGTCTTTGGATGTACTTTATACCTAGCTTATAATCTCACTTCAACTTTCATCCCATTCCTGAAACTCAGCCATCTGTTATGCCTGAATTGCTGTGTCAGTCTATCTGTTATGCTTTCCAGCAATATAAATTTCTTACTTTGTCAAGTCTCAAAGACGAATTACAATTTCTCCAGTGAATAAAGATGAAATTTCAACTCTCAGCATGATCAAACATCCTCCCACTGTCCAGATATGTGGGCTGTGAAAACACAGATTTCTCTTCAAAACACTTTATAAATTACAGAAAAAGCAGCATTAAGAAGGAGCATTTGCTTTCCCTGGCTGTAATCCTCTCTTTATTACATTTTCCCGTGGTAGTCTCCAGTTACAGCAGTTACACACCACAGAAGGTCAAGAGCTGAAATTAATTTTTCTTTAAACTCCTTGTTTACAACAGGAAATGTCTTCAGTCAATTCTAAGTAGAAGTTACAACTTGTACTGATGGACTTGAAGTTGCTCAAATATATTCTAGGCAGTTCAGCCCCCAGTAAAGCAGTTCAGGGTCACTTTCCAAAGCAGCAGCTGGGTCGGTTCCTGACAACTTCTTGTCCGGAGAACATTCAGAGGCTGGCAAACATCTGGTTAGCAGCAACAGCTCTGATTATCTCTGACTTTCAGATTGCTGGAAATGCAAGGCCTGCCACTTGCACACCAGCCAGGTCAGGGATGAACGTCCCAGGCTGTGGTTACAGCCCCGAGCTTTGCACACCCCAAACTGAAGAGAGGCAACAGTGCCAGGTTTAAGAGCATGAGAATCAAAATTACGGAGAGGAAACAGGAAGCATGGGCTAAAAGAATGAGAGTGAGCACAAAACTTGATTGTGGTTTCACTCTCCTACTTAGTGTCACAGCTTTGTCATCAATTACAAAATCCTGTAAAAACTTCTTAAAAATTTTGGTAAGCAATCAGGAGATAGCTCCCTGATAATGAAACTTCTAGTTAAAATCACTTTACCACTGGTTATAGCAAAAATATTAAGTTATATTAATTCTAGTTTTATATTGGTTAGTTTTTTTGAAAACTCTCATATAGCAGCTATATATTAGGGGAATAAGGTGTTTAAAGACTCAATAAACACTTAATATTCAGTCAAAGAACCAGCAGTATTTTCTGTAATTTATATTAAAATCAATGCTAAACTTACTGACTAGTGAAAAAACATGGTTAGTACATGCATCCCAAATTTTCTTCTTAAGGCTTGTTCTTAGTGCCTTATCAATTACATTTCAGTGTACAGAAACTTTAATTGACACAATTAAATCAGATTAAATTAACATGATTAAGGGTGCAAAATCAAGCATGTCAAAGTTAGGAAACACTAAAATTAGAAAGTAACATGCTCTGCATTTTTCCAAATATAAAGAAACCAAATATGAAGTAACATGCTCTGCATTTTTCCAAATATGAAGAAACCCTATGATAAAAGGTTATCATAGGTACCTTATGATAACCTATTATCCCACCTGATTCCTCAAGAATTTGTTTATTGTACATTATTCAAATCCTGCTCCCAAAAATGAAAATCCTAATGTGCTCTTCTGTGGCACTTACAACTGTAATACCTGAATTCTCACACATTCCTTTATTTTCCTAGAATATGTATCGTGAAGAAAGCACCTTTTGCAATCTGCAAAATAATGAAACTAAGGCACAAGAGGGTTAAGTTCAGAGGTATTAAAGGACTCAGACAGCCAATATAAGATTGTTGGACCTGACTTGTCAAAGGGCATGGTTCACACAGCCAAGTATGCAAGGTCTTAAGGCACATCCCAAAGGTATGGGCAGTCACAGCTGCTAAAGGAAGGTCATCTTCAAGTGTCTCCCTTCAATTCTCCCAGAAAAGAGAGTTCATTCTTCACTTGTACAGCTCAGTATTTGATTATCCAGCAAGTCAATATATCCCAAAGAACAAGAATAATACTAAGGTAACCACAAAATTACTGACTTCTGCTGACTTAGTGAGCTGAACCATTTTGGCAAGCAGGAGATTTGATGTAAAGGAAGGACAGTGACAGCTCCAGAAGAGGGAATGGGATTTCCCCTCTTGGAGGCAATTGTTTGCTGGTTACACATGGTGCCCAGCTGAACGGCTGGCTCAAGAACAGATTGCCAAAGCTGGCAACTACCCCAGGAAAACAAACCAAAACAGCCATCACAAACCTTTCCAGCAGTGCAAGAACAGAAGAAACATCTGTCTCATCTCCCCAGAAAACAGCTTTTCTGACTTTAACAGATACCCACCACTAAGAACAGATCTAGCCAGGAAAATACCCCCTTCCTGAAAACACATTCCTGGTTTTCAACACCAGGTAAAAGAGCTCCTAAGCAATGACTTCTCTTGCCATAGCCCTGCACTGACCCATCCCCACAGCAGAGTGCTGGGCTGCACAGAAGTTGACACAAACAAGAAATGACACCTCCGGCGCACTGAATCAAGCAGAAACACTGCTGACAACAGAATATATAGATAAATAATAAAAGATGTCATCATAGTGAACAGCATATCCATTTACCACATTCTGAGGGCTTTACTCTGGAAACCTCATCACTTATTTCAGTATGCACCATGCATTCACTGAGCCCTCCAGCACCCTTTTTTAAATGGAAGGAATAAAAATTCTGTCACATGGAACATTACTGATAGTGAAAAGTTTCATATTTGCCACAGTAGCTGTGCCACATGGGCAGTGACAGTGATGGACAGAGACTACAAAACAAACAGATATAAATTGTCTCTGGGCAACAAGAGCAGGCCTTAGGGCTTCACTCCATAAATACTCCCAGCTATGCTGATGCAACTGTTCCCAGGAATGCACAGTGCAACACAACGCTGAAATGTTTGTGGTTTTGTAGTCAAAGAGAAAACAAACAATCAAACAAAACACCACAAAAATTCCCAACCACCTTTTAAGCACAGTTTACGTCATTAGTAAAGTTTATAGAGCCAAAAGGAATCAGACTTCAATAGAGGATAAGGGAGGAGGGAACATCAAACTGTGTTGTCACGTATGACACATCAGAACAGGGTTTCAATGTGATTCATTTCCCCTGGTCTCAATTCATCTGTCATCTCCTCATTGGGCATGGGAAGGGTTAAAGAACCAAATAATTCAATAGTGCAATTATTTTAATTTTCAACTCCCCTGTTCTTATTTTGACAGCAGTGTCATCATAATGGACTACAGGTTCATGGCCAGAACCTCTTTGAGAGACTTTCTGAGGTTCCTACTTGAATCCAGAGATTATTTTCAGGTTTTGATGAAAACACTTGGGGCAAATTCCAATAAACTAATAACCAGAAAAAAATCCAAGTGCAATCTTCCCAAATTTCCAAGAACCATTGGAAAGCATGAATAACTGTCCTCCTTTTTCAAATCTTCCTCAGCTGGAGATGCACTTCATTCTTCTTACCCTTTTCTGAGGTGGAGTAAAACTTTCTCTATGGAATTCTTGAAAATATTGTAGAGATTTTTAATGCTACATGCAATTTCATTTTAATGCCAATTTTTATGTTGCCTTTATTTTACATCTTTCCTTTATTTT
Organism: Melospiza georgiana; assembly: GCF_028018845.1. NCBI lineage: Eukaryota > Metazoa > Chordata > Aves > Passeriformes > Passerellidae > Melospiza > Melospiza georgiana. The sequence goes on from NC_080434.1 coordinate 73,425,348, forward strand.
TCTATTTGCAACATCCCACACTAGTATAAAATTAACACTTGGCTAATACATTTGATGGATTTGTTAGTCACAAACTGCATGTTCCAACAATATTAAAATGACATTAATGAGAAAATTGCAAAGCTTCTTTTTAAATCAAATTGAGCCTTTTTCATGTACTTTTTTTAAACAGCTAAATTCCTGACTGAGCTATATTACAAACAAAAGATGTTTGTTTGAAATACTGGAAAGAATTCTATTCTGCTCTTTCCATCTCTTTGTTCCACCTTTGGTATTGCAAATCAGATCAGCTCCTCTGCTCATGCCTGGCAATCAATAAACACTATTCAAGTCTGTATCATTTTTGGCAGTTTGTTGTCGCTTTACTGGCTGTAATTAAAATAACGAGCAATCAAACAGTAACTTAAGTATTGCAAATAAAATCAATTGTGAAACACACAACTTGTTAGCCAGCTTTTACAGAACTAAACACCCAAGTGCTTTTCATATACTCTAGGTATTTCCAGAAAGCAGCAAGTGTACTGCAAAGTTTGACAAGTTGGTTTATTTAACTTCTCCATCCTGGTTGTGCTGAGCTGACTCCCAACTGAAAGATTAAAAGATCAGAGATTCTGCAAATCTATTTCTCATTTTCAAATACCTGAAGTTTATTTTCTCAATTCATTTTTAGAAAAAAAATGTGTAATTCTCATAGAGAAGTGTCACCATTCGAAATATTTCAAAGTGACAGAAAAGTTCAAGACAAATTAAAGTATTTTGTTACCTTCCTGCTTTCCTTTTGTCTTTAAAAACAACTAATTCTTAGGTTTCCTAGTGTCAAATACTTGCACACTACAAATACTTAAAACTACAAAAAAGTTCTGGTATACTCTTTAAAATACTCCTGATTTACTCAAAAACCCCATGAAAATATATGTACTAAAATGCATTTTCAAACCTGAATTTAAAGCTCTCGGGAATTAGACAAATTTTAATTGCCGAAAGGAAAACTTAATAAACTTTTCTGAGAATCAGCATCCCTGGCCCTGCAATTTTCCTGTATCAATGTACACACTGAGAATGAAAAACAAGAAATGTAAATTTTTAAGTAATGTTAACAGCACAAGGAGATACTCATTATTTTAAATTACAATGTGCAAGCACATTTAATTTACAAAACAGTCTGCAAATTCTGTTCCAACTTCTCTAGAATAAAAGTAAAACCATATAAGCTACAATTTAAGACTGAGGCATTACATAGATATTAGTTGTTTATTTTTGGCATACTAGAGAGGTTCAGCTGCAGCATAAAAAATAACAGAAAAAGCAAAGTGAACAACAGTGTAATATCACCTGCCCATGATGGTTAATGTTAATATCAATTCTTTCTACAAAGGATATTTTCAGAAATCATTCTGATAGCTGAACATGACTCTTCTTGTGAATCAAACAACTTCAAAAGTAGCATGAGAATTTCTGCATAGATAGATACAGTGTTATTTACATGCTTTATTTTCTAATTTTTTTAACAAATATCACAAATTTACTACTACAGCATAGAGCCATTTTCTGGAACAGGCCCAAAAGAAATGTACAACATTGTACAGAGGGGTCAATGAAAACTCCCTTTTCAAGCAACAGCACCACTCAAGGCAATCCAGAGAACAATAGGACACACTCACCCTCAACAGAACACAGGATTAAAAGCCCAGATTCATTTCTGAACTTGACCAGACTTTTCCAGCAATGAAAACCCACATGATTCTAGGGGAAGATACCAGATATTCTATTAATTTATTTTTTATGGTTCCTCGGCTAAGTGGTTCCACCTGTCTCAATATCCAGAAGCATACTTTCTTCTACAGACATTTGAAAATAAGAAGGGGGGAAAGAGAGAAGCTTTGGTAGCCTCTGTGGGCATAAATCAGGTTTAATTTAGGACCAACCAAACAAATCCCAGTCCTTGCTGGACCCACATGGCACATTCCAACAGCCTTGCTCTTGGTTTCAGAACCACACGAAGCACTGCCATGTTTCCATGGGCTGCTTCAGCAGCACAAAGCAGGCACTTCTTAAATCATCCAAAAGGAAGTTTCAACAATTTTACACTGAGAAAGAGGCAGACAAAAAGAATCAGGTTTGAAAGTAAAAAAAATATTCAGTCCTATGGTAAAGCTCAAGAATTTATCTGTCAATCAGCCATTGAAAACAGTCTGGGAAATAGTCTTCTTAAACCTGTGGATTAATGAACAGTTCAAATTACACAGTCTAACAACATTTAAGTATTTCCACATCAAAAGTTTGATTTTTTTTTTCCTTAAAATAGCAAGGGAATGCAGTTCCATGCAGACACTACTAAAACAAATCAGCTGTAAAAGAAAAAAAAAAATTAAGGTCCTTTGAGTACAAATTTGCAGTAGATAAAACCTTAAATTAAAAAATACAGTCATTAGTGGGTATGTGCTCTAATTAAGAATTCATTTGACCAATTTTATCCCACTGTTTCTCCAGGTGGAACTCTCAAGATCCATATTAATTAAATCTCACTAAACACTCTGGCCATGAGAATAAAAGAAAAGTTACTGTTTCTCCAGCTTAACTTTGAATTGTCTGGCCAGACATGTGAGATAGCAAAAAAAAATTCCATCAGCCCTGAAATCGTAGACAGAATTGCCCTTAAGGACAAACACATAAATCTAACCATCCCATTTCTGGGCACAGGTTCCAGGTGGAACAGTAAATACACCATTCTCCTCAAGAGGCTCGTTAGGCTCACTCGTTTGGTGTGACTAAGCCTGTGCTGGGAGGACATCAAGGTTTTCTCATTAAATCTCTGTTATTTGGAGGGATGGGAGGGGAGAAGGGGGTCTCCAGAAGAGGACTCCATGAAGGTGCAAACAATGAGAGTGCAGCCCAATTCCCACCCACCTGTGCTGGAAATTCAGGAAATTCAGCATCTGAATCAGTGCCTGGGCAGAAGGAGAAGGGCTGCAAATGCTGGGCTTGCACTGCCCAAGCAGCAATTGCACAATAACACAACAGCTGGCCAAACAGCTCTGGAAATCAAGAAGAAAATTCTTTTAAAACTCTACTTTCTGAGAAAACAACTTAATTCATGTGGAACTATGGACAATAATGAACTCCCAAATGCTTCACCAATACAGTCATGAATAAGCCCATGAGGGCTGAATAAGCATTTACACAAACACACTCAGAGAGTTCATAAAATAGCAGGCCACATCAGATTTAAAAAAAAATAAAATCACAGGATGAAAATGTTCCAGAGCTGCATCTCATATCTTATAAGCCAAACTATAAAATAGGGAAAGCTGGCACATTCTGAAGAGAGATTTTTTGAAAAGGGATGAAAACCAAAGCACAGATGACACGAACTCATTGACTGGTGCTCCCAAACAAATGCCTCCCCATGTCCTTGCACACACTAGGAAGTGTTGAAGAGCACTTTAATGAATGGACAGATTGAATCTTTAACTGATACTCACAGCACTCATAGCTTCACACTGGAAATTGGTTAAATATGTAGTCATTGCCAATAGTTAACTGCCCCAGAACACCTATGCTAAAAAACAAATAAAACATGCAGACAGAGTTATATCCCTTCAATAAAAAGCACAATAAAAAATAAAAAGTGAGAGGTACTGAAACTTCTCACAGTTGTGCTATTCTATTCTTAGGTTCATAGAAAAGGTAACTGGAAGGGAGAGCTCGAGAGGTCACCTGGGCTGCTCCTTCCCTGGCCCAGATCACCTTCCCTCAATCCACACAGAGCTGTCTAAACAGGAGATCAGGGTCTCAGGGAACAGACACTGTGCAGGACTTCCAGGCTGAGGACCCCAGAGTTTCTGTACCATTATGCTGAAAAAAAGAAGTATCTTCTGGTAGGATGGTAATGAAGTTCAACCTGCCTGACTCTTGCTTTGATCCAAGTTCAGTATTTCTTGTGCTCTTCCACCATGACCCTACAAATACTTCTTGCACACCTAAAAGCTGTTACACTGACCTTTAGCAACCTTCTATTCAGATTAAACTTTAATTAGTTCTTTCATTCTTCATTGCAAGTTGGGTTTTCCAAGACTTAAGTCCACATGACAATTTAATACAATTTAAAAATTAATATAATTTAGTAGAATTGCATATCTTGCAATGAAATAGAGCATAAAATGAAGTACTGTGAAACAAACAAAAAAATCTGGAAAGAATCCTAGAACAGCCTCACATCAAACAAACATTTTAAAAAGCTGAATGTGAGAAATTAAAGGGTTTCTTTGGTCTCAATATTGTAGCCAACCTCAGTACCACTACAGGAGAAGCAACACATCACAATTTTATCAGTAACTTTCTCAGATAAAATCATGAGCAAACTGACAAACCAGATGCTTTTTCTCATTTGAGTATCACACTGGCACATACCTTCTTATTGGATTGTTTGCCTTCCCTTTTCCTACAGCTCTCATACTGATGGAAAACAAATCCCCAGGAACAGTTTTGTCCCCACCTCTGCTGCTCCAGGACCACAACACATGACTGGTGTGCAGCTCACACATTGCCCTCGCTGGCTCTATCACTTCGTGTCCCTTCACAGAAAGGCATTTCTATAATTACACATTCGTTTCTTTCTCAATATTAAACACGCTACATTTCAAAAACATCTGACCCAAATAAAAGCTGAAAGCAGCTGTTGTTTTTCCAAGATGATTCTTCCAGCAATCCATCACAGAGAAATAGAAAAAGTCACAAAGCTTCTTTAGAGCAAAAGCGAAATTTTTTGGTTTTAGATTATTTCCAAACTTTAGGTCTTCAACATTGAAAATTCAGTCTCTAAACCACATTACTGCTTGTTCTAGCTCAGAAAAGGACTTTATTTCAGACAGACTATTATTTGTTGATTTCTCACAAATATTCAACCTCTTATTTTTAAACACTAACAGACAATTTCAGAATGCAACTTATACAAAGAACAAGAAGCAATGAACAAAAAATCTAGCACACAAACCAAAAAGGCATAGAAAAGGAATCCTAAAGGCATTATCCTAATTTTGTCCTGCTAATTGCTTGGCCATACCATGACTGGCAGCACATTTCTGTATCACCAAGAATATCCCTGGTGATTCCAATGGAAGTGGAAGGAGGAAACAATATTCAGCTTTAGGAGGAACAAGGCATTAGAGTAGCAGTGATTTGTTTTAATACCCAACAGATGTTAACAAGGTTTTATATTGCTTGGCAGGGTTTTGCTGTGCTGTAAAGCTGACTAAGACACAAGACAGAGGTGCTGGTTATTGCCTTACCTGTCAGGTCCACGTCATCTTTGCAGCTCATCGACCATAATCCAAATCCATTAACGCCACATCAAACTCTCAGAGAGCTGCAAACACTGGATGAATGTGACCATCACCTTAACCTATGACTTGATCAGCATCCGATACAACAATAGTTTTGTACGAAAAATTGAATCTAGAGCAATAAAAGTTTCTGTGCTGTCTTTAAATCACACATTTTCTTTCTGCTGCCTTGAAGTATGGAGATCTATAACTCATAAAAGCAGCAGCCACTTCCCCCAGGAGACACAAGCCCTGAGATATCAGTCTTGTTTTAACAAAAATTTCTGGAACACCCTAGGGTTCATCTGATTTCTTTTCTTTTTAGTAACCAAAGAAAAATCTAAGTATTTCCAGAATCAATTCCTCACCAAAAAAGCAAACCTCCCACAGAAGTGTACCTCTGCCTAAAGTGCATGCCCATAACCAATCTTCCTATAAATTATCTGGACTTGGAACTACATGTAACAGCTGTTTAAATGTTATAAAATCACATGTGAGCCTTATCCCCCAAAACGAAGTAGAGGAAGGAACAAATTCTTTCTCCTGAGCTCATTCAAACACTTGAAGCAGAAAGTTGCTTAATGATTTGAATATCACAGCATAACTCTTAACCTGACTCTCAAGGATGCACAAGCCTACAATGAAGTGCCACACTGAAACACAGAGAACTGAAATCTGACAGCACCTCTCTTTTGCTTTTTGTACTTTCATATATGGAGTAACAAAGATACTTATGTTCAGTCTTCTTGCTATCACCTCACCCCACACATCCCAAATGAATATTTTTTAAGAAGTTTGAGTCAACTCCAATTTTTTAAACACCTGATTGTGACACACCTGTTGTAACATCTCTCATTACATGACCTAAATGTGTCTAAAATGCTTTATGACATTATTGATCTTATAATACACACATCTCCAAACAGCCTACATCTGGAAGCATTTCTGTGTTTAGAGAAACAGTACCCTGTGACATACAGTACCTTGAGTTTGAAAAGCAAAAATGAGCAAATACAAATGATTAGTAGTTTATTTCAGATCTTGCAATAGCAAATCCCCAGTCAAAAAGAACAGTTACATGGAATGATGCCTGCTTTGACAAACAGCAGCCACAAAAATAAGGTGGCAATTTCACACTCCCTCTTGCACTGCAATCTGAGTTCACTCTGTCAAATCCTCCCCAGGTAAGGGATTTACAAGGTACCAAAGAACCATCACTATTAAGGGAAAAGCAAGGCAAAGAATAAATAGGGAAGGTTACTCACTGGAGAGGATGTGGGTTGTGTCAACTCTAGCTATTTGAATGCATGATTTTATTTCCAGGTTCAGTGAATTTTCTGCTCTGCTGGAATAGGTATTAGGTCTTGGCAAATAATCCATCCTCACACCACACAAAGGAGAAGATGAAGACTGTAAATTTTGTGGTTTAAGCATTAAGTACACTTGGTGAAAAGATCCCAGATATTTTCTCTGGAAAAGAAGAAAACTCCTATCTAGATCATCAGGTGACTACAGAACTTGCTGTAGGACACTTTTTCTCTGAAGGAAAAGAAAAATCCATTGCAGCTGGAATTTTCTGAGCAGGATACAGAGACATTGATGAATCTGAGCCTTGTTTCCCATCAGTATGACAGAAAGAATGGTAGATATTTCTGAGACCACTGTGTATTATCACCTTACCTGCAGCCTCTTAGTCCCTCAGAGCCCACAAAATCCTTTGGCTACAACCAGCTCAGCACATCACTGCAATTTTACTGTTTGCTCAAGCAGCACCAGCATCCATCAGCACCGCAGGTCAGGCTTGCAGAGAACTTTGTGTTCACTCTCACAGTTCTGTAACTGCTGCTGGTGTGAATCCATCTTGTGTTTCCTGTCTCATGCTCTGGCACAATCCTCAGGATACACTTTTTTTCCACTCTATACTGACACAGTGTCCAATATGAAACTGGTCTATAACTTGGTTTAGTAAGGGACTATAACCAGGCTGCCTAATCTCCCACAGAGTTCCACCACACATTTCTGAACACAGAAAACTTTCAAGACCCCTTTTTTGGATTGTACCAGGATCTCTGAAAATTCAAACAATGGAAGCTTTTGGCTTGTCAGTTCAAAATTCAGATTCTTGTTGGATCTGTGTTTGGCAATTGGCAACATGACAAATTCTCTTCCCACAGAAGAGCTGCAGCAGGAATTCCCCCTGATGTTTGCTCAGCACAACCTTCCCCAGCACTTAAGGGTCAGTGCTGAGGAGGGAAACCTCCATCACAGAGTGCTCTGGGACGTGAGACTGCCAACTGCTGGGGATGTTTGGCTTGGACAGTGCAAGAGACTTTTGGTTGGATGTCATGTTATTTATTTTGGTAGCATAACTAAACAGTGACAGGATGTTTGTTTATTCTGCTGACAAGCTGCACCCATAAAGCTTAAGAGATGCACTGCATTTGACAAGAAAATACTGCTGGAAAGCACCTTCTTTGATACATCACTGCTTTGTTAAAACCCCATATAGACTCATTTTGTACAGACACCAGTTCCATTACTCATAATGGTTTTATGAAAGAACAATATTCTTCCTTAGAGACTCAGCACACACATAATAAAAGACAATTTCTTTCTTACATAGTGATAGCTAATGTGCCAGTATTTTATTTCACTTAAAATTTGAACTGAATTTAGTTTTAATTTAATCTCAAGTTAACTGTCCTATCCAGAGGTATGTATCAATGCTGAACAACTAAAAAAAACATAATGCTGAATACAATCTGTTGCCTTATCCTACTTTTTATGAGACCCAATTTTACTGTCAGTCCTGACATAAATGTGAACACCAATCTGAAAAAATACTGAACCACACTGCAAACTTTCATGGCACTGAAACCACAGGATTATTTTAACAAGTAGCTGGGCATAACACTATTTCTAAATTAAAATTTTACTGCAGTCTCAAGCTGATGAAATATGTAACATTTTTGCTATCAAAGTGCAGCAAGTCAAACCTAGAACTCTACAAATAACTCTTAAAAATCACATTAAAATTATCGGATCCTTTTAATACCTAGTGTTTATATCACATCTTTAATTTCAAGGCTCTAAAACACATGCAAAGACTGATAATAACAAATAAAACCTAATTTAAGAGAAAAATACTGGATAGATTCTTTACTGTAGGCAAACTTCTCAGGATGATGGGGCAAATTAATATCCACACTGCATATTTTTTAGCCATTTTGCAGTTAATAGGCTTTTTCACATGTTTTTACTGCATAGTCAATGGTTACGATTTGCAACAACAGTGACTGTCATTTTTAATTAGCATTGGGTAACAGCCTACTAACATAAAAGACTTTCTATAGTCACAATAAGTAACCATGGGTGCACAGAAAGCCCTCTGAGCATCTTCAGATATACATTGGCTTCCTAAACTGCAACACAGACAGATTTCTTCCAGAGCTATACAAACCTGGTCACTGCAAACTGTGACCAATTTTACACCAATTATGAATTTAGGAAAGAAGATTGAAACTACAGTGAGCACACTTGTAGAAATTACTGCCTGCACCCTCAAAAAAGCCCATTTGTGATAAGAACATTTGTGATAAGAAAGACAACAGAATTATTCAATATCCGGAGCTGGAAGAGACCCACAAAGACCATCAAAGTGCAACTACTGGATGGTAAATGGTAACGTGTTTTAGGAATTACAGTTTAAAGCCAAATGATGACAACCCCTTTCAGGATACAAAGTCATCTTAATCTGAAAGTTAACAGTTGAGATTCTACACAAAAGCCCTCACTTTTTATAACACAAAGCTATTAAACAGATCATGAAGGAGAGGTACTCTAACTTTAAGGAAGCATTGGAATATTGACATCAGGTATTAAAAAAGTTACTGTTCCAGGTGCAGATGACTTCTTATCAAACATTAATTTCCAATTATGACATTGTCAGAGTTCCCTGTAAATAGCATTGTGAAAATGGTATCAACCAGAGAAGTGGCTTCCCAAAAATGTCTCCAGCAGAGGATATTGCTCCCAAAACATCCATCAGAAATGCATAGCATGGTGCCCTGCACATTTCAGCCTTATCTTCCAATTGTCAGAATGTCATCATCTCTTCTCAAAACACTAGAAAATATTTTGAACTCTATGTCCTTTCATATAATTTGAGGTACTCCAGCCGACAATACTCTGACTCATGGATATTATGCAGACGGAAATTGCCCACAAAGTCAAAGCCCCTGGACAGAAAAGAGCTGGCAAGGAGTTGTTTATTGAGGCAGAAGCAATCATAAACACACTGAGGAACTTCCCAGACTGTACTCATCATTCTCATTAGAACATGCTGCCCATATGTCAGGAGAAGGGTCAGCCTGGCATTTTATCCTGTAGACCTCTACAGAAAACACCCACTTACATCTTCAGGCTTGCTAACAGACTGGCCCTCTCTCCCAAGAGGATCTGAACAACCTCAGCCTACAAACCAACTCAAGACCAGACTGCTGTGCCTTTCCTTACCCAATTCTGTCATTGCTCTATCTAGAAACACATCTAAAAGAACAGAAAATCTTACTGGCAGTTCTAAGAAATTTGTGACTAGCACTTGGCAGAGAAACTGGCAATGGGCTCTAAATCAGAAAAAGAAAATTATGTATATGCATTTAGGACACATTACTGCAAGACAAAACACTATCAGTCAACTACAAACACTGAAACAACAATGCAGAACAGAGGTAAAGATGTAGTCAAATCCAGAACAAAACCAAGTGCAAGTACACAAATCTCAGAATGACATTAAAGACTGCTGGAAATACCTGCCATACTTATCTATGCATCTGCTAACCTGGGTGTGCAATGCTAATTAGAAACTTGAAACCGTCTATTCCTTCAACTTGTGCACTCTGCTGCTAACTTCTCGTCGTCTCTAGGTTTATACTGCTGCCCCCAGCCAAGCAGGAGCAGACAATCCTTTCTAAAAAGCTTTCAGCATTTCCACAGGTTAAGTTCTCCCTTAATTCGCTGGGCAGAGATGCTCAAATTAAAAGCAGTGTGACATAGATTTAATCCAGTCTGATTCAAATTAAGTACCAATAAGGTGCAGAAACCTTGACACACAGGCAGGATGCAAGGGTGTTGATTTTGATATAGTCCTACAAGGATCAGAAAAGTTACATTTTTAATTGCTCCAACAGGGATGAACACATCCTGGTTTTGACATCTTCAGCAGTCTAACAATATAGGGCTGAAAGTAATACATTCTATCCCCAACAGATTAAATAATTTTATCTGCTTAACTTTTATGGCCCAATGACTCTACCATAATCTTTACTTTATTTAAGCTGCCTTCCCAGGAGGCAAAAATCTGCAAAATCCATTTCCTGTCCCACAGTCATAGAGTAAAATAGGAAATGGCAATTGTTTCTCGAGTGAATCCTTCCCAGACACTTTGACCTTAAAAGTAAACAGGATCTTTTCTTTCATTTCTGTGCCAATATTGAGGAAACACATCAACCTGTGCAGAACAATTTAAATGTAACACATCTCTTTGCCTGCTTCTCACAGTCTGAACTCCACTGGTCACCTCTCAACTCACAATATCATGGATGGTTTTTGTATCTGTTTGTACTAGAGGGCTTGAGGAATGACAGAGGAACTGCATTAGATCAAACTGACATCACTCATATGAAAAAGTCAGAATGACAATCACTCCCTGATACCACTCCCTCACTGCAGAGATGAGGGATGAAAGAAAAAAGGATCTTAGAAGTTGTTATTTAAAGAATATATTATTCTAAGTGTTCTTAAGTATAGCTTGTTTTTATCTCTACTTATCTGTCACAGCACAGCATAAACAAAGCACCACAAAAGATACACATACATTTTACAGTTTAAAAGAGGATATGAGAAAATGTCACACCATACTCTTTCTGGAGGCATATCAGTAAGCAAAGCATGGAATTTATGAAAGATCTACCAAAAATAAAGGCATGCAGAAGCTTTCAAACCGTCATTATCTCCTTGCAAAACAATGGGATTCAGTTTGCACAGGCATTACCAGATCACATTATCCCTGGTTAACCTTCCTCTACAGATACCTGAGAAAGGTAGAGAAATTCCTCAAGAACACAGCATAAGTTGGAATGATTTCCACAGAATCACCCCCTGATCTTTACTGTTCTAAAGGGAAACTGTCATGTAGTTGCTGCTCTAAGATTTACCAAGATAACAAATGACATAATTTACAAGACAAAGCATACACTCAGTTTCTCAAAGCTACAAGGATCCTTCTCCACACACACACCTCTTACTGAGAAATATAAACAGAAGCTGTTTGGATACAAAAGCTTTTATTTATTCTATTTTTTATGTGCGAAGACATATTCCAGGCACTGTGTACTCAGAAAATACCATTGTATAAACAAATTTTACAAACTAAGCTATATTGTCCTGTTCTGCACATGAAGAAAAATACTCCTTTCAAAGGGAGTACTGTTGGAAAAATTGGTTTTTAATATTAGAGTTCTTTTTGGAAAAAATTCTGTCCTTTAAACAGAAAAATAAAAGTATATATTTTAAATATACTTAGTGTTAGGGACTATTGCAATTATATAAAAAAAACCCAGTACCCCAAACCAAACTGCAGCAAGTGATCATTTTCAGTAACAAAATACTGACTCTGCTGTCTACAAAGACAAAGATATGAGTAGATAACTGAAGCAGGGACACACGTGAAGGAAACTGTGGAAACTTAAGGTGCACTTTGTACTTCAAACCATAATCTCCTAAATTTTGTCAAGTTTTAGATGTAAATGCTCTTCTCTGTCAATTGATTAAACTGATCAGAGGAATAGCAGCCCATCTTTTCACAGAATCACAGAATCCCTGCGTTGGAGGAGAGCCTAAAGATCATCGAGTGCAGCCCAGCCCCAGCAGCCCAGCCAAAGCCTGGCCCCCAGTGCCACAGCCAGGCTTTGTTAAGCACACCCAGGGATGGGCACTGCACCACCTCCCCATTCCAGAACTTCATCACTCTTTGTGTAAAAACTTCCTCTAATACCCAACCTGTATTGCCCTTGGTGCAGCCTGAGCCTGTGTCCTCTGCTTCTGTCAGTGCTGCCTTTTGTTCAAGATTTAAACTAGATGTATAATCTGTCAATTCTCACTCTCAAGGTACTGACCAGCCAGCAGATATTCAGCTACCCTACAAAACACTTAGTCACAAGTGTCTGAAAAAGCCTCATCAGCACTATGACGTTTTTCTGGCAACATTTTATTATCAAATCACTAGTATTTTAATTATTTTTAATGTTTTAGGGCTTTTGATGCAAATATGTCAGTATCCAACATGTGTGCTGCTGTAAGAAAAAATATTGCTCATCTGAAAATTTCATCAGTAGATATTGAAGGAATTACCATTACACCTGTTTTGGAGATGGAAAACAGAAACAGGTGAATTGATCTGCCCTAATCCAATAGCAAAGAAAGAAAAATACTATTTCTTCCAATTGCACTATTCCTATCCATTAGGTTATACAGCATCCTGTGCCTGAAGTTTTAGGTTGGTTGTTCTTAAATATAAAACATCCTAATAAAGGAAGATGATAAAACAATTTCAGAACACACTGAAAAGGAAATTAATTGTTACACATCAATAGCTATATCTGAGTTTTGCTCTAGATATGGAAGCTTTCTGCTTCAATCTAAAATAGCAATCTCTACATAAATAAAAATTTCCCTGAGAAATAATAATCCATTATTAATACCGACGTACCATTCCATAAATGTCAACTCCAACATGAAGAAAAAAGCAAAATGTTGTCCACTGATAACAGCAATTCAATACTTTTTCCTCCTCTTGCTCCTTATTAGCAGAGGATACAATTGTGATACAAAAGTGAACTTTTAATACTTTTGAAAAAGTGACAATTTAAACAGAAAAATGAATAAAATTTGTTGACCATTGCTATAGTGAAAACAATTTGTAACATATATGAATTTCACTGTTGTTGGGTCTATTTCTTATGATTTGGCCTGAAGTCCAGAAGCACACATTCCATTCATGGGTTTAACCAGCAGTGTTGCTCAGTGATAGTGAAGCCAGTCTCCTGAACAGGTACCTGATAACACCCTCTCACAGCAGCTGATAAGGGAAACTGAGGGATTATGACCCACAAAAAGCTCAAAGTATTTCCTAGCAAATCCACAAACACCTTAAAACTCGTAACACCGTGCTTCTAGGCTGTGTTCAACCAGCAGTTCCCCTGCCAGCTCCTCATAAAACAAGTGTTTTACAGCCTCAGTGGGGGCAGGCAGGAGTGGAAACCCAAAACTTTACAGGATTTCATTAAAGATGTGTGTAATGCATTGCCAAAACCCCAGTACACTTCAGCACCTATTCCTAGAAAGCTGAACACACCCCATGTCCCCAGATGTCTCTGCACTCCCACAGCAAACGTACTTTTCCCTGTTAGAGGGAACTGTTCCCTCTGTGCTGGAAATTGAACCTGACCTCTCCCCTGTTTCCTAAGCTTTCAAATTGCTAATCACTAATTAGCATCTCTGGTGGCTCTCTCAGAACCAGAGTTTTATGTGCAAGCATGGCAATCCTTCCCATGCCCCTTGGAGCTGATCAGCATAATCTCAAGTTCTTCCCAGAGAAGCTCAGGATAACACTGAAGCCTCCCAACTCAAGGAAAATCAGAAATGTGGTCCAAGTCTCTCTGGCTGCAGTCCAAACTCCCCCAATATTTACCAGCTAGAACACTAAGCTCTGATTTTATTTCCTATGACCACCATTTTTGAAGTTTAAAAAAAAATCCTAAACACATATCATAGACATGCTTAAAAATAGGAATGCGAAGCAATCCAAATAAATCAATATTGCTTCATTCTGCATAAACCTAAAATTCATTCACTCTTTACCTGATTTTGTGCTGTCACTTCATAATGTGAAAATCTATGCAGGGTTCTGCTTTTGTTTTGTTGGAGTAGGAGGATTATTTTAATATGCAGAGGATTGATTTTGTTCCTGTATGCATGAGCTGTTGATATTCCCAAGCAGAAAGACTCCTTTCAAGAATTATCATCAATATATATTACAAGAGAGTGTTTACTTCTACCCTGCCTCTCTTTTAAAAGCCTCCACAGTGTTAATTCCCAGAGCAAGGCTACAGGTCTCCTACTCAAAATTTCTCTTTAGATTTTCTAATCCTTTTCTCCTTAATCTCCATTATACGAAAAGAAACCCACATATGCATGGTCTGTGGGAAGCTAAGTAACTTTACCTCTCACCATAGTTACCACATCTGATTTAACCACTGGCTCTGGACATTGAATCATTGTCCTTTAGGATTTCAGATTTTATTTGTGTATGCCTCCATACGTTCATCAAGCATAAAATTCTACAACCAGACTGATTTTAATATCGTTAGTAGACGATTACATTTCAATTTATGCGACTGTAAGATAACATACCATCCACCTCTGCTATTTCTGTACTGTGTACTGCTGTTTTCCAGGATCTCAGAAGCAAAAATGTTTAAATGTTACGTTATTGACAAGGCTTTCTGTCTAATCCAGTTCTTTGAATGATTCTAAAACAATGATACATTCAGATTTTCATTAGTATGCTCAACTATTCTATTAGACTTTTTTGTTTCTCATGGTAACCAATTTTATTTGACTTCACGGAAGCTGTTCAAATATTTAAAGGCACTCCGAGATGGCAGGAGTTTATCTCGGAGCATACATGATGTGTCACAGATATTCCTTTCCTTGCTCTTTTGGATTCCCCCCTTCCTGCCCCCTTCAAAAGCAGCAGCAAACAAATGAGAATCTCGACCTGCCACACTGCACCGGGAACGTGCTCGCTTCATCTGTTTATGTAAATATTCAAGTTACAATGGGCACATTTCGGAAGCAGCAGCTCGGTGGGTGAAACAGATGCTGCTTACGTTCCTTCATATGCACCGAACGCCTGTGCCAGAATGGCCAGGCGCAACGCAAGAACTAAAGTATAAACATCTGCAACACCTCTCTGTTTTCTTAACATTCTTTCACGCGTTTTCTTGCTAACTCCAAAAAGGCTCGACGGTGTAAAACAGAGAGAGAGGGGAAAAAAAAAAAAAAAAGAAAACAAGCCGACAACAAACAGTGAAATTGGAAACATCTGCGAGATAGCTACGGAAAACGGAATGAAACATGAATAAACAAAAACATGGCGAAAGTGGCCTGGGGTTGTTACACTGTCAGATCATTTTTCCAAGCCCAACATCAAGGCTTTTGTTACAAGCAAAGCGGTCATTTGCATGGAGAACCAACAGGGCTTGCTCTCCTTGGGCGGCTCGGCGGCCGTGGCACACAGACAGACACACAGACACACACACAGACAGACACACACGGCGGCCGGCTCGCAGCCGGAGCCTCCCCTCACGAACACCGCGGCCGAGCCCCGGCCCCGCCGCGCTCCGCACCGCCGGCACTCGCCCCGGGAAACGCGACCGAGGGATGAAAAACACGAGACGAACCTTCCTTAGGAGCGCTGCCCCAGCCGGAGTTGTGTGTGTGTGTGTCTCTCTCTCCCTCTGCTCTGCTGTTGCTGACAAGATCAGGCTGAGATTAACAAGTCCATGCTACTCTGCCAACCTCGCTGCTCCGGCGGCTGCACGCACGCCGGGGGCTCGCAATAATACCAAACTTTGGGAAAGTTAAAAATGGAATGGGTTGGAGCAACGTAAAGCAAAATGGCAGGGAAGCAGAAAACATTGCCTGGGCAATTATTGCAGCAGCAAGCAGGGCACTGCTCTGTAGTCAAGGCGGTGTCAGCACTTTCTTTCTAAACCCCCCCATTTTCAGGGTGCTGTAATTCAGAAAGGAAAAAAAAAAAAAAGAAAAAATGCTTATGGCCAAAAATATCGCAGGTAAACCCTCTTCTCTTTGCATTTTAAATCACCCACTTAAACCATTCAGAAAGTTACAGGACTCTGTGCACTTCTCAGGCAGTCCCACATGCCTTTTTTTATGCAAATACAAGTCTTTTTTTCTTAAAGAGGTTTCACAAGAATTTGACCTACATTGTGAATGCCCCCTCCTTTTTTTTTTTTTTTTTTTTTAATAAAAGCAATATAAAACATACCTTAACATCGAAACCCGGTTTGCATAAACATGGGATAATTTCTAAGTTCTGCACACACATTGCCTGAAAGGTGCCAGACTGTTACCAGAGATATGAAAGTGCTCCCACAGATGACCCAGCACAGCCTCTACTGAGGTCTCAACCCCAATTCATTATGGCAACTTGGTAACCCAAACTGCTGAGGGCATGTGCATTTTCCCTGGATAAGGAAAGGGTCCTTATAATCATGTTAAAATAAGGAAACAAAGTGTTTGATCTGTATTTACTACTTTACAACTACACTCTAAACAGTGACACATCAGGGCAATAGCTGCTGCTGTTGTTAATAGCAGGGTTTTGGTGGTGGGGGCTTTTTCTTTTGTTTGTTTGTTGGGTTTTTACTCAGATACAGAAATAACACTTTTTACACAAGCCATTTACACTGACACTTTTCAGTTATGTTTAAAGTTACAATAACAAAATGAAGGGAAAAAAAACTCAAACCATGAACTATACAGGCATATTGCTACTTTCTTTTGAAGTAAAAATACAGCTTTATTGTAAAGTGTGTGCAGCAGCCTAAGCCTGCTGGGCAGGAAAACCAAAGCCTAAGTCTTGGTTGATATGGAATAGCCAAGAAACATGGAGAATCCACGATAATGGGCAATACCACCACACCCACCTGCTCGGAGGAAGAGAACTCTATAACTATGGTAGAACCTGTGCTCCTTCCCCCTGAACCAGCACAGGCTGCACATTCCTGCCTCGGGCCAGTCTGGTCTGCAGATACCACCAGTGATGGTGACACACACACACCCAACTCTGCCACCTGGCACTGGGGTCACGATGGCCACCGAGAGGAAAGAGAAGCAAGCGTGGTGAAATCTCCATCCACAGCAGTTTTCTTCAGTGTATGAAAGCAGAGCACTGAGGGTTCTGCTCTGCTCCACCAACTAACACACAGAGTGTTTATGCTCCTGAAAGATACATCATTTGCATGCAGTGTTCAATGGCAGGCAGATGTTTTTCTCTGATCATTAATCTGGAGCAAAGCGGAAGGCTACTGGAAACAAATGAGTGAAGTTCTCCTAAAGGTTTGGAATATTCTCTGCACACTGCTTAAGTTAAACCAATTGCTAATTCACAATAACAAGACACTGAACGAGGACAAACATTAACACATTATGATTCAACTGGACAATAGGAAGTTCAACTGGACAATAGGAAGAAACACAAAATGGAAGCTGATTTTTCATCTTCCTTTTATGACACCAGGGGACAAGTCAAAAATAAAGAAGATACGGTACAAAACTTCTTAGTAGATCCAACTTCATACTTCCTATTGAAGAATAAAGTAGTAGGATTTATAAGAACTCTAAATGCAAAGGTATATAGGCAATTAAACTAAATTTAATTAAATTAAGACTCGGCTTTATAAGTTTGTATGGTAGGTTAAGCAGAAGACATATATTAACCTAATATTTAAGAAAAAAGTACAACTTTAGTATATTGATGACCATACCCAGGAATAACAATAGCCATAAATATTGTGTTTAATTTAGCAGGAAACCACACATTTTAACAACATCAAAAGATCATTAGCTTAGCTCTCACCCCCACATTTATCATGCCAACATTTACACTATAAACCCACAGCTGCAGCCCAAAGCTGAAAACATGCCAGCAATATGCATAGGTTGTATCAATATTTGCACATGGAGCCTTGAACACAAATTAGTTGACACTCAACACTTGAAGCTTTCTCTCTGAAGTCGCAATATTTAAAGGTTAAAGATTAGACATGCTCCCTCTTGTGTTAAACTAAGAATACACGAATGCATGCTGTTTTCTCTGACATGATGGTTGCTTGGCCATCTGTTCCATCAAGCAACCCCTTTAGCTCTGGCTACTCACGTCTGACAGAGCTTCACCAAAACCCCTCCAGTTTAAAGGCAGATACAGTCTGAGCACATAACCTGTATCCACAGAGTGTCTGTGTTACATTAAACTAGCTACCGTATTATCAGAAAGGACCATTAAGAGATTACATGTAAACAAAACCTGTTGCAAATAAGTGTCTAGGACAAATACACACATGACTTGATCAACTACATGGCAAGTCACACTCGTTCAATCCCTATAGGCATCACAGAGTTAAGGTATGCCAGGTTCAGGCTGCTCAGTACCATTAATCATGGGGAACACTGAAGAGCAAATTTCCTTCTAAATATTAGCTTACAGGATGCTGAAGACAGACAGGAAGAACAGGAATATTTTACAATGCCACATAATTATGTTTGTAAATACAGCAACAATTGAGCAAAGTTTTCAATCCTCCACCCAAGCAGCTCAGGGTGAACCATTCCCTGCACAGAGCCTTAATGGAGTCAAAATCCCCCTTATAAAAATCCTCTTGCAGGATCTGGTCCCAAGATCGTGTCTGGACACGAATGCTAATCCCAGGTGTAACTAACACAAAAGTTTTACTAACACACTTCACAAACAAAGGCTTTGCACCTGGTGTGGGCTTGGTAAATTATGTTTAGGCATACATTTGCTGGTTATGGTCAGCACAAGGCTGAATGCTAGGGCAGCTGTGAGTAAATATCAATAAAAAGTTAAGAGTCAAGAGCCAAAGAAAATCCAATACTCAACTACATGGCTTCCCACATTCCCTTTTATTTACCCCCAACCCTTTGTGGTGGACAGATACTTTCAGTGCAATGAGATCTATGCACATCAGAAATAATACCACTAAATATTCTCAGAAACATACTTGCTCTTTCAAACCAAGAAAGCTAAATGTGTTTGCTCCTCCTGGAAGTCTTGGTGTTTATTTTCCCTCAGTCTTCTGCAGACCGGTAAAAACATAACCACATTGTGCAGAGAGCATAAAAATCATCAGGGTTATTGATAGGTACACGGTTTGGGGGCTCTTTAAAGCTTCAAACTCAAGCAGCACACTGCTTGAAGCACATTTGCTGCCAGTGCATCAGGAAACTAAACTTTTGACATCGACTTCAGCAAGAGAATGAAGTTTGTATGTACCTCACGGGCCGGAGGTATGGGCACCTTTCCCTTCCTCTCATGCTCGCTGTGCTGCAGGTCCGCCCCAGTGCCCTGTGTCCCTGCGGGTCACAGCGAGGTGCCGAACACCGAGACACTGCCCAGAAAGCAGCTTTTACATTAGGACTGACACGCCAAGAGCGGTTTTATTCCCTCGCACACGCACAGAAGTAGAAACTCTGCGGGATTGCCTCCCTTTTCTTTTCTTTCTTTTTTTTTTTAAAGGAAACACTCACGTACGTCCGCCAGAGGAATTACTGCTCGCTTAAACCGGTGCTTGTCACCTTACAGGGACCGGCCAGAGGTCAGCGGGTCACGCAAAGCCTCTGAGCGCAGCCATGGAGATCCCCAGCCCGCCGGGATCCCGCCGGGAGCCCGCGCAGCCAGCGCCGCCCGGGACAGCCCCCGCTCCGCACCTGTAGCGCCCGGCGGCGCCGGCTCCGCGCCCGGCCGGGCTGCGAGGGCAGCGCCGCCCGTGAGGGGACCCCCAGAGCCCCCGGCGGCCGAACGGAGCCGCCCCCCCTCTCCACCCCGTCCCCCGCGGGGCGGGCGGGACCGGCCCGGCTGCGGCGGGAGCTGCGCCCGCCCCACGCCTCCGCTCACCGGGAAACTCGGCGCCGGCCCGGGGAGCCGCGGGCAGGGGGCTGCCGCCGTCTCCGCTATTTAAACCTCTTCCCGCCGTCTCCGCCTCACTGGCTCTCACTCGCTCCCTCCGCCCCGCGGAACTCACGGAGGCGGCCCCGCCCCTCCCGATGTACACACAGCCACACGCCGCCCGCCGCTCCGCCCGCCCGCCCCAGAGGCACGGCCCATTGGTTCAGCAGCCTGCCCGTCAACCTGAGAGGCTACAGCATTGGCTGGTAGCGCTGTCAATCACATCGCACCCCGCCCTGCGCCCCGCCCCTCCCCTTCCCGGACACCTCGGGGGTGTTAAAACGGCCGTTTGAAGTCACCAGCAAAATTTACTTTTAGGCCCCGCCCACTGAGCCCGAGAGCTGTTCTGATTGGGCCGTAGGTAACAGCTCTCTGCAGCCCCTGAGTGGCTGGGTGTCCATAACCCCCCCAAATCCCGCCTATCCCGATGCCGTCATCCCATTTGATTTGTCCGCGCATCTCCGCGGCCCCGCCCGTTCCCGCACCGCTGCCCATTCAGGCGCGGCTCCCCGAGCTCTGGGGCGGTGCCCACACTCACGGCGGAGGAACGTGAGGGAAGGCAGCCGCTCATTGGCCGGCGCGCCGTCGCTCTCCGTCCCTCACCGCCCCCTCGGAGCGTACCAAGCCGCGGCGGCGCGGGGTGGCGGGGGGGGGAGCGCGCGGCGTTGGTTCGGCCCACGTCCATGAGGGCCGGGGCGGGGCGCGCGCCGTTTCCCGGCATGCCGCGCGCGCCGTAGGTAGCTCCCGCCGGGACGCGCTGGGAAGGAGGGCGGGAGGGAAAGGAGGGAGGGGGGAGGCGGCCGGTGCCCGATCCAAGATGGCGGTGCAGGAATCAGCCGCTCAGCTCTCAATGACTCTGAAGGTGCAGGAGTACCCCACTCTCAAGGTGGGTGCCGGGCCGCCCCCGGCGCGGGGGGGAGCGCGTTAACGCCCTCAGCGTCCCGCCCGAGCAGCGCTGAGGGGGAGCCCCTTCTCCCCACCCCGTTCTCCCCGCCTCGGGAGCCCCGGGGCTGTGGGATGGAGGTTGGGAACGATTCCTATCGCGTAGTTCCCGCCTGTCCTCGTTTTTCCTCCGCTTGACATCTCGGCTGGTGCCGCTCCGCTGCTGCTGTTCCCATCCCCCTCCGCGGAGGGAGAGGGACGTGCCTGGAATATGCGGCTGTTCCCTGGTGTCTCCGTGCCCTGAGGGGACGGGGGAGGCCCCCGGGCCACGCCGGGGACACAAAAAGAGCTGGGAAGGAGCTGGGAGAGAAGTGAGGTCCTTGTGCTCGCGGGGCGGTGTGAGGGGGAGCGGGCTCGGACGGAGCCGGGCTGGGGGAGAGGGGCTGGGGCGTGTGAGTGGAATGTGCTCCCTCAGGAACACCGAGCACTGCCTGGAGTGCTCATCCCAGATGATTATCTGCATCTACGTGGCGTTGTTAGGAGACGTGGTAAAGGGGAGGGAGTGGAGGTGGCGGTGTAATATGGTTCCCTGGCTGCTTGGTCCCCCGAAGATGGAGATGAGCTTAAAATATAGAAAGGGACAGACGTACTGGAGGGCTGTGGAGGCGAATAAGCAAAATGCAGTTCGGTAGAAGCTGTTCCTTGAGATGCTGGGGCTGCCTGCGGGAGGGAGGTCCCCAGGGCTGCATCGGTGGGCTCGGGCTTTGAGCAGGTGTTGGGAGGCAGGTGAAGGACTCGCGGTGACCTTAGCGCTCAGTGCCCCGGGAACTGTTGAGCTGCAAGGATGGTGCTCGTAGGAATCAACGGGAACCTTTGTTTGAAGTGTCGTGGTGTGTATACAGGACGTTTGCCACATTAATAGCAGCAGCTGTGGAAGAAGGATCCCTATTGCAGAATGCCTGTTTAAACATCTCTCGTGTCAGGGTGTCCACGTTTTGCCGTGTACAGGAGATGTTAATGCAAAGTCAACTTTGTTGTGCTGAGATCATGCTGTCCTTCACACGCCGAGCATTGTGTGCTCTTTACAGTGTTGGTTCTGCAGGTTCTCTGGCCATGTTCTTCTTGTGCACGTCCTCCTCCACCAGCTCCATTCTGCTCGGGTCTGAGAAGCAGAAGGACAGTGTTGGTTCCCCTTTTACGTGTGAAGGCTCCTTTCTGTCACCCAGAAGTACTTTGAACCTGACAGCATCAGGCCTAAATTTTAAAATAGCTGTAAAGAGCTCTCTGGCACTTTCCATAGCCAGAACAATGTGAAGGCATTTAATGTTAAGAAGATCGTTTTAAGACTGTATTTTAGGTGTATTCCAGTTGTTGCCACAGCTTTGGTTGCTGCATTCCTGAAAAATTACTGGCAGTGAGGATCAGTGAGATTTTGTTTTGGTGCTTATGACTTAAGATGAATTGTCAAAGTGCCAGCCATTTCAAAGGTAGAGAATATTTTGGACTAATTATTTTATTTTCACAAGCATTCTTTTCCCCTAAAATATCTCAACAAAAATATACATAACAGAATGGAATGTTGTTTGTAAAGTTAGCAAGCTAAATAGTAAGAGGGTGATACACCCTTGCACTGAAATTCCTAATTTCCAAGCAAAGGTGATGTTTATTGACTCTTCCCAGCAGCCATTCAACTTCTGGGTTGTTCCTGTAATCTTTAGTAACATTTTTCATTGTTTAAAAAAACCTGCCAGAACAGTGTCTGCTCAAATCTTTTGAATGTGTCCTCTGAAATGTTCTTAGCTGTGAGTCATATATCAAAACATTTTACTGGTGGAGGTGAAAAGGCAGCACGGAGAAATGAACACTAAGGCTAAAGTCTACTAAAGTAAGTTGATATGAAATCTCATTTGGATCTTTAGAAATCAGATGATGCCTACAGGTTTCTGTGGGACTGAGACTGAATTTTTATTTCCAGTTTATTTAAATGCTGTGTAAAATGAATGTGTATCACTGAGGGCTTTTTATTCACCAACACAGTAGCTCAGATGTGTCTCTTGGAGCTCTGGACACTGGTGGTTTTCCCTTATGTGAGTAAAATAGAAAAGATTGCAGACTTGTATTTATATCCTTCCTGTTTCCTCCCTCTAGCTTCCTCATGCCAGCATCACTAGATAATAGTTGTGTAATAGTTCTACATTTACAGTGTGTTCCACAGAGCTTTTCATGTGAGAGAGTGCTTCAAACTGCAGAGGGAAATCCCTGCTCCAGAGCTCAACTGTGCCTGCTGCTGGAGTGGAAATACTTCAGCAGTTCAGCTCAGGGGAAGTAAATGCACTTCTTCAGCTGAATCTAGAGGAGCTCTTTAAGTGCAGAAAATAATTCTTGAATATTGCCCCCTGCTCCCTCCAGTCCCTTCTCAAGGACAAGAAGGTTGTCAGCTATTCTTCTACCAAACTGCTGTGGAATTTTTTTTCTTTTTTTTTTTTTTTTTAATCCTACTGATGGGGAATTCTGCTAGTCTCAGATGAGAGCATGTAAGATGAAAGCTGGCAATTTGAAAGTGAATGAATGCAAACATTGTTATCGGAGTTCTTTGCTGAAAATAATAAATAAGTGATGACAGGAAGCTGGATAATTCATCCATATCTTTAGAGTATGAATGATTATTAAAGTGATAGCAAGCTGTATAGGCTAAGACCCTCCCAAAAGTGGAAGACCCAAAAGCAGGAGTGGTCACTTTGGAAAATATTCTGGTCTGCAGGTTTGGGTTAACCGCTCTGCTACTGCTTTAAAAAAAGTTGCAACAGGAGAGTTGTAGAAGCACAGGATCTGTCAGTGCCTTCTCAGGAGCTGCTCTTTGGTTTCTTTTGTTGGCAGCTCTGTCAGGGAACATACTGGCAGCAGATTTAATAAGATACTAATTTCTCATGGAAATGCGATTTTTGGATTGTTCCAGGGAAGCACGCTGGGTTTCTATGAAGTGCATGTTGTGTCTGTGCTGGGCCCACAGAGCAGCTGAGGTTACCCCTCTGCAGACAGTCTGGTGCAGTACCAGTAGCAGCCCTCCCAGCAGGGTCAGCTGGAGCAGGCTGCTCAGCACCACAGCCAGGCTGCTCTCAATTCTCTTCCAAGATGGACACTCCAGCCTCTCTTGGCAAAGCTGGTCCAGTGTTTGACTGCTGGTGTGGTACTAGAAGAATGTAATCTTTTGTTGACAGGAAATTCTCTCTATTGCAGTTTGTGCCCATTGCCTGTTGTACTTTGATGGGGCACTGCTGAGAGGAGTCTGGCTCCATCTTCTTTGTTGTCCCCATCAGGGACATTCACACACCTTGACAAGGCTTCCCCTGGGCCTCTTCTGGGCTGAACAGTCGCAGCCCTCTCAGCCCCTCTTCCCAGGCCAGATTCTCCAGTCTGGTAGTGATCTCTCTGTACTCATGCCAGCGTGTCCATGTTTCTGTTGGACGGGGAGCCAGAAGTGGGCACAGCCCTTGGGGTGGCTCTGAGCCCTGGTTAGAGGGGCACGATCACCTGCCTTGAGCTGCTGGCAGTGTTTGCCTCACGCAGCCTGGGGTGCTGTCATGGGCAATTTGTCCAGCAGGGCCCCAGCCTCTGTGCTGCAAAGCTGCTTCCCGGGCTTTGTCTCCAACTTGTCCTGGTCCAAAGGGTTGTTATTTCTCTTTATTGAATTTATGAGGTTCTTGTTTGCCCATTTCTCCAGCCCAGTGAGATCTGTGGAATGGCACCACGAGCACCTGGCATAGTAACAGCTCCTCCTGGTTTTGTGTCCTCTGCAGGCTGGGGAGGTGCACTCTGATCCATCATCCAGGTCACTAATGGAGATGTCAAACATCTGAACAATCAACTTTTTACCCAGTGCGGCAGAAGTGCACATTAATTTTTTGCATAACTGGTAGCAGTACTTTATTTTTTCCCCATGTTTATAAGCTTTACTCAAGTGGGTTTTTAACCTAATTTTAAGAGTCAGGAGTACTTTTGTTAAAACTTTGAAAAGGTAGCAGCAAAAGTTGTTCAGTGAAAGTGGTTCAAGCAGGACTTAGGACAGAAGTAGCAACTTGCAGCATTTAGTTCACTGTGTACATCAGCATAAGAAAATACAAATACAGATCCTGATGGAATCATAGAATGGCTTCAGTTGGAAAGGACGTTAAAGATCATCTTGTTCCAGCCCTCCTGCCAGGGTCAGGGACCTTCCACTACACCGAGTTGCTCAAAGGCTTATCCAGCCTGGCCTTGAACACTTCCAGGGAGGAGGCATCCTCAGCTTTCTGGGCAGCCTGTGCCAGTGTTTTACCATCCTCACAATGGAAAAATTTCTTCCTCTCATCTAATCTAAACCTGCCCTCTTAGGTGGAAGCCATTCCCCCTTGTTCTGTCACTACCTGCTGTTGTAAAAAGTCCCATTGCAGCTCTCATAGGCCCCTTTTTGGATTATCTGAGTGCTTTTCAGACAGAAGGCTGGCAAAATAAGCTAAGCCTGATGTTGGTGACAGCTCTGCACTAACTCACCATGAACACTTCTCTCACCCTAAATCCATCTCCAGCCTGGGTGCTCTGACTCACCAAGTGTGTTCAGTGTCCGTGCCGAGCGTTCCTGTGCTGCTGAATAATGCACTTCCTGTTTTGACACATGGTGTGTGTGTGTCAGCAAACAAGTGTGAAATCTTTCCTACTGCTGTTGTTTTCCTGCACTGCACTCTGTTCTAAAAACACTCCTAAGAAAGAGCTAACACTGGCACGTTGTAAGAAGTTTGACATTGTGCAGTAGCTGAAGAAATTGGTTTCTTTTCCACCCCTGCCCACTCACTATAAAATACATTTTAAAATTATTTATGAAGGGAGAAAACCCAGTAAAAGACAGTGTGGTCATCACCTAGAGCTGTTGCTTGGTTATTAGTACCCCTTTGTGCCTGTAGGAAAATACTTGAAGAAAGGCATTCTCAAACATCTCACAGGGGATCTCCTGCTAGTATCTTCCAAGTGAACACTTAGCTGATGTTGCAATTGCTGGTTGCACCATACTTGGTTTGTAGTGTTTTCACAGGACAGTGCCCTGTGGTATTGTCAGTTTGGTTTGTGCATGTTTTCTGGTGCAGGAATAGTATGTGTGGTAGCTAGCACTTTGGGGTCTTTCAATGATACCATGAGACTTGATTTGAGTCTTAGCACAGTGAGTGTTTCTCAAGAGCTGGGAAAGAAGTAAAGATGAGCCCCAAACATTTCCTAGTACTGCAATAGGAGGAGAGTGCTTTGCTTGGTGTGCTCCCTAAGCTTCTTGCCATTGTGCCCCAAGTCAGTGGTTGCTGTGTAATCAGGAGTGTCCCTTTCAGGCTCACAGCCTTAGGGAAGTGCTGCTCTGGCAGATTGGCTGTAAGGGCACGCTGACAGCATCCATCAGTCCTTGTTCAGTCACAAAGCTGCCTGAGTTGTGCACTTGGCCTCCCACAAACTACAGCCTGAAGATACACTGTGTGGGAAGTATTTGCTAACCCAGAACGTGAAATATGTAACTGATTACTTACAATATGTGATATTTCATTTAAATAAAGCCATTTTTAAGATACTTTTATTTTGATAGTCAGTAATTTAACTACTTCACAACTTCTTTGGATTTACTTCAGCTTTTTCAAGAGCTCTGTGGATTAACTGGACTTGTAAACTAGTGAAAATGAAATTAAACCAGATGATACACTGAGTAGAACTTTGGTCGTTCATATATTCTGATATGGGTCTGCTGATTTGAATCAATAATGCCTAATTGTCTTACAAGAAATGCTGTGACTTTGGCTGGAATAGGTTGTTTTGGGAGCAGTTTGATTGGAAATGGGATCTCTAGCAGTATCATGCTGTCTGGGCTGTGCAAACACACAGAAGGACAACGACCTCTTTCATTTAAAGGGGTAAAGAGGTGGTGCTGGGATTAAAATGAGCAAATATTTGGAGAAGAGAGAAGGATCAAAACAAATGGAAGGACTTGCTCAGGACACAGACCTGCTGAGTGACCTTAGCTTTGCAGCTCAGCTTTGGCCAGGAAGCAGTGCTTAGGTTCTTGTCAGTACTCCAGTATTTCCACTGAAAGAAGAAAAGCAAAGACATTTCTTGTGAGGTGTAAGTCCAGGGTGGCAGCTTTAAACAAGTGCCTTGGAAAGGCCTCTGATGTGCTCAGGGTGGTTCTAGCCGGGGCTCTAAAATGGCTGTCAACCCCCTTCTGTAGGGATGTAAGACAATTGTTTGTAACTGTAATATCACTTTGTGAAGCACTTCATTTTCTTGTAGGAGGCCTTGTTCAAAAGTTGATCATACATTCAGAAATAAGTTCCTTGCAGTTTGTGTAACAGGATAATGTTCTGAAGGAGTGTGATTGCTTCTGTTGTAAGTATGTGTGTAGCAGATGGATAGCCCAAGAGTTTTTGCTGTTCATTCTCTCCTGTATTGAAGTAGCAGCTTTCAATAATGTAATGATGGTTTCTTGTGGGACACAGCTGCTCTGCAATACTCAGTACTGTGTTCCTGAGTTGTGAGACTGACTGCTGGGTAACTGAGGCAAGCTACTGGGCTTTACCCTTCCAAAACATGGAAACTGTTTGCAAAAAGAACTGCTTTTTAATAATCCAAATTACCTCCAACTGCTTTTAGGCTTATGAAATTACTTAATTTGGCTCTATATCTCTTCAAGATTTTATTTTAATGCTTTTCTCTAATTAACCTAACTCTAGACGTTATTTTAAGCCATCTATTCCTCAAATATACTACTACTCTTTTAAGTGTATTTTCCTTTTCTGATTTTGCCTAGAACAAGGAAAAACTATTACTGTTTTAAGGAATTTGTAAGAGCTACTCGTCAGAAGAGTTCACTGAAGAGGTGCTGATGCCATTTACATTTTGGATAAGTCCAGTGACAAATAGTGATGCTGACTCTGGTCTGAAGTAATCCAAGAATTGTTGAGGAAAAAATGAACTATATAAAAATGCAGAATTTCAGTAATTCTGCAAGGAAGTTCTTAATTGTTATTTCTTTGAGGGAAAATTTTCAGTAGTTTATTGTGCCCTGCCTCATTTTTCTATGGCATCATACATAGTAGATATCCTCTACTGTTCTGTTTCATTGAAGCAGTGAACATGGTGTTCTAATTTAGTCTCAAGAAAAGAGCTGAAGGTGTTTCTTGTGGGGTTTAGTTTTTCTCTTGACACAGTTTATTAAAACTCTCCAGGAGATGCTTAATTTTTCTAACAAGTTGTTATATTTCCTTGTTCTTGCCTAAAGTGGTGCTAAGTTGTCTTTGCTGCTAGTTTTGTGAAAGGCAATTTCATCACTGCACCTCTCTTGTTTTCCCTAGCTGGCTGGCCAGGCTAAATTTCATGTAGGGGCATTTGAAAAAGGCTTATTTCTATCTGAAAGTCTTCAGCAGAATTGTCTTGGAGACCTGTAGATTGATACAAATCTCTGGTGCTTTTCAGGTGTTGTAAGCTAACACAGTTGAGGAGAGGAAGCTCACCATTTTCCTGCCCCTTGAAAGGAGAGCATAGTTCTGTAATGGTTCCCCCCACCTAGGTAGGACTCTCTTGATTTTATATTTCTTGAAACTCTTTCTTTTTCTTCCTCCTGATTTTGTGACTTCATGTACTTGATAAGATTTTTACAAATCCATTTTTAATTCCCTCCTGCTCATGACTGAGTTAATTTGAAAAGATACACAATGTAGGTTTTTATGTTTTTAAAAGAACCACATTTTCTGTGGGAAGGAGTTTCTTTCAGCCAAGATAGTTTAACACTGAGGATGCACACAGAGATCTGTCAAGTCAGGATATACAGTTAAAAGTTCCCTCTGTAGGAATTTGTACCAGTTAGACCCAATTAACTACTTTATATCAAATACAGAAAGAAAATGGATGTTCTTTACAGAACTGCAAACCTGTGTAAATGATGTTTGTTTCTGTTGTCTATACTGTTTTCTATAAAAATTAGTTTTTAGAAACTTGGAAAATTCCTGTTAACAAGAGTCTGGAGAATATTTAATGATGTTATATAACCAAATACTTCTTCCTTCAATTTCTTCCTTCAGCTGACTTTTTTGAAGTCTCACTTTTACTCTGTAATTCTACACAACCCAATGATAGCTATACAAACTGTTTTTTACTTTTTTCTGCTACATCTGAATTAGTTTCATCCATGCAGTTACTGTGGGCTAGAAACATTTCGAATAATCTTGTGATCTGAAAGTGATTGTGTTTTAGTTTCCATTTTTATTTGGAGCTCCTTAGGGTTGAATCTATATAAGAAAAGGAATTTGGCCAGTGTTGTAGTGTGAGAACTGGTGTGCTGAAAGTCTAAGGTAAGGCTAAAGATTTGGGGGAGAATAAAGGCTTATGACATTTTTTTCAAATCTTCAGTCATAAAAGAAATTTGTAATTCAGTCTTTCAGTATTGGTCTGTACCAGTTAGAAAAACTTGTGGGCAGCATCAAGGTGGTATTTGGAATTTTTCACAGTGGCCATTAGACTTTGGCCTAACATCCTGCACCTCCAAAGGAGTAGACATGCACACATAACACTTGTTATAAAAAGCTTTTTATTTTGGGAGAAATCCCCTTCTCCTGTGTTGAGTCCTCCTCCTAATTCTCTGATAGATGCTGAAGTAGTCTGGGGATTTTGTTGGATAGCTGTGGAAGAAAGACAATGTAGAAGACTGTTTGCATGCTTCTACTTTAAGTAAAATTTTAGTGAGATTTTTAATATATGTAATTGATTTTTCCCTTCCAGCCAATGGCTTATTGATGCAGAAATAGTATCCTGACTAATCCAGTATGGAATAATGTACATCAGTTAATGTGACTTTTAAAAAGTGCATTCCATATAAAGATATTGGAGTTGTTTTGAAAAAACTGCAGTGGGCAGTGAGGTGGACTTGGTTGATAGTTTATTCATATTACTGGATGTTTTTTGGAGATAAGCTTTACCAGGAACTCTTCAAGAAGGACTGAAGTCCTTAGGCAGATAAGGAACTGGGCAAGATAAAAAACAAACATCAAGATTTAGTAGCCAGCTTCTCTAATGGAGCAAGATTGGTGTTAGGATTCTGCTGGCATCCTGGTGCTATTCAGCTGTTTGAACAGCCTGGAAGAAAATGTAAGTGCTGAGATGAAGCATTTTCCTTGATGCTACTGAGATAATTGAGGTATTACAGATGTAGCCAAAGTGTGAACCATTAGAGAAAAAATAGTGAGAGACTGAATGGGTGTTAAAATAAATTAAATTCAGTATAGATAAGTGCAGTGTGATACAGTTTTTAGGTATGGTGGAAAGAAAATTAATTCCAGTGTTAAATATATATATAATAACTGAGTTGGAAGTGATCATCATTGCTCAGTGGGATCTCAGGGCTCCTAGTGAATGCTTTGAGTTAGTGGCCAGGTTAATGGTAACAAACACAGGACAGAAGTGTTGGGAAAGGGAACAATGGAGAACTCTACACAGCTTAAAAGCCATGGTTTCTTCTTCTCTCAAGCAGGATGAGTTACTCTTAATTTCTCCCTTCTCTCATCCTGAGAAAGGGTTTAGCAGAACTGGAAAATGGCTACAGAGGGCAAGAATGATTAGAGAGATGGAACGTCTGTCTTCAAGGAATGGTTCAAAGAGTCTCTCCAATCTCCAGATACGTGAGAAGTATGTAGGAGAAGGTTCCCTTTTTTGCTTCCAAAACAAGAACAAAAGGGTTTCAAGTCAATTGTAAAGTCAAAGCTAAGAGTATTTCTTCACATAGTTGTGAGCCTGTGAAATATCTCCCAACAGGATGTTGCAGTGCTAAAACTCAGGTCAGCAGCAACCAGAGTTCATGAGTGAGAAACACCCTGTGGTGTTCAATTCCCATTATTAAATTCCCATCTCTGGCTCAAGAAGTCCAGTGAAACTTTGGGCTTAGTAACTTTGTTCTTGCCTTTTTTCAAGTGCCATCCTCTTTCTGGATATCCTCAGAGGAAAGATAGCGACCGAGAGGGGATTTTTGGTCTTATCTGGTATGGTCATTCCAATCTTCATATGGGAATGTATTTGATGTCTAAGTTAGCAGAGATGAATTCATTAAATTAAGGTAGGAGAGTACTCCTGCAGACTGTTAAATTCAGGCTTCTGCTCAAACCTTGGCTAACTTCAAAGCTGCTCTGAGTTGCTCAGAGTCCTGCCAAGTTCTGAAAGTTTTTGAGGGTGGAGATTGCATCACCTTTCTGGGCTGCTGTTCTAGTGCTTACCAAATCTTGTGATTGAAATATTTTTTGATGTCCAGCTGGAATTTTCTTTAGTGACAGTTGTCAGCTCAGCCTCCTTCCTTTTTGCTCTGTAACTCCGGAAGGCCTGGCTGGCTCTTATCTGTGACCTTCACCTTTTGGTGGCAGAAAGCTTTTATCAGATCGTGCTGCTTCCAGCTCCCAGAGCCTTCCCTTCTGCAAAGGAAACAAGCCTGCCCCTGTCAGCTTCTCTTGGACTTTGTTTTATCCTCCACTGGCATGGTGGCAGCCTTCTGGACTCCCTCCAGGTTGTCAGCATCTCTTTTTTAGTGGGAGGGGGGGAGTGACCTGAAAACCAGACTCAGTATTCCAGATGAGTCTGCATGAGTGCTGAGCATGAACAATCACTCCTCTCTACCCACTGCCTTTAGTCTTGCTAATGCAGCCTGGCATGGGGTTACCCTTCACTGCCATGAGAGCCTGTTGCTGGTTCATGTCCCACCTGCTGTCCATCAGGACCTCTGCATCTTTTCTTGCACTGGTGGTCCTAGCCAGTTATTCCACATCCAGTACTAAAGGCTGGAGTGGTTTTGTGCCAGATATTGGGCTCTGGTGTTTCCCTTGATTATGTTTCACAAAATTCTTGCTGTATTTCTCCAGTTTGTCATTGTTTCTGAATGGCAGCTCTGACACCCATTTATCAAGCACTCTACCAGTTTGCCCTCTATGTGTTCTGTAGTGCAGGTGGTTGAAGATGACATGTTTGTTGGAGTTGATAACATTCCTGGAGACAAGCAGTACTTGTCATGGGCCATCAGGAAGCTTTGGGACCACTGACCATTATTCTTAGAGCCTGAGTAGTCAGTCCCTGACCCATCTTGTGTTCAGCCATTGAGTCTATGTGTCCTGTTTGGCCACAAGTGAGACAATGTCAGAAACCTCACTGCTGTTGGCATAAAGGGCTGCTGTGTGCTCCTGCCATTCAGAGACAGTTCAGCACTGAAAGCAAACAATTTGTCAGCTTGATTTGCATGTGACAAATCTGGGCTGGTTGTTCCTAGTCACCTTTATAAGATTGGAAATGGTTGGGCTTTTTTGTTGTTTTTTTGTTTTTTCTGTAACTTTCACGAGAGCTGAGGTGAGGTGGACCAGCCTGTAGGTTTTGTGATCTTCCAGGTTCTCTTTTTGGAGTAGAGGCACAAAACTTGCTCTTTTCAGTCACAGACACCTTTTCTTGTTCACTGTGGCATTCCAGCAATGGTAGCAGGTTAACAGTGTCATCCAGGAGCTCTCTCCTTTCCTCCCTTCTGCTCCCATGTACCTGTGTACCTTCAGCTTGCTTTGGACTTCTTCCATGAGTGAGTAGCACCTCTCTGCCCAGACTTGCTGATACACCATCAGGAAGGCTTAGGAGCAGACCTTACCAGTAAAGACAGAGAAAGCATTTAGAAGGGAGACCCTGTTGTCCTTGGTAGTTGGGTCACAAACTCAATTCTGTAGATGCTTTTCATCTTCCTTAAGCTGCTGGTGTCTGTAAGGCCCTGGTAATTGCAATTTGAAGTCCAGCTGAATTAAGTGGATGTATATGCTGGCTGTGATGGTAATGAGAGCTGTATTTCTAGCTGTAGCTCTGAAGGTTTTTGTGGCTGGACAACTACAACACCTCTGCAAAGAAGAGCTCTCCACAGCTGATGTTTGTTTTATGTTGTACTCTCTCCCAAGCAGAGAGCCCTTCAGCAGTGTCTGTATTCAATTTGTTTGCAAACCCCAGGTGCTCAGTGAGTGACTGTGTCTGTTGTAGAAGCTGCAGGTGTGCAACAGGCTGAGGCTTCACCCCGTTCTCAAAATGCCATTCAGCTGCTTAATAGAATTCAAGGTGCTACAAGGAGCTTAAGTCCAGTCTGGATGTCTGACTTCCAACAACATAAATGCCATTGAGGTAGCAAAGCATTTGAAGCTTTGATCACTATAATTAATAAACTTCTATGAGGGGAAAATGGTGTGCATTCAGCTCTCCCTTTTCACATTGTTAAAGGCTGTATGGATGCTATGCTCTTATCACGGGTTTTCTAAAGGCATTTTTCTGTGAGTCTGTAGAGATAAGCAAGAGCTGAGGTGGGAGTGTGTTCAGCAGCTGGTTCTATATATTCCATTTATGGAGAGAGTACAAAGTGTGCACACGTAGATAAATTCAGAAAACCTTAAGAAGAGAAGGAAAATGAATCTCAGTAAAATCTTGATAATGAGTAAAAAAGCAATATGCATTGTAGGATGCTGTGTAAAGGATTAGCTGGTTTAGAATCATAGAAGGGTTTACTTTGAAGGGAACTTGGGGATAATTTAATTCCAGCATCCTTGCCATGTTCATTGAAGCAGGTTGCTGAAAGCCCCATCCAGGCTTTGAACACTTCCAGAGATGGGTCATCCACAGCTTCTCTGGATGACCTGTGTCAGGGCCTTTCCACCCTCACAGTAGAGAATTTTTTTCTCATATCTCATCTAACCCTGCCTCTGCCATTTTGAAGCCATTGCCCCTTGTCCTGTCACTCCATGCCCTTGTTGAAGTCCCTCTCCAGCTCTCTTGTAGCCCCTTTAGGTACTGGAAGGTGCCATAAGGTTTTCCCAGAGGCTTCTATTGTGCAGGCAGGACACCCCCAGCTGTCCCAGCCTGTCCCCACAGCAGAGGGGCTCAGCCCTCTGGTCTCCTTTGTGGCCTCTTTGGCCTTGCTCCAGCAGCTTCAGCTCCTGGTTTGAGCTGGGTGCAGCATTGCAGGTGGGGCTTCAGAAGAGCAGAGTACAGGGGCAAGATTGCCTCCCTTCACCAGCTGCTCACACTTGTTTTGATGCACTCCTGTATGCAGTTGGCTTAAAATTATTTATATTTCTTTAAATATTTATTTGCTGCCTGATAATTAACGCTTGAGAAGTGCATACAGTTTGCAAAACATCAGGTTGCAACATATGCAAGCATTTAATACTGGCTGGTGTTTTTTTATGTTTTTAATGTGTTTTCAAAAAACTCAAGAAAATGGAGTCACTTAGTAAGTGAATGGCTTGCTGAAAAATTTATTTTTATGAAAATATATTTAAATTCACTCTAAGGGTATTTCAAGTTACATTTGATATGGCTCATGAAAAGAAAGATTGTCTACAGTTGCCCAATGTGAATAGTTTTAGCCACTTCATGATTTGAGAACTCTGCCTTGCTTTGGTACCTTATTTGCATTCATGGGCAGGAAGAGGACTGTGTTTGGGCTGAAGGCCAGGTGGTAAACTTCACAGCTGAGTTCCCAAGTGTGCACTTACAAACTCCTCCTGACGTCCTTAGCTCTGCAGTTTTCTACTCCTTGCTCTGAGTGATCAACGTGTAGCTCTCCTGCAGTCCTTCCTGCTCTTCCACCAGTTCCAGCTTGTACACCCAGAACAATGCTCTTCTAAGTCTTGTCTCCACAGCTAGAGGTTGTTGGAGCATGTTCTGGGACAGCACACCACTTTTTTGGCTTTCTGAAAACAGTGAAGTAACTCCTGAAATGAAGAAAATATTTGTTTCAGGTTAATCAGTCATCTCTGCTTTTTTGTTAGTGTTTAGCACCTGGAAACAGCCACTATGGTTGCAGAAGCCTCCAGCCAAGCAGACTTTGCTTCACATCACAACAAAATTCTGATCTTGGAAAAACTTGTGTTACTGGAATTTTACCCCTTGTGTAGGTTGATCTAACTTCAGTCAAATTCCTTTTCACTAGGTTTAAGTTTGACCTGGTTTAGGACATGCTTAGGTTGAATATGTGTCTGCAGCTGTGGAAGCTGATGAACAAAAGGAGCAGAATCTATTTAGTGCCAGTGGATTTAAATGTGCTGCCCACTAATATTTTACAGCTCTCCTTTGTATCCTGTTGTATGCTCACCATATGAGCCAGCTGGGTGTGGCTTTTCAAGCTCTAACGAGTAGGACAAGTTGGTATTGTGCTTATACAGAGCCCATCCTGGTCAGTACTTGCTGCTGTATTTCAGATGTTCCAGTAGCTGATTCATTCCTTTTTCCTTAAGGTAATGCTTCCCTAGGCTGGGCTCTGTAGGTCACTCTTGTCTCTAAATCATGGTGTGGAATCCAGGTTTGGTCCCAGAGTGGTACTGGCAGCCAAGATTCCCAGTCTCTAATAGGTTTATGGCAATTAATGAGATATAAATCTTGCATCTGTCTCTTAGTCTAAAAACTTTGGTGTTCACAGTGTTCTAAAATGGTACCTGAAAATCAAGTGAACTGTAATTAAAAATGTTTAAAATTGCATTGTCCAGAGCACTTATATGTTCTCCTTTCATTAACTTTCATTATGGGTGGAAAGAAATGCTCCTGTTGGTGCAGTGCCTGTAACTTGTGAAGGGTTCTGCAGCAAAGCGAGCCAGTGCTGAGTCTTTTGGCATGTTGGAGCTGTAGGAGTAATAAAAGAACCAGCAGATCAAGATGCAAATTCAAGATAAAATCCTGCTGTGTAAGGAATGTAGTTCTAAATTTTGGCATTCACAGACTCTGTCTCTGTAAAGTAAGTGTAAAATCTGTACCTAGATATGATTCACAAATATTCTCATGAAAACTGCTGGCTCTAGAATAAGAAACAACTGCCTGTGCAAATTACAAAAATCTCTGGTAAAGTGTATTTACTGTCAGCTCCAGTTATGCAAATAATTTCATTGTACCTTTAATTTCCCTTGTTATGACACATTAAATTATGTTTCTCAATATGTTTACTTTTGTTTACTTTCAGAGTATATAGTGGAAACATTTCAACTCAGTCTCTTCCACAGAAGACATTCAGATTGTTTTTATGGTAGGGGAAAAAAAAGATAAGATTCAAGACTTATTGCACCTAGACATTCTAAATGATATATAGTGTTAGCAGCTGAAATTGAAAGTTCAATTGTTCTAAATGTCATATGAACACAAAGTGTGCCAGAACTCTGCATGCTGAAGAGACAGCACAGGAAATGGGTGCTGTTACTGCTCGTGAGCGCAGATAAGGAACTAGGCAAAAGGGAGATTAAACACAGACTTTTTTCCCAACTGACTAGATCTGTGTCCAGCTGACTGCTCAAAATTTAACAAAAGCACTTGCTGTACTAAAAAAGGTACCTCAAATTAATAGTAGCTTATGAAAGTCTTTATTGATGCAGATTTTCAGTGTGGCGTGGAAAGCTGATTAGCAAAATACTTACAGAAATATTTTTTGGTGAACAGTAAGAAAGATGCAGTGGGGCAAAGGAAGGGAAGAAGTTATCTTAATGCTGTCTGGCATCAGGTCTTAGAGCTGGAAATAAGTTTCATGTTCAAAAACATGACATGTCAAAATAATGGCCTCCTAGAGCATTCATTTTATCTGTGGATCTTTAAAATATTTCATATATTTTGTGTAAATGGAAAAAAGAAAAGAGGGTTGGAGATGGAGTGTTGTTACACAGGCAACTAAGTAGGTGCTGAAGCCTATAATTTGTCATGGTTTATGTGGCTTGAGTTTTGGTGGGTGTACTGCTGGGATTTTAGGGTAGAATGTATAAGGAAAAGAATTGTTTTGGCTCGGTGCCTTCTGTGGTGGTCTTGTCCTGTCACTTGTTTAGGTTTAGTTTGAGATCCCAGGAACCCTTAAATAGATCATTTCAGTCCTTACAAGAGGAGCCCTTTCATATCTTATCAGGATTGTCCTTGTCTTTCATTACTACTACAAAGAAGCACAGCCTTTTGTAGGCAATGCAAGTCTTGGAAGGCAAATGCTTTGGCTCATCTTCCTTCCTCTGAACCAAACTGTTCTCTGATGGGGAATTGCAGTGCTGCTGCAGGAACCTCTCTGCTGATAGAGCCCACAAGGGCTGTGGCCCCTGGGGATACTTCCTTGCATGCAGATAATTAGAAAGAGGAAAACTGAGCCCTTGATGTAATTGATTAGAAGTTATATGCTTGAAAGATTTGTAATCAAACATATACGTGATATGTAGCAAACAGAGCCCTGATTTGTGCTTCCTGTTTTACCTTTAACATAGATAATCTGATTGCTATCCAAATTATGCCTTTGATTAATGGAAAAGCAATCAAGATTATCATAACTACCTGAAAGAACTTCTCATGGACTTTTAAAAGATTAAAGATATGGCTGAATTAAGTGTATAGCACTGGAATGTCTTTAAAAATTCCTGTTTCTGTGAAGTAATAGAACTTCCTGTGTAAATTGCTTTTGCTGCCACTGTAGTGGAAGCAGTTTAACACTTCCTGTAAGCTTTCCCCAAATCATTCCCCAGGCTGACTGCTTCCATCCATGTGTCCCTAATGGCCATCAGCAGCAGGTTTCATTCAGCTGTTCCACAAAGGTGTGGGACAGGTAGGACAGGAGAGCTCCAAGACTGGCAAATCTCTTAACTCAGGAATGGAGCATTAGAGGAAATTAACCACTTTAGTCATACATTTTAGGCTTTTATCTCTTAAAATTTACATGGGGTTTCTCTTGGAATTCCTTATAATTCTTGTATATACAAAGTATATACTACTTTTTAGTATCACTTCCTAAAAAGTAGTCTTTCATGGGTAGAGGTATGTAGGAGACTTGTTGGATTTCCTGAATGACTGTTGGTGTACTGTGTATAAATTTTTCAGTAGCCAGTATGCATTATACATGCTTTCTCTCAAAGGTAACTTTCTCTTTTTTAATGAATTAGAGAAGAGAAGAAATGTAAAATTAGAAAGTCAGAGTCTGAAGAGTGATCTCTCAGTTGTGATTTAACTTGCAGCTTTCCTTTTGTAGGTACAGATTTGTTTTTATATTCTGTCGTCCCTGGATTGTTTCCATCAATGCTTCCTACAGCCAAAGCAGGATAGGTGAATCTGGTATCAGACAAGAAACTGCAGCATTTTTCCTGTTGTTTTTTCATAATCTTTGAAGTGTGAGCTCCTTGCTGAGAGAACTTAAACAAGGGTTTCAGTATGGGAACTGAAGTTCAGTCAATGAGCTCTAGTCCCCTGGAACCAAGGTGCTCTTTGGGCTGCATCAGATGAAATCATCAGTGTTTGTAAGCTGTGGAGGAGCTGACTTGTTAAACACAGCAATCCTGATGAGCTGCTGTTTGTGCTGCAGGTGCCGTATGAGACCCTGAACAAGCGGTTCCGCGCTGCCCAGAAGAACATCGACCGCGAGACCAGCCACGTGAGCATGGTGGTGGCCGAGCTGGAGAAGACGCTCAGCAGCTGTCCCGCCGTGGACTCTGTCGTCAGTCTGCTCGATGGGGTTGTGGAGAAGCTCAGCGTTCTGAAACGCAAGGTGGGTGCTGGTCTGCCTTCGGTGCTGTGCTGTTTGCTTGGGTTTTCTTCTCAAGGCACAGGCATTCCTGGATCTTTAAAATGAAACTTTGCTTCGCTGTGCTTCAGAAACACAATTTGGTGGTCCTTGTCTAAGTAGAACAAAACGAACTTCTGTTGAGAGGTAAAATTAATAGATATCTGTAGTCCTGGAAAGGACTTTCTTTACTAACAGAAAAGAAATAGTAGCAAAATGAATTGATTTGTACAATTCCTGCTTGCCTAATGGAAAGGTTTGTGTAATTGAATAAATTGATCACTGGAATAGCAAAACAGGTAGAAGATGAAGCTGAAAAATGGGAAACCCCCAGTGCAGGAATAGTTGTATGCAGTGTTGAGACTTCTCTGCAGAAGAAAGTGCAAGTTTGTCCTGGATTGTTACTTGAATATTTTTACAAACACTCAACTTGCAATTTGAAAGATTCCTAGGGAATATTAAGAGCCTTTTAAACAAAATTTGGCAGGATAACCTACTTCTAGCTGTTAAGCTTGAACAAAATACAACCAGCCTTTCATGCTTTTACCACATCTTTCTTAGAAAAAGATGTATACGTTCTCAGAAAAAGAAGCATAAGCCATCCTTATTTTGGATAGGAATATTACTCATCCCTAGAGTCATCAGAACACTTACTTGAAACAAGTCTTGCAGAAAAATGGAAATAGCTCTGTCGCCTGACTTGAG
Organism: Melospiza georgiana; assembly: GCF_028018845.1. Classification (NCBI taxonomy): domain Eukaryota; kingdom Metazoa; phylum Chordata; class Aves; order Passeriformes; family Passerellidae; genus Melospiza; species Melospiza georgiana. The sequence goes on from NC_080434.1 coordinate 73,464,640, forward strand.
AGCAGTGCTTCTCCAAAAATAAATAGATGAAACATAAAAGCAGAGTCATTTCATTGAAACTTAAATGAAATAACCAACAGATATAAATCTTGTGACAGTACTATGTGAAGCATCAAAATACCTTGGAGGTTTGCAACATGAAAATAATGCTGTCATATGTGTTGATTTGGGGTTTTCTGCTTGAACAACTTAGGTGTTGAAAAGCTGTTCTGCTGAAGGCTTGATAAATTAATTGCTCTTTTCATCCTTGGCTTGTGAGACTTAAAGAGGTCTTAAAGGATATGTTTTCTTCACTTCTCTGTTACTTACAGAAAAATAGGAGCTATTTCTGACAGAGGTGTTGTATCTTGCTGGTAGGTGTGTAGTAATGATGTGGAGGAGTAAAAGTTATTTACTTGTTAAAGCTTTGCTGACTGTGGGGGTGTGTCTGAAGGCATTGCTGAGTGTTTTGGGTGCAAAGCTCCATTTTAGATTAATTGCTCATTTGTTTTTGACTGCCTGAAAAGACTCTGGGGAATCTTATAGCTACTCGGAAAGAACAAAAGGCCAAAAAAATTATTTAACAGTAAAAGTCCTCTGAAATACAAAGGTCTTGTTTCTGCTCCAAACCCTCAGCTCCCAACTGTCTTCTCTATAATCTCTGCCCCAAGCAAAATTATTGTTTTCTTTAGAGCCTTTGGACCCATGTGGGATCTCTGTTGCCTCCTGTGTTTAGACAAGGATCTCATGAACTGCTGAGATGGCCATAATAGAATTGGATGGTTCCTTTATTTAACACCTTACTCACTCTTGAAAGAGAGCTTTAAAACACAGCAGGTTTCTTAGGTTCTGAATATGATCCTGGGGAAACCTAGGCCTTTGTGTTCTCCCTTTTGTATCCTGTTTAAAATGCTTGTTCCCTCAAGTTCTGTTAACATCCAGCAGGGCAAGTCCAGATAGACTTGCTTCAGAGGGTTTTGAAAAGAATCTGCAGCCTTTCTGAACATACTAGAAGGATCAAAAAGCCAGCAAGAGCTGTATAAGTCCAGATACAAAGCCATATAAGAAGAGCCCTTTGGAAGCAGAAGGGGTCTAACCTTTGTGCCTGGCTGCCTTGAGTTCTTAGTTGTATTCAGAATATTTCTCAAGGTTGCCTTCACATCTGATAATACTACAGATATCTAAAAAGTGAAAGTGTGTTTTGTCTTGAGTTAGTATTTGCCTGCTGCATAGGAAGAGACCCAGTTTATAACTCAAACAAAATACTTGTCACCAAACTCTGTTACAAAGTAAAGCTCGAGTCAGCAGCACAAGTAACTCCAACTTCAGTAATAAAAATAACTTATGCTAGAGATGTTTACATGGATGTTAAGAGACTCTTGTATGGCGACTAGTGTTTCAGATACTTGAATTTGGTATCAAGGGCCAGATCAGAGTCAGGCTTAACTGGGGGGAAGAGGGGAAGAAGCTCAGTGAGCTTTCCTTGCAAGTTTTCTCTCATTTAACTTTGCTTTTCAAATGCTGATCCTTCCAGAAGAAGTCGATGGGTAGGCATGGTAAATGCAATTAGAGCCAACCTGTGCTTCCAGAGCTGGAGCTGTATCATGTATGATACTACAGTTTGAGTTCTGGAAAGGTCTCTGTGTCAGCATGGAGTGCAGAGTGGGCTGCCAAAAGCCTGCCAGGTTCTGCCTCTGCCTTGCAGCTGCCAGAGCTGTGCAGTCATTCCAACACAAGGCAGCAGGTTTAAAGTCACCACAGGGCAGCCTAACGTGCAGTTGCATCACCAGTGATGTATTGCAGATGGGAAAGGTACTAACCATCCTCTGCTGGTTTGCCTTTACCTTAGCAGGCACATTAAAGTTCTGCCAGCTCTCTGGAGTTCTGTAGCCTGACCTGGCCCAGAATTGTCCCATGCTGTGTACTGAGTCAGCTGGCTTGGAATCATGGCTCTAAGGGTGAAGGAAAGCAACTGAGCTGAGTGTTTTGGTTTTAATTAAAAATATTGTGGCAATACCTTGAGGGATTGGTGGGTGTTTTTTTGCTGGGTATGCCAATATGTTGGTTTTAAATCATCAATCTATTTTCTTTGGACAAATGTGTTTTCCTAAGTAAAGCTCCTTAACAAGGGATGCACGTTCCCACAGTAGCAGAGTTATATATAAAATAATACCAGTTTAACAAAACTGATGATTTTGAAAAACTGCTTTCAGATCCTTCAATTACAGGTGCCAAGAGGCCAACCATTTGTATAATTTCCATTATTGCATGACTGATGAAAATGGCTCCAGTGTATTAGAAGTAATGTGGGTTTACTCTGCATCACTCCTGAGTAGAACTAATCCAGCAGGACAGCTGCTGGAGGAAGAGGCCATGCATGGGTTAGAGGTGGAAATTTTGCCTTTCAACTGTTTGGATCAGATTACTCCAAACCTTCACAAAGCTCTTTGCAGGCTATTACAGCAGTTGCTGCCATAGTTGATATGTTTCTGGTTTTGGATAAACTGCAAATTAAGCAGAAAAATGCATATATTCATAGTGTCAAATAGATCAAAACTTACTTGTGTGCCAGAATACCTCCGAACCGGACCAGCCATGCAGAAGCTTATGCACTGCCATAGGCAATATCTCTAAACAAAGGAGACACTACTGGGAGTAGCTGTATAACACATAAAGAACGCTTACAAGCAATGGCTGTGTTTTGCTTTAAGAGGAGGTGGAAGGCATGCAGCCCTTACTGCTGGCTTTTCCTTTCAGGCCGTGGAGTCCATCCAGGCCGAAGATGAGAGCGCCAAGCTGTGCAAGCGCAGGATCGAGCACCTGAAGGAGCACAGCAGCGACCAGCCCGCCGCCGCCAACATGTGGAAGAAGAAGCGCATGGACCGCATGATGGTGGAGCACCTGCTGCGCTGCGGCTACTACAACACAGCCGTGAAGCTGGCCAGGCAGAGCGGCATCGAGGTGAGGCCACACAGCTAACAGTGGCAGCAGAGAGCAAGCTGGGAGATGGGAGCAAGCTGCTTAACCTCAGAGCAGCTATTGTTATCTATTGGTGTGCCTTCCTGCCTAATGTTTATCTCTTAGCATTTTAAGCTTGAGTTTGTTCTCCTTCCTTGGCATAAATTGTGTTTTAATGCATTAAATAAGTCAAAATTGAAGGCATCGTTTTTAGTCGCAAATTAAATACTTTTGGATAAACACCTTTCTCTGTTAAAACTCAGATTAATTCTCAAATGTCATACAAAATTTCTTGTTAGAGGCCTTTAGGCTGCTGATTAAGCAGGTGCTGGAGCTTCCCATCTGTCTAGGCCCACTCAGCTGATACGTGTAGGTGACCAGACTGAGCAGAACAGCATTTGCTGATTGCAGGAACAACTGTTCTATTGTATCATCCTACTGTTTAATGCACTGAGAGAAAGGCTGGCTTTTACTTGGGAAAAGAAATTTTGATACAATTTGGGTTTTTTAGTAGCCATTATATCTTGCATGATCCTAAGAACATTTTGCTGGTTTGCAAATCACTGTTTTGTGATTGTTGCTTTCCTTCTCACTGGTGAGCTAGTTGGTTTTGCTTGGGCTCACAGTGGGTTATGAAGTGTTTGCAGTTTGTGTACCTTGGTGTAGCTATTTTATGCAGACCAGTGAATCCTGATTGTGGTCCTGTGACAGCCAGGAGGACATGAAAACTGATTTTTCAAGAATTTGCTTTTTGTCTAGAGAAATCATGTTTTGCAGATTTTAGGTAGCCTTTGCTATTTGATCCTGAGTGGTCCTTGAATCTTGTTTTGATATGCCTGATTGCAGAAGGTATGCAACTCTTCTAGTTAAAATCTTACTCTAATAAAGATGCTGAAAGTTGAATTCTCTTACATGAATTATGTACTTTGCCTTTCTTAGATGGAATAGTTGAACACATCTCTCTCATTTTGTTGGGGAAAAAATATATTTTTTACTGATGTCAAATTAGAGCATATGTACTTGTTCTTTGTTGTGTAACAGGGACCTATTTGTCATGTGTCTCTTATTCCTCGGCTGCTTTGCTGTCTAATCCTGTTCAGCCAGCAGCAATTTCAGTAAATGCCAAATAGGAAATAGCATGTAGAGGCTGAATAGAAGTGAGAGGGGAAGTGGGTTACAAAGTATTAATAGGAAATAGTCCTGAACAAATCAACTGAAGAGGCTGTTGTGCCTCACTAGTGAAGTAGCCCGTGCATGTGAGTCAGAAATAGCCAAGGCAGTGAGCTGGGATAACTGCAGCTTGACTGCTCAGCAGCTCTCCCACTGCTGGTAGCTGTTTCCCTCTGTTCTGAGCAGGAGCTCATCTCTGCTGAATCATCATGTTACTGCACCTACTAGGTCTGCTGAAAAAGCACTATGGAAATATTTTCACTTTCCTAGCAAGCTCTGTTATGCCTGATTAAGTAATGCTCACCTTTGGTTTGGCCATGAGCGTGGAAGTCTTCATGACATACTGCAAGACCCTGTGGTGAAAACATCATACTTAAAGCTTTCCATTCTGTTTGTTGAATAGAAAATTTTGTGTTGAAAAGCAAGTTCTAAATAAGATTATTTACCTTCTGTCTGCAAGTCTAACTCTTTAATTTACATAACATCAGAGTAATAACACAGAACACAGTTGCATGTTGAATGCAGTGAGGCCTTTTTTGTTCTAGTTCACTCAAATTATGCATTTTAGTTAGTGTTATGGTTTGTTTTGGCTTAATGAAGATAAGACTTCCCTCAGTTTCCCTGATTTGCACTTGGTCTGACTGTATGGCAATCTTCTTTGTGAACAGCTTTTATACAGAGTATGATTCTGGGACATGTTTGTTACACAGAATTTGTGGTTTTGTTGGTTTAGTAAGGCAGCAGCTTTGTTTCTTTTTGTTCCTTTCTTGCTAAAGGATGTGAGCATTGAAATGTTCTCTAATGCTTCCAAAATACCATTTTATTCTCTCATGCCAAGTAATCTTTGTTTACTGTGGTCTCATCTGGAATTCTGATTAATGTCCCCACCACCACTCTTGTCTTGATTTTGTTACGACTGGGTAGACATTATACCCTAAGTAAGAACCTGAAAAAAGTTCTGTTATTGTTCAGCTTGTCCAGCAGCCAGAGGTGAGGTGGGTGCACAAGATAAGCATGGCCCGGTGATGTTCTCTGGTGGCAAAGACAATTGAGCAGCACTCTGGGTTGCCCTGGGGTCAGCAGCAGCAGAAGGGAGGTCTCCAGCCCCTGGACTCACCCTGCTTAGAGCCAGTGGAGTGCTGTACCAGTGCTGGGCTCCCCAGCAGGCACAAGGACCTGTGGGCTCTCCCTGTGCTTGGGGATGCTCAAACCCCACTGGAAGGGGAAAGATCCCAAATAACCTGTTAGAGGTGACCCTGCTTTGAGCAGGGAGACTACACAAGTTCAGAGATCTGAACCTCAACCATTCTGTGACTGTTCCTGTGCTTGTGGGGCACATGGCTGAGGTGCCCTTTGCTGCTCCTTGGGGAGGCTGAAGGAAGCAGCTTTTTCAGTTCAGTTGTAGCTTGGGGATCCCAGTTAAACACTTTCCAGGAGCTGTTAGACCAGTCCTGGGAGCGAGTCTCAGCCTGCCTGGTTGAATTTCTTGTGTGGCTCCTGAACGTGAGAGACCTGCAGAGCTGCCAAGGTGCTCCATGGGTGAAGCAGGTCAGAAAGGATTCTGCTTCAGTGACCAAAGGGAAACCATTAAATCACCCCAGTGTTTGGGCAAACTGTCAGCTGTGTGCTATTGGCAAAGATTGACTGTGTGCCACAGTGTACAATTCCAGTAGGTTTTGATGGCCTGTGACAAATTCTGGGCTATTTTCTAAATTAATTACCTCCATAGGAATGATAGGCTATCAAGTCTTGTAATAGAAGATAAGTGCTTAAAAACCATGATTATAAAATAGGAAGCAAACAGAATGGAAAGCAATGCTGGATGTAAAAAATTACAGGGAAATTTTAAATATCAGAGTTAAGAACTTGCTCAAGTAAGGAATAACTGGGCATAAGGCATTTATACAGCATGAAGTTATGGCAATATAAGAAATAAATTCCAAACATTAAATATTTGTTATATGTCTTTAAAGAAAAGTAATGCTATTTGGGAAAGTAAACCAGAATGTAAGATTAAAATAAAAGCTGAGAGTCAAAGACAGACATGTTTGTGCCAAAGTAAATACGAGGTAGAGGGGATTCTATTGTGGACTTTTTTCTTGATGTCTTCTGGCTCCATAATGATGTGAAAAACAGTTTGGGTTGAAGATACAAACTAAATGTTATGGGGTTTTTTGTTGCATATGAATAAAACTCATCAGTATAGGCTTATTAGAATAAATAGAATCAGAATAAGGTCATTATTGCAGTGTAATACCACATCAATATAAAAATGCCTATTTTCATCTGCAGATTCATATTTTCAGCTAGCTGGCAACGTTGTCTGTTGACTTCAACTTTGTTATTTCATGTTTTGTTATACTGCTGTCTCATTCCTATGCCATTAATTGATATGCAAATCTAGTTTAGGAAGAGTGTGTTCCAGTAGGAAGTTAGTTTCTGTTTGTAGATAAATTTTATAATTAAGCTATGTATATGGTACTTAGTGTACTGTTTCTGGAGGTGGTGGGGTTTAAAATTGTATTTGTTTTTCCAGCCCTTTCCTTAATAGGCTAGGAAGAAAAAATAAACATGTAAAGTATCTTTATATTCTTTGCTTAATTATGTATAGCTGTAGTGATTTTTGCCTGTAGGACTGAAAACAAACCCAGATTCTGAAGCTTCCAGTCTCCCTTATCATATGCTGTAAATCCTCTTTCCATCTTTGCTTAGCTTATTTTAGTAAAAGGCTGTATCTCCTTGCCTTACTGCTCAAGCTGTACAAAAGCTGAACAAGTGGCAATGGTTTTTCTGTGAAGGATATCATAAATTCAACCTAATTCTTGGTGTGTTGGGGCAGGGAGCAAATAATTCAAAAATCTGTAATCCACTGAGGAACAGAAGAGTTACTGCACTCTGGGCAGGGTGGGCAGTGACACTGGAATGTGGACAGTTAAATGCTTGAGTTGAAAAAACTCTTAAATGACTTAAAAGTTGTTAATTTCACCTTAAATCAGGGATTGTGTATATCAATTAAAATTCTGCCAATTAATGTTCTTAGATCAGTAATTAAGTACATGCATCATCCCTCAAGAAACTTAATTAGCCCTTTGCATTCATACCACAGTGTGCTTTTTGCTTTTGAGAGCTGAGGGGGAAATGAGTATTCCATTGACTTAAGGAGTTTGGTCTAGACATATGGCCATTGTCATCCCTGATTGGTATTAGAAGGGCTTCTTGACACTTCAGGTATTGACAATGGACACAGTCCCAAAAAGAGAGTCATTTTCCTGAAGTGGGAGTTCAGGTCTCCAGTTATGTCAGTGGTTTCCCTCCTGAGCTGAACTTCTATATCTGTGGTAATGGTTGTTCACTGGAGAATGTCAAAACAGGGCAGATACTGAAAAGCCATTCTACAAGTGTTGGTCTTTCAAAGTAGTAAATACATTTATTTTAAAAAAATTAATTTTGTTTAAATAAGGAATAGTAGTCATTGGAAAAACTGATTATCTTCCATTCTTCTCTCCCTCCCTTTTGGTCCAGTTATTCTTTTTTACTGCATCATTGCAGCTTCAGTTTTTGTAAAGCTGTTTTTGGAGGGATTAGCCTAACTAGAAAAGATACCTGCTACAAATTCAAGCATGTTCCACTCTCTTAATTTTGTTACAGAAAGCTGTGAAATCTTATTTGATGTCCTGTGGTATAAGAGAAACTTGAATTCCTAAAGTCAAGCTTCATGGCTTTTGACCAAATATCTGATCCCTTCTTTTTCCTATTCTATATCATGTTCCTATTTTCAACCCCAAAGCTGAATGTTCTTTCCTTGCTTTAGAAAAGTGTTCTCAGCACTGTGATATGGATCCTTCAGCTGACACCTCAGTAGAATACTGCTGAAGGATTTCTGTCTGCTACAGGGCAAAATCTTCCTGAAGCTGCTCCTTTTGAAGTAATCCATCCCCTGAAAAACTGTTTCTGCTTGATAACTCTCTCAGAAAATGGGAGATGGAAAATAACCTGCACATTTGAGATCACAAAAAGGAGCAGTATTAAGTCTTAACTCAAAAAGTTAAAAGCTGAATAAACACATTTTTTAACAATCATACAGATGTACCTTTAGAAATCCTCCTTGTTAAGATGCATAGTCTGAGAATGGCTTGTAGGCAAACACACACGTATGTATTAAAGTAATTAATCAGAACACATTTATATTCATAACACTTCAATTTCAAATAGGTAAATAATATTCATCATAATGCTTGAATGTATTATTTACTTTGCTGTCACGCAGAACACAGCCAAGCTGCAGGCTGAATGGTAAAAGGTGCCTTTTGCCAGGAGCTATTTGTGTCCCTCTCCTGTGACTTGCTGTTCCCCCCCAGGAGATGTTCCAGGAAAACTCTGTGTGAAGGAACTCCTAAACTGGCAGAGCTGATTTAGAGGTGCCAGGATTTAGCTTGTGCTGCTTGGAGTTACCTGCAGTACCAGGCTATAGAGAGCTGCTTGGAAACTCCTTTAAATGTGTTGTGGCTGTACCCAGTGTAGGCATGGCAACTCTGAGTGGATTGCTGTAATGAATGTCTGGGTGTGTTAGTTTGAATTTCAAAGTGCTGCAATTCCTGCACAGCCTTACATCTGCAGTTTGTCTCAAGCATCTTGAGGAATTAGAATTATGTAAATGTGGAATAGTCAAGATTGAAGCAGAATAACAAACTTCCTCATTACGAATCATTTGACACTTCAAAAGCCAACAACGTGAATTGTGCTGTGATGTTGAACATCTTGGTTTTTTTCAGTCTATTTAGACTAAGTGGGTTACCTGTAGTGTATCATAACTGAGCTAATTTATTACAAAATACTTACTCTGGAAGGCTGCTGATGCAAGAAAAATTCTTGAATTGAAGTTTTATCTAAATGGGGAATGATGATGTCACCTGGAGATTACCCAGGAGTAGAAGAGGTTTGGGTTTAGTTATGCCTCTTCTTACTGTCCTTTCTTCCTGCCAGACATTCCCTCAAAGTAGAAATCTTACCTCACATTTAACACTTGCTCTTACTGCTACGTTAGATGACAAGATAATGTTTTGTTAGAGTGTGTGTAGCTGCTAAGACAGACTGATCCTGCATGGACAAAGGCTGCAGGGCGTGTGCTCCTCTAGCAAAGGAATGGTGCCTTTCCTCTGCTAGAAGAGGCTGTGACAGAAAATGAGGCACTTGTTTTTCTGCCCAATGATGCATCTTAAGCTCTAGAGGCTTTGTCACACTACAGTAGTGTAGTCATTTATTACTGCACTTAGCATGGTATAACATGCTGATGGGTAAAGGTGCAGCCGTTTGCTGAGCTACAAAAATTGCTGAGGCAGGAGCAGAGGATGCGTTGGGAAAACAGATTGCTAATAACCAACCTCAGTGCTTGCTCCAACTCTGAGGCTCTTCAAGCACTTTATGTCCTTGAGTGAAAGGAGCTGGATGAAACACTTGTTTGTGCTTGGCTCTGGAGCAGCCAGTGCCAGGATATGGATAGTTTTGGTGACCACACTTTGGAGAGCTGTTGGAAAAACTGCATGGAGGGACAGGATGACTGGAGAATGTTATGGGTGGGTGCTTTGGGTATGTGTGAGAGCAGAGGTCAAATACCAAGGAGTTTTGTAATCTAGTCAGATAAATAGAAGTTGGACACAAGTTTAGAGCATGAATCAATCACTAGAACTAATTAACAAAAGTACCAGTATCCTCTAATGCTGCACAACCTTGCTCTTCTGACAGACACTAAGTGTAAGATCCTGGGATCCTGCAAAAACAACCAGACAGAGCTAAAGGTTGGTGCTGTGGTGAGGGTATGGAAGATGCTCTCATGTGAAAGCTTGACTGTACACCATGGGTACTCTGTTTACTTGGTAGACAAAAACATTTCTGCCTCTTCTGTTGATAAATCTGTGGTTTGGCTGTCTGTTTTTGCATTTTTCCCCAATAACTAGCTCTGCAGCTGCCTTTGAGTAGGACATTCTGTCAGTTACTCTCTTTAGTTTCTCTCTAATCCTGTTAATGTGAGTAGCATTATAACACTTAATATAGCTTAATGATCTTCAGACAATGTTATTTTATGAGCAGAGTAAGGAGGCCCTTTACTGTTAATTTGTGCCCTACTTTAACTGGTCTTCAGTAATTGTGGTGGTGCTGTATTGTCACCACCTCTGCCATTATTTTCTTAATTTGTGTCTCCCTTCAATGTTAGTGCAGTTTATACATGCTGTGTTGACTTTGAAGGAACTGTTACTCCAGCAGCCTTGGATTGTGCTCCCAATTCCTGTTACTGCCATCACAACCACCTGCACTGTCCCCTCTTCACCTGCACCTGATTTTTGCTTCCTGCACTTGTTTTCAAGTAGGCAGTGTGACTGTGCTGCTCTCCAGGCTTCCTGCTCCTGCCAAGTGATGCCTCTTTCACTGCTTCCCACTGTGGAAATGCACTGATCTCTTCTTTCCTGTGCTCTTACCTTGTAACTCCTTGTGTTTGCTTCTCCCTGAGCTGTGTAACAGCAATCACAGCCTGACATGATGCCTGCATTGCCTGTGTGTTCATCACAGGGGAAGTATTAACAAATGAATATATTACTGCAGCAGACCAAATTGACCTCTTTGTTTGTAACTGTTCATTAGTGCATTTCTATTTCACTTCCCTAGAACTCAATTGTACTGAAGGTTGTGTTGCTGTGGAGAGAATGAGAGTAGTCATTAAAAGCTTAACACAGCTTTTTCTGAAGTTGTTGTTTGAGTGATCTAAGTGTTCATTGTATTTCATACACAAGTAGTTTACCATGCTGCTGAACACTGGAGTGCATCAGCAAAGGCTTTTTTATGAGGGTAGTGCTCTTGTGCATGTAATGTGTACAGATAGACAGATAGTCAATCTTACTAAAGCTGTTATTGGTACATAGTCTTGGCAATGAGCCACTGATAGCTTGAGGCATACTGGCCTATTTTCAGTTTCATATTGATGTTAGTAAGCAATTAAAAATAAACAATTTGCATTTTTGAAAAAATACATAAACAGCATCCTATGATATTATGAATTGCTTATTTTATACAACACATAGCCTATTTTATGATGCTTTTTTCCACTGAGGATACTTACTTTTCTACAAAATGCTGCCTTTTCTCACTGAATCAGATGTTTTATTTTATCTTAAGCCTAACATTTCTTTTTTGATGAATTAATCTTGTTTTGAAAATGGCTTATAGGAGATCTGAAAATATCAAGTATTGGGTGTTCTAGTACCCATTTCTGGTTGGTTTTGTGCCCTGTTAAAGATTCTCTTTTCTAATGTGAAATATTCTGGGGGTTATATTAATACACAAATGTTCATATGAATTAGAAGGGATTTTATCACACATTCCTTCTGATAGCTTTCCAGACTTGTGACTGGAGATCTCATAAAGTAAAAGTACTTCAGCTCATGTGCATAGCGAGGACCGCTGGAGAGGAATGACTTGACCTGATTGCTCCAAATTTTAAAATGTTACATAAAACTCCTCATGTGAACACTACATGAATTTCTGTAGTTATTTTACTACTGCAGAAAAGATGGTTTTGTTCTTTTTAAGTAATTTCACATACGATCTCATGCAAAGTTGCTATTTTTGTTGCATCTGGTGCTGAAAATTCTGAGCAGCTTTCCTGGTGAATTTAGAGCCACACATGTAGAGCTCTGGGTTTTTTCCAGCTCACTGCTGAATTCTCTTAATTGTGCACAGCCTAAAGTTACAGCCTTTGTTTGGCTTTAAATTCAGTTTAAAATCACATTTTTATATATATTTGCCAGTTTGGTTCACAACTTTAGAATAGATGTAGCTGTGTTTAATTTTAAATTCATGTGAAGCTTATATATCTGCCAGTTAAAACAAATTACCTAACTGCCTTTATACATACCTTCTCATTATTTCACAGCTATTATTCATCACAATATTCTTGTGAATCACTTTTTCTTTTCTGTGACACAACCACATAAATTCATTAAGTCCTGGGCCCCTTTTATTTGTTCTCTTAGTTTTGTTGTTTCAGACTAGTGTTCATTTTTGCTGCAGTCTTTATCTCCAGCGAGGACGGGCCCTGCTGAGGAGTGAGCCCAGCCCAGCCCTGCTCACACTCAGCAGAGTCCAGAAGCTGTTCAGAGGAGGGGATGTGCATAAACATGCCTGGGATGTTCTCACTGAGAATCCATCTGAGCAAATGGGATCCAGCTTTTATGTTGGCCAGGAGTATGTATCTAGTAATCGTCATCATAAAGGCATCCTCATTCCTCACAGGATTTTATACCTAATAATTGGAGTTCTGTGCAGAATCATGGGGTTGGTAACCTCCCTCCCTGGAGGCACTTGCAGCTTAAAAAGAAGCAGTGATATTTTAAAAGCTATATATATGTAAATCAGGCAGAGCACAGGGTGATGGATAGCTGTATTCTTGTTTAAATAAGTATCTCTGCTTTCACTGGAGTGACTTTAGCCTTCATGTGCAGTTTTCTCTAATAAAATGTCTTTCTCTGGAGTTTTCACTGTTGTAATGGAATTAAATAGTTCTTTTTATCATAAAGTTCACCAGTGTTGAGATAGTTACCCTTCTAAAACCTGGTTAGTGACTGTTGTATAGAAGGGAAAGTTAGTTCATTTAGTCCAATACCATTTTTTAAAGCAGAAATTATGAAATTCATGTGGCACTCCCTGGTTTGTACTGTGCTCCCCCGAGTGTGTGGGTAATTGTTACCAATACTTAATGGGATGTATTCTCCTCCTTGAGACATTTGAGGCTATTTTTCAGTACAGCTGTAAAATTAAATGAAAGTTTCATGTAAATCAGTCTTCCTGCCCAACCTCAGGTAATTGTGTATTTGCAATCAAGTGATTTAGGCAAAGTTCTGACAAGGCACAGAGGCTGGAAATCTGTGCTAAGAGTTATGGTTTGATCCAGCACTGAAAAAATCAGAGTGTGGGGAAGGGTTCTCCTTATTCTGCAGCACGGGCAGGAAAGTATTGCAGCCCCCATTTCAGTGTGAAAGCTGAAAGTGTGAAATGAAGGGAGATGTTTCTGTTGTAGAGGGTAATTAAAGAGTTTAGAATTCCTCTTTAGTTTATGTACAAGTCAGAAAACATTTGCAATGGTGCTGAATACTGTCATTTCAAAGGGGAGTGTGTGGCAACAGATTTCTTGCTTCTGCTTTTCCTGCACCTGCAAAATCAAGTGGCAGTATTTCTCTAAAACTGTGTATTTACATTTACTTAATTTTATATGTAAATTATATAAGAGAGGCACTTTGTAGCAGCCTGTGAAATCTTAATCGTGTTTTGGGAGCTGAGAAAGACCATGTTTCTGTATGGTCTGCAGCCTGTGCATCTTGGAATTGCAGAATACTTTCAGAAGGCTGCTCAGGACTGGAGTTTTAACGGGGAGTTGTTTTGACTGGAACAGGAGACACTTGTTCCAAATGCTGAACTGGTTCCTGCCCAGCCAGGATGAGGCAGACAAGTTGTACTCCTGACTGGGCTGTGTAGCAGAGCTGTGCCAGTTTTGCTAAATCCTCTGATTCTCCTTTCTTCTGTTTCCTTAGTCCTGGCTAAGGAGGAAGCACCAAGAGCAGGCGCTACCAGGAAAGATAGGAAAGTATGGTTGGATTAAAAAAACAAACCTGTGTGGCATGTGGGGTTTTGAAAGGTTTATTGCCTAATTGTATCTTAGTATTTTTGCAGTAATCAGTCTGCATGATTAAGATTTCTAACTGCTTATAATCAAATGTAAAAGCTATTCCTGTCTCTACAAAAGGATTTCTTAATGCCCTTTTATATTGTTTCTTAACTTTCTATCAAGTGAACAGGGAAGAAAATCCTATTTATTGGTGCAATTTAAATGTAATTGTTGGTTCTGAAAGAAACTCTTTTAATTTAAAATGTTCTCCTCTGTTTTCTGGATACATAATGTCTATTTAATAGAGAAGGCTGCCAAGCTTTGACTTCTTTTGGCAGCCACGAATCTAATTAGCATTTCTGTTACATAGAACCTGATTCATTTTAAATTTTCAAATGCAATGTAGAAATTCTCTTTATTGAACATTTTTGTCTGTCTCAGCAGCAATTGCAGTCTTTTTGCTCATAGTGGAGGGCTGCTATACCAACACCTGATTGATAAATACAGATAGCTGGGATTCTCTCACCAGCTCGTGGGCTTATAACAAATGCTGCCCTTATGCTTCTTTATTTTCTTTTGTAATGAAGCTTAAACTATAAAAAGCTAACAAATGAGATTAAACCAGTGATTTGTTTCTGCTTAGCACATCCAGCCCTTTTTTGATGTAAAAACAAATGGTTTTGTTTTAATTTGGTGTAAAAGCAAATGCTGTTCACTAAGAGAGCACAAAGCTCAAAGCTTGAGGAGATGCATGGAGATGTTATTGTTTGTAACTTCAGTGGGATTGTCTTCCCACTGCAGCTGTATGGAAGGCAAGCAGGATAATTAATATGACTGCATTATGTGTTACACTACTTACACAGAGGAGTTAATGGGCAAGAGGTTTTTATATGGTCACCTTATGATGCACAGGGGAGTAATGCACTTTCCTTCCACTTGAGCATATCATCAGGGAAGCCTCAGCCCAGCAAAATGATTATTCTCATGTTCTTGTAGGAATACTCTGAAAATACTGTTGTGGAACAGGCTGGCATTCTTTCAGTTCATTTGCCAACACATTGATAAAATAGATTTTTGGGTTTTTAACTCTAAGGGTATGGGGAGAGTCCATTGAAGTCCAGTCTCAGTGTTGTCCTATAAACTTGTAGCTGTCTGGATTCTGAGCTCAGTCTGACTTACCTGGGTTTGATACCAGTAGAGCTGCAGGAGGCCCTTTATTCTTTTGATGGTAAATGGTTTTGTTGGTCATACAACCTATAAAATAAATGTTAATGTTTTGGTTTTAAAATTCAAGTAATGAGAGAAAGATTTAGTAAAAGCTGCAAGTTCTGCTGCACTTTAGAGATACATGTGGTTTGTTTAAATTTCTGTAAATAACCATTCTGCTAACCCTAATATGATTTAGTTCACTTCCCAGTAGTATTAGACTTCCTGTATTTATAAGGAAAAGCTGGCCAATGGAATGCCAGATGTGAATGTGATGTATAGCTGATGCTAGTTCTGGTTTTTCTCTTTTTTTTCTCTTGCAAGGTAAAACTTCTAAGATTAAGTGTATTCAGCTATTCTGACAGATTGAAATGCCATCTATTTCTGAGAGTAGTTTAGTTCACTAGAGCTATGGTAATATTTGTGATGTTCAGCATGTCAATTATATAAAAGTCTGCAAGACTCTAGGGTTAATCTTCGTTTTCTTTTTTGTTTTGTTCTATTCTGTTATGTAACTAGACTCAGAGAGCTGTTGTCGCTATCAGAACATTCCAGTCCATGGAAATATCCTGTAATGACTTTTTTGCAAAGTACAATTCTAAAATCCAGAAGTCTTGAGAACAAAGTCTTTTGTGTCTCTGTATTCCAACTTAGTTGAAGAATTGTTGTGTGAAGTATGAGTACAATTTAACAACATCTTCCTTCCTTTTTTGTTTTTTGAAGGATTTGGTAAATATTGAGATGTTTTTGACTGCTAAAGAAGTGGAAGAGTCATTGGAAAGACAAGAGACTATGACTTGTTTGGCTTGGTGTCATGACAACAAATCCAGACTCAGAAAAATGAAGGTATGAAAATACAACATGTTCATATTTTGCTTCATTTGTTGTCTAAACTACTTGTATGCTGGATGTGGTCAGTATGTTTTAAATTACAGGTCTTGTATAAAAGTAAGGACAGTAAGTATAAAATGTTCTTAAAAGGCATAGGTAGTTGGAGCTAAACAGTCCCACAAATGTCAGACCTGGAAGTGAGTGATAGGTCATCTTCTGGATTCAGTGTTGTCTCAACAAATGATGCTCAAATAAAATAAAATACTCAGTTGGGTTTAGTGTAATCTGAAAACAAAGGGAGAAACATGTAGTGTCTTAATGCATGTAGACTTAAATTAATAACTCTGTGCATCCTGCTGAGACTTTAACTCTTAAAAATGTGTATTAAGAATGAAATTAGGTGAAATTCATTCATAATTTCTTCTCTCAGGTTTAAAATTTCTGAGAGAAATTTGATGCAGATTTTAGTCTTAGTAATTTTTAACTCTTGAATATAAGAAGACAGAACTTGAGAGTAAAGAATTCACTTGCTGTGAGAAAATACAGAAACAAAAGCTGGAATCTAATCAAGCAATAAACACAAAAGTCTTCCTCAAGCCATTGAGTACCATGGGCTGAACATGCTGTGTACTTGTTGCTGTGCAGTCCACTTAATTTTCCTTGTCTCTTAAATTATGCATTTATAAACATGCTGGAATCTTTTATAGGGCTTGCAGAGATCTGTTTTTAACTGATATTGACCAAAATCCCTGCCTCCCTGAAAGAAGATTTATCTTATTTTTTAAACTAAGTGCTTTCTTTAACCAAAAATGTTTGAGTGCCCTTAACAATAAGCAAGGAGTGACATTCTCTGTCACTCAGGGGTGCCAAACTGAGCTGAAGATGGGATGCAAAAGTCAATGAGGCAGTGATTGTTCTAGAGAAAATGCTGGTCTTGTTATGGAAACCATTAAAGGAAAACCAGAATTGGTATGTAAACCACACTGTATAATTATACTGCTAAAAAAAATCCCCCTTGTGTAATCTTAATGTTAAGTAATACAAGAAATATAATCTGAACGTTTTGCTTTTTCATCCCCAATTTTCAACAGGCAGTAAATAAGGAAGACTCTTCCTCATCCTCTTTTTGAAAAACAAAGTACAACAAAAATCTATTTCTGCAAGCCTTATGCTTTTTTAATTTTCTTTTTTTGTTTCTCTTTTAATCACACAAAAACCAGAGCTAAGGCTGTGAGAGATCAGAGTTGGAAGAAGAGAAATTACTATGCTTCTTTTTGAAACACAAACATTTCTGCTGCATCTAGTTGCTTAGCTACTCATCACTGTTAATGTTCTAAAGTCCCAGCCACCACTACCTGAATGCCAGCCTGATCTAAAATCTGAACTGTTTGGTAGCCTGGGAAAGCAGTCCTGTCATCTTTACAGATGTGAGCTATCTGAAATGCTGTGAAGAGCTGCTGTGGGGCTGTGTGAAGGTACACAGAGCTGGAATATGCATCATCTGATTGTCCAGGACTCTGCTTCTGGTTACACCTGTCTGCAGAACCCTGGGGCCATTGGCTTGCACCTCACTTGAAAATTCATTTGTTTGACATGTGGTTTTGCTATGGAAACGTCCTAGCAAAAGAGGAAGCCCTGGGATTTGGTATCATTAACAGTTAAAAAGCTTGATCAGATTTTTAGTAGAAACAAGCTTATTTAAAATTCTAGATGAGGACTTGTGTAGATTTGGTTAACAAAGATAGTCCTATTGAAAATCTCAAGAGGAGAAATTTTTATTTTCTGCTAAATCTGGGCTTGAATACAGAAAAATGCATATTTGGAAAGTAATTTTTTCTGTTCCTTAAAGAAGTTAGTTTTAACATCTGAAAGAATGCATCATTTTTATGTTCAAATGGCTTGTGTTTTAAATCTTAAATAAGCAGTTGTTGCAATGTGTGCATTAGTCACCCCAGGCAGCTAACTGATAGAAATTTGGAGTTGCTCAAATTCCTACTGAAGACACTGAGGAATTTTGATGTGTCAGTGCTGATGGACAATAAACAAAAGGCAACTATTCATTACAAACATGGTTGAAGAAAAAACACTCAGCAAGTGGAGTAGGGGAATACAGGGAATAGAGTTCTGTACATGATTCAGAGCACTTTGGGGTTTCGTTATTTTCATAAGGTAATAAAACAGTTGACTGTGTCCCCATAAAGAAGCATAGTGATTTGTTCTTTTATGGGGAGAGATCTTTTTCTTTTTAATTCCACATATTCACAGTTTTTTTATAGATTTTGTGAACTGGTTGTGGAATTTGATTTAAAGGGACACTCTCAACTTCATTAGGCTTCAAATTTTACCTTTTTCCATAAACAGGTAAATGCCACTTGGTTTTCTTGTTTGAGATTGTTTCCAGCATGGCTTTTAGATGTTTGACAAGAGGAGTGGGATAGAAGCTTGAAGAAAGGGAGGGAGGGAATTGCAGCAACTTAAACTTTGTGCTGGTTTTTGTTAATACTGGGGTTTTTCAAAAGACATTCAAAGGCTTGATTCTTCCTTGCAGCCTTCTGGGTAGGCCTGTCTAAATTAGCACATAGGCCCAAACTCCTGCTGACTCTACTGCTTTAAATTGTGAGAAAGTCCAAGGAAACCACCTACTGCTCTCATTTGTGTCTCAGGTAACAAGGCTTCCAGTCTTTAGGAAGAAGTTCATCCCTGCTGAAGTTGTACAGGAGGCAAGAGGAGGAGGAATTTGTTTGCTTTTATGGAATTCTGTGCTGATCTTGTGTGTAGAGTCAGCATTTGAACTTTTTTTGCATGAATGCCTAAAAGCAAGCAAAGCAGGTTGCATGTTATTAACAGTTTCTCTTTTGTTGTGCACACAAGTCGTTAACAGAGCGTGCGGTGCAGCTTTGGCACCATCTAAGAGCCTGTCTTGTGTTTCATCTCAGAGCTGTCTGGAGTTCAGCCTAAGGATTCAGGAGTTCATTGAACTCATTCGACAGAACAAGAGACTGGATGCTGTGAGGTATGAAATTAGGATGCTTTGCAAACAGTGTTCTTAACAAGATGGTATTGTGCTTCATTAGAAACATGTGATTGTTGCTGCAACACCCAGAAGCCCTGTAAAGCCTTGGAGGGTCTCCCCTGGTATTGTCATCAGTCTTTGGATTTAAGCTGGGCTTGGACTTTCTTTAAAGGCCAAGTGTCATTCCACAGATGCACCTTCTTAAAGAATTGATGTTGTCCCTGAAACTGTCTTCTTATTCTTCTAAATCAAGCTTTAGAAAATTAACCTCCTTTAAAAATCAAATGGATTTTCTGGTGGCATATAGTGTAATATATAAATATATATTCACCCTTAACTGATTTTCAAGAGGTACAGCTGGCTTCTCATGGCAATTCATTACAGTTTTAATTACCAGAAATACTAAAAGGTTAATGAAGCCTTCATCTAAAGCTTTAACATTTCAATTTTGACTGATTCTGCTCTGCTATCTTCATTAAACTTTTTGTTCTGCAAGTTACCTGCAAGGCCATGTTCACTCCTGTATTGATGCCTAATTTAGAGTTCTGTATGGATGTGGGTGGGAGAGGGATGAGCTGTGTTAGGCTTTCCTCACTCCATTCTTCTGGCTCCAAATGAGGAAACCAACTCAATATCCATTTTTACCTGCTCTGAAGTAGTTCAGTGGGACTACAGAGAGAAAGCAACAATGCCCAGTGGGGTTGTGAATCAGTGACAGAAGTGCAGTCACACCTCAGCACTGCCTGACTTAACCACAAGAGAGTTTTCTGACAATGCTTTAGTACCAGCACATGAAGCAATTTATACATCCAAGTTAATGGTCCTGAATTGAAGGTGGAATAATGTTCCAGGATAACAGAGGAAACTAGTCTTGCTGAAATAAGTAGAATTTTGATACTGGGACAAAGAAATGCATTGATAATTTGATAAGCAATGACCTTGCCAGCACCAAAGAATGGTGCAGGTGGCAGAACTACTGGAGCTTACATGTGCACAAGGGAGGGAGAACTCCCAGCAGGTTCTGGTTTGTAAGAATATTTAAACCTAAAGAGAGGTGAGAAGTTTGTGGCCCAACTTGAAGCTTTGCTGATAAATCCTGATAAGAACACTGTTGCCACATAATATTCCTGTGTTAAGGAAGTTGCAAGTTCTGCTGCCTTTAAACCCAAACTAGGTACTTCAGAAACTGAAACTTGTATTTGTGGCAGAACTGATTTTTTGGTCAGAGCAGCACAGAGGGACAGAAAACTACCATCATGTATTCACAGACTGAAAACATTCTAGCATATTCCCAAATCTGGATGGAGAAGCTCTCCTGCAGGGCAGAGTTTTAGGGTTGTTTTCAGGTTTTATTTCTAATTTCATTCAGATGCATGGCTTGCTTTGAGCTAATATCATTCCTACTTTGCCCTACTTGCACTTAAATCATCTTTGCTCTGGTCCCAGCCAATGCAAATGTGCAATCTGATGAATTCCAGCTAATTTTAATGTTAATAATTAAAACCAAACATAATTAAAAACAAAACCTACAAGATAGCATTTAGATGTGTGCACTTACCCTTTGATAGAATTATCAAATCCTAAGGAATTGTCAAGTACTTAAGAAAAGGATGAAAGAGACTCAGCTCCATTATGTCTTCTGAAGCCCACGGTGCTCTTTATACCAAATGAATACTGTGCCTTTAGCTTTATTCTCAGTTTGTTTCTTTGCCAAGTGTGCAGTCATGCATCTTAACAATGAGTAGTCCATGCTCTAAAAACTATTTTCTTTGAGCTACAGCTTGCTTATGTAGCTTGGAAACCAGGGGGCAGGCACAGAGCTGGAATAAGGAAATAGGCTGAGAACTGGGACAAAGCAGATAAGGTCCTTCTGTATTTTATTGTCACTGGATATTTGTTTCCCTCTCATCCCTTTTCCACATCAGAAGTGGTAAAATGTGCAAGCAGTGAGCCCTCAAGAGGCCACAGCATGCTTTGTGTGGAATAACCTGTCTGGGGTTTACAACTTAAAGCTCCTGTCTGTATGGCAAGCAAGGCATCCATCCTGAGTGCTGTTGGGGTGAAGTGTGTGTATTCCATGTACCTGCTGAAATTCAGGGCTGACACACATTTTACACTTGGCAGTTATAGATTGCTACTCATGGCAGGGCTGCTGTAACTTCATAACCAACTGTAAAAGGAAAAGGAGCTGTGGAAGTCTTTCTGTATCTTAATTGACTCCTTTCTAGGAGGATGAGTTTTGATTATTTTGTACATTCAGACTTCAGCATGTCAATGCTTCCTTTCAATAATGTGGCTTAAAAACTCTAAGTTTTTACCATTGCATTCTACTTGTTTGAAAGTAAATAAGTAATGAATAAGGGAGTACCTTTGGGGAGGTGTGGCATAAATCTCATTGCTTCTAGCAAACCCTTGCAACTTGTGGTTTTATTAGCTTGCTTCTGTTAAGTGCCTGCAGCAGGATTCTTTCAGTATTGTGTCTGTGGTGCAATAAATAGGTCAGGCATCCATTAGAAAGCAGAGAAAGAGGCTGTTTACCAAGGAGTTTCCTGGATGAGTGGAACTGGGGGAACTGACATTTTGTAGAAACGCAGCTGGTGTTTAAATAAGTTTGAAAGCTTTTGCTGCCTGCTGAGAACCTCTGAAGTGACATTGCTTTTACATTAAAATGATGTGAACTTTAAAATTATACATCTTATTTAATAAGTGTAGCTTTTAGAATGAGTACAAACAGACTTTCCTCTAAGGTGCCTTATCAGAGTAGCCTTGAAAGTGCAAGTTTCAAGAATGTAAAAAACTGTTCTTGAATACAAAGAGTAAATCTCTTAACCTTAAATATAACACAGTTTTTTGCCTAGTATCATTAGCCTTTAACTCTCAGTCTCTAGAGCTTTTTTGTCAAATTTGTACCTACTAAAGTAACAATGAATGACTGATGACACCAATTTCACACTTTCAGAGCTCTCACTAATTTCATTCTGGGAAATCTGACAGCATTTTGATATTTTGCTCTTATGCAATGCCAGAGATACACAAAGTTCTCAGCTAAAAGCTTAACAAAACATCATGTGCACTTCTTGTTCTGGGAATACAAAGGACAAAAAGGAGTAAATAATAGCTGATGGTGGGCAAAGTTAGGGAAAAATGGCTACAGTCTATCATTTTAGTCAACTTCCCTCCTACAAGGATGAATGAACACTTTATTTTTCTAGTGGGGTGCAGTTGAACAGGGGTACAAATGTACTTTTGAGCCGTTTAAGTATAAATTCTGCTGGTTGTCATAAGGGTCCCAGATAAAGGCATTCAGGCATTGCCCAGAACACTGAGTAGAAACAAGTCCTCTCTTGGTAACCCCTTATGTTTGTGTTCAGTTATTGCTACTGCCCAATAAATATGTTCATTTCTATCTTCAGGCATGTGTAGACATCTAAGCTGGGCATTGCAAATGTGGATCCTTTTGTAACAATTTAGTGAACTGTCGGTCTTCAAGTCTTTGTAAATATTTGCCAAGTACAGTATATCAGCTGTACCTGTGTGGGCTGGAGGGGCACACAAAAGATGATGAACTTTGTTCTTGCAGAGTTTACAGGATCATTCTGGGATTTGAAAAACAAAATTTTCTGCCTATTACTTAGATCTGTCACAGGAATTTAGTGACTTCAGGGATGGTCTGTTGTCAGGATTTAAAAATTATTTTCCTGAAAAATTCAGCCCCCTGCCTTAGCTATAGAGACTCATATGTGCTAATGGTGGTAAAAACATGGCAATTAAGCATTGTAATGTTCACACAGACCTCAGGAGCAAGCCAGCACTTGCACAGAGATGGAATTAGCTGAATGACAAGGAAAGGGGTGAATAATGGCATGAGGGCAAATAAGGTGTAATTCCACTGTTGTGTATTCCCAGGTAACTTACAGTGTTGTGTCTTGCTTCCCAATCTAAAAAAGACTTGAGTGCTATGAATTAATGAACTTGCTCACCTTTGAAAGATGCCTTGCTCCATTTTAATTTCTCAGTGGAGGGAGTTCAGCCATAGCATGCAGACCTTGTGGGAAACTTCCTTGTTGTTTTTTAAAGAACACAGGAGAGAGGGAAAGTCAGGAGATACAGACTAACACAAGGTCACTCTGGAAACCCAACTCCTTGTGGCTGAGCCCAGAGAGGCACCACATCCCTGTGTGCTCAGTGCTACAAGGCTGATGGCAGGGAGGAGAGCCTCAGCCCTAAGCAGGCTGTGCAAGCCACAGAACACAACTGCGCTCTGAGCAGTTCTTGTGAGAAGATTTTCCCCTTTTTCTCTCATGCATGCACAGATAATCTCAGCTGGTAGATCTGAATTTTTTTGTTTGTCTAATCTGTGTTTGCAAAAGTTCTCAATTTCATCTGCAGCTCTCCACAGTTGTTTTAGCTTTCTTCCAGTGTGTCCAGGCTGTCTCTTCTCCAGGCCAGGGGGTTTGTGCTTCTGCCCTCATAACAGTTATCACCTGGGGAACAATGTTTTCATTCCTGAATTGCTCACCCAGCATAGGAAATTGGGTGGAAACATTCTGTCCTACATAACTTCCATTGCTTCCTGGCTTGGGTGGGAGAGGAAGTGGGAGTACTGAAACACTGCTGAAGTGACTGTTCTCATGGTATTGATGACCTCAGTGTACTTGTCAAATTCAGAATTGGAAAAAAAAAATAACAACTTGACTAGGTTTTCTTATTCAAGCCATGAAATGGGGATTTTGAAAATACTGTCTATTCCTAACAGTAATTTAGGAATTAATAAAAGACTATTCAAAAGTTTAAAAAGAGCAAATTCTTAGCGGAGGACTTGAGAGATGACTTGGTATCTTTCCTGCAGAAGTCACAGCACAGGGAGAATTCTCCTACACTTATGCAATGCCAGAAATTCAGTGTAATGCTGGTTCCATACCCAGCCTGCTGTGCTACATCTGTGCACCACTGAAAACAGGAGCTTTAGCAGAAATGCTGAACTAATCACCAGTTTAAAGGCTGAAGGTCTTCCTGCACACTTACACTCCAACTTGAGAATTACTGATCTTGTGAACACTAGACCAGGGAAACTTTCATACAGGCTTTTAAAGTAGTTGTATATCCTCATAATCTGTAATAATTTTGTGGTTTCTTACTACTTCCTGAAAAATATTAAAGTTTGTATTTTTTATTTAAATATGTTTCTGGTAATTCTATCACTTATTTCAAATATCCAAGCTTTCAGCCATGTGTCTATCCCTTACAATCTGTATGTGTTAAAGCACAAAAATTTATACTGAGGTTCTAATTAATTTTTTATTTTCCTGGCTAAAAAAGGTGCTCTTAACAAGGGGTTTTCTATTACATTGCCCTACAATTTCTTGTAGTCTGCACAGGAAGTGATACTGTCTTCAGGCCTATACCCCTGCCTCCAAAGAATCAATTATTCAAAATAAACGTTGCAGTTATTTGAACACTCTTGATGTGCAATGGGTTTGGAACAGCTGATTTTCAGCCTGCCTTTATCTCACTGGTGAGTGTATGCCAGAGGAGTGTCATACACTGAGCCTGCATGAGCAGAGGCATTTTGTCTAATAATTATGGTTAATAATCATTCTTCTAATAATCGTGGTTGTTTTAGTTCTAGGTGAGACAAGAGTTCACACTACAGTAAAAAGATTCTGGTTTCTAAGAAATCACAGTGTAAAAATAGTAATTATTAGTCATTCTTGCATTCCCATTTGCAGGATGTGGTTTTTCCAAGTCCTTTAAATGTACATAGAGCACTCCTGGAGTTCATACATTGAGAGCAGAATCTGTAGGTTTTCTCTGAAGCCTTCCATAATTAAGTGAATGTACTTGATTTGGAGCCAAGGCTGTCTAATAAAGTATCAATTCTCTGTTTCAGACATGCAAGAAAGCACTTCAGTCAGGCTGAGGGGAGCCAGCTGGATGAGGTTCGACAGGTGATGGGAATGTTGGCCTTTCCTTCAGACACTCATATCTCTCCCTATAAGGTAACGCTGAAATTCTGTGCTGCAGCACAATATGAAAACAGATGTTCTTTTTTCAGCACAGGAAAATACATTGATAATATCAAGTTAAAGTTTTTTTTTTAAATTTTACTTCCTAAATTCCACCTTTGTAAGAGTTTTTAATTTTAGTAACCAGTCCTTGTACATTAATCGAGAAAATATTTGTATTGTTTCAGCTGGATTGTAACAGTAACATGGATTGACACTGAGCTAGGCTTACCATGAACCCAGCATTAGAGATCTGTGGGCTGGAAGCACAATAATTAAATATACAGCAAGAGCAGAAGATGGGCAAGTACAAAGGAAAAAAAAAAAGAGAGAGTCTTGTTCAACATACAAACCTGTGGATTTAATACACCAGCAGCAGTTCTCAATTCTGCTCCTCACATTACTGTTGTTGCAGTGGTTGGGATGAGGAAATGAAGGATGATTTGAATGATGTGAAAGCAGTATTTTTGTTCCTCAAAATAAGTTTTCATTTATTTGGACTATGCAAATGGATGTAGATATTAGTGGTAATATCTACATCTAAATTTAAATCAAGCACAAAATTCACAGATAGCTGTTTCTACAGACAGTTCTGTGGTCATGTGCTAATTCACTTCTTTTTAACTTGCTTTGGAGGCAGAAGGTAGAGAAGAGCTGAGTTGTCAAAGCAAGACAAGATTTCCATGAAATGCCAAGCCAGTACTGGCAGTGCCAGTATAAACACATTTTCTAAACATGATGATGAAATCATGGTTTAACAAAACAACCACACAAAAAAACCCTGAAACGAACAACCCAGAGAATCAATTTTAATTTCTTTGCTCATCCTGGAGTCCTGGAAGGATCCTGGTATTTTGCATGCTAGATTTGATCTAAGTCATGAATATAAATGATAGATGTGTTAGAAGACTGGGTGTAAGATAGAATTTATCAATATTTTAGCAGTTAGAAAGAAATAGGTAGGAAATAAGAATCCTGTGTTTTATTCTAAGGGCTGGTTTGGATGGAGTGTTTCAGTGAGGGAGAACAAGGAGAAATAGCTGGGATTGTTCCACATACAACCATACAATGAGAGCAAATTCCCTAGTGCTTATGGATATGACTTAAAGCATTCTAGTTTATGGCAGTGAAGTTTTGAGATCTCTAATAATTACCTAGTTCACCACAATTGCAGCACATGGTTGGTTGGAGTTACCTTTAGTATCTTGACTATGAGTTCTGTGCATAAATGGCTTCCTAAAATGCCTCTTAAGTAAATTCTTTTTAAATCTGTGATAAAGTTGGTGAGATCATATCTCTAACCAGGTGATTTTTATTAATCCAAGGAAAGAAGCATCCTCAATAACCAATGAATAGAACTTTCTCTGGCTTTTCCTCTGTCAGGACTTCAAGGAAAACATTCACTGCTGTGGCAGAACAAGCTGTTTTCTTTGATATCTGTTGAACAATCTTATGTCACTTTGCCTCCCACTAGACCAGATTTCTTGGGGCCAAATCCAACCTGGTCTCCAACAGCAGAGTCACTGAACTGTGAAGGTTGGGAAAGGTCTCTGAGATCATCCAGACCAACCATCAGCCCAGAACCGTGTTCTCATCTTGGTTTTCTCCAGGCTAAACACCCCCAGCTCCCTTGTGCTCAACCCTTCCCCAGCTCTGTGTCCTTCTCTGGAGCCACTCCAGCCCCTCAGTGTCCTTGTGAGGGGCCCAGAACTGAACACAGGACTTGAGGTGTGGTCTCAGCAGTGCAAAGTTCTACAGATGGCACATCCACAGCTTCTCTGGCACCCTGGTGCAGGGTCTCACCACCCTGACAGCAAAAAGCTGCTTGCTAATGCCCAGTCTAACCCTGCTTGCTTTCTGTTTGGAGCCATTTCCCCTGTCCTGTCACTCGATGGGAGGGAGTGACTCCTGTCACAAGTCCCTCTCCAGACCTTGTGTGGCACCTTTAGGTGCTGTAAGGTGTCCCCAGATTGTTTCTCCTGGGTCCCTCGGTGTAGCAGGCAGAGCTGGCAATATGAGCAGTATAGTATTTATATGATAAATATGATATAAAGGTAAATAAGCATTGTCACTCCTCCTGACCCAAGGGCAGGTTATGGATACAAAGGGTAAGGAGGGCAGGATTAGGTGTCTCCCTGCATAGGTGACACTCAGTGTATTTCCAAAGGATCTTCCCTTCTTGCATGACTCTTCAACAGCACTGCTTTTAAAGCTCACTGTATCCTTGACCTGTGGGTTTAGTTCTTACTTCCATGGAAAGAAAAATCCTGACTTTAGGTAACATACAGCATTAAAGAATTTTGTCTCTAAATGAGTAGCTTATGCAAGCTTTCTCTAACCTGGGGTTGTGGCAGCTTCTTCAAATTGAAATCTTTTTGTAGAATTCTGTAAATATTATGTACTGTAATTGACTATCAGCAGAATTAGCCTGCCTTAAGTTAAAAAACACTTCTGACTTTTTGATGTTAATGGTTCAGAGGCTGCAGAAGAACCATTCCACAGTGCTCATGTTGTTTCCTGTGTAGCCCAGCATTCTGGGAAACTAAATGGAAGAAGTAACCTCTTTACCAGGATTTACGTATCTTGATTAGAACATTTGGTAGGTGATGGAGATTGAATATTGCTCCAGCTATTTTAAATAACACTTGTGTTAATAAAGTAGTGCTAAAAGGTACTTTTTAAACACTATATATTGGGGTGTCACTTCTGGCTTGTGATGGGTTTGCACAAGTGAGTTTGGCACAATTTGTCACTCCCAGGCTTTTGCTCCCTGGGACAATCAGATTGAAAGCAACTTATAGTTGTGTTGTTTTTTAACAGGATCTCTTGGACCCTGCTCGATGGAGAATGCTGATCCAACAGTTTAGATATGATAACTACAGACTACATCAGCTGGGAAACAATTCTGTTTTTACTATAACACTCCAGGCAGGCCTTTCAGCTATAAAAACACCGTATCCTTTAAAGCAGATATTACTGGGAGTGAAAAAAAAGCCATGTGGGGGTTTATTTTTGGTTTATGGAGGCTTTTCAGAGAGCTCAAATAAGAAATGTGGCACTTCAATATTTTTGCTCATCAGTTGTTTAAATGGGGTATAAATTGGTCACTATTAAATTAAGGGGAGATCATAATTAAGAGCATTATGGTTAAAAAAAAAGGCAAGCCCAAACAAAAATTTTAAGGTAAAATTTAACATTGTGTCTGGTTTGGCTGTCATTTCATGTCTGAAATTAGTGAATATGCCTGCAAGGGTTACTGAGCTGGGTCAAAATTACTGGTTTTTAAGCACTTAAACACAAATTGACCTGCAAGGTTTCCATGAATATTCAAAAATAGCTGCATCTTTTGAAATTTCATTGGGTTTGTTGGGCTGGAGAAGGGCTGGTGCTGCTGGAGTGCTGCACCTCAGAAGCTGCACCTGTGCCAGACATGAGTTTTGCTCACTCTTGTTCCTTGAAACAGAGCAAACCCTTGATTCTTTTGTGTGGACATGAAACTTGAGTGAAATGTTGTGTGCATTCTGCCCCCTGGGCTCTGCTGGCACAGCTGATGATATTTCACATTCCAGGTTTCCATACCGTGGGAAGCTCATTGTGCTTTCATGGTGGTGATTGTTCCCTAACTTGCTGCTAACAGGCAGTGTTACAAAGAGGATGGGAGCTCCAAAAACCCCGACTGCCCCGTGTGTAGCAAATCCCTGAACAAGCTGGCTCAGCCCCTGCCCATGGCACACTGCGCCAACTCCCGGCTCGTGTGCAAGATCTCGGGGGATGTCATGAACGAGAACAACCCTCCCATGATGTTACCAAATGGATATGTCTATGGCTACAATGTGAGTGCTGCACTGAGGGCTGAAACAGCAGCTGTTGGAATAAGCTAGATCAAAATACGAGCTTAGAAACTCAGAAGCTGGAAGAATACTTCCTGCAGTAATGTTTTGTTAAGGACTGTATATTTAGCTGCTTAAATTGGTCTTAATGAAGATATATTAATGGTCACATGCCTAACTATGTGAATTTATAACACCAGATCAAATGGCATTGGAAATCTTTCCCTCCAGAGAGCAATAATGTAGAATAAGTAACTTCTGGGGGCAAAGATGTTTTGACCTCAGACCACAGCATTTTTTTTAAATTAAAAGTTCATTTCCTAAACAGTTGAATAGTGCTTTGAATTACTGTTGTGAATATTATCTTTTGGTTTCCCTCTTTTTCAGTCTCTGCTTTCTATCCGTCAAGATGACAAAGTAATTTGCCCAAGAACCAAAGAAGTCTTCAACTTCTCACAAGCTGAGAAAGTGTACATCATGTAGGTGTGTGCCCGCAGGATGAAGTGCCGCTGGGATTTTGACACAGAGCATCTTGGCATGCCCTGCAAAGGGGGGGGCCTTAATGTGTGGCAAAGAAGCAAAAGCTGCCACCCTGGGGAGCAGACCTGTCGGTGGCATGATTGTTTCTTGCGACCAAAGATCAATGAGCAACAATAAACACTCTTGAAAGGAAAAAAAAAAAAAAAAGAAGAGAGGAATTATGACTTAAGTTTGTACTTGAATAAAATACACAAAAACAAATTTTGATTGTTAAGGTTTTGTAACATAAGGTCAAAAATTGGACTCTTCTCAAAGAAAAGTACTTTCATCTTCTAAAGGATAGCTTTCTTTAAAGATGGACACTTGCACTGGGGGAAAACTTAGAACAGATTTGAAATGAAATCCATTTTTCTTCCCTCTTTTTCACAATTGTCCAAGACCCTTTTGTTATCAAAGATCTCAGTACTACCAACGTGTTCTCCTTTAAGCTCCTCTTTGCCTTCTTTATGATCCTCTGGTGAAGTAGTCCTGAGCGTGAATGATGTAACTTATTTCCATGGGAAGATATTTTTGATGTCTTTGGCACGGGGTGGCTTCTCTGGAGGATCAGATAGGGACTGCTTTCAAGGAGTATGAAGTCTTTTTCCAAACCCAAATATTTTAAGGAGGTTGCATAAGTATCACGAAGAACTGAGAACATTTCAGGCAAAATCCAATGCTTGTTTAAATGTTCTTTTTCCAGTCTACCATAGTGTTAAAGTCCTTCTAAAGTTATTAGTTATGTGCATAGGGTTCAATATGAAATCATTAGTGCTACTGCCTTATTTCTTGCTTTGAGAATGTACTCACATGACAATGAGCTGGTATTCTTAAGTGTTGGGCGAAGTTTCTGAAGATGCCTTGCAGGATGATTACATAATTTTAGGGTCTAAATAGTATTCATTACTGAAACTAATAGTTCAATTTTAACAACTGCAGAACACATCCTTATGACTTTTCAAAAGAATTAAACCATTGTAGTTTAAACAAAACCATATTGTAGAGGTTTGTATTTAGCGCTTATTTTTGCATGTTGATGTTGATTAGCTAATAAAAGATTGTAAATGTAAGACATGTTAATAAAAATTGTTTTCCATTTCTTGATTATATAAAATTAGAAAGCTGTTTTGTGTTTATATGTAAAAAGAATCAACTCTCGGTGGCCTCTCTGAGAGTTAAGAGCAGAGAACTGTGGAACTTCCACGTGTTGGTTTTCAGTGTTCTGCAAGATTTAAAAGAAAAAGAAGAAAACTAACAACACACATGCATACAAAAATCCAAACCAACAAACCCCAAAACTTCCCCAGCAAACCAAAAAAATGCCACACAGCAACCATGAATGTCATCCTTCAGAGCATTTCAGTCAAATAGGTATTTTTGATTTAAACTTTTCATATATGAACTCCAGTAAACTCCAGGGATTTTCTGTTCTTCCTAGAACACTGCCTCTCACTGTCCTAGAGCCTTCCTGTTAATAAAAGGTTGTGGATGATTTAGGTGTGGGTTTTCCATGCTTTAAAGAATGCACAAAGCACAAAGGACACAACTTCTTTTCATGTTCAACACTTAAAGGTCACAGATATTGCTGAACTGCTGGTGCTAGCCCCTGTGGAACTGTAAATACATGGGATTTCCAGGGAGGTGTGTCTGAAAAAGTTCCATTTTCAGTGGGTATCAATTACTGATGCTTCAGAACAGATGTGTCTGCACCACTGCAGTGCTGGCAGCTTGGCGTGGGCCAGTGCTCTGCACTCACTGCTGCAATGCAGGGGTCTGTTCTTCTCTGGGCATCTTCTGAAGTGGCAAATTTAATGATTCCTTCGGACAAATGCAGTGTACCAGGAGTAGGTGGAGATACTGAGAGAACTTAGGTTAGTAACTGGAGTAACTTGCTTTCAGTTCTGCAGTAACTTCCTTTCCCTTTCCCCTGGAGCAAGGGTTGGAGCACCCTGAGCTCAGAGTGGGGAGGATGTCACCCTGAGGAGCAATGTCACTCAAACCCACGTGGAGCATCCTTGCAGAAGGGCAAGCATAGCTTTGAGCATGGCAAACTCACTTTTCCCTACTTTGCAAGAATTCATAAAAGGCCAAAGCAAGAAAGAAGCAGTAGATTTCTATTGGACCTCAGGGAACGTGTGATAAATGCACAGCAATTGTAGGGCATGGAAATTGTTGCTTTTGCTTCTCTTAAATACCAGTTAGAGCTGTGGTTTCCTGAAACCAGCCTCTTAAGATTTCTGTGACCTGAGTAGAGTGCTGGAGAAACCCACACTCCAAAAAATCCTAGTTTGGGATGGGAGAAGAGAACAGCTGTCCTACAAGGAGAGCCTCAGTTTCTGGGAGGTGTGATCAGAGGGCCAGGTGCCAACAGGAGCACTCAGTCTGTGCTGGTGTGTCACTGTCACCCGTGCCAACAGGAGCACTGAGTGTGCTGGTGTGTCACTGTCACAGGTGCCAACAGGAGCACTCAGTCTGTGCTGGTGTGTCACTGTCACAGGTCAGTGACTGTCACTGCCAACAGGAGCACTCCGTCCCTGATTGTGTGTCACTGTCACCGGTCAGTGACCGTCACTGCCAGCAGCAGCACGCAGTCTGTGCTGGTGTGTCACTGTTACAGGTGCCAGCAGCACGCAGTCCCTGATTGTGTGTCACTGTCACAGGTGCCAACAGGAGCACTCAGTCCCTGATTGTGTGTCACTGTCACAGGTGCCAGCAGGAGCACTGAGTCTGTGCTGGTGTGTCACTGTCACTGCCAGCAGGAGCACTCAGTCCCTGATGGTGTGTCACTGTCACAGGTCAGTGACCGTCACTGCCAGCAGCAGCACGCAGTCCCTGGTTGTGTGTCACTGTTACAGGTGCCAGCAGCAGCACTCAGTCGCTGATTGTGTGTCACTGTCACAGGTCAGTGACTGTCACTGCCAGCAGCACTCAGTCTGTGCTGGTGTGTCACTGTTACAGGTGCCAGCAGCACGCAGTCCCTGATTGTGTTCTGTTACAAGGGAAGGTTCAGAAGGAGCCTCAGCCGTGTGTTAGCTCTGGGTGCTCCCTCTGGGGATCTGCAGTGACCCAGCCCGCTGTGAGTGCCGCAGGGCCGCTGTGCTCCGGCAGCCCTGGCCTCTGGCTGCCCTGCTGGGCTGCTCTCAGGCCGTGGCTCTGGAGCCTCCAGCTGTGGGAGGGTCACAGGTGGTGGCAGTGTGTTCTGCTCTGGTGCAGCTTGGAGCTCTGCACACTGAACATTCCCTGGCTGCTTGGGGCAGCCCTGGGCTCCAGCAGAGCTGTTGGTTCACAGCTCATCTCACAGGTGGCCCCCACATCAAACCAAGAGCAGCAGGTGGCTCAGGGTAAGTATAAAGTTGTTTGAGATGGTAGAAGCTCTCTAGTAGAGCAAAGACTCTTTCCTCTCAAGATCTGGCTGAACTGGAAATGAACGCTATCCCTCACTGGGATGTTTTTTCAGTCGTGCCAGGCAGCAAGGCTCTGGATTTTGGTTGTGGTGTTCCTGTTTGAAGGCAGCAGTCTGTCCCAGCTGTGATCAGGACAGGTTACTCTGATTCCCACAGTTACACCAAGGATGAGAATTGCCTTAACCCTCTGTTTGTTGTGGTCCCAAGCCCTGCTCTAAACGCTGAAGGTTTTCCAGTGCTGCAAAAGAGAGACACTGGTAACTCTGCCCAGTGCCCTGGGCTTTTGGTGCCTGTTTCAGCTTCCATTATCTTCCAGGCTGAGAAGGGCTCAGGATGCTGAGGTCACAACGTTGTGTGTAGGAAATAGCAAAGCTGATAACAAACTCTGGCAAAACATTTTCCTGCAAGCTTTAAAGACTGATGAAGTAGTCAGGGTTTGGATTTTTTTTTAATATAAGCATGACCTTTTCTACTCAGTAATAAAATTACTCTTTGGGGGAAAAAAGGAATATATTATTTGGGACAGGAAGAATGAGAAAATTACAGCTGGAAATCTGCCAAAAAGAAGCCTTTGAACATGCATAATGGACCACTATTCAGAGGGAGGAAAAAAAAAAGGAATACTCTGAGTTGCTTTTATTTCAGCCTCAGGTAGCCTGAGCAGAGGGTGTTGGGAAGCACACTGAACATTTTATTGAGGGGGCTTTGAGACCCACACTGACAGCATGCACTGGGTGTCCTGATGCACAATAGAGGTCACTTGATAGAACAAAATGAGTATTTAAAACTTCTCCATCTGCATTTTCATGTTCCATAACGAGGTATTCTGAACTCATTAATCTGAACACCCAATAAAGCCCAGCCCAGATCCACATGAGGGTTGGTCAAGTGTGATTTTCATCTCCTCCTTGAGCAGATCAATTAGTTTCCAGTAGTTCCCTCTAGTCCCCGAATCTGTTCCTTGTTTGATGATGAGGGGGTCAGAGATTCACCAGGATCTCACTGCTGTTATCCTTTTCCAGAGATCCAGTGTCTGGTTGGTTCTGCATCCTGCATCAGCCACACATAAAGGCATTTTTCTTAATTCAGTCATTTATTGTAAAGATTTTTCCCTATTAGCTAAGCTCTGAGAAATTGTCAGAAGCTCAACTTTCTCTTTGTTTTAGAAGGAGATATAGGATGGGCAGAGCAGGACAGCAGAATTTCTTAACCCTTTACTAACACATCCTCTGAGAGTCAGGTAGGTTCTGTATGTAGAATTATCTCTGGCACAGTCAGGGGGAAAAAATTGCAATCAAGGCCAGTGAGAGGGAGCAAGGAGTTCCAGTTCAGTTCCTGTTGGATGTGAGGGCTGAAGATGTTTTTGGCACAGCAGGTGCAGAGCCAGCACAAAGCAGTTCTGCCTTACAGCTGCCTTTTGTGAGAAGTTGTGTGAGAACCAGGCATTGAAAAACGATCCTAAGAGATGTAGTCCTGATCTCAGTTTGAAGTTCTAAAACTGTACATGGGAGTTCTTAATATCAAAAATAAAATTAGTCCTCACAGCTAGCTGGCAACAAGTTGATTTCACTGAGGAGCTCACAGTTGTGAATCAGGTATTTTCAGCTACACCATAAAATCCTGCTATTTGATCACGTTACAGTTATCAGAGATCTGTATGCTTAGCCAGAGGAAATCAGCTGAAGGATAAGCAGCACCACAAGAAGAACAATAGGAAACAGCAGAACAACAAGGAACAGAAAGGACTGCTGAGCAAGAAAAGCTGTTTGCTTTGACTCCTCAAAAATGAGATCAAACATCAGGGTAGATCTAAGAAATGTTATCAGCCAGTTACCTTTCAAAGAGATTAAAATATCTGAAGCTTTTAAAAGTGAAAGAAGAAAAAATTAACATGGAAGTACTGTGTGACAGAGATCCAGACTTTGTTACAAAACTCACCCAGCACCTTGCTGCCTGCTCCTAATAAAGATGGGAATGTGCAACATGGGTGGGAGGGAGATGCACTGAGGAAACCAGAAATAACTCAGCAACATGGAATTGAAAAAACTGTGCCTCCTGTAGAAACCAAGTGATCCTGGGATTGTTAATTGTTCAGCTTTAATGGAAAGAAGCTGCTCCAGTGTCCAGTCTGGGAATCAGATCACATTGAATCAGAATGGTTTGGGTT
Source organism: Melospiza georgiana (assembly GCF_028018845.1). Taxonomy (NCBI): domain Eukaryota; kingdom Metazoa; phylum Chordata; class Aves; order Passeriformes; family Passerellidae; genus Melospiza; species Melospiza georgiana. Next base: position 73,499,374 of record NC_080434.1, read on the forward strand.
GGAAGGGACCTTGCAGATCACCTCATTCCCTGGGCAGGGACACCTCCCACTATCCCAGGTTACTCCAAACCCTGCCCAGCCTGGCCTTGGGCACTGCCAGGGATCCAGGGGAGCCCCAGCTCTGAGCAGCTGAGGGCAGGGTCACATTCCTCTCTCAGGAGTGTTCCAGCCTGCTCCCTGCCTCTTCCCTGCAGTCACCACGAGGCTTGAGCCCAACAGGCTGGCTCGGGGGCTGTAAGTGGACCTTGCCCTCAGGGTGTCTGAACTTGCCCCTCCTGTGGGTACAGAGGGTGCCTGGAGCAGCTGAGCTGCCAGCCTTGGTGTGTGGGAGCTGAGCACGGCCAGCTTCAGGAGGAACAGCCCTGGAATGGGACAGACACCATGGAGAGAGTGATCCTATCTGGTCAGACAGGGAAGAACAGATGAGAATTGATGCTGCTGATGCAAATCTGCTGGCTTCTCTTTTCCAGCAGCACTTTGCAAATGTTGATCTCAGATGTACATACCCTCTGATGATCCAGGCTTTGTGGCATCTGTTTTCTTTGAATATCCCTTGCCAGCTATGTGGCTTCAGTGCAGCATTATCCTACTTCAAAAAACAGTGAATAACCAGGGTGCTGGTGCTACAGGACAGCTAATGATTCACTTTAACTACCAGCTGGAGAGAAAAGCCCAGAGGCTACAGCTGAATTGCTGCTTTGCTCTTTCAGTGAGTAACAGACCTTCTTTGACACACCTCATTTTTTATAATAATTGGAAAGAATGTCACCTGCCCTGTTAAGAGAGAAATTTTCCTACCCTTGGCCAAAACATATTCCCTGAGTCTCTGGAACTTTCTTCTGAGGAGGTAAAATGAAGAGTTCCTCACTGAAGTAAGATTAGCAGCTGCCACATCCAGAAACACCTCCCTTATTCTAAACCAATTAGCGAACGATAATGACTGCTTTCTTTGCACTGGGAAACCATAAATAACATCACCTGTGATCTCTGCACTTGAGGGTGTGAGATGCTGGAGTAAATTTTTATCTGAATAAAGTGTTTGGCATAATTCTTTCCCTCCCTTATTTCCAGGAACACCATGAAAAGAACTCAGAGTGCTGGTGTCAGTTTTGTCTTGGCCAAAGAAGCCAAGAATCTTTGGGCTAGTGAATCTAACACTGAAATTTTGGGTGGCTATTAAAAATATTATTTCAATATAACACCTCAAGCTATAGGTGAAGATCATGCTCAGGTGAAGAGATACTAAAAGATCTAAGCTAAAACAAGATGTCTTATAGAACAAATTTTTGGAATGTTCTAAAACTTTGTGCAAATCCCATTAAATACACCAGTATGGATCAGTTCTGTTAAAATACCAAAGATTAAAAATGCCAACTCACAACTTCATCTGCTCCAAGCAGTTCGAGGGGCTGCTCCCACCATTAGAGGAACCTTCCTATCACCCTTCTTTGTCCTTGGGTAATTGAGTCCTGAAATTTGGAATATTCTTGAAAACTTCCAGTACTCACTTTTAAATCAAGGATGCTTCAGAGAGACACAACATCCTTTTTCTTACACTCTATTTGCAAAACCCTCTGTGCTGCCCCCTCTCCAGGACCCACAGATAACTGCAGGGACAGCCAGGTCCTGCTTTAACAGTCGCTGAGTCACCGGGAATGTCCTGTCCTGCCACCTCTGCTTTGTCTAAAATGTCTTCTCTGGAATGTAATGCCCTCCAAAAGAGCCACTGGCAACACATCTCCAGTGTCCTGATTTTGGATGCCGAGTCTCAAAACTATGGACAATCCAGGGCTGTTTGGTTCAAGCACATCTGTCAGAAAAACATCATCATGACACAGGGAATCTGTTTCCTCACTGGTAAAATATGTGCCTGGTTTCCAGTTTGAATTCATCTTTTGTTCCTTGTGTTTTTCACTGCTATACCCAGAATTATTTAATGTGATCTTTTTCCCTGAAGATAATTTTATTTTATGAACAAGTTACCCAGCAATAATCAAAATTGATTTAAATCTTTACTAGTAGGCACTATTGCAACTATTTCTGTTCTGCTGTTTGTTCTTGTACCCTTCCTAAATGTCACAGAATTTTTTAAAGAACTTTATAAAATGCAGATTCTTTTAGTATTTGCTGTGCTGTTTACACTTTTTACAGAGCTTAAACTACTTAGTGCTTTTTGTTATTGCTCTGAAACTGTTTAACCCTGCTGTTCCCACAGAGTGATTCTGTATAATAGAGACATATTTGAAATTTGCTGATGGCTCTGAAATAGCAAGGGCTGCTGCTTTTCTATGCAGCAAATGCCGAACATGGATTGACAGTAAAATATTCCTGTGCACTTCAAGATCTGTGACACTTTTGAAGAGACAGTGCAGGGTATTTCTGTGTCAGATAGATTTTGTTCCCTGGGGTTTTTGCTGCACCATTTAAAGCAGAGTCCAAGCAGTGATAGGAGCATTTGGAGATGAGAGAAAGCACAGTGATTGCAGAGGATTTGGGTTCATGTTTGCAGCCAGCAAAGTTCCACAGTGTTTGACTCGTGCAGTGGAAGCTCTCAGCACTCCCCTCGTTTCCTCTGGAGCCGCCTGAACCAAGCTGTGCTTGGGGTGCCCAGGGCAGTGTTTGGGCAGCTCTGCTGTGGTTTCAGCTCACCAGCACTGGCCTTTCAAGGCACAGGCACTCCTCTGACAGCAACAGCTTTTACAGTAACAATAAAAAGGGAAAATAATTAAAATAATTTTTTCAGCAGCTTTTTGGTGCAATCAAGTTTTTTTCATTGATCAAATATCTTAACAAGATCAAATATCTTCCATATTGATTTTTTAAATGTACTTTAGAGTTTGGGGAGGAGGGGATGCTTTTGTTGGGTTTTTTTTGGAGGGTGTTGGTTTTATTTGTTTTAGATGGATATTTTTGTGTGTGCATGTTTCTATATTTTGGGTTACTCAATTAATTTACCTCTACAAACACAGTCATTCCTCTTGGAAAATGCCCCCACCTCCAGTGCTTTCTCAGAGACATGTGTTCTCTTTTAAACTGTCATTAAAATTGTTTCTATGATATGATACTCAGGAATGCTTTGTTCAAACAAAATCTCTTCTTTGCCTATTTTATTGTGAGACTGTGGTCATGTTTAAAGGTTCAGATCTGTTTCAAGATTTATTCCTGGCTTGGAAACAGAGTGGCTCTGCACAGGGATGGAAGATGCAACAGAATATGCGGAAAAGGGTTGGAAGTGGGGCTCTTAAGGGACATTTTATATGTATGTATGTATGTATGTATGTATGTATGTTTGTGTGTGTGTGTGTCTGTATCTATAGATAAATATAACATGCCACATTTCGATATCTGTGGCCTTGATAAGGCTGGGTTAATGGCTGGACTTGGTGATCTTGGGGATCCTTTCCAACATAAATCATTCCATGACTTTGCCAGGACCCCCAAGGTTTTGGCACACGCACCCCATTGCCACAGGCTGCTGTAAGCTCAAACCCTCCAGTTTGAAAAAATCAATCTCTCGCTGACAGTGAAAACGGTTCGGAGCTGATGCTGCAAACATCTCCGGGATTTCCAAGGCGAGGCTTTTCCCCAGGAGCAGCCCCGGCCCTCCCTGGCTGGAAGGGCCACAGGTGCGCCTGCATTGCCACCTGCTGGGGGCTGCGCCAGGGCGGGGACACCGGGACACCGGGACACGGGGACATTGGGGACACGGGGATGCAGGGGTACACGGGGACACGGGGATAAGGGGACACAGAGATACGGGGACACGGGGAAAAAAGGACATTAGGGACATGGGGATACAGGGACACGGGGGCACGGGGAAAAGGAGACACAGGGACACGGGGACACGGCGACACGGGGACACGGTGACAAGGGGACACGGGGACAAGGAGACAGAGGTGTGACCGTGTTCACAGGGTCTTAGGATGAGGGAAGAGATAAGGATCTGACTCCATGTTTCAGAAGGCTGATTTATTATTTTATGATATATATTATATTCAAACTATACTAAAATAATAGAAGAAAGGATTTCATCAGAAGGCTGGCTAAGAAGAATAGACAAAAAAGGAATGAAAAACAAAGGCTTGTGTCTCAGAGACTCCGAGCCAGCTGACTGTGATTGGCCATTAATTACAAACAACCACATGAGACCGATCACAGATGCACCTGTTGCATTCCACAGCAGCAGATAATCAATGTTTACATTTTGTTCCTGAGGCCTCCCAGCTTCTCAGGAGGAAAAATCCTAAGGAAAGGATTTTCCGGAAAAGATGTCTGTGACACACAGGGACACGGAGACACGGGGACACAGGGACATGGGGACATGGGGACAAGGGGACACAGAGACACGGGGACACAGGGACATGGGGACATAGGGACAAGGGGACACAGAGACACAGGGACACTGGGACATGGGGACAAGGGGACACAGAGACACGGGGACACAGGGTCACTCCTGCAGGAGTGTCCAGTGCTCCCCCGTGTGTGGCTTCGCCCCGGCAGAAATGCCCCGGGCTGCTCCTGCACGGGAAATCAATGGAGTTTTTGGTGTGTGCAATTCGCTAGGGACACTGGTGTGAAGAGTGACAAAGTTCACAGCCTGATAATGTCAAGTTTTACTCTTCTCTGCAAAGAAACTCTTCTTAAAAGGACATGATGCTCCTCTATAAATTTCATTTCTGTTCACATTTAAAAATGTACTTAGACATAGCTCTATGTCTTTTTGTTGTTGTTGTTGTTGGGTTTTTTGGGTGGTTTTGGTTGTTTTTGTTTGTTGGGGTATTTTTGCGTTTTTTATTAAATAAATAAACCATTTTCTAAATGGCTGTAGAACCGTTTCCCTCAGCAGCCAGGAGCCCGTGTCTCTCAGGGGCTGTGCCCTCTGGCCATGCAGGAATGCAGTGCCAAAGGCAGGGACAGGGTATTTATTTTCCGTGATTTCAGCTGAGCAGAAGCTCTCAGTCACCCAGCTCAGACCAGTGCTGGCAGTGCAGTTTCCTCTGCTATCCCTGTAAATATACCTTGAAACTACAGCCTGCCAGTTTTGTTTACATCTCAGAAAACTAAACCCCATACCTGACTAGAATTCAGGTTCCATCACCTGCAGCAGAACTGGATGTCAAGGATACCAAGAGAATTTTGTGTACAGTTTACCGAGCAATGTTCACCAGAAATGCTGCGTTTTCAGTATTTGGTATAATTTTACCACTATGACTTGTGCAAAGAGGAAAAGCGGGAATTATCAATTTAAGAGGATTTTTAGCACTCAGGTGAGACGAGCTGAAGCTCAGGATAGGGGTGGCTGCAGGAGCAACACGGCTGAGGTCACCCTGCAGGAGGTGCTGCTGCCCAAGGGATGGGATCACATCTGCTGGCTGCACCTGCAGCACCCATTCCAAGCTGCACTGAGGTTCAATTGCCTAAAAATTGTGAAACATTTAGGAATCCTAGCAGGGCAAAATCTAAAATAATGTTGGTCAGTGGAACTGTCGTGACATGCTGCAGAAATGTTAACTCCTGGTGTGGATATATACTGCCTAACACAGGAAAATGCTCATTAAACTCCCCTTTGAGTCTGCACAGATATTCCAGTGAAGAAAGAAACAATTTACCTTCACTGATACTAATCAAGTGTGTCCACATTGGTGAGCAGTTTCAGGAATTCTGTAGGATCATTTTTAAAAATTATTCAAGAGATGAATATAAGCTTTGTATAGGAAGGTGCTGCTTGATTTGTGATGGTTCTCCTACAGCTACTGCTGCTCCATCCAACCCACAAGTGGATATTTAATTATTGATCTAGAGCACACAGAGCAGGTTCATTCATCTCCTCCTATGACAGAACTATAAAATGTTACAGTAGGCTGAAGTGTTGTCACAGTCACTATTTCACACAATTAGAGGAGGTCACCAAGCACCTTTGGCCTTGCATTATTGATGGTTTCATGAATAGACTATTTCCCCTTTGAGAACATGTTCAAATGTGCTCTTTACCCATTACAAGGTAGTTCAGAGCTCTGAAATATCTGTCACCCTTTTGCTCAACTCAGACTGCTGGTTCAGCATCTCTTCAGTTCACACAGGTCATTTTCTTTACAACCCAACTGGCACAAACTGTCACAATTTAATGTAAATGTTTATCATGTTTCTGTATCTTCAGATCTGAAACAAAAGTTATTTTAGCTCCAAATTATTTGTAGGGAAGCCTTTCTTTGCCTAAGTTCCATTTTGGCAGGGGAAGAAATCCTCCTTTTTAATTTCATTTCATTAAGCTGAATACAGCTATCCTAAAATTTCAGGGGGTCCTGCAAGGTGTCCCTCACTCTGGGGCACCCACAAAGTGTCACCACGCTGCTCCTGCAAGGTGTCCCTCACTCTGGGGCACACACAAAGTGTCACCATGCTGCTCCTGCAAGGTGTCCCTCACTCTGGGGCACCCACAAAGTGTCACCACGCTGCTCCTGCTGATGTCTCAGTACAGACATGAGAAATGCAACTCCTGGATTCAGCAATCCCCATAACACGAAGCTACAGACCCAGGTTTTGCTGAAACCAGGTGTAAACAAAAAAACCATTTAAATCAAAGGTTCTGAAGGGATATCAGCTGGTGCTCAGCCCTGCCTCTGCACTCCACAGTGTTCTGTGTTCCACCCCTTGGAACAGCCCAGACCAGCTGGGGAAAATCAGTGCAGCTGCAAGGTTTGTGACTTTTGCAGCTGAGTGGGTTTTTCACTGTTCAGGCTCTCTTCAGCCTTTTATCAGGCTGGTCCAGATGAAGAGAATATTGAAATTATTAAATGGTGGATATTTGCCATGTTCATTAAGTAGAAGGGAAAAGGAGACTCAGCAACTTCAGCCAACACAATTTTATGTAATTGTCTTTGATTTTAACAAATAAATAAATAAATAGCCTGGCTCTCATTGGGATTTGCCTAAGGGACTATCATGAATGAGTTACACAACTCAGCACTCATTCACCCATTCATCAACTGATTCTTTGCAAAACCATATGGCTCCTTGCAGGGATTTCTTTAAACATTATGCAAAAGTATGAAATCAGTGCCTTTGTAGATGCTAAGTCTGTTGCTTGAGGCTCATTTTGAAATTCCATTTCCAGATAGCACAGCAATGCTCCTTTTGCAAGTCATACCCTAACAGAAAGCAGTTGTCCTGGCACTTTCAATCAAATGAAGAAAAGAAATAGATATAAACAGTGAGAGTAAACTGATCTAAACTTTACAGATGAGCTGTGCCACTCAGATGAATTTCACATGGAAATGCACTGTGCTTGAGGGAAGGCATTGGGGAAAGGATAAACATTATTAAAAAGTAGGATGACACTGGTTTCTTGCATTGAGTCAGAAATAGCAGAGCCACTGCAAAATGTATGTATTCATTTACTGCAGTAAACCTGGTTGAAGATGTGAGTCCATGTGAAAAACGCCAATCACTTGTTTTTAAAATTTTAGAAGTTTAATAATAATAAAAGGACTATAAAATAGCAGAGTGATAATAATTTGGACAATTTGGATTAGGACCAAATTAGGACCAAAACAATAAAAACAAAGAGTTACAGAAAGTCTGGGTACCTTTTTCTGGACAAAATAAGCCTGAAAAAGGACCCACGTTAACCGAGGATTAACCCTTAAAAACAATAACCTGTTTCATATTCATACACTTCATGCACGATGCATAAATTCCATTCAAAGAAAGGATTCTCTCTGATCAGTGTCAGCTTCTTCCTCTGAATCCTAACCATGTCTTCAGCTGAGTGAGGCAGGAAGAAGTTAGTTTCTTCTGATAAGAGAGCAACAAATTCTTTTTCTCTGAAAGATTTAGGTGTCTTGTGGCTGCTACCTTGGTGTGAGTCCTCTCTTTAAATAAAGTATCTCACATAGCATAGTTTCTATTTTAACATTATCTTATAACCTAAAACTATATTTAACACACTACTTAAGAAAATACAGCATAACTTTCTAACATAACACATATAATATTCATTTTAATATTTTCAAAAAGCCAATCATAAGCCACGCATTTTTCACAGTCTATTCCTAGTGAAAATTGTTCAGTGCCATCTTTCCCCACCACAGCAGCCAGCAGACACAGCTGCAACACCAATCCACACAAATGGCTTCCAACACCTGCCTGAACTGTGGATTAAAGGAAATACCTGTCATTTAGCTGACATCCTCAAACGGGAAGAGACAGTTTAGATGTCTGTTTTCTTTAGGCTGTTCAAAGTGGGGGTATCCGCAAGGTCTTGTTCGTTCCCAGCGGTTCAGCAGCACCCTCAGAGCCGGGGGTCTGCAGGGAGCCCAGAGCTGCAGGTCCTGCCAGCAGCGAAGCCAGGGCCGCCTCACGGTGTCCCACGGCAGAACCGGACCTGTGCGGCTGGCACACAAGGACACTTTTGGGACACTTTTGGGACACTTTTGTGGCGGTGCAGCGGCGCCCAGGGTCGGGCCCCTCACGACCAGAAGGACCCTGAGGCGCTGGAGCCTGCCCAGGGATCGGGACGGGGCTGGGGAAGGCTCTGGAGCACAAGGGCTGCGAGGAGCGGCTGAGGGGGCTGAGGGGGCTCACAGGAGGCTCAGGGGGGCCCTGTGGATCTCTGCAATTCCCTGTCAGAGCTGGAGGCCAGGAGGGGATCGGGCTCTGCCGCCAGGCAAACAGCGACAGGACGAGAGGACAGCTCTAAGGCGCGCCAGGGGAGGCTTAGTTTGACATTAGGAGGAATTTCTTCACAGAAGGGCTGATTGCACCTCAGCACGGGCTGCCCAGGGAGCTGTTTAAGGAGAGACTAGAGCGGTGATGTTTGGTTGGTGTCAATGATTTGGAGGTGTAAGTGACTCTGTGATAAGCAGGGGCGTTGTGTAGCGGCTGCTCGCCCCTCCAGGCAGGCTCGGGTTAAACACAACACCCCCTCACACAAAACCGGCGGGCTCGGGTTAAACACAACATCCCCTCACACAAAACCGGCGGGCTCGGGTTAAACACATCCCCTCTCCCAAAACCGGGGCGCGGCGCCTTTAAGGCTTCCCCTGCCTATCCCCGGCCGCGCTTCCGGGCGCCGGCACGTCACATGGGCGGGGGAGATGGTAGGTGCCGGGGGGGGGTGGGGAAGAGGAAGGTACCACCCGCCGGTGCGGGGGGGAGCAGCACCCCAAGGGGGCGGGGCTCCAATGAGGGTGTGGTCAATGGGGAGGAGCGCGGGCTCAGCACTCTATGGGCGCGGTTCCATGTGGGCGTGGCTCCACAAGGGCGTGTGTCCCCCTGAGGGGCGGGGCCTACGCAAGAGGCGGGTCCGTGCGAGGGGCGGGGGTTCCTCGGGGGCGGGGCTCCCTCGGGGGCGGGGTTTCCTCAGGGGCGGGGCTCCCTCAGGGGCGGGGTTTCCTCAGGGCCGGAAGATGGCGCCGCCCAGCCGCGGCCGGGCCCGTCAGCCCTGGTGGTTCCCGGCCGGAGCTCTCCCGGCTTGAGGGACCCTCGGAGCGGGTGTCCCGGCAGCTCCGGTGCCCCGGTGCCGGCGGAGATGGAGCAGCGCCTGGCTGAGCTGGTGGAGGAGCTCACCACGTCGGGGGAGCCGCAGCTGGAGCCCGGCAGGATGAAGGAGCTGAAGAAGATCTGCAAGTACGGCCGGAGGGAGGGGCAGAGCCGGGCCCACTGTTGTCCCCAGGTCGGCGGTCCCGGGCGCGGCCGCCCCGAGCGCTGCTCCTGGGCCTGCTGTGGGGACTGGGTGCTGCCAGCACAGAGGCTGTTCACTTAAAATTTAAAATCAATTACGTCCTCGGGCTTATGCTGTTACGTGCTGAGCGTCTTTTTAAATATCTCCCCCTCCTTTTCCTTCGTTGTCCCCGCGCTCAGGGCGTCGGAGGAGCACATCGGCCACGCGTACCACCTGCTGCTGACGCGGCTCCGCGAGGAGCACGCCGAGATGCGCTTCTCCGCCTTCCAGGTGCTGCAGGAGCTGTTCGCCAGGTCCCACCGCTTCAGGACGCTGCTCATCTCCAACTTCCAGGAGTTCCTGGAGCTCACCGTGGGCATCGACCACGAGCAGCCGCTGCCCCCGCCCAAGGAGGTGGCGCAGAAGCTGAGGAAAGCGGCCATCAAGGCAGTGCAGGACTGGCACGAGAAATACGGCGAGGCCTACAAGCAGCTCTCCCTGGGATACCACTTCCTAAAGCAGAACAAGAAGGTACTCGGCGTTTTTTACTCCACTGTGTGGTATTAGGTGATGATCACCAGGGGATGCCTAAAGTAAGGAAACCAATAAATGTTAAAAAAAAAAAAAGAAAGCTGTAGGAAACGACATCGCCTGTAGGAGACTTTATCCTGAGGATTGTCTTTGGAAAACAAACCCCAGGCTTTCTGTTCATCTTGCAGTACTGTAGGTATTTAAAACTCTGTTCTATACTCATGGCTGGGCTGTGCCTTTTTCAGGGTGCAAGCATTGCTCACCTGCTGGCTTTCACCCACTGATTCCTCACTGGAGCCCCAAGGTTTAGCTCTTTTGGGAAGGACAGCAATGGTCATGCACTAAACTGAGGATAAACACCTGCTACATCTTTCCATAGCTAGTTTAAACTAGCTTGATTTCTGTACTGAGCTGCCCCATTCTAGGTCCCCTTTACTGTACAACTTTGCCAGTGTGCATGCCTGCCATCCTCAGCTGTGTTACTGTGCCAGAAAAGAGCTTTTATGACAGAGAAATTTCATGTAAACCTTGGCTTTTAGATGTCACTTCAAGTTACTGTGTTTGGAACATTCTGCTGCTTTAGTCTGTCTTCTGAGGTGCAGCAGTGAAATTTGCAGCACTGTTCTAGCATTCACACTACCTACAGTGATAATAACAGGCTTTCAGTAAACATACTGGTTTTCTTTCTCTTCACAAAGGCAGATTCAGATTCCTAACAACAGATGAAAAGCTTTTGTGATACCTGAAGTATTTCTGTTGTTGTTCCACAGTAAGCTAATGGTGTTCCCTCCTGAACTGTGCTGTGCTGGTTTTTTATCCAGATATTGGCATCTGCTCACAAAAGATGACTGTTTTTGAATTATCGTTTCTTATCTTGTTTAAGAAAGGAAGAAAATTAAATGACAGTGCAAGACTGAGACAAGGAGGCTTTAACATGTAATACAGTTTCACACAGGTGTCCAACAGCTCTGCTGAAGTGTGGCAGGTCTGTCTGTGCTCCTGGGGTCAGGGGCTGCTCCCCAGTAACAACTGGGGGATCCCTCTCCAGGTTTTGAACCAGCTGTGCTCTTTTCTAGAGCAGCTGGATTTGAGCTCCTCTACAAACATTAATGTCAATAGAAGCAATTCAGGTAGCTTGGTAACTCTTGTACTCAAAGGCTTGCTGTGAGCCAACTGGCCTTTTGCCAGCTTAATGCTTGAAGTGTGAGAAGCAACCAGAAGTTTTGAGGAGGCATTTCTACTTTTTTGTAGCAAAATACATCACTGCTGAGTTTTACTGGTTTGGCACAGTAGCATGGGGCAGCTTGGGTGGTGTGCTGGCTCTGTGTGTGGCCCATAGTTGGGTTTTGGTTGGGTTTCTTGTAATAATCACCAAAATCACTTTATAAACATCTTCTGACAGCTGCTGCTCTTTTAGGGTGTGGAGCTAGAGAACTCCCCACTCTGTTCATGTTAGCAGGTCAGTAGTAATGGGGACCAAGTAGGTGCCTCTGTAGATGTTTGACTTCAAGAGCAAATAATGCTTCAGTATACATAAAAGTAATTATTTTCAAACTGCAGTCTCAAAGTTAAAAAGAAGAAGAAAGAGGAAAAATATTTCACATATTTCCAAATGTTTGCATACTTGGGCACAGACCCATATCGTAGTATCTTTGTGGCTGAGGAATGCCTGGATGGAATGACAGAACAGGATTTCAGGTGCACACAGAGAATGGTACTGCTGTATTCCAGTATTTTCACTGAAGTTGCAGTAATTGTCTCAGCCTGCTGCTCAGCATCCTTTCACTTGAGCAGTTTTTTGCTCCTCAGACATTTAGTTCCATAATTGCAGGCCAGCAATAAAAGGCTTCATGGTCCTTTTGGCACAATGGGCAAGGATGGACAGATGCCTCCACTGCAGGTGCTGTGGCAGGAGGCAGAAGTTGTGCTTTAGGAAGCTGTAGCTGTGCCTGGTTTGCTGTGCACTGCAGGCTGACTGGCAGCAAATGGTGGCTGCACTTCCTGGGCTCTGCATCTTTGTTCTGCTTTTGTGAGCAGTGTTGCTCTTTGGGTGGATCTGTTTCTCCCAGTTCTCTGTGGGCAGCTGTGCAAACCTGCAGAAGTCAGATCCTGAAAACCAAGAAAGGTGACTCTGGTGCTCTGCATGGTGCAGTAGGCTGTGAAGCCAGATCTTTTCCCTGCCACCCTTCTGCCCACCCATTCCCTACTGTAAAACCAGCTTGGTGTGTGTCCCTGTTTCTGAGCTGATGGAGACCCTCCATGCCAGCTTCTCTGAGAGCTGTTACACAAAAACCTTTGTGTGACTCCAAAACTTTGTTGTAGGTTGCTGAGAGCCACTCCTGGCTGTTGACTCACTTGATCATCTAGCAGTGGCAAGAATAACAAATTTCACTGAGTGTTTGTGATGGAGACATTGCAAGAGAGTCGTGGGCTGCACAATCAGCAAAGTGCAGGCTTGCTCAGCACTGTCTGTCTGGCAGTTCATAGAAGTTATGTCGTAGCAATCAAAGGAAATTCTATGTTTTTCAAAAGGATTTCCTTCAGCATTAATGCAATCAAGCCTCCCTTCTTTAAGACAGGAGTGAATTTATTTTGTGTTTTCAATCCCTTCTAAGACCATACTAAAAAAAAAAAACAAACCCAAATATTGCTAATATTTTAAGAAACAGCATTTTGAGTTGTTCAGATTAATATTTATAATTCATCCATAAGGAAGTGAGACTGAATGTTTTTCCCCTCACTATCAAAATCCAACAATGGAATTGTAAAATCACAAATTAGTTGTTTCTTAATAAAATTGTAGGTCTTCTCTTTTACTTTCCTTTCTTAAAAAGTTCTTTTTGTAAGTTTGATATATAGATATATGTATGTATATATATACACTGGTTGTTATAGTGCTTTCAGAATTTTCCTAAATTTCCTGGTGGACATGGTGTGATGTTTTCATGTAATCTCAATATCTCCCCTGCATTGTGTCTTCCTGCTGATTCTCCCTGACTCCTGGTCTCCAGTGCTGTGACAGAAGTCTCCCAAAGCCCTGTTTGTTCCTGCGCTCTGGATGTGAAAATCTAAGGGGTTAGGGGGTTTGTTTTTCTACTTTATGATTTCCTTTTGAAAGCCATTGATTCTCAACAGTCCTTTATTAGTAGGAGTAAAAACTCTGTTCACAATTGCTGCAGTTATTGATTCAAGGGGGAGAAGAGATAAAAGGAAATGCTGCTGAGCTTCTGCCTGATGGCTGATGTTCCAGGATTTTTCACCACAGATAAGGATCTTAGGAAATGGATTTTCTATATATTTCTTACGAGGAATGTCACCCTTTTTTCTTCATTTCCTCCTTAGGTGGATTTTCAGGATGTGCATGCCAGAACTGTGGCTGAGAGGAGGAGGGAAGAGGAGAAGCAGAAACGTCTGGAGAACATTTACAAAGAAAAAGTCAAAAGAACTGAAAAAGAAATGGAAGGTTGGTTGCTTTACTTCTTTTAGTGCATTTTTTTGTTTGTTCTTTTGCTCGTTTTTAAAGCAACCTTTTTAAAGGTTATATAAAATAAATTGAGAGAATAGCTATCCAGGTAATAGCTGACCACAGAAAGCAGGAATACTGCATTTGGAGCTCAGCCCTCCCTTTCTCTCACCTAAAGAATATCAGGGGAAAGAAGTGACTGTCCTGTGAGTTCAGTAGGAAGAGATGGGAAAGAAAGAAAATGCTATCAAGTAAAGATCTGGTCTCTAATTCAGTGAAGTGTGAGTGCATGACCCCAAGTAAACAAACCATGAGACTTTTTGCAGCTAGTGACTTAATTTCTGTTAGGCACAGACTTCCCAATGCCTTGTTGGTCTATGGCATTACTTATGTTGTATATACAGTCCTTGTGTTCCAGAAATACAGGCCATGGTCTGCTCAGGAATTCTGGATGCAGTGTCGGATAATTGTGAAAAGTGTCACGGTGCAGCTAGAAACTGTAACTGGGGCCTGAGTCTGTGAGCAGTATGTGCAGAGCAGACACATTTCTGTCACCCCAAAGAGTAACAGAGATAGTGAGTGTATTATGCTGCAGTTTGAAGCGTTATTTAATTTAATTTGTTATATGTGATGCATGCAATTGTGTCTGCATTTATTCTGCATGCTGGAAATGTTTTCATGCACTAGAGTGGAATTTTAAAGAGATTTCACTTTTTTAAAGTAACTTGTATCAGTAGCATCTCTTTGAGCAATAACATACATTCATGGCCGTTCCTACACACAGCAATAAAATTCATGGCTGTAAAATGAATACCCACCAAGATCACTCAGAATATCTCCTTGAACCTTGTTTTCCTTCAACTTCTATGAAACACTTGAGTCATCTTTACATAGTGAAATTTAGAGAGGCTGAGGAAAGGAGGAGCTCTGATTCTACATGTCTGGCATGTAGATTCTGAAATTCTAGATTTCCTGCTTAGGGATTGTCACTTTTATAAGGACAATTTCTGTAGAAGAGGAAGATCTGTATGGCTCAGTTGTCACTGGATAAATGGCTTCCCCCTTTGGCAGTCATATTTGCTTTGTACCTCTGTGTCTGCTCTGGAGACATTAACATTTTACAGTATCTAACAATTGTATAAAACAATTGTGTCTTGATAGAAATGTCCCAAGAGATTGCTGACACACTGACAGAGATGGAGAACTGTTTCCAGCTGCTGATGCCAGATCCTCTCAATTTTGGGATGAACGAGATTGACCCGGAGCTCAGCAAACAAACACCTGCTAATGAGGCTGGACCTGCATGCCCCTTGTCCTCCCAGGGGAAAGTGACCCCGTCCTCCTTGGGGTGCATGGATGATGAGCAGCCCTGCTGCAGCAAGGACATCCTTCCTGTTTCCCAGGGTGTTACAGCTGATGGAGGCAAGGAGGCAGATGAGAAGGCTGAGCAAGAAGAGCTGGATGGAGGCACACGCTCAGATGTTCCATACAGTGGCCCTGATCTCCACGATGATGATGATGATGATGATTACCAGACTTTTGTTAGGAACCATGGGCTTATTTCACATAAATATACTCTAGACCTTGAAATCTCCACAGGTACCTGGAAAAACTTCTGACATGTGGCTGGAGGCAGCCTTTCTCTGAAGTGTTCTGTGCTTGTGGTTTTGTTTCTTTACTTGAATGCTGGGGTTACTGGACACCATTTTGCTTTGGGATTACTGGACATCACTTTGATTTTTTTTTAAATTTATTTTTTATTTTTCTGTTTCTCGTTCCTCTAGTAACTGTTCTTAGTTTTGGGTGTTCTTGTGTGTGATTAGCAGATTTCATTAATTACCTTCTAAGACTGAACTTTTGTAATAGTTGTTGTGAGCCCATTATAGCACTTCATAGTATCTATGATGAGTCTTCTGTGTTTAAAAACAATCTGTTTATCAAATACAACTTTCTTCCTCTTTGCTATTCACCTCTTTCCCTCTGTAGCTGGGGAATAAGCTGATAGTTTAAAAATCATACAATTGGGTGTTTCTTAAACTTCTTCCTTGCAAGTAGTTTTGCTAGCAAGTGATGATACCATTTTTGTATAACTTTGCTAGTGTGAGTTACCTGTAGAAAAATCAGGATGGTTTGTGTTTTGGAAATCTCTTACAGTTCCTGTCCTAAGGGAATTCCATGTGCAGACAGCAAGGGTGATGTCTGCTTTTCTGTTTGCTGACAACAATGGGTGAAAAGTATAACTTTTACTTGGATAATGGCATGCTTGGCTTCTTTACAATCCATTCCCTGTTACTACCAGGGTAGAGATTATTTTGTATTGAACATGAAGAAATTGATACAATAAGGCCCAGTTAATTTGAACTTGGGACAAGATGTAATGAAAATAGTAAGACTGAACCTGTCTGTGATTTATTTGGTCATTCCTTGCTGATGATGGCTTAACAACTCTTTCTGGCATGTTGGACTGAACACTTTTCATATTTTCCTCAGATTTTTTGAGTGTGTGGATAGTAACAGAATAATTAATACTGAGCAGAGAAGCATTCTGATGTTTGTAACTCCCCCTGAAGTGATCAAATGTCTTAGAGTAATTTGCCTTCTTTAACTCCTGTAGTGCAGATACCATAAATGTCTTGCACTAACTCTTTTCCCCTGTTTTGAGCAGATATAAAAGTGCAAGAGAATGAAGATAATACTGCCATCATAAACAGTGTCACGGATGCTCACAAACTTCTCAGAAATAAGTTCTGGCCTTCTGTGCAGTCCTGGATTCAGGTGGGATAAAGAATTAATTATTTTTTCTTCATTTTTTAATAAAAAGATGGTGAAACAAGGGCTGGGATACACTAAAGCTTGAGGGAGAGTGAACCAAAAGGAAATGAAGGTTGAAGAAGCAGGAACAATTAGAGAAGATTTCCATTTCAGTAAGGGTGGACTAAAGGACACTGCCAGAGCTTGTTGGGTAGCTCTCAGCCTTGGGTGTGGTACCTATAGGCAATTCTTTTTTAAATTTTTTTTAAGATAGGTAAAACTTGGCTTCTTTGCAAAGTCTTAAAGTAAAACACAGCTTATTTTTGTTAGACAGCTCTCTATCAGGTTAGCAGTGTATCATGGAGCCTCCTGAGTGCAATTTGGCCTACTGGAGGGCACTTCCAGAAGATGTTTTTAATGTCTGTTCATTCTTTGGCTTCACTAGTTGCTGATAGTTTTTATTAGTTTTTTTTTTTCCTTTCACTAGTTGCTGATAGTTTTTCTAGTCTGGATAGAAAATGAATTGGCTTCATTAATTGTCACTTGTACAACAAATGAATTTGTGATATTATTTCATTAATTATGAGGGAAAACTGGAATATTTTTTTTGGCTCAGATTTCTAGAAGAGAATAAGGGTGTTGTTTTCTTGGTTTGCAGCTGCTTACCAGAGCAGGAGTCAATGATGATCAGCTAAGGTGTGCCATTGAACTCAAGAATAAAATGGAGACTGCTATGAAGAAATACAAGGAAATGGACATTTCCTTTAAAGCAAGAAAAAGAAAAGTGGTGAGTTTCTTAAAATTCTGTTTTACTAGAGAGAACCATTAGTAAAGTTTAGCTTGTATACAGAAAAATGCTCTTTCTCTTAAGCCCTAACCTGGGAAACTTTTCAACAGAGGTTTTATTGTAAAGTACATTAATTCAGCTGATTGTAGCTTCCCTCAAGGAGCAGTAAACACCTGTATGATATTCCAGGGGCCTGGTTATTAGAACAAAACTGTTTATGGCATCCCTGTTGTTGTTAAGGATAGAGAAGTGGGTAAGTGCAGATTTTATTTACTCTTAGTTGCTTTATGTGTAACACTGTTAAATCCTCAGCTTCTTTTGTGCATATTTCTCAACAGACACTGCACTGCTCATGTTCTTTCACAATTTGCTAAACTCTGAGATTCTCTCAGTTCAGGAAAGTAGTCTCTCTGCTTTGTAGCATTTACTCTGTACTAAACATGTAATGTGATTAAGGTTATGATAGGAAAGTTTAGAGCATCAAACTTATTTCACAGAGATTATCAACCTTTTTTCACAGAGATTAACTACCTATGACAGTTCTTGTGAGATAGGTAGACTTTGTGAGTAAACAGGCTGAAGGATCAAATACATTATTCAGAACCAAAAAGAAGTGTATGCCCTGTTTACATAGATAAAAATCAGAGCTGCATGATACTAATTTCTGTTGGCTGTGATGAAATGAAATAACTGCATAGCTTGACATGAAAATGAGTGCTTTGGGTCAGAGTCCAGACTAGAGTCTGGTTTGGATTTACTGGATTGTAAGGATTTGATCTGGACATAACACCTTGAGCTAAATTGTGTAGCCTCATTTAGCCATGACTGAGTGTTGTAGGCTTTGCCTTCATTGTACAAATGAAGCTAAATCAAGATTAATCTGGTTCATCATCTTAACACCTCCTGATGTGCCACACCAGTCAAAAATGCCAACTCTGAATGAAAAGTACTGAGAGACTGTCTTGTCAGAGGCTTTTGTCTCCAGTGAAATATGTGTGCTACCTTTATGCAACCAGCTATGAAGGAATCCAGACATCTGCTGTCATTCCTGCCATTTGCTTGACAGGACTTCATTTGCTGCACCTCTGCATGGAATATTAGTTGCTATATTTCTTGTAAGATGTAAAAGACATTCAAGCCTTGATTTTTGTGTGTGTGTGTGAATAGAATGTGTGTGTGTTTACAATGGTATTGTTACCACTTAGAGTGACCAGTGCTGTCTGTATGCTTCTATAGCATGTTTAGAACTAATAACTTTATTAATTTGAAAGCTAATAAATTCTGTTGTTAAAAGGAGAAAAAGATAGGAAGCACATAATGCTCACAATGCTTTCAAAATGAAGCAATGCAAAATGAGTTAACTTAAGCATTGAAAACAATATATAAATATTCCTAGGGTTTCTCTCCAGTGGAAAATAACTAAATTTAGTGTTAGTGCTGAGCTATTTTAAATTTATAACCTGAACACAGAGAGCTTTGTACAGCAGAAGCAAACTGCATAAATTATATTTTATTCATGTGTCAGATGACTTTATTGAAACATAAAAGCATGGCAAATTGGGAGTCTAGTAGAACAAAATAAACAGAATCTCTTAGGCCATGGTTATTGAATCCCCATCTGTCAGATATTTACATGTCAGCATGTGAAACACTGCACACATCTCCTCTTCACTAGAGCACTGCTGCCTGTGTTAGGTGTGTGGCTTTGTCCAGGTGTCCTCGTGTCCTTGCAGCTCTTGCCATGCCCCTTTTGCTGTCTCTGTGTCTCTGACCCCAAGAGAAGCAGTAGTGGCAGCCTGGCTGTCCTGCACAGCCCTGGCTCCCAGCCCCCTGTCCTTCCAGATGGGATTTGGTGGCACATGGGGACCACAAGACTGGACCTGCTCAAGTGTGGGGCCGAGCACAGCTGGAGATAAAGCTCAGCGAGCAGAGGGGGACAGTGGGCATCCCTGGCTGAGTGCACAGGGTCCCACGTGGATGGGTTTGGGGCTGGTCTGTGCCATCTCTGTGGTGGGAGAGGATGGCAGTTCTGCACTCTGAGGTGGCTGTATATTTAACTGGACAGTGTAAAGGTGAATGGCAGTTCTGCACTCTGGGGTGGCTGTATCTATAACTGGACAGTGTAAAGGTGAATGGCAGTTCTGCACTCTGAGGTGGCTGTATATTTAACTGGGGAATGTAAAGGTGAATGGCAGTTCTGCACTCTGGAGTGGCTGTATCTGTAACTGGACAGTGTAAAGGTGAATGGCAGTTCTGCACTCTGGAGTGGCTGTATCTGTAACTGGACAGTGTAAAGGTGAATGGCAGTTCTGCACTCTGAGGTGGCTGTATCTCTAACTGGACACTGTAAAGGTGAATGGCAGTTCTGCACTCTGAGGTGGCTGTATATTTAACTGGACACTGTAAAGGTGAATGGCAGTTCTGCACTCTGGAGTGGCTGTATCTGTAACTGGACAGTGTAAAGGTGAATGGCAGTTCTGCACTCTGAGGTGGCTGTATCTATAACTGGGGAATGTAAAGGTGAATGGCAGTTCTGCACTCTGAGGTGGCTGTATCCTTACCTGGACAGTGTAAAGGTGAATGGCAGTTCTGCACTCTGAGGTGGCTGTATATTTAACTGGGGAATGTAAAGGTGAATGGCAGTTCTGCACTCTGAGGTGGCTGTATCCCTAACTGGACAGTGTAAAGGTGAATGGCAGTTCTGCACTCTGAGGTGGCTGTATCCTTACCTGGACACTGTAAAGGTGAATGGCAGTTCTGCACTCTGAGGTGGCTGTATCTATAACTGGACAGTGTAAAGGTGAATGGCAGATCTGCACTCTGAGGTGGCTGTATCCTTACCTGGACAGTGTAAAGGTGAATGGCAGTTCTGCACTCTGGGGTGGCTGTATCTATAACTGGACAGTGTAAAGGTGAATGGCAGTTCTGCACTCTGAGGTGGCTGTATCCTTACCTGGACAGTGTAAAGGTGAATGGCAGTTCTGCACTCTGAGGTGGCTGTATCCTTACCTGGACAGTGTAAAGGTGAATGGCAGTTCTGCACTCTGAGGTGGCTGTATCTATAACTGGACCCTGTAAAGGTGAATGGCAGTTCTGCACTCTGAGGTGGCTGTATCTATAATCCTTATTATTACATCCATGCTTCCCATTGTTTCTCATTTCATTTTCCATATCACAGAGCACAAGGCTCCAAGGCAGGAGTTTTTGGCAATCTAAGCCTGTTAGACAATTAGCACAAGTTACTTTCTCTGAAGTTCTTTTTTAGCTTTACTGAAAAATGAAAATGTCAAACTGCTTTTCAAACCACAGGTGAACTTCTTGGAGGTTTGGGGAACTTGCCTTATACAAAGTCTCTTGAAGGAAAGCACAGAACTTTATACAGTGAGACATTTTGACTTAAAATGGTTTATAGTGACATGAGCTATAACCACTTTTACTTTTCTCCTCCATGAGAGTGAAGAACACAAACCATCAGAGAGTCTTAATTACAAGGAGGGCCATCATTTCTGTGTGACACTTACACCCTGCCAGCAGGAGCAGCCTGTGCTTTGTGCTTGCCTCTCAGGAGCTGTGGGAGGAGAGGGAAAAGAAAAACAAAGGTTATCCTTTAACTGATAGAAACAAATGCCTTGAAGCAGATTTTATAATTATAAATCCATCCCAGTTGCCCAGTCCACACATTCCCCATTGCCAGTGCTGTGCCCCCAGCAGATCAGAACTCAAGGCATTTTTTACGAGCTGTTACTTTTTCAAGTGGGTGGAGAGTGGACAAAAAAAAATCACAGACTGCCTGTATTGGTCAAAGGCAAATGAGTTTTTGTGTGCTTACGTGGGTTATGTTCACTGTAATTAAATCCTTGTGTGGGGTGCCAGGTTTCTGACAGTGAAAGTGCATTTTGAGGGTGTAAACATTTTGAGGGTTTTGATACTCATTTTTCTGAGAATCTGGGTTATGGCTGGATCCGGGTGAAGAGGGTGGGAGCTGTAAAAGGCTTTTATTTGCCGGCAGCACGGTGCTCAGACAGGAACCTTCCTTCTCTGAGTGCCTGCTCAGGATAATTCCAGCGCCCAGCAGAGGGAGTGCAAACTGCATGCTCCACGTTTTTCTCTGTGCCGCCTTGATCCAGAGCCCGTCATCTGCTCAGTCTGTGTTTCCAGGTAAACTTACTATGACAGCAACACCAGAGAGATTTCAAGTTAATTGGTGACTTTATGAGTTATTATAAAAGTACAGTTGTAATTATTGCCTTAGGCTGGTGTTTTATTTAAACACTACTGTAGACTCAGTTCTTTTGCAGGAATAACTTACCATCAAATTGTTATTAATTTTTTTTTTTTCTGGTTAAATATAGATTTGTTTCTCAATGTCTCCTTGCTTTCTTATAATACTGGATTTAAAATTTTCTTGTTTAATGTCTGATTTGCTGCTGATTAAATGCAAATGATCTTGCAGTTTTAGAGAGGACAAGTATGTTCTGTATTTTAAATCATGCATGCCACCTTTCACTGACATCCTCTCCATAAAGAATTACCCACTAGGGTAATACTTGACATACTGACATTGTTAATAGAAATGTAGCTCATTAGCTGGATTTTGTACACTCTAAGTATGCTTATGTTTTATGTGATTACTTTGGGAAGTGTGGAAGTTTAGTACTGAGGCTGCCTAAAACTTGGGCAGACAGAATCCAGGAGGAAAGATGATGTGAGAAACATCCCATTCACGTGTCTGTCAGCAGAGGGATCATTTAACAGACCTGGTACACTTTGAATTTTAAATTTCAAATTACATTAACTACCAGGGATATATAGTTTTTCATTAACTGTATTCATTACTTTTTGTTTCACCTTTCCTTATCTTCTGTCAAATCTAAGCATGTGCTTGGATCTTGATTTATTCGTGTACTTAATTTTATCCATGTGAAACATCTGGTTGAACTCAATAATGCCATTAATAATTAGATTTGGAGGAGCCTGTCCTTGTGTTGTCCAGAACCTGATACTCAAACCTCACTATAATACAAGGAAGATTTTTTTCAGAAAGATTAATATCAGAAAATTATTACAAATTTACAATTTAAATATTTGCTGCTAATTATTTAGTCCCAAAATACATTAAAAGGTTGAAATTTTAATATGGTATAAATTAAGCTAAGAGTTCTGCCAGTTATTTGTTACAACACTTGCTGATTTTTTTCCCCTTGTCTTCAACTACAGTTTGGCATTTTAGCAATTCAAATGAGTTATTTCTACCTAATAAATTTGTAGCATTATAACCAGCTCTTTTCAAGTCTGTCTTTTTGTTAAGCTAGTGCCTGCTTTAGGAAAAAAAAAAAAGAGCTGCACTTGAATTTTAGATTTCTTTTCTGCTTTTGTAGCTATAGAGAATCCAGTCCTGGTGACAGCTCTCTGTAACAGCTTCCTGTACTCACATCCTTACAGTTTTTTCTCTTGTTCATTTTAGAGAAGTTGTTTCTGGGGGTTAGAAACAACTGAAACCACATTTACTAAAAAACATGCTCAGACCATGCAGCAAGAGAGACACCTTTGTAGAGAAGTCTTTTCCCCAGGTGCTGCTGTTAGTGTTCAAAAACACATAATCACGGGGATTATATGTGGTGCTTTTTATTAAAGCTCTGGGAATCGGGGTATGTTCAACCCAAATCTGACTCCGACCATACATCCCAAATGATCATGGTTTATGCTCTATCGTTACATAACTTTCATGTTAGTTATTAAACTTATATTGTTCTATTGTATACATAAATTTAGCCCCTCTCTGAATTTCCAACAGAGTTTCTCACTATTCTTCTTATGGTTATATAATAATTACATTTAATTACTAAACAATCATCACGTCTAACAATTATATAATTTATCATACTGCTTACGCAGGTGCAGTTGATCTGGGAAAGCACAAAGCCTAACATTTTAGATTCTATCTTTAACTTTTTCCAGGGTTCCACTATCACTGCTTTTTAACAGAAACCCCAACTCTTACCAAGAAGTTGTCCTATGAAAACTGGAAGCATTTAATTTTAAGGTTTAAATGATAAGTTGATGTTGATTGTTAGTATGTTTTCTATAGAGAAATATAGGAATATTTGATAACTACAGCAGCATTATTCCTAAAGATGTTCTTTACCAGATTTATACATTGTTAGCATGTAATGTGGTCAGAATAAACAGTAAAATTTATTAATAGGTATGTGATCAAATTGGTAGCCCAGGCAACATTTAAATGGTTTGGGTTTTTTGTCTAGGTAATATTTATCAAAAAAGCCAGGTCAACCATAACTGTAAAAGTAAACACAGACTAGTAAATGGGTCATACAGATACTTAATGCTTCCTCTCCCTCCTTCCTATTTTAATTGGTGTTATTTTTATTGTCATGTTTGTCATGTTCTTATTATTTCTGTTAAAGGATCACTTTTCAGCTAAAAGAGCTTTCTATTTTTTATGTTTTATTCGGATGTAGGACTGATATAAAACAAAACACTGTAAAATTAGCCCTCAGAACAGCAGTCCCTTGGTAAAGTGTCTGATAGCTGGGTGATGCGTTTGGTGGATTTTGTTTCTTCCCAAGAGCTGTGTTCCTGTGGTGTGTTCTGTGCTTTGCCCTGGCCATGCAGCCTGCCACTGCTCTCAAGTTATTAAAAATATCTTGTTATGCAGATGTAGCCATGAATTCTTGGGGCTGTCACTGTGACGACCTCTGAGCCCCGTGTGACGCGCAGGTCGCACAATGCAATTTGGAGCTCCTCTAATAGAGTGGAAAATAAAGGAGGATGTCTCCATCATCAGCTTAACCCTTATGTTAAGTATTTAAGTTTTTCAGGCCCAAGGGTCATCTCCCTTGATTCATCTGTGAATACTGAGCAGTGTGTATTCTCTAAGTAGGAGATACAAATTTGCTTCCTGCTTTTTATCCATCCTACCTTACAAGGGGGAATTGTGCATTGAAGTGAATTTTTTTGTGAGGTTCATAGAGGTACATTGCTAAGTGTGTATTTATAAAAATGGAAAAAGAAGAAAAGTTTTAGGCTTGAAACATAAATGCATTAATGCATTTAAATTTAGCTGATGAGCAATATGAAAGTAAATTGTTCACATCTATAATGTCTTGTACCCAAAATCCACAATCAGAAATGCATGTAAGGTTATGTGTATCTTGCATAGAATAATTTTTTACCTGTCTGTAATTAATTAGGTTTATTCAATTGAGATATGTATCTACCTGTTATTGTTTGACTTGGAAACCTTCACTAGTTAAACTAAACTGCATCTTCCCTGAATCTGATACTTTCTGGAAATTGTGGATTGTGCAAGAGAACTTGGCCTTTTTGATGTACCTGCTTAAGGATTTAGATGATTTATGCAACCACCATTTTGGTGGATGGTAGGAGCTCCAGTAGTGAGGTATGAAAATACATCTGAGTGGTTATTGCTAAAGAAATACTGAACTTGCCTTGCAATATCTTCCTGGGGTAATAATTTATCCCATGTACCAGTTTTCTAGACTACCTTTATTTTCTGCCCTCTGAAACTGTGAAGGCACACACTGGTCCACTGGGTCTCTTGGACACACCAGTTTTTTCTGAAAGGATTCATGAAGATGCAGAGTCTTTTGAGCTGGGTTTTGAGCTTGCCCCTGCAGGACTGTGAGAATCCTCTCAGACTCTTGCTTTAGGGAAAACTGGTTCATCAGGTAGTTGTTATCTTGCTAAAGCAATTTGGAGCAAGGTATGTTCATTCCCCAGTGTACTTTGGCAAAGTGTTGGGCTGGAACCCTTCAAGCGTTTATACTAACCCCTGGAAATTAGGAAATAATGTGAGAAGTGCATTCCTAAATAAAAGTCAGCCTGGCCAAGATGCTTATGTGATGTTGAGCAACTACACCCAGAATGAATGGTGATACTTTTACGGGTGAACATAAAATGTGCTTTGCCTGGACCACATATCTAATTTGCAGTCCTGGAGTTTGAATTTATGTTCATATCACAAAGTGAAGGGGAGGGAGGCTGTGTGGGAGCTTCTTATAAATACAGCTCTGTTAGTAGTTTGTGTTTTCCTTGTGTTGCACATGAGAAAACTCAAGCATGGTTTTAAAATCTGTCCAAGTGCCAGCATTTATGTCCATGTCACCCTGTGTTGGATGATATAAAAGAATGGAAATGGAGGAATGTGTCTTTACATTAAAGATACACTGTTTTGACTACTCATTTTCTATTACTGGCACTGAAGATTTTTATCCCGGTCACTGTTTTCTTACATAGAATATCCCCAAATTTCATTTTAACCTGCCTGAAGTATGTTTTGTGTTATGGTTGAATAAAAAATGCATGTGCTTAAGGTTGCCCCTCTAACTAGGTTCTACAGCAATAAATATTCTGGTTCCCCAACCAAAATCTTCTAGAAAAATATTTAGTTGGCTTTGAGTAGATGCACATGAGATATTGGCATGGTGGAATAATTTGCAAGATCTTTCAGTGAGGGTATTAGCATATAAATAGCAGATGCAATGACGACCATCACAGCTGAGTACATTTAATTTTTAGTTTATAAGATAGAATGGGTTTTTAAATGCATAGCCATCAAGCCTGCTGAAAGACAAATGAAGTTTAGAGTTCACTTGTCTGAGGATGCCTTACATCATTTTTTTTTTTTAGAAAAGGGAAACAGGCATGCATAAAACTGAACAAAAGTGATTTCTTGGGTGAAAAGTAATTGAGATTGCAAACCAAGTTAATTAGACCATGCAAAATTTATTTAATGGTCCCAGCTGTAGTTTGCAAGTGGTGTTTTAGTGAGTAGATGTGACTTCTTCATGTGCTATCTTTTCTCTTCCTTCGTTTTCTAAAATAATTAGTAGTGGCTGTACATCTAGCCCTATAAACTGATTGCATTCTATATTTCAGTAATTTTATTGCTTGCTTTAATTATGATTGCAGAGACTCGGGTTTTTAAATCCTCTTAACAGAATGTAGCAGTCAGTTTGTATAAAAGTGAGCAAAGCATCAAGGGCTTTTCTTCACATCTTTCCAGGTGCCGTGTGGTGGGTGGAGGCTTTTTTACATTTGTTACTGGTTGGGATGGGTGAACAAGGCCTTGTACTGGGGCGCTGGTTGCCCTGAGCTGCACTAACAGATGGAGGCTGTTGGGCACTGACTGCAAAGTAAAAGTAACAATTGCATTTCTGCTGGCATCCAGTGCTTTTCCCAGGTTTTTTAATGATGCAGAGTAATAAGGAAACGTCTGTTTTTTCAAGTTTTTTTTAATGAGTTAGGAAGGAAATTGTTTGATTGCACTTGTCTAGTTGGAATAGTCAGCACTATTTTAAGTTTTTAGTGAAAAATCTGGAAAATTGTGAAAATGTTCTAAGTGATCACAGTGAAAAGAATATGTGTATATTTTCTGTCTTTTTTGAAACCATATTCTTATATGTAAATAAGTCCGTCTCAACACTCTGAAAATTGCCTAACTAAATCCCATTTCTTCTCGCAGGAATTACAGCTACTACCTAGTTAGTGATCCTGCCATGTTAAAGAAACCAACAACCAACACATAGTTTTGCAAATACATCTTTCTATGACTTAGATAAATAAATACAAAAATAAATATCAGCATTTCAGAGCAGATTAACAGGCTAAAAATTCCCTTTGCTTGGAACCCGAGGAGCAGTGGTGGTGCAAGCAGCCCCTGGTGTCTGGGGATCTGGTGGCCATTCCCTGGTGACAGAGAGGGGCTGTTCACCCTCCATCTGTGATAACTGTGTTAGAGTTTCCTCATATCACCTGATAATTAGAATGGATTTGAACCCAGGAGCTTCTTTCTCACATTCTTTGACAGATGATTGAGAAACAAGCAGTTTGTGACTACCTATCTTCGAGGTATTTAATCTTGTACACTACAAGAAAAGCTTTCCATTGTGGTATTTATCACTTGCTCTTATGCTTTATTCCCTTCAGCCATGGCACACTAGAAATTTCATTTGTTTTTATCTTAGTATCCTTTGTCATGGTTGCAAGTACCCGAACCCCTCATTCCTAAAAGGATTATAATTTATTTAATTGGCCACTTAAAACTATTGTCTTAAATATTTATTTCTCTGATTTAATGGTGGATTGTTTATTTTAACTTTTTTAATTGACTGAAAAAGTTTTCCTGTAGTGGAAGCCTAAATAGGAGGGGGTTGAGCTTTCCCACTACCTCTGTAGAAGTTGCTTTTTGGAACTTTAAAAAAGCATACATTTCTAACTAATAATATTGCCCATGAGCTCTCCCACTTTCTCTTGCAAGGAAATGGAACAAACATACATAAATGGGATGGTTCTGATAAAGTCCCACTGGAATGAAGTAAATTGAGATATAACTACCTGCTATTACTGTGCAACTTCTTGAATTTCCAACAGTGACAACTTCAATATTTTAAAGTGAAAAGATAACTTATTTCACTTGTTAAGGATTTTATCGAGATAAAGACTTTGTTTGAAGGGAAAAGAGGGCTTAATTCCTGATAGTTAGCTAAGCAGTTAATTTTTTTTTCAGGAAATCTAAATTTAATAGAAGGCTCCAGGGAAATTCAAGGGTGTGAACAATACGCATAATATTTTATGAAAATTACCCCCATATTTAAAATCTGGCATTATATGTTATGCATTGTAGCACCAAGTCCACATCTACCTTTTAGAAAATTAAAACACATAAATTCTGTTTAGTGTTTGATATGTGCTGCACTAGCTGAAAGCCATAATGCCCCTAAAACCTTGGGTTGCTTTTCACCTTTCATAAATTCCTGGGTAGATTCTATACAAAAAATAATTTTCAGCTCCGTGGCTCATTGTTATTCAAAGTTGATTGATTGTCGTCATTTACCCAGTGAGGAAGTTAAGTGCTCCTGTCATTTCTGAAGAGTATAATTGGGACGTTTCACAGGTCAGTGCTAGTGACAGGTTTCCCTTTTGATTAGTGTTAGACTGATAACAAAAATTACAGTTTCCTATGATTAATGTTTTCTATAGTACTTGAATGCACAGTTCATGGATTGTACCTAAACAAAGTGAATTTGCATCTGATTATGCCTTTTCTCTGCCAGGCTTTGCACATGCTTTAAAGTTTTAGATCATGCAGGTAATACAGAAAGTTGCTTCCAGTGCAGTTTTCAGGTGGAGGATTAGTGAGATCCACTGAATTTTAGAATATTACCATACAGAGAGATATGTGCTTCCCGTGATATGAACAAATTAGGTGAAATTTCAATTAAAGATAGTACTCTGCTTTCCCTCTAGTCTCTCAGATATGACATGCAAGGAAGTACTGATATTGTATCCCTGCTATTTTAGGTATAATCTGGCAATTTAAGTTAAGTTATCAGGCTGGACTGATAACTTTTGTCCTCTTGTTGTCTAACACTATTTCTCTGTTCCTTAAACCTGTTGCTGTTTATTTGTTTACAGACTGAGTCAAAACAAAGGGAATACACTGAATTTACTTTCCCTTTTTATGATGTGAAAGTTAGTCAGTTTGTACATTATTACACAAAGTTGCAGACTGAGATCGTCTATGAGAAATTTTATCCTGATTAAATCTTTTTTTAATAGCTAGGTAAGAAATGGAACCTGAACATGAAAATTATAATGATGTCCTGCTTGTAGAATTTTACTTCTAACTTTTACCATCCATTCATTATGTGTTAATGTATGTCTTTGTATTAATAGCAATTAACATTCTTTGTTAGAAGTTAATACAGTCCAGCTTACAATTAATTATGACCAAAAAGAAATACTGGGTTTTTTTCAAGTTATTATTTATTTTAATTTTTTAACCACATTTGATAAACCAAGGTTAGCTGCTGGATTTTTGGCTTCAGAGTATATGTATGATTAAAGGAACTCAGCTGTGACACAAGATTAGAGTAGTGAATTAGATTGGGGAAATTCTGCTGCAGGCAAAACCTGCAGTATGCTCTGGTGCTTGTAACAATGAGTAGTTGGTATGAATATTAACAGAAGCCAGGTGCACTAGTAGAAGTAAAGAACACAGCTGAAAATAGTGAAAATTATGCTATTCCTTGTCAATTGGGTTGCTGCAATGAAGTGGAAGAAGTGATAGCCTGTGCTGAGGTTGGATTTAGTGGATGCCTTTTACTGTTTTCTTGTAAAAGCACATGGCAAACATACAATAATAAAGTGCTAATTGTGTTGTTGGGAATGAGGTGACTCTGAACATGGACAAAGGAAATAAAGCTTAAAGTCTCCATCATTGTTGCCTTTTTAGGACAGTTGGCATTTGCCTTTTTAAAGCTCTGATAGTACAGGCCATTCTGGTGACACAGATTCTTTTAGCTTATGTGCAATTTAGAAATAAAAATCATTTTCAGATATGGAACAAGCTTAGAAGAAGTATAGATTTGATGGCACATACACAGCAGTTGCTAGCTAAAATTATACACAGGGAAGCCACTTATGTGGATGAATTACACTGGTTAGTTGGAACTCCTTTTTTTGTTTCACCTACTCACAGATCCTCAATTTCAGACTGCAAGACAGACCAAGTGCACATTTAGGAAAATCCTGTTTTGTTGGTCTTTATCAGAGTAGTGTGTGCTGTCTGGTGGTGTAAATGGTTGGAATGTACCAAATCACTTAAGAAATGAATGTGTGAAATTATTCTTAGGGCCATTGTGAAGAAACACAATGAACCACTGTAGCATACAGATCTGAATATTCTTACTGGGGTCACTTTTAGCTTGCCCATTCATCAGCTTCCCTCCTGTTTGCCTGCTCTGGTTTTGAACTCTTAAACAATTTGTGATACCATTTAACATGCCACAGATTGGGCGCTGGTAAATGAGTAAAATCATCAAAATGAGAAGAGTTAAGGCTGTAATTTGCTCATAAAGGCAAAATCTTGATGTTATTTTAAGATTTTTTGGTCTTATTTTATAGCTTCACACTTTGTCAGACTTCACCAAGTGCATGTGTTTTACTGGATAAAAGGGGCTTTAAGGAAGCCCTTAGGATAGAGAATGGCTTTAGAGATAAAATGTTAAGCAAAAGCCTAATCTTAGATAAAGATTAAATACATAATTAGGGAAATACTTTTGACATAGAGAAGTCTCAGTAGGGCTATCAGGATGTTTGCAAAATATTTTCAGTGTGAAGGGAAATGAAAAACAGTCTTCACATGGAAATAAAGAGAAAATAACCCCAACAAAAATATCTCTGTAGATGAAAGCCTCGGATGATGATGACGAGGATGAGGATGAAGATGAGTTTGTGGAGGTCCCTGAGAAGGAAGGTTATGAGCCCCACATTCCAGACCACCTGCGGAAGGAATATGGTGAGTTTGCCCAGCTGTGACAAGCTTTATCCCTGTGTGTTACTGCTGCACCAAGGTAAACAAACAGCCATGCTGAAGTAATAAAGTGATCAGCAGCGTGGGTAATCTCTGCCTGCTCTAGGAAGTCCTTACATGGACACCAGAGCAGTGGTTGGCTCTGGATAAACAAACACTTTCAGGGGCAGGAGCAACTGAGACGAGCAGCTTATTCCATTCCATCATCTTCCTCAGGAGCTCAGAGCCAGGAGCAGCACCCTGTGTGCTTGTAGGGGTGCAGAGCACACATCATCTTCCACAGCTTACTCCATTCCATTCCATTCCATTCCATTCCATTCCATTCCATTCCATTCCATTCCATTCCATTCCATTCCATTCCATTCCATTCCATTCCATTCCATTCCATTCCATTCCATTCCATTCCATTCCTCAGGAGCTCAGAGCCAGGAGCAGCACCCTGTGTGCTTGTAGGGGTGCAGAGCACACACTGGGAGTGAAGGGATGGCCAGGTGAGGTTGGCAGTGAGCCTGAATGTCATAAATGCTGGTGCCAGTCTGGGGTAAGGGGCTGTTCCATCATCAGTAGCAGCTGGATATGCACAGCCCCTTCCTCCCATGGAATGGCCAGCCTAGAGCTCTGCAGGGTGGCTCTTTTTGTTCAGGTGTTGCTGCCAGAAGATTTTAAATGCAGATCAGCCTTCAAGTGCAGAATACAGCCACAGAGCACATACCAGATGACAAACTATAATTTTGCATTCTTAGTAAAAGTAGATAATTTTTAAATGAAGTTATACTTACTTGTGTTCTTGTGAAATTGAGAGTGGTGTTACTGAAGAAAGTTCATCTTAGTTTCAGTGCATTGCTCCTTGTCCTTTGTCCCTCTTGCTTAGTAAATCTGCAGCTTTACTTCTGTGTAACTCAGTATATTTGAGGACTCCCAAGATTTCAGTATATTGTGGAGAAGGGTAGCTGCCATCAGAAAGCTTTAAGTTAAAAAACTTCTAAGCATGTCTTGCTTCTGCAAGTCCATGAGTATTTGTGTAAGATTGGTGCTGTTGCTGTGGCTTTATCAGTCCTGTTGATGCTTATTTTTCCCATTTCTGCAGTTTACCTCATAAAAGTCAGGCTGCAGCTACCACCTGGAACTTGTTTTTTCATTTTTAGCAGCAGCCTAAGTAATTCTAACATGCAAAAGTTCTGTTTGTACTTGCCAGCTTCCACTGGAAATGAAATGTATTCACCTCTTCCCTCTTATCCCATCTTCCTCATGGACACACATTTTTCCAAAATAAAGCATCTTACCACCCTTTGTATCACAAATACTTGGCTGCTATTTGAATTCCCTCTTACAGGGAAGGATAAAAGAACAACCCTGCTATCTACTCAGGGATATTTTAAAAATCAAAATGGATTAAGAAATTCCCAATTTGTATTTAAACTATTGCTGATAGGAAAATACATTATAGTGAAGAAGTCAATCAATCAGAAAACAAAACCTCTCATTTTGTGTACCTGTGGTTATGTAGGAGCTAATGGTCACACTTAGATGTTCTTTATCTGATGTGTTCATTAAAAAATAACATTTTGAAAGAAAGTAATCATTTCTGATGCTTCTGAAGACACTCAGCTTTACTTACTGCCATTTAAAACTATTATGTTAGTTCCCAGTTTAGAAAATGGTCTGAAAATAACTCAGAATTCCTGAAAATCACAGCTTAGAAAATGAAAGTCTGCATGAGTGGAATGTTCTAACTGGAACATTAAACCTCCCACGTAAAATAAAATCCCAGTGTTATGTGGAAAGTATGAATGGTTAAAAGCTATTTTTCCTTTTGTTGTTACTTTTCCTGAACAAGCCAGATTAACTTGATACAGTAAACCAGAAAACAAAGCTGTAAAACACGACTGTGGAAATGGATTGAAACATGACATGTAAATTATTGATTTAAATGTCACTTTATTTCCTTTCATTTCTCTCACAAAGATGTGTCCTACCAACAAGGTAAATTTTGTGTTTTTCCTGAGAACTGAAAACTTGTTAAAAAGGAAATTTTATTTAGAAGGACAAGTTCTGTGCATAAGTACATAGACATGTGCAGTTGTATCATCTGTGTGTTTATGTGGTTAATAACTACAGTCTCAAAATTTGTGATGATATTAAATATAGAAATTGAATTGAGCATGGGTGCAGTTTGTGTGGACGTAGGATTGAACAAGTCGATTTGAATCTTGATGTATAAAATGAAATGTAAATTTGTTAAAAGAATTTAGGTGATTAGATAATTGAAGTGTGAAGATATAACCCATTAGAGGTGTCATGCCAAATTAGCATTACCAGAATTTTAATGACCTCCCATTTGTATAATCCTTATTTACACTTGCATCTGATGTCTGCAGCTGACACGAGGCCAGCTCTCCTGTGGGATCACAGGGTCATTTCAAATACACTGTGGTGCTGAAGAGGAATATTTGGCTGAAAAAGAAACACCACTGGAAATAATTTTCATACAGTTGCTCAGATCTCACCACTGGGCACTGATGTTGCTGATAGCACTGATGAGTGACCTGCCCTTGTATGGCTGGCATTGCTCAGCCCTGGAAAATGGAGCCATTATTCATTTAAAGGAAAACTTTTGGGGGAAGTAAAATCTTTCTTCAGGAGATTCTCCACATTCCAGCCACATGCTGGTCAGTTCTTGGTTCCATTGGTATAAAACCTTAGGGTGGATGAGGTAAGGGATGGAACCGTGCAGCCCTGACACTGCTCTTGTCCCATAGAACAGGATTTTGGGCTGATGTCAAAGAATGAGAGATCCCTGCCTGCCCTTGGTGGTCTTGGCCTGGCTTGCAGCTGAGCTCTGACCCACATGGGAAGTGATCTCTTATGAGGGATGTGCTTTCCCACACAAAATGGAGCAGTTCTCAGCTCTAGTCCAAAGCACCACTTTAGCTGGCAGTTCTTGTCTGTCTCGTTGCAAGCATTACTTACCCATGCAATAGTGCTTTGGGGACAGGGGAGTCCTGGTGCTGTTTTACAGGTGATGGAGGAACCCATCTGTCTTGGGACTGTCAGCATGGAAGCAGTCTGCTGCTTATCAAGTTTCATCTTTATCCAAAGTTATATTAGGAATGACTGTGCCATCACAAACCTTTATTTCTACTCTGGTTAATAAGATTATTTCTCTTATATTTGAGCCTTAAGCTGAATGTCTTTAGGTCTCTGATAGCTATTATACAGGTTCACATTGCATCTTGGAGTCTGCTTGAGATTTCTTTCATATGGGAATCAAAGCTACAGTTCCCAAGAGTTACTTCTGTCCATTTCTGAAATTCTTCCCTCTCTTCCTCGCAATATGATGTGCTTTTTCTGGGTTAGGTGTCCCCAGACTGATGGTATCTCAGTCATACTTCTCTGTGTGTTAAGTGGCTGCTGTTGAATCCTTGAACAGACACTCCTGTGCTGGCTAGATGGAAATTAAAAACTATACCTAGGCATTTTCCTTCCTTACTGCAGTGACTTCTCAGTTTGTCTGGGTCCAGCTTTTCAGTCAGGTTTGATTTGTCTGGTCTTCATACCTCAGGAACTTCTGAGGGAATTGTCCCTGCATGTGAAGGATGTGGAGAGCAGTTTTATGTGGACAAACACCTCAGTGCAGACCTCAGCAGAAACAAACATGCAAACTCCAGGTGTGTAAAGCACCATTGTCAGGGGCTGAGTTTGAGACTCTGAATTACACTGTCTAAGCTAAATAAGGCTTTTGCCTGACTTGTCTAAAGGGAAAAAGCATATCAGGCTTTACAGGGGGGGTGTTAGGCAGAATTACTTATTTACCTCTTTGAAATTCGGGTTCCTTTTCCTAAATTTTTCTCAGCCTGACAAATCTAGTATCTAGAATAAGTTTTCTATTAATAATACTATAAATCCTTTAAAAAAGAAATCAGTAGAAAAGATGTAGTTGTTACATGATGTAAATAGCTTGTGTTGATTTATCATAAATGCATTGAATACTGATATTCAGCATTGAAGTTAAAAACCCAGACCAGAATTTCTGTAATCAAATGCATGTTTGGTCTCCATTTCTCTTGGGATATAAAACTGTAGAAGTATTTAATTATACATTTACAAACGAGATTGCCTCTTTATATTAGTGTGTTTTGATATACCTGTATATGCACAAACACAAGTCCTGTATGGAATCACAGAATCATCTTTAAGATTGGAAAAACCTCTAAAATCATCAAGTACAACCTTTGAGTACTGTCATGCCCACTAAACCACAAATCTACTCATTTTTGAATGCTTCAGGGATGGTGACTTCAGTACTTCCCAGGGAGCTCTTACAGTGTTTAACTCTTCTTTTCAGTGAAGAAATTTTTCCTAACATCCAACGTGAACCTCTTTTAGCACAGCTCAAACCTACAGAGACCTAGCCACACTTAGGACAATAAATGAGTAAAACTGTTTGTAATGCAGTATTTGGAATAAAGATCAACTTTTCACATTTATGAAAAAACATGATCATCCCTTCCAACAAAATACTTCAACATCCAAGTAGAAGTATTGACTGTAGATAATTCTGATGCACCCTGATCTGCTGGTCATGGAAACTTTCCTCGTTCTCAGGAGAGGTTCTTCTATGTACATAAAAAATTCCCAAAAAATTTAACAGATTATGAGATATACTTGATTTCTGCTAAAGTTCTTGGAAATTAATACTCACTGCACAAGATGCTGGTACACTTTCAAGTAGTTTGCCACAGCAGTATCCCTCAGAGGGTCTGTGCAATGGCCAGGGGATGCAAAATCATAAGGAAGAAGCTTAAAAGGTGAGGGTGTAAGGCATAGAAAGGGCTTGATATAAATGCTGTATATTTGTGTCTTTTTCTGGTTCTTAGCTATGATTGTAAAGCAGTAGTAAGTAGGGTTAATTAATGAGAGGTAACATTATATCAACATATTCTGTAATTCCAGTAACCCAAAGTAAGTGTTTATGTAATGTTAGTGAACTCTTCTCCTTAGCTACCCTAGTTATCCTTTTTCTTTAATTTGAATTTTGAAAGAAGGATTCCAAGATTTCACATAAATGAAACATAATTACCTTCATAACTACATTCAAAATACTGGGAAGCTTTGCAAAGTCCAAGGCTTCTTGTGCTTCCTGAGTAAAATACCAGCAGGCATTTTCATTGTGAGCACAGTGGAGTGAGAGGGGACATACTGGACCTGAACTGCTGGATTTTCCTGACAACCTGGGACAGTGTCTATTTTAAATCACATCCACTTGGCTTGACTAAGATTCAACAAATGGGGAGCAGAAATTATTAATTTTTTTTTCAGTAAAGGTGAAGTCCATAATACTTGTTTATATTCTATCTCTGTTTTTTCAATTAAACTTCAGTGAATCTGAAGTAGCTTGATTTGGTCTAAATCCACACAGCTGAGGAAACCTGGGCTTGCTTTTTCTCTGAATTTTCACTGAGGGGCTTTTATCTCCCCCTAATCCCACCATTTCTGTCAGGACATAATCTCTTTCTCAAATTTACATTTTAATTACAAGGCCAGCTGAACTAGCTAAAATCAATAATGTCAGCATTCAGCAGCCTAACTTCAGCTGAAACCCCAGCCTCTCTCTTTCCTGCTATAGATTTATCTTGTGGACATGGGCTACTTTATTGCTTCAGGCAATAGGTGCCATTTGGTCAATTTAAACAAAAAGGGGGATTTAAACACTTTTATGATTCTTTCTCAAAGCTGCTATTGGCACAGTTTGAACCCAGTACTGTACTTGTTAAACAAACCACACAGAACAGCAGAATTCTGGAGAGGAATTTTACTTTAAAAGCTGTACTTAATCCATCTATGTTTTAAAACAAAAACAAAGCAACCCCACCCTGACATTGGACACCATTTAGCTGGGGCTGTCTGCCTGGTCACTCTTGTCTTTATCTAGTTAGCAAAACCTGCTTTCATACATAAATACTTTTTAAAAACTCCACAGTGGAGGTGATGTTACTGATGTCTTAGTGTTATCTATTTTTAGCCATTTTTCTGTTAATAGTTTAAAATAAGAAATCAATGAGAAAATATTTTGCTCTTGTAACTCTTAAGAATTCCTATATTGATCTTCCAGATGTGATTTTTATCTGTCTAAATGTCACATTGTCCATTTATCTCTCTTGCCTTTCCTGTCTGTTGCTGACTGCTTGTCTCTGCTGTTCCCCTCCTCCTCAACCAAGCCAGTGTTGTGAGCAAGCAATCGTGTAAACACCATAGGAAAAGAAATGGGAAAAATAGGGTTTTCTGGGAACTTCTAATACATAGCACATATTTTCTCTGAAGATGAGAGGTGTGGTGAGTGAAACAAAGCTGCTATCTTCTGCATTTTTTTTTTTACTATTCGTAAATAGTACAAGTGCTCTCAAACTACTTACTTTAAATAATGCTTTTCAGAAAGTTTCCTTTTAAAAAAATGGAAAAAGAAGGCAGTTTAAGTGCTAAATATAGCCTGAGCAATTCTGCATTACAGATAGTTTATGACATATTCTTAACCAAGTTGACTGAGAAGGGCCAAAGGCCCTGTTTGTAACTGTTTCTGTCATTAAAGGAAGTTTACTTCTCCAAATACTGATGAATCTAAAGTGTGGTAACAGCAATGTTTTTGGTTAATTCTGTTTCACTTTGATTAAAGCACCTGAGAAAGGCATTTTCCCTCTCTAGCCTGTGACCTGAACTGAGATGGAGCCCTGCCCTGCCCCCTTTCCAGAGACATAAATTCAAAGTTCCTGCATTATTATTTCACTGAAGTGCTGTTTAAAAGCACATTTTTGTGGAGGCACCATTCTCCCTCTTGAACAAGTCCACAGCTTAATAAGTGTAATGAAATAATTTCTTCTGCTATTTAACCTAGATATCTGCTTAAATCCATTCCTATTGTATTTATTTATCATTTTCTTTATTCCTGGTCCTTCTGCAGACAGTTTTCTAGTTCAGAGATTGGAACTTTAAATATTTTGGGTGGGTTTTTTTCAGGGTTTTTTTGTTTGGTTTTTTTTTTTTTTTTTTTTATAGTGTTGTTTATAGGCTTGTTGACTTAGGAGAATGTAGAGTGTTCATAGCTTCTGTTAGTGTGTAGTGTGGGCAGGAGTGAGTGAGGGAGCAGCAGTGCCAGGTGTGCTCAGCACCAGGATGGACTCTGGATTTTGAATGAGGGTGGTTGGTGTCTCTGGGGAGAGGCTGTCCAGGAATTGGGTTAAACAGGTGTCCTTGTCAGTGCCCTGAGTTTGGAAACCAGGTTTGGGTGGTGCTCCCTGCACCAGGACTCAGCTCCTGATGCAGGTGTTTGCAAAGTGCATTTCCAGGGCTGGATCTCAGAGGTTGCCACCTCAGCATCTTGGCCCGTGGTTCTGGTCAGGCAGTACCATCTGTGCACTCACACCCCATGGCTGAAAGGGAATGAGTGGTGCAAACCAGTCGAGGTCAGCATGAATTACTGGGAGACCTTATAATGTGGTGAGATGGGTCACAGCAAATTGTTCTAATTTTGTTCATGGAAAATACATTATTCTCTCAAATAAAAATATTTTGTGTACCAAGCCTCCCTGCCACTGTGGGTCTTGCAATTTCCTACTCAGATGGCTGGCCACAGATAAAACATTAGCTTTTCCTTTTCTACTTAATATATTTACTGATGCATTTAATGTATGATATGTAAAATGACTAGCATTTAATGACCAGCAAAGCAAGAATACTTCTGAATGCAGCTTTCAGGGCTGGTTAGAATTGGGAAAAAGATTAAAAGTTACAATTAAGTAATGGCCAATACATTTTAGATAAACGTTAATTATTTTCATAAGAAGGCTCAGATAATTTGCTGTGAAACTATGACTTCTTGTATAAAATTTAGGGATTTTCTCGAGGGATGAGACCTTGCATTTCAATAAATTATTTCATAAAAAGGCTTTCTGAGGGGACAGATCATGTTGGTGTGAGGAATCATATTTTTCCAATTGTAGCTGTCATTGGCTGAAAAGTTCTTGTAGCTACTACTGGCTAATGGAGTTGCTCCTCCAGCTCAGCAAGCAGAGGCAGGTGCTGTCTAACAGCTCAGCCTATCTAATTGCATCCTTGCAGTCCATGCTGAGTCTCTAATGTGGCTGTATAAAGTAATTAAAGTTACCCCAGCACTGCGCTGCTGGTGCTGAGCATCAGTGCCTGGTACTGCCTTGCAGTTCCTCAGGTGCAGCTCAGGCATTTCCTGTCTCTGGGACAGACTCTGGCTGTACTTTCTTCTTCTGCCAGCACTTAGATATTTCCTCCTGGCAAATTGTGTGGTTTAGTATCTGTGGAAGACGAATGTGCTCTAAATAATTCTGTTTCACTCTGGGTGGGATTGATGTCTGACACAAACCGAGAGCAGGAAGATGTAGTCCGCACCCTGAGCTGGTTGGGTGGACTGTGAGGGTGGGAGAAGTGAATCACTCCTAAACATCAAGGGTTTTTTTGCAGGACTTGAGCCCCAGTCCCCTCCAAAAGCCCCAGTGGTGAAGGCATCAGCAGGAGCAGCCCCACTGAGGTGCCACACTCGGCTCAAAGGGAACGAGGATGAGCTCGATCCAACCTGTGCAGCTGCCACCCTGAAACTCCTCAGGGACAAACTCCCAAAGCTGCCATCTCCTCACGCCAGGTCATCTTTGCTTTAATTCCTGTGCAAACCTCTTGCTCTTGTGTTCATTAGTCATGACAGCACACAGAAAAGCATTTGTGAACCAGGCAAGCTGACAAGGCTGGCTTGATCTTGTTTTGAAGTTACGTTCATTGTTTAGTGTTTGGGATTTTGTTGGTGATTGCACCAGGATCTTAAGGAGTCTTATTTGGTGTAAATGGCCTTTATGAAAATTCACTGTCCCCTTCTTTGCTACCAACACCCCCCACCCCATTTATTTGGGTAAATTTTGTTTGTAGCTGAACAGTGTGTCCTAATGTTCAGTTAGCAAATAGTTTCAATATCTCTTTGTTCCCTGTGACTTATGCTGTCAGTGCTGCCTGGAGATGTTACATAGCTTCCAAAGACATACTTTATCAATCCTGTTCAAAGTTTGGTGAAACTCCAGCCTTGCCTAGCATTTGGCTGTGATTTGTGGATAATGCTGGGGTCGTTGTTTAGTGACATGTTCCTGGAAAGACTCTTCTGTGTGGGCCAGGAAGGCCCCCAAAACCTAGCAAACTGGAATGAATTTGATATTTCCAGTTCCACATCTGTGGCTCCTGTGGGAGTGCAGTATGCATGATCCACTGTGCCCCCATCAGATCTCTGGGTTTCTGCCCCCACAGTGTGATGTGTGTTAACCAGCCCTAGCTGAACATGCTGTGAGCTGCAGTGTGTGTGGTGTTGTGTCTTAATGTCTTCCTTTAAAGAAAAAAAGGGACAACCTTGAAAAGTAGTTATAGTTGTACCTGTAAGGTAATATTAGTGTTGGTATAAAAAAAATCTAATGAAAACAAAAAGAAAAAGGAAAAGTTGTTGTGGTCATTGTTGTTCTGTATTGACTTCTCATCAATTTTCTCCAGTGAACCTGCAGCTTCTGAGACAGCAAACTTGGAAGATCCTGACAGTAAAAGAAGAAAACTAGAAGAAAGAGCTAAAGCTCCCCTCATGCCTTTTGGATTAGATCTTCACTACTGGGGAGAGGATCAGCCAGGTGCTGGGAAGATTCTCAAGTAATGCTCTTTTTCTTTTAAGACAAATTAAATAAATAGATAGATTTACTTGTACTCAGAGGTCATGCAGTGGGGTGACTGCTATTTCTTTTGATAATTACTTTTCTTCTTTACCTTGTGTTGTAGGACCCATAAACAAAGTCAGAAATTCTACCTTTAAATGTTATTTGTTTTGAGAAGATGTGATACTAATTAAATATCCTTTGATGCTTCAAAGCACTTTTTTTTCTGCTCTTTTTATGTTTGCAGCATGGCATCAGTTACTCCAATTTAAGCTGGTACCTCATTATGCCAAGGGCTCTGCCAAGTGTGTGGTAGACATTCCCTGAGCTGGAGACTTTAGGATCTAAATAAGTAGCAGGCAAGGTAGGAGAAAGGCTGGGGAAGTGTTTTTGTTGGTAACTGAGGAAACTGCTAGGCTTATTCAGTCACACGAGAGAAAGGTGGCAGTTACAGGATTTGGATTTGGATCTTTCACTTTCCATTGCTGTCTGGGAGGTTTTGGGTTTCATGAAGCACTGCTGATTCAAGGAAAGCTTTAGCACTGCTGGGGAGAAGAGGTGGAAGGTACACATCAGAATGTGTTTCTAGCAGTCAGTTTTAAAGCCCTTTTTACTATATTTAAATGAAAGTTGGGTTTCAAAGTAAATATAAATTTTGTTTAAGTTCACCAGAACTTTGGTATCAGTGTGTACCATACCTGGCTTGAAAAGGGCAAAAATCACCGACTGGCTGGGTTGCAAATTAAGCTATTATATTCTTAGCAGTATTACTTTAACTTAGTTTGTTTTCTTACTAAAACAAACAAAAAACCTCAGCGTGTAGTCACAGTTCTAAAACAATGTTGGCAGAAAGGAACAAGAGGAAATCGTTGCCCCTGCACCTGATTTTGAAAAATGCTGAATATCTGTTAAATTACTGTAAACTGAAGCAATTTGATGCATAAAAGTGCTTCACCACAGTCACTGCAGGCTTTGGATTCCATCTCCTGTGGTATAGGTTCTTCTAAGCCTGTGAAGAGATTTTCAGCAGGGCTTTAAGAAGCATTTGTCTGTGATAATGCCAAAAAGGTAGTAAGGCCTTATTTTACATTGCAAATGAGTTATTCAAGTCATAAGTGAAATCAGAAGCATATTTCACTGCCTGTCTGCCTCGTGCTGCACTGTTTTATTTTTATGCTTCCCAATAAAATAGAGGGCACACTTCTGAACCATACAGTCTATAACTACAGATGTGCCAATCTAACTAAAGATAATTTAAGTAACTGCACACACAATACCATTGACCCCAGGCATAAAATAGACTTACTGAAAAATTAAAGTAGTTATCAGTCAACTCCTTCAGCATTTCTGTATGCACTCAAACTTGCTCTGTAAGATTTTTAGGAGAAGAAAGCAATCTGAAAAATAGACAACACATGTGGGATGTGTATGGAATTTGAATTTTTAAAATCTGAAGGGGAAGAGTGTTTCCATTTTATTTAGCAGTGCATTTACTTAATCACAGCATTTACAATAAATTGAGATTTTAACAGCGAGAATGTAGCCACCAGGAAGATTTTCTAAAGAAGTTTTGTTGGGTTTTTTCAGGGGGGGCAGAAGGTAGTGTGTGCTGCACAGTGTTGAATTGTGTAGAATCTGCTATGTCAGCTTAACAGACTTGTTTTGGATAGCATGGACCTTCCAGGCTCATCTGCTCTCCTCCCTGAATTAAGTCTGCTCACTCTGAGGAGCAGAGTGAAATAGCTGGTGCAGCACTGACTGTGACTAGCATGTCTGAATTAGCCCATTTTGCTTCAGGATCTCTGTAAGCATCTAGGGTTAGAATTTATATTTATACAATGTTTTTATAAGCTTCCTCTCAGATTAGAAATTAAGATGATATAAATTCCTTGAAAGAGTGCAGCAGTTCTCCGGGAGGTTTCTCTTAGATTTCAGTTAACCATTACTTGTCTTTTATTCCTCTTCCTCCTCATGTATTTTTGTGCCATTGCCATTAAAGCCTCTGTTATTTACCTGGATTAGGAGCACTCTAAATGTGAGTGAGTTGTTGATCTTCTTCATCTTTTAGTTGATTATCTGTTCCTTTTCTGATCCATCTTACAAACAGGTTTTACTTGTCACATGCATCATTTTTTCAAACAAGCATCTGCATGTTTGTAATGTTGCTTAACCTACAACAAGAAATCAGAAAACTTTGGGAGCTGCCACTGCTTTGTTCTCTCACCTGCTTCTAAGTCATGTTGGGAGAAAATATGCTTGTAATAAACAGTAATATGTGTTAATATATTTGTAGGAATCAGGCTATTTTAAATTCAGTTCCCAAGTACTGGTCAATGATACACGGGGCAAAACATAATTTTAATATTCTTGACATTTGTTAGGTGCATATTTAGGGGAAGGGAGACAGAGAAATTGTTAAATAGAATTATTTCCTAACTGGAGGGGTTGA
This sequence comes from Melospiza georgiana, assembly GCF_028018845.1. NCBI lineage: Eukaryota > Metazoa > Chordata > Aves > Passeriformes > Passerellidae > Melospiza > Melospiza georgiana. The sequence continues at coordinate 73,542,074 of NC_080434.1, forward strand.
CATGCGCAGTTGTTAAATGCTTCTTCATTCTCATGTGACTGTAATTTGATAATTGAGAGGGTGAGGGGAGTTCAGACCACCAAAGGACACTAGAATTTTACTAAGACATTCTGTAAGATTGTCGTGAATGTGGGAATCCTGTATGGTGCCTTTTTTAGGAATGCTTTCCCCTCCATGTGGCTTCAGGTTAGTGACACAGAGCTGCTAGTCAGTTTTGCTTTCAGCATTGCATTAAAATAAGCAAATAAGAAATTGATGTCATTATTTTATTTACTCTCTATTGTATAAGCTTGCCACATAATTTCTGGAGCTAAAATACTGTACTGTTCAAATATTGGGCTGAAATAGTATTTATTTTTTAGAAATACTCTCAGGGCTTTTGGGGTTTTTTTGCTACCTTTTGCAGAAGTGTGTAATTTAAAATATTTTGTTTAACCAAAAACTGTGGAAATACATTACGATGTTTATTGTTGAACTAGCTTCCACTGGAACTCCTTTGCCTTTATCCCCTAATTTACCCAAAGAAATTATTTGTACTTTATGGCAGGTTAGCATTTCTCTGGCACTAGTGCAGTGTATTTGATGGAGAAGTTACAGGTGGAATCAATCTGTTTAACAAGAATTTTGCTGAACATTTTTGTGATGATGGCAAATCACAGAGATGTTTCAGATTTTCCTTAATCCCTTTTTTACCTAGTTCTAACCTCTTCACATGGTTTAAATGCCCAACTATTGCATTAAAACCAGCACATAGATATGTTGTAGGTTGCTATGGTCAGATATTTTCCTCTACTTTTTTTTCCCCCCATCATCTGCTGAAAACTTGGTCAGATAAAATTAATCAAAACTTTTCAGGCCCTTTAAAGTAATTCTTTCAAGTATTGGCATATGTGCTTTGCCCAACTGTGACTGGTGTGATGAGTGAAGCCAGTGTCCATGTGTGGCTCTGCAGTGCACAGAAAGCAAAGCAGGAATGACACCCAAGGATTTTAGAGTGAGAGGAATTGGATATGGACAGAGAAAATCCTCTCAAGTAACTCTGGAACTGATTGGGTCGAAGCACTATGTGGAAGAAAGGGACTGTAGGGTTCCTTTAGGAGTTTTATGTCCTTATCGAGACATCTGTTATCTAGGTATCTTCATCTTGCTTGTCATGAGCAGCAGACATGCAGGCTGCAATTTTTTTTCCCTTAGTTGAGCTGTATTTTTTTCCTCTTTAACTTCATATTTCCTTAAATTTTGGGTGGGATTGTTGTTGTTAACTTCACAAATCTTAAAATCAGATACCTAAGCTTAGGTTGGTTACCCTAATTTCATTTCATGATTAAGAGAAAGAAACATTTACCATCAGAGGGATAGTCATTGTCTCCTAAGATTAGTAATTAAAATGAGTCAGGTAATTGCTCTCTGGGGTTGCCTGTTTTTCACTACAGACTGTTGGCTGAAATAATGTGAATAATTATATGAAATTATATTAATGGTGTTGAGAAAATCTTTGTTTGCCTGTCTGTCTGTAAATGTTGGTAAGGTCTCTAATTTTAAAATAGCTTTTCAATGGGTTAGCTTAATTTCCTAGAGGAACACCTGCTAATTTCTCAGATTTATGGACACTGTGTAGGAGAATCTGGAAGAAAGAATCTGTGTAAGGCTCAGCTGATTGTTTTCTCTTTCCCATGGTCTCAGTTTAGTGCAAAATCGTCTGATTCCAGCTTCTGCTTCACTGCTGCTGCAGGAGTCCAGCTATCAGGAATGAGATCAGCCACGTTAAGATCAAACTGTTTCCTCCTTGATCTGTGCTTAATCATAGAAGTATTTTGTTATGAACAATGTTAAGCACAGAATTACAAAGTTATTCACTGAATCTAGAAATTGGATAACTGACTCTGAATGTCAGATCATGAACTAAAGCTAAGATTTGTAATAGCTTAGCAGGTTAAACAGGAAATCAATACTAGACAGGCTTTGGTGTATTTTAAAAATATCTTCATAATACAGGAGCCATAAGAAAGACTGGTAGATTCCTAGGGGTTTTTAAATCACTAGTAATTCCCTTCCTTTCACAAATGAGTTTAGCACAGGTTGAGAATGTGTTTTAATGTGTGATGATTTTGTATGTGAATAATTTTCATTTGTTGTTTTCGCAGATTTACCTCTGAGCATCGATTTTGGGCACCCAGTGAGGTAGAGGAAGAGGTGGAAAATAAAGAAATAACAGAAATGTTAAAAACCAGGTATATAACATTTGCTGGCAAGTTTGAGCCAGTGAAACATAAATGTCGAGCTCCCATGCCTGATGGAAGTCTGTGTGAAAGGCAAGATCGGATCAAGGTAGGCTCTGAGTTACAGCACGTGCAGGGTCTCTGCTGTATGGAGAAGGTCTCCTTAAAACTGACATAAAAATTCATTTCACATTCTAAGTATAGCTCAAGGGAGTGGAATGACATTGTGTTGGGGAAGTTCATTGTTAATTTGTGCTTTGTAAGGGAAACATCCTTTTGGTAAAGAAGCTGTAAACATTTAAAGAACTGTCAAATTTTTTTGGCGTTCATTGTAGGTTATCTGGATTTTATTTATTGCTGTGATGTGTGAATACCTGGCAGTAAGGCAGAGATAGTTCTTTGCTGAAAATTTTTACTCAGAGGCATATTTGGTATTAACTGTTTCTAGAAACTTACATGTTTGAGGGGCAAAGAAATTTTATTTACAAATTAAGTTTTATGAAAGCTAAACTCTACACAGCCTCAAATTATGAGCACTGTTGAGCAGAACTACTTTGCCTAAATACTTGGTTCTAGTATCTCTGTTCTTCCATTATTATCTGAGATTGAAGGATCTAAAACTTAAGTACTTTTAATAGGATTGTTACAGGATAGGGATATAGCATAAAAAACAATATATGATGCAGCATTGGTGCCCTAGTTCCAGCCTTGCTAGGATGTCCTACCTGGTCTCTTGAAATTGTCTCTTTGTTTCAAAAAGAGACATTTGACATTCTGAATATATTAAACACATTATGTTTATAGGATTCTGATGTTTTCTAAAGAGGACTGGGAGTCAAATGTAGTTTTGTTGCTCCAGTTTCCACCTTTAAACTGTGTTGAATAAAAGGTAAACATTTTCTTTTCATTCAAAAACTGTGAAATTTTTTTTCTTTCCCCATATTTCTTTCTCAAGTGCCCTTTCCATGGAAAGATAATTCCTCGGGATGACTCTGGGATTCCTGTAAATGCAGAGGACAGAGCCAGAGAGGAAAAGATGAAATTTGAGAAGCAAGCAGCCCAGCCAGGTCTGTGTCAGCATAGCATCTTGAAAAATAAGAATAAAAATAAAATACTAGGCAGAGGGGGGAAATACCTGTTACCTGTTCTGCTCCTAAGCACATTCTCCCATTTGCATTTGCATTCCTATTGATTTTAAATTACAGCTCGTTTGCAGTGGTTCTTGCTTATGTGATAAATATGGACATGTGTAGACAGAATAACATTAACATTGCATCTGTGCTTTATTTCCAGTGGCTTTTGAAATGTTCCCAACACTGCTCAGACAGACCAGTTATAGTCTTTGTTCTTAAGGAACATTTTTATGGATGGTTGGACCTGTTCCTTGGGAAGTGCTTGGCAGTACCTGGTCTATGCTTTTGCAAAGATGTCTTATCTTGCTGGTCCCTGGCAGTTGTGATTTATGCAATATAATGATAATATTATTAGGATCACTGTGTTACCACCAGTTTTGGGAGGGTGTGCTGGATTTTTGTTTTAAAATAATTGGGAATGGGCAACAAAACTATTGTCCTTCTTCTTGCATCCTTCAGGTGTGGAGGGGAGGGCTCCTTCTTTCCCAAGGTAATTTGGGCATTTTTAGCCAAGGTTCAGCTCTGGACTGGTAGATGAGAAATGCAGGCAATAAGTACCCAGGCAGGAAGACTTCCAAGGGGAATAAAAGGCTTTCTTGCAACAGTACAACTAAACCCTGTTAGTGATGGACAGGTGGAATACAGGCAGGAAGCTACTGGCAGCTGATGGACTGCAGAGGAAGATGGGAGAGAGGGATCTATCCAGCAAAGACACAGTGGGTAATTGGAGGGGACAGCTTTTCTTTAACCTAGCTTCCCTCAGCAGGTCTTCGTTTTCTCTGGTTTGAGCTATTTATTGTAGGTGAGTATTCTGGATTCTAATTAAACTTACCCATAGGCATTAGCATTTTGGTATTATGTACAGTACTCCCTTGCAGGAGTTCTCTCTTCAGGTTTGACTGACTTGGTGTTTGACTGTTATGCATATTGTTAATGAAGCTACTGAACTTTTAATGAAACCTCTTGAGAGCCTGAGGAGCAGTTACCCATATTCAAAACAGAAATCTGTATTCAGAAAGATCTGTGTGGGATGAATGTGCATTTAAACACAGAATTGACCCACCCAGTGTCCTTAATACTTGTGTGACCATCTCTGAGTGGCAGTGCTTGGTGATTACAGCAGCCCAGCAGTGCAGCAATTGCTGAGCACCTTCTGGTATTTGCAGGTGTCAAAGTGCTCCATTTGCAGGTAGTTTCCATCCCTGTCCAGGCAGAGGAAGTGCTCTAAACTGGAATCCAGCCAGCAGCACACACACTGTTGGACTGTCACAGGGAAACCAGGATAGGAGTGTGGATGTTGTGTTAAAAAGGAAAGTTCCCAGCCTAGTTATGACAAACTCAAACTAGCAAATTAAACTGATAGGTGTTGTTGAAATTTCAAACTGGAAACTAATATTCTGGTATAAAAATCACTTGGACTCAAAAATATTGATTTTTTTTTTCCTGTGAAATTGCCACTGCTTGAGGCTAGACATAGTATTTATTTTTATTACAGTGTCAGTGTTGTTAGAGGCTTCTCACCTCTGGTCCACAAGGATGTGTCTGTTAGTCCCAAACCAGTGTTGGCATTGCTCCTTGTGTTACTGAGTGTGGTTGTTAAGCTGAAATGTCACACAAAGGTCCATCCCATCTGGCTGGGGACATGCTGCACAAGCTGTGGCACTCAATTTGGACAAAATCCTCCATGTTTCTATAGCCATACATATACCAGATGTCACTAAATACTTCTATCCGCTTCATTTTTTGTTCTGCCTTGCTATTTTTATATCTGCTTCAGAGTATTTTCATCAACATTTTAATTTCTTTTTTGCTTGTTTTGAGGCTTGTGGTCTGGAGGGGTGTGTTGGTTAGTTTTCAGTGGTATTTGGTTTGGGTTTTTTTTTATTACAAAGGTCTTGAAGCAATTCTGAGCAGTGCTGCTGTGGGAAATACACAACTGGGAACCTACTGGACAGTCAAGAATTTTTTGATTGACAACATCATTAATGTAGTCAATCAAACAGTTTGAAAAATCTGGAAAAAACCACTTAAATTTGGGGATCAGTATTATGGTTAAATTGTATCAAAATTATTCTTGCATCTCCTTCCTGCTGGATGGTAGATTTATTTCTGTCTTTGTGTGATTAAAAAGGGGGAAACAGTTAGATAGAGGTCATATGTTTTGTGTACTAATGACTGTGTTTGGACAGCACTGTCATTGTTATTATGGATCATTTATTATCTTAGTACAAAATGTTAAACTCTGGCTAATGTCCACAGAGAGGTGCTTTGGGGTCTTCAGTCCTGGAACTGTGAATCACTTGGGATTAGCCTGACCCGCTAATCTGCAGCGTTCATCCTTTTCCCACAGTTCACACACAGGAGCAAATTAAGTGCCTATTTTTTGTGTCAGCCCTGAAGAGTATCTGGTTTTTCAGCCCTTAGTGACTTGTTAACAAACAGGTATCAGGACAGGCTGGTGAAGGCAGGCCGCTGGCCACTCAGATGTGAAATAGCATCTCTTTACTAACTACAGTATCGATTCCCGCCTACCCTTGCAAACTGTGTAATTTTCTTTTCCCTGCTGCTAAACTCAGTAACAATGTATGAAGAGCTTTAGGGGCCCATCAATGCTCAAAAAGCCTGCTCTTCCCTGGCATTCTATTGATTTTTCTCAAAAGCTTTTAAATTGCTCCTTCATTTTACTCAAATGCTCATTTCATCTCTACTGGATGCCGGCATTTTTTCCTTGTGTTTAAACAATTGCTCCATTCACGGGGTTCCTAAACTGTGACGCCTTCTTATTACTGGGAGATAAACTGTTTAGACAGTTTTCCTTAATCTTGGATTAATCGTTCCTGTATCTGAATTGTGCTCTTCTGTATTCCTCACTTCAAAAAAAAAAATTCTGTGAGGTCTTATGATCTATCAAGTGTATGTGTTCTATTTTCTCCCTTTGTAACTCTCCTGTGCAGCTCTTGAACAGCTTGGTTTTCCTCGTGCTTTTTGCTGTGTTGGATTTTAATCAGGCCTTGCTTTCATGTATGATGGTAGTTTAGATCTAACCTTTCCTTGGAAAATTGCTCTGCTGTTCCTTAACACCGTGTTCTTAAGTGAGGACATTGCCTCTGACCTTCCTGAAATGTTGTTAGCAGCGTTTGTCACACTCAGTGACCATCTTGGTGTATAAATGAACTTGTAGAGTCCTTTAGGACTGTTTATTTCTCTGTATTTACAAAGTTGTTATGTAAGAGGAGTAGACATTTGGTGTTACAATTTCTGCAGGCAAGAAGGGCTGACTGACATAAGGGAAACTATGACAAATGACTGGCAATTACTGCTGTTAAAAAGCAGGCTTCTGGCATTTCTGCTGAGTGTGGACCATGTTCTTTTTGAGGCAGTACTTCCTAGACTGTTTTCCAACCTAAATGCTCAAAGTCTTTACAATGAAATGAATTTTTTTTAATTTCCCCTTGGCAGATGTCCATCCTCCAGCCACATTTTTACTTTGCACTTTGTGCTACTTTGTTTGATACACAAGACTATATTGAAGGTGAAAAACTGCAGCTTCATTAAACAGTCCACAGTCTTAATTGTTCATGCTTTTTCCTCTGCTGGCATCTAGGATCAGGATCCACTTAGAGTTCTGAAGCATTAAGGTTTTAAAAAATGTGAAACAAGATTTTGTTTAGATAAATTAACTTGTGCCATTGTTAGGGGAAGAAACGTGATTTAGATAATTAATCTGAGGCAATATGGGATATTTAGAAAGTGGTATCTTTTTCAGATGCAAAATGGGTGTCATGGCGACAGGGTCACGTTATCCTGCTCAAGAATTTTATGGAGATGTCTGTTACCAGTTCATGTTTTAAAGTAAATATTATTGATGAAAAGAAATCACAGTGTTGCCAGCCCTACTCTGCTAAAAATTTGATATATTCCATTTTTTAGATTTATTTTTAAGCTTATGCTGAATTTATTTCTGCAGATAAGTTCCTCAGCTACATTGTTGGCATTTTCATTTCTAAATAATAATCACTGTGCTTATTCATCTCTCTTGCATGGAGTAGTGTCCTTGGGACTTTGCTACTGTGCCACTGAAAAACCTCAACTTAGTTCTTCCTACAGGACAGTTTTGTCCATAGCAGCTGCTAATACAGACTGGCAGGGCTTCTTCATCCAGATCTGTCATTTTGGGAAACTGCTTTATCCTCCCCTTCCTTTGTGTGTGCAGCTTGGATCACAGTGTCCCTGCCCTCACCCACTGCTGACAAGAGCCTCTTCCTCAGGGGGCTGCAAATCCCCCCTGGGTTTGGGGTTTCAGAGTTCACCTTTTGTTTTTTGAACAGAGTGGAGAGATCCAGAATTCATGAGAGAAATTGAAGCTGCTACAGGACTGGATCTTGGTTCCTCTAAAAGTAATGGAAAAGGACAGAAAAAGAAAGGGAAGAAGCAAAAATATCCAAATCTGACAGACCTGAAGCAGCAGGCTAACACGTCTCGTTCCCGGCTTGAGAAGAAAGTCTTCAATAAGTAAGAAACTTCCATTATTTAAAGCCTGTTAATTCCTATTTCTGTTTGATTCAGCAGTACTTTCTGTTTCTACATTAACATGCACTTACTAAACACATTCTTTGGCTAACTGCAAGCAAGAATGTCTTCCATATGTCTGGAGGGTAAAAAATAGCAGGTACTGACAAACAAAGTTATTTCTTCGAGAGTGATTTTTAACTAATGTGCAAAATTTCCCTATGAAAGGCTTTTTTCATTCTGTCTCAGTTTCTTAAAAACTTCAATTGCTGGATTGGCTTCTCTGGATGATCATTTATTAGTCAGGCACAGCATCTCAGGTGGCTGTGGGAGCCTGCCAGCCACTCCCAAATGTGCTTTAAAACATACAGTAGCTCCATCTGTCCATTATTAACCCTATTTTTGATGCCTGTTCTCGCTTAGATGTGGCTATAACATAAATTTGCCTGAGCATGCTCTGGTCTTCATCAAATGGGAAGCAGCTGCAGCTATTTAAAGAGTTTCACATGTCAGAAATGAAGTAGTCTAAAGGAAAGTAAAGTTGTCAAATCAAAAAAGAAAAATCATTATTATAAAATCATGAATGGTGGGTTATTCTCTAAGCATACTGGATGAGTTGAACACCATCCAGGACACAATATTTGTTTAAACTGAGTTTTCTCTTCTCTCATGTACTGATTATAATAACAAAGCCAAATCCACATTATTTTTCTTTATGGAAATAGCACATTTTATGTGAATTTCTTAAGTTACCTGGTCTTAGTTAGAAGTCAGAGACATACAGTTCTAGTGATTAGAATTTCATATCATGGTTTACTGTGGTTTGTGCTAATGATTTTGGGTGTGTGTTGGTGCCAGGCATAGGGAATCAAACCTGTCAAGTTTTTAATAGGTTTCATGCTTTGCAGCACTAAACAAGATGATAACCTTGGCTCCTTGTAACAACCCCAAATTACTTGAAATGTATAGGTGATAAACCCAGGCTCTAGTCTGCCAATAAAGCTAAGTGAAATTGCACACAGATCATCAAAGTGGGATCTCATTTCATTTACAGTATCACACAATCCACTGGTGCTAATGTAAAACCTACATGACATGAAAGTGGCAAGGCCACTCTGCACTGCTAAAGGCTCACTTTTCTCCTACCAATTAGGTAATATTTGAAGTGCAAAACCATGACCACATTTTCCTTACTCTGGTAACTTTATTGGCAGACTTTTGTTAAAAGTATACCTTTTCCAGGGTGTTTTTTCAGAGTGTTGGTTTTCATTGCACTTGCTGCTGAGAAAATCTTTAATCCCACCATTTAGAGCGTTATTAAGGAGAAACCTCTTTTAGATGTTTCAAAATTGCTTTGGAAATGAAGCCATTAGAGAGAACATTCCCAAACCAGAAGTCAGCCTGTTTATTGGAGATAACCCTGGAAGCAGAGCTGGAATAGTGTGTAAGGGCTGATCCTGAGGAACACTGCCCAGGTGCATGTCAGCTGCATTTTCCTGCACAGCTGGGAACATCCTCAGAAGTGATAAATGCAGACTGTGACAATGTAGAGTCTTAAGAGCACAGGCCTTGGAACCATCTGCTTGTGTGATGGAACTTGCCAAATTTGTAGAAATCAAAGGAGACATCAGTCAGTGCCCTGCTTTTGAATGGCACAGCCCCTCAAACCAAGCCTGCAGCTGCTCTACCTCACCCATCAGCCATGTTTACCTGGAGATGTGTTGGGGGATAACAGCTTCATAGGCAGGGGGACAGCTGAGAACACCTGCAAACATCAGCCTCAGATGGCTGAGCTTCTGTTCCAGAGGCATCTGAAGTAACCAGTAAAAACTGAACTTTAGAATCCAGTGAGGAACAAAATTCCTGAGGCACAGTGCCCTCAGCTCTGCACAGCAGCTGCTTTAAGTTTCTGATGGGCAGATGTTCACAGCAGAACATTTTCCTGACTGCTCCTGCTGCTTCTTGCTCTTCTGGACTTGTGAGCCCATTCCTCTGCCTGACCAGCTGGAGGATGTAGGGGCCTGCTCTCTCTCTGCCTTTTATGACAGTCTCCTACTCCTGTTCATCATTTTCCTCACCCTCAAAGTCCTGGCTGTGTAATCTTCACTCAGAAGTTTTTGGAGGCGAAAAAAGAGGAGGTGTCTGAATGACCCAGCTCAGAAGCATTGCAGCCCCTCCCTAGAGAAATCTCTGGGCACATTTTACTGGGAGGAGGCAATGGAGCAGCAACAGGGAGACAGGCCCTCACTGGATTTGGATCATTATTAGAAGGCTTAACAGCTCTGAAGCTCATTCCCTCACTTCCTTTTTGAACCTGAAGAACATTCCAGGGCCTTCTTCAGGCACAGCAGGAGATGCAGAGGGCTCAGGTCTTGCCCATCCCAAGGCAGCAGAAATCCCATTTGCCCATGATTTATGAGTGAGGTGTTGGCCATACTGTCCTGCCTGTGCTAAACTCTTCTGCAGCACAAGCCTGTCCTGGAGAGATACCCAGTAATCTCTGTGTCTTCTAAACTAGAGTTCTTGTGGATTAAAAGCTGCTGCTCAGGAATGGGGATGCTGCTGGTGTGAGCAAGAGTCTAACTCAGCCCACATCTGATGAAACAGAGTTTTAGTAACCTGTGGAAGTTCACATGAACTGAACAGCCAACCCTTCCCTCACAAAAACATTCTGGATTGTGGGCTTGATTTCATAAGGGTTTCTGAGTATTAATTTTTTAAGATCTTGTTAGATATTTTCAGGGTTTTTTTTCCTTGGGAGTACTTAGGTGCTTTTGAGAATCAAACTTGCTCCATGTGGCTCTAAGAAATAATCCTGGGAGGGTGGAGTACACAGCCATTAAACTGAAAGATTTGAATTTGTTTACTCCTGTTAATAAAATCATTGCTGAATTAAACTATTTATATTGCTGCAACTAATTCAGTTAACAAGACAAATTGGTTCAGCCACATCAATGCCACGCTCAGCAGCCTGATAGCGATTAATCAAATTCCCCAGCATTCATAAATGTTCTCTGAGACTGAGTAGACTCAACAGAACTGTTATTGTTGTTTTGTTTCTCTTTCAGAGGGGCCATGAAACGGGTCATGAAAGCCATGAACCGGGTGGACCAAAGGAAGCACGAGAAGTTTGCCAACCAGTTCAACTATGCACTGAATTAAATTCTTAATCACCTCTGCCCTTCTTTATTACAAGAGTGCAATGCAAAACCCTTAGTCAAAGATATTTGTATTGTCACTACAATACTGTGCTAGGCACGTTTTTACAGGTGTCATTTTTAAATTGTTTCCAAGTTTAACTTATTTGATAATGAATATTAATTTTGGAAAAGATGTGGTGGTGTGGAATTGAATGCATTTAAAAGTTGATAATTATTTGAAATATGCATGAAATAGAGACTTGTACATAATTTGGGTAAACTGTTCATGCTTTGGGGCTTGGTTCTTTTCCTTCCTAAGGGACTCATGTAATTTATACTTCCTTTGACAGTACGTGTGTTTAATTTTCCACTTTCAGGCCTTCAGGGAAAAAGATACTTTAAAACAAATTGATTGCCGCCAGGGCTGGCAATGCACAGAGCATTTTCTCAGCCTTCTGTACAAACTGAGCCACACAAGCAGCCCAGCAGCTCCTGCAGCACCTCTACAAATATCCTGGTGCACAGTAAAAAAAATCCAAATGAACTGATGCCTTCAGATGATAAAAGGAGCGGAGTTTGATTTCTGCAAACTGAATTCCAGGGCTAAGTCAGTCTTGGTAGCTGTGGCACAGAGGGGAAAGCTGCGGTGGCAAAGACCATCCTGGCCTGCTTCTTCCCAAGGTGGCATCCCAGTGTCTGTCAGAGCTGCTCCTGGGCAGCACTTTGGGAAAGTCTGTACAGGTACAGAGTGTGCTCCAGTTGAACTGCAGCCAAGAAAGCTCCAGAATGAGGTGAAAGTAAGAGGTTTAAGAGAATCACTCAAGTGGCACAAGTGAGCTGCCTGGCTTGGAACAGACACAATTACATCAGGTAAAGCCCCAGAGTCCAAGGCCCTAGATATAAACACAAGCATCTGGAATCTTCTAACTCCAGAGAGGTAATGTGCAGCTGGATCCACTGTGGGTTGTAGTTCTTGGCTGGGTACTTAAACAAATCTGCCAGACTTATTTGCTGGCTACAGTAAGCTTAAGGAGAGAGCATGAAGCAGTGACCAGTTGTGCTCTTGGAACATTGCATACAGATTTCTGAGTAAAGAAAATCCAGAGAATCAGGAGGGTTGTGTTTGAAAATCAATTTCAAGTGACCTGCAAAAGTCTCTAATAAAGTGCTCATTACAGAGTAGAATAGATTCTCTATAGCACAGACTTAGTTACTCACCTGTTGGAGGTGTTTCCTCATGTGTAAGGAGACTAAGAATTAAAAATTGGGAAAATTTTAACAACTCAGTGTAGCTTCTGACCACCTGAGACAAAAGCTCATTTACAGTTCTGCCAAATGCTTTCTGATTTGCACAAGTATTGCATAGAAAACAATTAATGCTGACTTTTGATAATTTTTCTTGCAAGAGCTCTGTAATTTGGAAGACATATTTTGTTCTTCAACACAGGTTGATATACTTCTGAAATACTGAAACTAATACAATAAAGAGGCAGAATTTCAAGTAACATCTACTGACTGCACTGGAAAGTTAAGCCACTTCTAGTGTCAGTCTTGCTAATGTGGTAGTAAAGATTTCAGGTGAAAATGTGGATAAGGACAAATCAAGTTCATCATCAAGTCAGTTGAATCAACTGCTGAACTTACTTGATTTCTTACTGAGGACAAAGTCACACACACAAAATAGAAAGCACCCACAAAGTAGAAAACACACAAACCCAACAGCTCCAGCACCTCACACGTTAGAATGGGATGGTAATCATTGGCTGCTGGGATTCCCAGACAGTCCAGCCTTCACTGACACTTGGTGATTAACCTTCAAAGGGCCACCAAGGTCTTTGTGCCAGTATTCCACAGATTCTTGATCCTGCAAAGGCTGAAGGTGTTAATTATAAAACATGCTTTCTCCCTGTAAGAAGAATAGGGAATTTATATTGTGCAGTGACTCTTAGCCCTCCTTTGCTGGGGCCATGAAATGTCAGCACTACAAAGCAAACAGTAGATGCACTTGACCCCATGGAGTTCCCATTGTGGGTCTTAAATAAAGATCCCAAAGACCAAGACTGGGAATGGAAATGGCAGAAATCTGAGGGGGAAAAAAGGAAAGTATGGTCAGTCAGTTATGTTCCACTGTGAGCAGCCTGGTCTGATCGAAGGTGTCCCTGCCTCTGGCAGAAGGGCTGGAAATAGGTGATCTTTGAGGTCCCTCCTAACCCAAACCATGCTGTGGTTCTAATGATGCTACTCAGTCACATCAGTTCTAGAATTAGCAATTAAAACTTCCTGTCTGGACCCAATTGTCCAATCTGGCAGTTAAACCTGATCTGTGTGCTTTCTCTGTATATTAAAAGCATGCTTAGAGAAAAAAAAAAAAAAAAAAGAAAGAAAAAAAAAAAAAAGTCTTCCTGGAGTGCCTCATTTGTGCAGAAGGAGAATTTTCAAAGTTGAAGTTCCCTGGCAGGTGGCTCAGAAATGGCCAACTCAGACAGAGGTGCCTGGACTTTGGGACAGGTTGATGGCCAGTGCTGACTTCTTTTAAAGCTCTTCTGGTGTTTTTCCTCTGCATCTTTTTCTTCATTTATTGCCTTGAGGCAAGATGAACCATTGACCCTTCATAGGAAAACGTGTAGATGGCACATCCCCTGTAGCACTTCTTTGTGTTCCCATGGTCCAGTGTGGGACAAACCCTTCCCTTGCCCCTTGTTAATTACTGACACTTTTTATCCAATTATTTCTCTACAAGAGCCACTCAGCAGGTATACATGCAGCAGGTCTTGGATGTTGTCTTGTTAAAGCTGGTCAGACATAATTCAGAGATTTTGGGGGAGCTTTCTCCTTTTCCTGAGTTTATCTGTAGCTGTGCTGGAAGAAGAAATTCAAGAAGACATCTCTCCCAAAAGATCCAGTATACCTCCACCAAATAGAAATCCTTTTATGTTGAAAAATTCAAAATAGATGAATCTGCTTTTTTGATACATCACACTTTTTGTGTGTCAGTTTACAAATTTGAGGTCCTGGGCTCACTGGTTCAAATGCTGCTCTACTGTCCCTGTGACATTTGTACTGGAACTTTTCTATTCCTGTGCTCAGGGCTTCTGGGGAAAAAAGAATAAATACAAGTATAATTCTCATAATCTCTGTGTGTGGTTTTGTCTTTGTAACTCACCCCAGCACCTGTGCAATTGTGCTTGTGCTGACTGGGGATGCTGTGTGTGATTTCCAGGTACCTGCACACCTTGAGGTGATTTGGCCCTTGGAGAGTTGTTCAGGTGAGCAGTTGTCATACAGGCTGAATATTCTGTTCTTGAAGGGACTCTGGGCTGAAGTGAGCTGTGCTGGTGCAGGTCAATCATCCTGGTGCATCTGAATCATCCTGTCTGAACCAGGGTTGTGTCAGTGGGACAAACAAGAACTGCAAGCAGGCTTCTCTGTGGTTATTCTTACCTGAGCACATGGTTACACCTGGGGAGTAAAAGCCTGGAAGGAAAAAGACCACAGCATGTATGGTCTGGCACTCAAACACAGAGCATTTAGTGACATAAATGAGCTTGGAATGCACCTTGTGAGAATAAGAATGAGAGCCACCCTCCAGCACATCCAAGGTTTCTGGGCCAGGGTGATGTGCCCTTACTCATCTTTAGCACAATGCCTTGTGACTCCATTTTCTCTAAACTCACTTGAGGCTTGGCTTTATCAACTGGATAGGGCTGAAAGTTTCTGTTAGAAAACTGTAATACTTATTTGTAGTTCTTTTCTTACTGGTAAGCAAAACATACAAATGAGATTTGTAAGCAGTTCTGCATGGACAGTGGATCGTGCCACACAGAAGAGTTTCCACATGGGGGAAAGGCTTCAGTTAATCAAAGTGGGCATTACTGGAAAGAAAAAGAATGAAGACACCACCTTTGTTTTGTGGAAAGCAAAAAGAAACCTGTTCCATTTAAAGTGGCTGTGGAAATGGGTGAGAAGGGTGTTAGTAGTTACAAGGAGCCTCTAGGCAGAAGCAAGAGGTGTTGAATGTCAGGAGCAGCACAGAGCCAGTTCAGGTGTGTCACAGCACAGGCAGATGGCCACTGGTGATGTCCCACATTCTGCACGTGCCTGGCTGTGCTGCAGCTGCCTGTGGGGCTCATGCAGCTCTGTCAGCCTCTTCAATGCTTGTACTCAGAGCTGGCGTGAATGTCTCTGTAGGTTGTGCACCAGAAGAGGCAAGGATGCTACAGCAATACTGCAGTGATGAGAATTGGCCATTTAAACAATCCACGCCTTTTGGAATGCCTCAGGCCTTCAGCACAGTCACTGGCTTTGAGCAGGCAGTGGCAGCCGTGGGGCACTGAACAGCTCCTGCTGGAGCACAGGGCCAGGAGGTGCAGCCCAGGTCCCTCCTCAGCCTCAGAGGGGACAGCCCCGTGTCCTGGCTCAGGACAGCCCAAGGCACCAGCAATTTAGAGCAGGAGAGCTCCCATCACCTGTTCCCCCTGGGAACTGGAATTGGACCACTGTGAAGCTAAAACTGCCTCAGGTAGGAAACTAAACAGAGAGGAAGAGATCTCTGCAGATTACAGTCCCAGACTGGGGCAAGGGAGGGCCAGATCAGCTTATTCCCCTGACACCTGCCAGGAAAAATGTTGTCGTCTTATTTCAAAAGTCCCATACCTTCTGGGTGATTCCTTATGGGCTTCTCCTCACAGCAGTGACTCCTTCTTCACAGCACAGCCAGCAAACCGCAGCTAGCCCACTCTTCTGTAGCACTCATCCTCACTGGGCACAGCTGGGGCCTGTTAAGGGCAGGCCTGTTCCCAATCTTTGGTGATTAGTGCAGCTGCAACTCCTCGGGTGTGATGCTACCTTCTGCACTATCTATATTTTCTTACATTCTATCCCTCCACAATTCCCCCTTTTCTTTTAATTACAAAGTTCCAGCATCTGTGGAAAGATATGTTTGAGTAAATTGATACTATAACATATTCACATATCTCACCAAGGACTAACAGTATGCAAATGTTCAGGCAACACATCACAGTAGGAACATACATTTGTAAGTTCTGATTTAGTTTTGCTTTTCACAGTCTAGAACATCAGCCTAAGGCTTTTCATAGACTAACGTTGTGTTTAGTGTCTTTTGCAGGGCCCTTCAGGTGTGGGATGGGGACACCAAGAGGATTACAAAGGTGGTGAGAGTGTGATGAGAGAAATTAGATCCTGCTGGTACATTCAGAGCCCTCAGAGCATCTCTTACTGGATGTGGTGATGGTCCTATTACAAAATCCTCTACAGAAATTAAAGAATTAGGAGGGAAAAGCCTAAAGCAGCAGCCTAGGTCAGACCAGTGTGACCCCTCCTCATGCAGCGGCCCCTCCCCACCCCTTCAGTTGGGAGAGATGTTAAAGATCCTGAAACAGCACATCCCCTAGGAAGCACATGTGGATGAGAGCCAGGGTGCCTGGCAGCTGGACAGATGCTGACCTGTGGGATAAAATTGTTCTTCCAGGTGTGGGAGTGGGATGCTGCCCCTGCAGGAAAGGAAGGAGAGAGTTCCCTTAATTGCTCATGTTTCTGAGCTGATGCTTTGCCTCCTCTTCTTCAGAGCTGATTGAGTGGAGAAAGAAAAGGATTGGTGTCCTTGCTGAGCCTTTGCTATCAGCTGGGCCTGGGGAGCCCAGAGCCCAGTGCAGCTCAGGGGAGAGGTGGGCAGCAGGCTGTGCCAGGGAGGGGGCACGGGGTGTTAGTGCCAGAGACAGGCTGCCCCAGAGCAGGGCAAACCGAGCTGGGCCATGGCAGCACTATCTGTTTCTCCATCTCTAAATGTCCGTGATGAAATTTCATCACTTGCCTTTCTGGGTAGGCTGCCCCTTGCTTTTCTGCCTGCCAGTGCCCTGAGCAAAAACCCGCCTGTGCCAAGTGTACGCTTTTCCATTATCTGAGGAATCCTCTCTGTTGAGGGGTTAAGGAAAATCTTATTAAATTTTTTTTAAATGTGGTGCTAATTAGTTTGGATGTAATGAGCAGCATTAGACCTGTGGTTGTTTGAAAGGGGTTGTTGAATAACCATTTCTGCCACATTCCAATTTGCATAATGACAAGGTGTTGGCATTGCATCCACCATTCATTTGCTGTATTTATAATGCCATTATGGAGCCACTCTTATCCTCGTGCACTGTAAAAGGTATATGGAAATGTAATATATGATCCTGCTTGTTTGGAAATTGCTTTTGGATATCTTTGAATTTTTGTAATAGTATTTTTGGCAGCTGAAGGCTAACAGCACCACCAGGAGAGTCTGCCACACGGTTTCGCTGGGGCAGAAATTAAATGCTGCTTCCACGTGTGCAGGGGAGTTCATTTTCCCCAGTGCTGGAGCAGAGGCAGCAGAGGTGAGTGTGATCAGGTGTGCTGCAGAGCGTGCTCAAGGCAAACACAGTATTTCACTCCAAATCACCCCTACAAGGCATAATGCTGGTGCTTGAAGTCCCAAAGAGCATCCTTAATCACAGCTCTCAGAACATTTAACAGGTCACGGAGAGTGCAGCTCGGTGCTGTGAACTCCTGGGCAGCACACGGAGCTGGAGGAGCCCGACCTGCAGCTCATTCAGATTCTCTCTTCCTGCACCTCTCCTCCCCTCCTTGGGAACCAAGGAACGGGAAATAAACTTGTCACTGCCTGTGTTACAGTGAAAAGGCAGGAGAGAGTCCCTGTATGAGCAGGATGAGTTTTGTAATGTATGTGTGTGGTTACAGAGAAAAAAAAATTAGAAAGAAAAATAGCTATAATTCATTTATTTGTGCTAAGTTTAGTGTAATTATTTTTCTTCTCTTGAAAAAGCAGCAGTTTACTGAGGGGGTGAATATTTACAGTGTAAACCATCACCCCACATAAACGTTACTGTGACAATATTTCAGTTCTTTGCTCTGGTGTCATCTCTCCCTCATTGTCACTAAAATGTTTCTGTGTCATTGCAGAAAGAAAATCTACAAGATGTATTCTAAAATAAAGTCTATCACTTTGGGTGAGCCTGGCTCGTTTTAGCTACCTGAACATGTGTCACATAATGAGAATAAATTAGTAAATCACATGCAGATATTGCCTGACCCTGCATGTCCAGACTTTTATGTTCTGGCCGTGCTCTGGTTTCTGGCTGGAAATCCTATTGCTACAAGGCTCATCCATAGGATTTCCAGCACCAACAGGATTTCTCCTGAGTGGGCACATAGCCGTAGCCTTCCAAGGCTTTGATGACCTTTTTTAAAGCTTATTCTGTATCATGAACTCACATCTCTGCCAGACAGCACCAGGAAAGGAGAAAAGCTCTTCCTGTCAGGGTTATTTTCACTGTGACAGCCCCCATTCTGCCCACCTGAGATGTCTCTTTGATGTGAGCATGTGGCACACGAGTGTGTGAGCAAGGGGGAAAGGAGTAAAAACCCCACCAGACAGAGAAGAATGTGGTTTATGTAAACCATTTATGTAAGCCCACTTTGAGCAACAAACTGATTAAGATCCTCCTTTTTTACTTGCCCGTCCTCTTCATCCCCAGTGTCCCTCTGTTCCCTGCCTTGCTTTACCTCCCAGAGTCTGGAAAATCTCCCAGTATCAGAAAAAAAACCTTTCTTTTATTTGCTCTTAAGAAAGGCTCTACAACAACCATATTTACTTTTTTATCTTTGAGACAGAACCTGAAGACCAGAAATGCCCAAGCACTGTGAAATAATTTTCCTTTGAGTATTTAAATTCAACTGTTTGAGCAGAATTATTTTGTCATGTAATACAGGAATTAATATTTGTTAATATAGCAGATTGCAAGCAGACATCATGGTGTATTTTTGGAAAATGGATTTAAGTTTATACAGACAAAGCTTATTTTTAACATTTCATTTGTGTAGTATAAGACTAGAAATGTGTAACATGACTGAGTTTAGTCTCAAACAGAAGCTCTGAAATACATGTCAAAAATCTCTAAGAATTAAAAAAGTAACTCACTGCACCCTGCTCTGGTGGAAACAACACAAGGAATTTTTGCAGATGATAGTACAGAACTGGTTTGCAATGACTTTGTGAAACATCATTGACTGCTGAGTGAAATCAATGACAGAAAATATTTTGAAATATTTTTCCATTCTCTCTCAATTGTTTGGAATGTATCTGTCTGTAATGTATTTATGTGCTTCTTTCTGTTGTTTTGATTATAAGACATTTTACTGAACAACTGAAACTTGTTCAGTATAAGCTGAATTATATGAAGTAAAATAGAGCACTTTCATTTTTTTAACCTCATTCATTCACAGAGTGAACAATAGCAAGATGCAATTAATATCTGCATCTTTTCTTACTAATATAGGTTTGCACCCTTGGATTTAGCATTGATTTCATGGGAATTAGTCCAAAAATGTGCTGATGCGCCAGATCATCTCTGGTACCTGCCAAAGACATCACTTGGCCACCCTGAATTGGGGTTTGAATGTGCTGCTGTCTGTCAGAGCTGAGACTCTGCCCTCTGGAAATGCTCTGCTCAGTGTGCCCTTGGATGTGCTCCCTGTCCTGAATCCCCTAACACTTCACATTTTATCAATGAATCGTGAAATAATTAAAAAGACAATTTGACTGACAGAACGGACCAGAGCAAACACCTCCTGCTTGTGCCATAGCCCTCATCCCCTCAGTCAGAGTGTTCCGCTTGCTCTGCTCCATTGATGATTCACAAAATGAGCTCCAGAGCCCTGGGCAGGAGCACCAGGGACACCACACAGGCACCACGTGGGAATTGGCTTTTGGGGGTCACTGTGGGAGCTTTGGGGGCTTTCTGTGACACCTGATGGGACAGCCTGAAATGCTGCATCGAGCCCTGTTTGGCTCCTGCAGAGCCAGTGTCAGTGGGCAGGGATGGAGCAGGGAGCTTCAGGCAGGTGAGGGCATTTTGCTTCAGCACACCAGGGGCTGAGCTCTCACACCTGAGCTGTTCCTCAGCAGCTGCCCTGTGTCGATACCATCATTCTTCTCACTGTCAGCACCCACACACTCTGATCCAGCGCCACGAGCCAGCTGCAGAGTTCTGGTCCAGGGAGCATTGTTGGAGCTGGCTCTTTGGTGCTGGGGCTCCAGATGCCCACTGGGCACAGACAGGACTGTGAGCAGAGTGTGAAACGTGCCCGACACCACGGCAGGCGCTGCACACTGGGGAAGGCACACGCTAGAGTCGAGGCTGTGCAGCTCTGCTCTGGAATTTTATGATCCCACAGCTC
Source organism: Melospiza georgiana (assembly GCF_028018845.1). Lineage (NCBI taxonomy): Eukaryota > Metazoa > Chordata > Aves > Passeriformes > Passerellidae > Melospiza > Melospiza georgiana. Next base: position 73,562,309 of record NC_080434.1, read on the forward strand.
TGGATGAGGCACTGGAGCAAGGGTTATCAATAACTGCCTAAACGATGCTGAGAAAGATACCTGCAGCTCTGTTTTCAGCGCTGCCATAAAATGTGAGAAGCCTTGTTAAATTGCATTTAATGACTGGGAATCTCAGGCTAACTGACTCCTTCACCCAGCAGCTGTGAGTAATAATACTCACATGAGCAGGTTTCACTGGCAGGACACTAACCAGCCTGGCGGAGGGCAATCCTGCACTCTGCAGCTCTGGGCAGCTCCTGTTGGAGCCAAATTATCCCCCACTGGCAGGGAACTGCTTGGAGCTGCAGGCAGGGGTTGAATTATCTCTTTATTCAGCTGTGTCGTGCCTCACCTGGGCTGCTGGCAGCACTTACTCAAACCTGGTGCACAGCGGTGCAGGGTGAGAGCGTCTCCCCAGTGCCTGTTTCCCAGTTTGGCTGCTTTTCTTCTGCCAGTAAAAACTGTGCAGAGCAGTACACGGTCTTACATTCCCCAAGCATTACTACTTGTCATGTTTTTCCCTGAAAATTTACTTCAGAACTCCTTTCATCGTAACAGATCTTATGTTCAAAAATGCAAATGAGTCTGGTCAGAGATTCTGGTGCTTGTAGGATTCTGCAGGTGGGGAAGTGAGAACCTGGAGCATCCCGCATTACCTGGAGCATCCCACGTTACCTGGAGCATCCCACATTACCTGGAGCATCCCACATTACCTGGAGCATCCCGCATTACCTGGAGCATCCCACATTACCTGAGGCATCCCACATTACCTGAGGCATCCCACATTACCCGGAGCATCCCACATTACCTGGAGCATCCCACATTACCTGGAACATCCCACATTACCTGGAGCATCCCGCGTTACCCGGAGCATCCCACGTTACCTGGAGCATCCCACATTACCTGGAGCATCCCACGTTACCTGGAGCATCCCGCGTTACCTGGAGCATCCCGCATTACCTGAGGCATCCCACATTACCTGGAGCATCCCACATTACCTGGAGCATCCCGTGTTACCTGGAGCATCCCGCGTTACCTGGAGCATCCCACATTACCTGGAGCATCCCGCATTTCCCGGAGCATCCCGCGTTACCCGGAGCATCCCGCATTACCTGAGCATCCCACGTTACCTGGAGCATCCCGCGTTACCTGGAGCATCCCGCATTACCTGGAGCATCCCGCGTTACCTGGAGCATCCCGCATTACCTGGAGCATCCCGTGTTACCTGGAGCATCCCGCATTTCCCGGAGCATCCCGCATTACCCGGAGCATCCCGCGTTACCTGGAGCATCCCACATGACCTGGAGCATCCCGCATCCTCCCCGCGGCTCCCGCAGCTGCCAAACCCCGCAGAGGAGGCCTCAGCCCCTTGTCTCTGACACCGGCGGCCGCGGCAGATTTTGTTTCCACGGGAGGGCTCAAACATTTGATTCCGTTTGATTCCATTTGATTCCGTTTGATCCCGTTCCGGAGCGGGTGCGAGGCAGCGGGAGGCGGCTCTGGAGCTCCCGGCCCGGCACAATCCCAGACCGGAGCCGGGCTGAGGGAACGGGAGGGAGCCGGGAAAGGGGATGAGCGGGGAGCAAAGCACGGAGACCCCGGGCACCGCTCGGTGACTGCCGAGAGGAGGAGGATGCTCTGCCACCCAAAAATCCCTCCGCAAAATGTCGGGGTATTAGAATTGCTCCCGAGGGAAAAAAAGGGAAAAAACCACCCCAAACAAACAAACAAACAAAAACCCAAATACTAAACATACATAAAAATCCAACAAAAAAAGCCCCACACCTAAAATGAGTGGAAAATGAAAGCTCTTCCTCGGCTGGGAGCTGCTGGGCCGGCCGAGCCACCCCGGGGTACTCGCAGCCATTATAGACTTTATTTTGAAAGTAAAAAAGAAAGTATTATAAAAGACCAACTTTGATACGAATTTAAGAGTAATTAGAGGAACGGCGATGGAAAGATTATTTTATTTTTAAAGTTGTGCAAACTGAATGAAGGAGCCGATTTATTAAATTTACATAAATCCAAAATATCGCACTTCCCATCGGGGGAAGCATGGCAGAGACGTCGGATTCCCTCTATATATGATATTTATTTTGTCCGTAATATTGCGCAAATCGGCAAAGCCAATTAAGAAAATGCAAACAAGGAAACTAAGAAGGGAAATCCCCTCCCTCGTACAAGAAGAATAAAGTTTATTTGCGTATAAGAAATACGCTCTCAGAGTAAACGAAAAGAAAAAGGATGATGCGAGACATCCATCCGAGCGTCTCATGAGGCAGGCGTTTTCCGGAGGAAACTTTCTTTCAAAGATTCACCCGAAAACCAGGGACTCCCACCACGGAAAGCGCCGTTTCTTTAGAGTTTATTGATTGATTTAAAGTGTTTGGCAAACAAAGTGCTCTCTTTATCACCTCTTGCTCTTACTCCCTCGTCTTATACATTAATTATAAAGTTAAAACTTTTTTTTTCTTTTGTTTTGTAACAACCAGAAATATACAGAAATGTTTAACGTAAAAAACCCGCCCTGCACCCCGGGAGCCGCCCTGGCTGCCCCCTCGAGGGACAGTGACGTTTGTAAAAAATGTCCCTCGTCACCGTGAGGTCACGGGGAGCGGCGCCTCTGCTTCTGCAGTGCCCAGGGACAGGAGCGACAGTTCTCCGTTTTACCCTGAGAGTCAAATGGGTACATAATCTTCTTTTCAAGTCTTTCGCTAGTGGCCAGACCAGGATAAAAACAAAGGCAAATAATATTAATAATAATTATTAAATTAATTAAACCCACATAGCAACGAGGGACGGGGAAAATAAAAATACAGGTAACGATGATTTACATCTACTCGTATGTACACGGGGGAGGGAGGTTTCTCCTCCTCCTTCCCTCAGCAGCGCAGTCCGGACACGTCGCGTACAAAAAGGGTCGTAGAAAGGCCCGGAGGGGCGGGGGAGGCAGCCGAGGGCTCCCGGGAGCCTCCGGCCGCTCCTTTCGTGCCCCGGTGGCTCCGGGGCTGCCCCCTGGCCCGGTGCCGCCGCCGCTCGGCGCTCGCTTTCACTCTCGGGTGCGGGGTTGGTGCGGAGAGCCCGGCCCGGCGATCCTCGGGGGCGGCGGCACAGCCGGCAGTGAGGAGGAGGAGGAGGAGGAGGAGGAGGAAGGAGCGTCGGGCTTATAGGTGCGGGGTGTAGAAGGCCGGAGCGCCGTAAGTCTGGGAGCCCAGCACGAAGGGCGAGAGCACGGCGGGGCTGGGCAGGAAGGGCAGCTGGGCGGCGCAGACCAGCCCCCCGGCCGGGTGCCCGGCGTAGCTGCCGGGGCCGTGCATGGAGAGCGGGGCGCCCATGGGCGGCGAGTGGCTGAGGGGGCTGAGCCCGCCCGGCAGCGCCGCGCCGCCCAGCCCGGCCCCGGCCCCGCCGCCGCCGCCGCCGCCCGTGGGCGCGCTGGTGTCGGCGCCCGGGTTCTGCTTCTTCCACTTGGTGCGGCGGTTCTGGAACCAGATCTTCACCTGCGTCTCGGTGAGGCTGAGCGACAGCGCCAGGTTGAGGCGCTCGCACACCGACAGGTACCGCGTGGATTTGAACTTGTTTTCCAGCGCCACCAGCTGCTCGTAGGTGAAGGCTGTCCGCGCCCGCCGGGGCTTGCCCGACTTGGAGTCCGAGCCCGTCCGCTTCCTCTTGGGCTTGGCCTGCGGGCCGGGCTGCGCCCCGACGGGCGGCGGCGGCGGCGCGGGGGGCGCGGGGGCCGGGACCAGCCCCGCCTCGGCCGCCTCGGCTCGGAGCGGGCCCGGCTCGGCCTCGCCGGGCGCCGCGGGGCCGGAGCCGCCGCTGCTGCCGCTGGTGCTGCCGCTTTCCTCGCTGCACAGCTCCTCGTCGTCCTGCAGCTCGCTGTCGGGGCTGCGGCTCGGCCGGCTGCTGTAGTCCAGGTCGCACTCCTCGGCCTTGTAGAGCTCCCCGTCCTCTGCGGACAAGGCACAGCCGCTGTTAGGGCTCGCCGCCCGGCCCGGCCCGGCCCCCGCCCCGCCCGCCCCAGCCCCCCGGTACGGCCCCGGGGTCTCCTGAGGGTTCTCCCACCCGCTGTCCCCGCTGCTCTGGACAGGGCTGCCCGCACAGTGCGGCCGCCCCTCCGGGCCCTCAGCCCCTCCGCCCGACGTGGGGATGCGGCCGGGCCGGGCCCTCGGAGCGGGGCTGCCGCTGAGCCCGTCCGGGCCCTCGGGTGCGGGGCTGCCCCTGAGCCCGTCCGGGCCCTCGGAGCGGGGCTGCCCCTGAGCCGGGCCGGGCCCTCGGAGCGGGGCTGCCCCTGAGTCCGTCCGGGCCCTCGGAGCGGGGCTGCCCCTGAGCCGGGCCGGGCCCCTCGGGAGCGGGGCTGCCCCTGAGCCCTGAGCCGGGGGTGGGCTGAGGAGCAGTGGTGGGGATGGGGCTCGGAACTGCAGCTCGGGGGCCGGGAAGGGGCTGTCCGGCCCGGGGAGGCTTTGCCAGCGCTGCCCCTTCCGAGCCAAACACCTCCGGCAAGAGCCGAGACGCGGCCGGGATAGGGGATGTACCCCCTTCCTTCCACGGCCGGGATAGGGGATGTACCCCCTTCCTTCCACGGCCGGGATAGGGGATGTACCCCCTTCCCACAGCCTGGACAGGCCCTTGGGGGCACAGCAGGGCCGGGATCCCCGCATACTCGAGTATCCCCGGGGTCCCCGAGGGGCAGCGGGGCGCTGGGAGGAGCCCCTGCCCGGGCCGGGCCGGGCCGTGCCGGGGGAGCGGGCAGCAGCGATGTCAAAGAGCTCTAACAATTTTAGTGACGGAAATCTCCGAATCGATGGGCGATTTGCTGGGTTTTGCTCTGGCATTTTTAACCCTTCCTGCGTCTGGTTTGACCTCTTGTCACTTCCCGAGATGGAAGTATTAAAGTGGAGTAAATACTTGTATTGATTAGCAGAGCAGATACAAACTTAATTAAACTCATTTTGTGCAATGTACAAACTAGTTAACGGTCATTTAATTTATTTGGGTTTATATTACGCTCCAATTAACGGGTCTCCATCGGAGAACAGGGCAATTATCCGATATTTAAGGCTATTGGACTTCTGCTGACGATTCTGTCATTATGAAGCCTGAGAGCAAATCGCGTTTTCCGGAGAAAGGGCTCCTCCTCGTCCTGGCCGGGCCCGGGCTCCGTCGGGGGAGCGAGAGGCGAATCCTCCTCCACGGGACGGGGCTGGGGGAGATGGGGGCAGAGGCCCGTGAGTCCCGTCCTTTTCCGCCGGTGCTTTCAGACACGCCTAAAGTTCCCTCTCTCACTTCTGCAACGGGGCTGTAGCTCCGGGAGCCCCTAATCAAGGACTCCTCTAACCTGGTTAACCGAGATACGCAAATAGGAAATGAATCGCTGCTCTGTCACCTCATCCCGTCCGCAGTTTAGTTGTTTTTAATCGCCCCCAAACCTGAACACACCTCAAATTTGCTCTGTATCCTCACGCAGGATCCCCCAAGTCCCGCATGTAAAATTAGGGTGGTTTTAGAAGTGTGTTTTGTTCAACGCGCTGATTTCGGATACGGCTGGTTCAGTGGGGGAAATAAGGGCAGAGTATTGCTGTCCTTGTCACTCCGCAAATATCCCTTAATAACTCAGGGTTCGTTAAGAACCCATTTCCAGCTTTCTGTTCAGCCCGGAGCATGGAAATCGCGGGCAATCGCCGCCGGACACAACAGAACCGGGTCACTTTTCTCCCAGCCCGACCCAGCGAGTGCAGACAGGCGTCCTGCAACCTGTGGGACCTGCTAGAAATTGCGGGGCGTAATTTTTTTACAGCAGCGATTTATAAAAGGTGCGAGTGGCTGCGCCTGCGGGCGGACCCGGGGCTGGCTCAGCCGCAGCCCGCACACACGAACCGGACCGGGAACCTGCAGCTGCCAGCTTCGGGGCTTGATCTTCCGTCCACGGAATCCCAGCCGTGGGTCAGCTAAAAATTTTAAAGACAAAAAACATGCACCGCGAATAGAGTTGCGGACGGAGATGGACGCGCCGGGCTTGCTAATTTTTTTTTTTTTTTTTTTTAATTTTCGGGAATAGGTTAAATAGTAATTTAATGGGGAATTTAAATGTTATTTTTAACATTAAAATAATTTTACGAGGGGGCAGTTGACGAGCGCTGTTTCCCCTCTCATTTGGCCAGAAATCCTTTGCATTTTTCGGAGGGGTTGGTACTTTTCTGGACAGAGCTACTTTTCAGAACATTTCTCCTAGATTCAGCCATCACTTGAACTAATAATAATTACGGTGGGGAAAGAGAAGAATTAAATTCCGTGATTTTCGAGCAGTCCCAGGTCTATTTCTGACCACTGCCATCACATTTAGGCGATGTGTCCCTGTGTGGAGCGCCCGGGGCGCTTGTCAGCGGGTGAAGCGCACCGCGCCGCGATGCCTCCCAACATATTTATTTTGAGAGAAGAGATGGAGTTACATTTCTCTCCTTGTCTGGAGATAAAAGTGTGAGATTAGCGATAGGTTTAACCTCGTCAGTCTTTCTGATCGCCCAGATCTATTTAATATGACGAAAGTCAGATGAGTTTAGAGGAATAATTACTCCAGCTCCGCGCTGCTTTTAAAAATCTCTTTTGAATTCTATTAGTGCGCAATTCCTGCTCTTGCTTTACAGATGAAAAATGCGCCATGGCTCGGACTGGAGCAGATTCCAGACCTCTTTCGCTGCCTAATTTTACTTGACAGAGTCGTGCTATGGCGGGGTTGGAAACCTCCGAGCCCTCCTCTCTCGCCCCAGACACACAAACTATTTTTCCTAAGCCGAGAAGTTTATTCCCTGTAGCTCGCTGCCTCTTCTTTCCCCTCTCTGGACATGGAATAACTATAGATATTTTCCACAAAGACAGCCTTTCCCCGAAACCCTCCGTGATCCCCAGAGCCGCGGTGTTTGGAGGTGAGAAAGTTGGGATATTCGGACCCAGAAAGAAAAAGCAATCTAGAGCTTGGGTCGAATGCAATTCCCGATCAATAGCGAGCCCTAATAAGTGTAATAGGTTTTAATCGAGTAATTATCCGAATTTTGACCCTATAATTTAGATGTTAGGGAAGAGTTTGCAAGGTGCTTGAAAGAGATATGCACAATTCGATAATAGGATATCGATCCAAGCAGTCCTACATGCCACTCTGGGGCGATTTTCCCCATTATCCAGCCTCTTTACGCTGCTAAGCACATTTTACCTTAAATGTAATCGAAGGAATTTAATTGTTTTTCCAGAGATAACCAGCATTTTGTCACAATTAGTCTGATTTGTCCTAAAAAAGCCAAGGGGAGAGAGAAAATTGAATCTGTCGCCCAGAGCAACGGGCGGCAGCGGCGGGGGAGGACGGGAGAGGGTCCGGGGCTGGGGAGAGGAGACACAAAGTCATGAACGCCTGGGGGGCCCGGGCGAGGTGCGGGAACCAAGGGAGGTTTTGCACCCTCGGGGCCGCGATTGCGGCCCTGCGAAACCGGAGGAGCCGCTCCCAAGTTTGCCCGAGCCGGAGCTCGCGGGCAGCGCTGGCCGTCCCTGCGAGGAGGAGGAGGAGGAGGAGGAGGATGAGGATGAGGATGGCGGGGTTCCTCCGCAGCCCAGCCAGGCCGGCATCCCTGCGGTCGCTCCTGCCGCTCCCGGGGCTGCAGGGCACGAACAGCTCCGGGTGTCCCGGGGATGCGGGGAGCGGAGCCCGGCCGGGGCCCGGGGCCCTCCGGCCTGTCCCGGCGGGATGCGCCCGGCTCCTTCCCTGCATCCCGAGAACCCCACTGCCCGCTGCATCCCGGCTCAGAATCCCACTGCCCCCTGCATCCCGGCTCAGAATCTGCTCCCTCCTTGCATCCCGAGAACCCCACTGCCCCCTGCATCCCGACTCAGAACCCCACTGCCCCCCTGCATCCCGACTCAGAATCTGCTCCCTCCCTGCATCCCGACTCAGAATCTGCTCCTTCCTTGCATCCCGACAACCCCACTGCCCCCTGCATCCCGACTCAGAATCCCATCTCACTACATCCAGCAGCAGCAGCGCAGGGCGCGTTTGTCCCTCCCCGAGCCGGCTCCCGAGGTACCAGCGGGGAAAGGATGAGATGTCAAAGCATGCGAGACCCTGCTGGGGAAACCCAGGGCAGCCCCCGGCTCGGAGGAGGCTCCGAGCCCCCAGACCCACTTACTGATCAGCTCTGCGGACTTCTTGCACGCGTCGAAATCTTCGGCGAGAGCCTTTTGCTCGGCCAGCTCGGTCCCCGAGTCCTCGGGCTTATCCTCCGGCCCCAGCGTGAACTCGGCGCCCGCCGATTTGTACAAGCCCGCGCAGTGCCGCCGCTTGCTGTTGAACTTGTTAGGGTCCAGGATGTCGAGCACGGAGAAGGAGGTGGTTCTGTGCACCGTGGGCAGCGCGGCCGCGGCCGCCTCCGGCCCGGGGGTGCTGCTGCGGCCGTCCCCTTGCCGGTCGCGGCCGGCGGGGCAGTAGAGCGGCAGCTCGCCGCGCCCGTCCATGCCGTCCCCGTGGCAGCCGCGGGGCTCGCCGCCCGCCGGGGCCGCCACCGCCGCCGCCGGGATGGAGATGTCGCCGGCCTTGTCTCTGCCGGCGTTCATGACTCCTGGCAGAGCCCCTCTCGCTCGCAGCCTGTCCCCCCTGCCCTCCCCTCTCGCTCTCCCCCTCCTTCCTCCGGCCAAGTTGGTGTGCGAACTCCTCCCCGGCTCCGCTCCGGCTCAGGACGAGCCGCTCGCTGCCTCCGGCCGCCCGGGCCGCGCTGGCTGCGGCCGCGGCAGTCACAGGGCGATGCTCGGCTCCGAGCCTCCCCTCAGCTGCTCCTTCTTCCTTCTCATCATCCTCGCCAGGCTGCCCGGGCGCTCCGGCACCCCCGCCCTCCCCGCTCGCTCGCACGCACACGGAGGCGAGGCTGTATCTTATTTATGCATTCATATTTAGCACCGGATTGTAATTGGCTACAAATTAATCCCTCGCCCATAATAGTCTGCAATCTTCATCACTGCAAGAGAGACGCGGTGAAAGTGCGTGCCGGGGGAGGGGGGCAGAGAGCGAGAGCGAATGAAGGATGGCGTCGGCTGTGATATACTCGGCTGTCAGCTCTGTTTCAGCACACCTCCGCTCATCTGGAAAGCATCTAAATAGCCTTATTTGGAGAAGTGGGAGGAGATGACGCTTTCTTTTAAATAATTGCGGGATCAATATAAAGAAGATATTATACACGGAAAATGGGAACTTAAGGTCCTCCATCCCTAATAGTGGAGTTAGATGATCAAAAGGCGATTGTGTGTGTGTGTGGGCTCGGAGGTGTCAGCCCCCAGCACCTGTTTCCCTTCCCTGCTGGGTTTATTAAATTAGAACAAAAGGAGAAAATTATGGACGGAGGTTTAGCAGTTGGAGCGAAGCTTGTGTCCGCGGACACACACGCCCTCACACGCTTCTTTCTCCTCCTTAGCTAATTAATTAAAATTAAATCTCAAATGTAAGTGCCAGGAAAGTGCCAGAAGAAAATTAATACGTTTAAACGGAACAAGACAAAACACGACGATAAATAAATCCTGAGTAGCTGGGAGAAAAGGTCTATTCCTTCCCATGCAAGGAGTGAAGGTATAACCAGACCTAAGTTCCACTTTCGAAAAATACTCTCTTATTATAAACGGTTTTAATTGTAGAAAATTGAGACATAGGAATAAAATTGTCAGTGAATTATACAACATGTTTTCCCACCCCCTAGCTAATTTCCTTCCCTTTCGTGTACAGTTGTGTGTTCTTTGATCATATCAATTTCATTCTTGTTTTGGACGCTCCAGTCGCTACTCAGTTTGAATTAGCTGCCAGGGGAAAAAAAAAGGGGGGGGGCGGTAGGAAAATAGAGAAAGCATAAAAGGAAAATTAGATTTTTTTTTGTCTTTGAGGCTGGTGACACATACAAGGACAGGTCCTTTGCAATTACCGCGGGCAATGATCCTTTAGAAAGCAGAAATTAAAAGTTGGGAGAAATAATGGGTAAAACAATCAGCTTGTAATTTTGGTAGGTCTTGGACATGATTAGTCCATCAGCGGGCTGGGCCCAGGGGAGTCCCGCTGAGCCGGAGCCCACAACAGCCCCCGCTCATATATTATACACCAGCCCTTAGATTTTAATCAGACACCACAACAGTGTCCTTTCTCTTTTATGACTTTATTATGCTTTATCTTTAAATTATAAATCACCTCCTGGGCTGAAATGGTATGTATAATCTCCGATCATGTGTAGGTAATTACCTCTCCCCCTTGTCCTGACCTCACCGACGGGGCTGCCACCAACACACAGCGAGAGCGAAGTTTTAATCTGCGTGTGCACACTCACACGAGCCCGCACCCTGGGTTTGTTGGTTTGTTTGTTGGTTTGTTTGTTTGTTAACAGCTCATCTTTCCTTCCTTCCTCCGGCCGTGCACCCGCTCCCATCTTTTCTTTCGGATAGATGTTCCTCACTCACATCTCTCCTGCCCGCAGCGCTGGGATATTATTTATGAAAAACAGACGGTGCGTTAGGTAGATGCTGGATCAGATTCGCTGTCGTACTCGACTGTATTTGTACTATTTGTACTTTTTTTTTTTGCGGGGGAGGGGGTGTGGGGAGAGAATGCGGTTATTTGGGGGCGGCGGTGGTATGAATATTTTCTATATTCCTCTTAGGAAAAAAAAATAAAAATATCCAAATTGTGATTGACTCCTGTGGCCGGGCAGGACCGCTCCCAGGCGTGCGGAACCCAGAGCCGCAGCCCCAGCTCAGGTTCAGGGGTCAGCGCTGGGCGCTGGGGGCACCAGGACATCCCCGGGGGTCCCGGGGACCCTCCCGTCGGCCCCGATCCCCCTCCGGAGCCGGGGCGCGCTGCGATGCTGGGCGGGCAGCGCCGGGACCCCCGGCCCGCTCGGCGCTTCTGTTTGCGGGCGGCTTAAAGCGAGTGTTATAAAGATGTTCTATTGCTCCTAATCACAATTGATTGTCAATTAGAGCGTCATTTGTGCAATCTCCATCCATCTGCCATCTCTGGTTATCTGTTCACCAGAAAGTTAGCGCTGATTATGGGGCCCTAGATGAGTTGTGACATGCAATATCTCGCAGTGGTCGGGCGGGGTGAGCGGTCCCAGCTCCCTCTCTGTCCGTTTTCCCTCAGGACGGAGGAGCAGCAGCCTGTCCCGAGCCGCCCGTCCGGGCGATGCTGCGCTGCGGGCCCGGCCCGGAGGGTGCCGGGGCTGCGGGGCTGCAGGGCACCCCCGGACCGGCGGCACCGGCCCCGTGCAGAGCCGGCTCCGCCGGTTTCGGGCCGGGACGCCTTGCCCTGCCCAGGAGAGCTCCCACCGAAGCGTTTCCTGCTCCGAAACAAATCGGGAATCGCACGGAACAGCCTCGCGGGTTTACGAGCCTCCCCGCCGCAGCGATGGTTATCGGTGTAGTTAGGCTGAATTATACCTGCGGGGAGGTGATATTTCCAGAGCCTGAAGGCACCGGGAAATGGCCACAGCATCTCCCGGGAGCCGCCAGCCCCGAGCCCCGTGTGCCCCGTGTGTGTGGCGTTTGGGGACGGGAGCGGTGCCCCGGTCGGGCAGGGCAGGGCAGGGCAGGGCAGGGCAGGGCAGGTGGGACCCGCCGGGGGCTCTGTCCCTGCTGCCCCCGGTGCCCCCTTCGCCCCGGGAGGGAGCCAGGCCGGGCACTCTGCGGGCTCCGGGGTGCCCCTGGTTTTAACTTTATTCATTAATACCTATTTCCAAATTATATTTCAGCCGCCTCCAATCAACCAACAACCTTTTTTTATTTATTTAAATTTTTTTTTTGACTGTTCTCCAGCCATCCCTCTCCCCGTCCCTTGGGGTTTGGAGCTTCGGGTAATTAAAGGCATTTATCGCCGCGGTAAAACAATTTAGCAGCCCTCAGTGCGCCGGGAAGGTCACTCCGGGGGCTGCACCAGGCGCGGAGGATCCGCGTCCCTGCGCGCTGCCCCAGCCCCAGGGCAGAGGGGTCCCGGGGCGGGGGGACAGGACCTCCCTTGGACCCCTTGACTTGCTCATATTGTTTCCAAATGCAACCGGGCTCCAAGATTCATCCTGCTTTGAAAGGGTTTATTATTATTATTATTATTATTATTATTATTATTATTATTATTATTATTATTATTATTATTATTATTATCATTATCATTATCATTATCATTATCATTATTATTATTATTATTATTTACCACCACTACTAGTATACGCTACTCCCTATGGTTCAGGGGCCGCAAGCAGGTGCGGGATCAGCCCCTGAGCCCCACGCGTGGCTCTGGGTCTCACCCCGATTTTGTGCCCCCCGTGCAGGGCAGAGCCGAGGACCCGCGGTCACCTCGGGATGCCCGATTATCCTCGTGAAAGTGGGGATCCATCCCCACACACACACCCCCCAGCTAAAATCAGGGAATTAATTAACTCTACCCACGAAGGGAAATGATTTAGGGAGAAAAAAAAGATTCTGAAGCAGATCTCGCCCTCTATCAATGCGGTGTCAGGTCCTCATAGTAGAAGATTTAAAAGCCCTGGGGATTCCAGGTTAGAGTAGTAATGAGCTTAATTGAGGTTAATGCTTCCTGCACAGCTCCTTGATTATTAAATTAATATTATCACACACATGAATCATAATTAGAAGTTTAAATAATGCTCTGGGGGAATCCTCGGAGGATCTATTAAACAGTTCTCTTCCTCTGTGCGCTCCCTCCCTGCTCCGCGGAGCCCGGGGGCGGCTCAGGGTGGCACAGGGGGGAGATGGCCCGAGTGTCCCCGCGGGGACAGGGACGGGCAGCGCACTCACAGCCCCTCCTGCACCCCCGGTTAGCCAGCCGGGGCTCCTCCCCGCCTCCAGTTTGGGCGCTTATCTCCCAGCGCCCGGGACTTTATATAAAATACTAATAAAGTGCCTTGTTGTCGCTTATCGCGGCTGGCATCGGCTCCGCAGGGCCTTTTTCACACGCCTCGCCCAAGCCGATCCGTTTTGCTGGCAGGAGAACGGAGGCGCCGCCGAGAGCATCCCCGGCGTGCGGGCACGGAGCGGGGACGGGCCGGGAGATCGCCCCGTTCTTGCCCGGGACCGAGCCCGGCTGACCCGATACCGAGCCCGGCTGTCCCAGGATAGAGCCCGGCTGTCCCGGGATAGAGCCCGGCTGACCCGGGACCGAGCCCGGCTGTCCCGGGATAGAGCCCGGCTGTCCCGGGATAGAGCCCGGCTGACCCGGGACCGAGCCCGGCTGTCCCGGGACCGAGCCCGGCTGTCCCGGTACCCGGCCCGGCTGTCCCGGGATAGAGCCCGGCTGACCCGGACCGAGCCCGGCTGTCCCGGACCGAGCCCGGCTGTCCCGGTACCGAGCCCGGCTGACCCGGTACCGAGCCCGGCTGTCCCGGGACCGAGCTCAGCTCCCCCGGTACCGAGCCCGGCTGACCCGATACCGAGCCCGGCTGACCCGGTACCGAGCCCGGCTGTCCCGGGACCGAGCTCAGCTCCCCCGGTACCGAGCCCGGCTGACCCGATACCGAGCCCGCTCCCAGCCCCACGGCTCCCGCCCCTGGCACGGCCGTGGGGAGCAGCCCAGGATGGAGGAGCCTTTCCCGGCTGGGGGAGCGCCCCCGATCCTGCCCCCATCCCCCGATCCGGGTGCTGCAGCATCGGGGACCCAAACGCGCTGCGGGGACAAGCAGCTCGATTATCATCATTATTATTTCTTCTTATTATTATTATTATCATCATCATCATTATTATTACTACTACTACTTTTTCTAAGAGAAAATTGAAAAAGGGGGAGAAGCAGTGGTGGAGGGGGCACACACATCCCCTCTGCACAGTGGGGGCCGCGCATGTAAAGGGAAAAACAAAATAAAAGAGAAATCAGATGGCCGGCACACACGCAGCTCTCTCTTGCTCTCCCTTTCTCTTTCTATTTATTTTCCTCTCTGTTGCTGAAACATATTGAAGGGGGAGAAAAAGGAAACATTAAGATCAACTGTGAGCCTTGCCGACGGTTTAACGATTTCAAATGAGCTCTGACTCTGGTGAAAATCTGACAATTACCCATCAGGATGGCAGATGATGGTTAAAATTACCAGAAATCAATATTCTCACCGGGTGTCCCAGCCTGATAAGAGAGACCAAGACAATGTTGACTATTAAAGTCGACAGCTTGAGATATTACACTATTAGTTATGCTATTTTTAATAATCTATAATATTTGGGCTATAATTAATTAATTATACGGGTCAGATAATATCTGGGGCTGGAATGAGGTCTGAAGGGTCTATTAAGGTTGGTAATGAGAAAGGAGAAATCTAATCTAAGGACGAGGAGCCGTGAAGTAACAAATATACAACAGACTTCAGACAGAGGGAGAGGGAAGGAGAAGGGCTGTTGCAGACCCAGTGCACACACCTCGTCTCCCAGCCAGGGTGCTGCCCTGAGAGCATCTCCCCTGCCCCTTTGTGCAGGCACCCACTGCTCCTGGAACAGGCCTGGCTCTCTCTGGGAGCCCCTGGGAGGGCAGAGAAGGGAGAAGATTGGATGTGTATTAAGGAATTAATGCTAGAAAAAAGGAAAAAAAAAAACCCAAACCCAACAAGTCAATCTGTCCCTGCCCCTAGAAGCAAATTCCTCTTGTTATTGAGATGTGGGGACACTTCAGGCAGCTCATGAAGTTGAACCCTCCTTTCAAATACTGCTCTGCCCCTACTCAAAGGCAGGGTCTGACATTGTCCCTGGCACCTCAACAGCCTTCAGGCAGTGGCTTCAGATGTATCTCAACATCCCAATGGCACACGCATGTGTGTAAACATCAGTGTCTGTGAATATATTATATAGGGATATATAACATATATCCATATATAATGTATTGTATATATGTTCTATATGGATAGATAATATATATCCATATATAATGTATGGATTTTCTTTCTATAGATACAAATATTTATATAGGAATGTACACAAAATATACATGAAAATGAGTAAAACTGACTGTATTGTAATGCAAATTTATAAATGCATCTATTTTTCTATTTCAAAGTGTTAATGTGTGTTGCAGGCATCAGGAACATAAAATGGCTTTATTCCCTTCACTGCAAATGAACTGTCCATTATAAACTCACTCCTTGCTCAGCGTTACTAACCAATATTCCAGGTGTGACACTCAGGGCTTCACCTATTTTACATCGATTATAAAAATCGCTCCTTCTGCTGCTACCATAATCCTTTTTCTAGGGCTGTATTATTTTTCATATTAGTTCTACCCTTATTAGTTACAGGAGGATGTGTTGAACAACATCCTTTTGTACAGAATGATGAAAACCACATTTTCTAGTTATGCTTAGATTAGCCAGGGTACTAATCCCTTCTTTTCCCAAGTAACATCTTAATTCCATAATTTTCAATAGGCCTCTCTTGGTTGTACTTTGGACTGGAAACCACTGAAGTATTAAAAAAACCTCTTGCAATGGCAGACATCTTTCTGAGACAGCTGTTGATACAGTTCCACAGGATTTGTTCCTTCCTCAGTTATCTCTGTTACTGTTTGAAAACCAAAACCAAATCTGAGTAAGATGCTCTGCCCCATGTCTCCTTTGCAACCAACGTGGATATTTCCATCTTTTTCCTCAGCCAGTGCCTAACCCAGGCTGTTATAGCATGGTGAGGTGCCCATCAAAGGCAGACCTGAGGAGCTGCTAGATGGACATGGGAGACAACTTCTGCAGGCAGGAGCAGCCCTGAGGGCACAGGAAGGTCCTTACCCAGCAGATGAGGAAGGGAGAAAAGAGATCCTTCTGTTTCTTTCTTTATTTCATATGTATAGGAGTACACCAACAAGAAGACCTAAATGGTTTACTCCTAATGTTATAGAAGAGGTCAGCAATGCTCTGGTTAGCAATGCTGTGGTTAGCAATGCTGCCAGGGCCTGGCAGTTGTGATGGGTTTGTGGAAATGTCTGCAGCTCCTGTCAGTGGATGTGTGATTTCCAAACACTGCCAGAGACTGGGAAGTGAGAACGTGCATGGGGCAGTCAGAGGGAGCTGGCACTCAGTCCCCAAGTGTTTGAGGTCAGGAGCGGAGCAAGAAGCCAAAACAGCAGCCCAACAACTCAATTGCTCAGCAGGATAAACCTGGTGAATTCAATGACAGCTGCCACATCCTTAATTTGCCCATATTGGCAGGTTCCTTGTGCTGCCAATACTCTGAGCTACAGAAAATGGTGCCAGGGTCTTTACACAGCCAGGTCCCAGTTTTCTGACCAAGTTCTGCCACATCCCAGGATTCTCCCACCTGCTGCAGAACTTCACTGGTGTCCCCCAAACACTGCTGTGGTGACATTTGTTTTGGAAGGGGCACAGCAGGCCCAGGTTGTTCACACAGTTCTCAATTGAATCCCTCTTGTCAAAGGCAACCTCAGATGGCTGAGCAGCACTCATCTCTCGTGATTTTGTTATTAAAGCATTCAGAAATGCAGCTGATAAAGATATGAAGCACACTGAGAATAAAAAGATTCCCTTTTAGATCTAATCTGGAGAGCTAAGTCAAGGGGCAGCTCTATAAACTGGTGCAAATTAGGCAGGCTGTGTCAGCTGATTTACACAGGAGGGGGCTGAATGCAGAACTGCCTGATGCTTTTATTGTGAGACCTTGTTGGTGTTTGAAATCCTGCTCCTGTCAGTGCTGAGAAACTCCTGCATATTCAGGTAAGCGTGTTGAAGGCACCACCCAAAGTGCTTTTGTGACTGGGTTTGAAGCATGCCTGGCATGCAGCCCCTCCCCTCTCAGCACCCTGGCTGAGGGCTGGTAATTCACTATTCAGTTCCATACCGGGGAGGAGGGAAGGAAAGTTTTTAGGCTGCCTAAATGCAGATTGAAATCATGTTCTCTTATTTATAGCCAAACCAAGTGGGTATATTGAAGCATTTTGCAACCATTTTCTCTGCATTTAGAACAGATGCAAAAAAACTGCACTAGGTAAGAAGCAATAGAATTGCTGTGCTACACTGAAATGTTTCTTAATTTAGGCATTTCGATGCCAAATGCAAGTTAGGATTCACATTTTAGCTGTTTATTCAACATGGAAATTTGGACCTGAACTCTCAGCTAGGAACCTTGGAGTCTGAATCTGATTGATTTATAGTTTATTAATTATTTAAATTAAAAGCTAATTTAAAATTAATTATTTAAATTAAAAACTGTAATGTTCATCAAGCAGTTGGATTGATTGCTGGAGAACATCCAAACAACATGGGCTGATGTGTATGTGCTAGGAAAATTACTGGACACCTGACATATGGTATCTGCATTATCAATCCTACAGGATGCAAAATTTATGGAATCCATTGGCCAGGAATCCTAAATGGGAGGAAAAACCATCATAAAGTATGGTAAGTCAGTGACTGATAATAATATGACATTTGGAATCTACCCTTTTTAATATCAGTGGGACATCAGTTTGTGAAAATTAGGGAGAATCAGAGAAATTATTTGCAGGAAAGATATACAACTAACAGCTTGAAGTTCAAAGTAGCAAATAATCCTGTCCTGTCCCTACATGTGAAAAAAAAAAAAAAAAAAGAGTAGTTAAAAGAGTAATATTTATTGTACTTTGTAGTGAATCAACAATCCCCAGAACACTAAAAACAAGTGTCAGCCAGTACAGTAATTGCAGTTACAGAAATAACAAACAGAACTATACCCTCAGCTATTTATAACTGAACTGCACTGGGCTTAGCTTAGAAAACAGTGTAATTCTGTAAGTGGTGTCACTCCCCACTGAGCAGAGCTGTGTGTCAGACCTGGGCTCCCTGCTCCAGTTCAGCCTCTGCTCAGGGAAAGCAGCACTCACTCCTGGTTTCATCACTGGATGATGGAATATAACTACAGCTGTATATATAACATTGCTTGGATAAGCATATCACACATTGAAGGAGAAGAAATCATAAACAGATCTAGAAGTTTGTCTGGAACAATGGTTCTTTTCCATAAATGATGAAACTCCCATTTTTCTGGCTATTGAAACAACTGCAGTTGAACAAGGAATGGGAAACAAAATTCCCAGCTTGTAGATTCTCATAATAAACTTAGCATGGAAAGTACATCAGAACAGGTAGGGATGGGAAATATTCCCAAAATTACAAGTTTTATCTTTCAATTCTGCTGTCCAAAACTTAATTGTCTATTCCACATTAGTTATCTAGGCTGGCACCTTAATTATTGCATAGAAGAAAGTGTTTCCATGGGGCATTTCATTCCACCTGTCTTGCATTCCTTAGGATCCCAGGCACACAGCAAAGTCATGCAGGTGATGACAAGCACCATTCTCTGCCTTTTCAGGAGACAATCCAGTCCAGGTTCCTGGTCACAGCTTGTTTAAACTCACAAGTACACACAACCATTTCCCAAGTGTTTGAGTGAAGGGCGGGAGTACATTTGAAATTGATGTTTCTGGCATGTTCTTTTTGCCTTAGTCCCACTTTCATTCCCAGACTGTAAAGATGATGGGTTTGCACCAGACACGTGTCCCTCTTAGCGAGCCATCAGTTGTGTCCTGCCCCCTGCTTTTAAGCCTCACTGAAACCAAGGGGAATCTTGGTGTTGGTGGACACAGGCTCAGCTCAAAGACTCTCTCCCTCACATCTCCATTTAATTTTTAAGTGAATCAATTGCTGTAAAGCTGATGACACATGTATCTTTATTAGACTGCCCCAGTTATCAGTACAGGCTCACTTTGTACCCCCTTGGGTTGCCAAACACAATCTGTTTGACTGATGTCAGGTCCATTTCTGTGCATGATCATTCTTCCAGCAGTCAATACTGAGGTTTTTTAAGTTATTGACCAGACAGCTATTGGATGAGGCAGGGCCACATGGCCTACTGACCCAAAATACTGTAGCAAAAGTGGTGAAGATATGAAATCAATAACTTTATTGAAACAAATATCCGAGCCGACACTTTCTGCGGAAGGATTAAACTCAGGGGCTCTGCTGGAAATGGGCCAGGCTGTGCCTGGCTGATGCTGCAGGAATTCAGTCAGGCCGATGGGAATGCACACCTGAGGGAGGGAAGCAGAGAAGCAGCGTTTGGTCCAGCACCAGGAGCACAGAGCTGTGCAGGGCAGCCACAGCACACACAGAGGATCTGAGGGGTTGGGGTGCTCACGGGGTGACTCTGCTGAGGAGCACAGAGCTGAGCAGGGCAGCCACAGCACACACAGAGGGATCTGAGGGATCGGGGTGCTCACGGGGTGACTCTGCTGAGGAGCACAGAGCTGTGCAGGGAAGCCACAGGAGGGATCTGAGGGGTCATGGGGTGACTCTGCTGAGGAGCACAGAGCTGAGCAGGGCAGCCACAGCACACACAGAGGATCTGAGGGATTGGGGTGCTCATGGAGTGACTCTGCTGAGGGGCACAGAGCTGTGCAGGGCAGCCACAGGAGGGATCTGAGGGGTCAGGGTGCTCATGGAGTGACTGCTGAGGAGCACAGAGCTGAGCAGGGCAGCCACAGGACACACACAGAGGATCTGAGGGGTCGGGGTGCTCATGGAGTGACTCTGCTGAGGAGAACAGAGCTGTGCAGGGCAGCCACAGGAGGGATCTGAGGGGTCATGGGGTGACTCTGCTGAGGAGCCCAGAGCTGTGCAGGGCAGCCACAGGAGGGATCTGAGGGCTCGGGGTGCCCATGGAGTGACTCTGCTGAGGAGCCCAGAGCTGTGCAGGGCAGCCACAGGACACACACAGAGGGATCTGAGGGCTCGGGGTGCCCATGGAGTGACTCTGCTGAGGACACTCTGCTCCTGCCCTGGTCCTTCCATAACGCCCCAGCTGCACTGAGGGGCTGCCCCTGTGTGTTTGCAGTGCTGAGGGCTCTGCCTGCCCTGGGCTGGCTTTCAGAGCGTTCAGCATCAGTTTCCATCACTGAATTTGGGGAGGGGTTGTGGGCTCTCAGTGACACCAAAGTTCTGGCAGCCCTGGGGAGTCACATGTGTACAGATATATTATTCTGTGTGCACCTATATTGCCCTTGCATCTGTTTGCATGGCTTCACAAGGATGGAGAAACACTGCTAAACCCATGCTCCATGCATAGGCACATGCTTTATTTATTTGGTGAGTGTTTCAGATTTCATGGGCATTTTAAACTAACTAGCATAGCCTTGTCGTCATTAACATGTGCTCAGTGATTATGGTGCTTCTTCAGTGTTGCTTTTCATCCTAAATGCTTGAGCAGAGCCTCAGCCCTTTAGGTGAATCCAAGCATTTCTCAAAGCAGAAAATGTTGTTATCAGCACCAGTTAATACGTAAAATCTTGCCATCACTTACTGTGGAGCCACAACAAAAATAATTTAATAAAATAAGTTGTTTTATTTTCTCAAAAACAACATTTTGTGAAATGGTTGTGAAACACAGAGGAAAGAAAGAGTGAAGAAAAGCCCAATAAACAGCCATTTTATTACTGTTGCTAGAAATAAAATAAGGGTAAGGGAGACTTGGCTACTGTTTTATTGTAGCCGTGAATTCACTTCTTTCATTTAAGTGTCTGTCACATTAGTAGAAAAATACAGATCACTCTGAAGTGTGTACACTGGCAGTGACTATGCCCATTTTTCATTTTAAATAACTTTCAGCTATTTTTTCCTCTCCACAGCTGGAGGTGGCAGGCTGGTGTAGGAAGGGGTGCAAAATAAAAGCAGCATCTTTTTGTGGGCTTTGGGTGAGAATTTGGCACAAGTGGCTTTGCTCAGCTCCCTCTGCAATACATTCTCACTTTAATTGAGGGAATTAAAATGAAAAGAATTAGCCTGAATATATGTGCTTTATTTAATACTGCCACCGTATGTTAAACCTAATAACAAACCCAATTATTCCCAAATCACTTCTCAGTATTGAATGTGTGTTTTGGGGACTGAAATGAAATAGCTATGAAGTCACTTTGCATCAGTGTTTTTGTATGTCAGACATTTCTCTCTCTACCACAGTGCTGACATGATGGCTTTTAAGTCATCCCCTGCAGATATATGTAAGTTTAGCTGGATTAGCTGAGGATTGAAGCAACTTTAAAATGGGCTTGTGAAGTAATTCTTAATAAAAAATATGATATTTACACCATAAACAATACAAAGCTTTTATTTAATACTTGTATTTGGGAGATGAACTTGAAAAATAAAGGCCCAGTCAGAGGAGACATGCAGGAATTAGGGTAGGAATGAACTCAGTAATAAACTCCAAACAGGAGTTAGGCTCCTCCAAAGCATGGTATGTGTTTCCTGCTCACATATGACACCCCTGTGGCACTTTTTAAATCAGCCAGGTGCACTGGCAGCCCTGAAATCCCCTGGGCTGCACCCAAACCATCATGGGCAGCAGGGCAAGGGGGGATTCTGCCCTCCACATCCCTGTTGTGAGATCCCACCTGCACAGCTAGGTTTAAATTAGATATTGGGAGAAATCCCTACCTGGAGGGCAGTGAGGCACAGGTTGGTGTGAGAAACTGTGGCTGTCCCACCCCTGGAGTGTCCCAGGCCAGGCTGGATGGGGCTTGGAGCAGCCTGGGATGGTGGAAGGGGTCCCTGCCCCTGGCAAGGAGTTGGAACTTGGGGGCCATTGAATGTCCCTTCCAACCCAACCCATTCTATTGCTCAAAACTCTACCAAATGTAATGAAAAGCAGCAGAAATTTACAAAAAATGGGCTTCAAAGTTATATTAAAATGGCAAATAGCATCAATTGTGTTATGGTAGTGAATATCCCTGTGATGGGTCATTGGGGAGGGAACATGCAGCCATAGAATTCGTCTCTTTATGTAGAGACTCACCTTCAAGAGATGTTTTACTGTGGCTTCTTCAGAGCTTGGCTGTGAGCTGGTGTATCTTTTAGCACACTCCAAATCTTTCCATATTCTCTGTCTCTGTGTGGAAATGTTTCTGTACTTCATCCCAATTCAATAATAACAACTCTGTGTTTCTTGGCTGGTTCTGGCTGTTACATTTCTTTGGATTTATGGGTTATATTGCTTTGGATTTACAGAAAAAAAAAAAAAAGCTATGGTCTGGTGTTACAAGCATACATAAATGTGGTTTTCTAAAACAGAGTCACCAGCTCTCAGCCACAGCCCACTGTTCTTTAGAAACTCATCCTCTTTATTGTTTCAAAGCAATGAAAGCAAGACAGTCATTAGAGGAGTTTTATACTTTTTAAGTTTTTTGTATGGCACTTTCTGTGAAAAATGGTCCCTGAACAAACAACAGATTTTAGGGCTTGATTAAAGCCTGTCTCTGAGAATGGCATCTGATTTCTTCCTTGGAGCAGCAGCTCCTTCCAAGGGTTGCCAACCCTCTGCTGGAAGAAGAGCAGGGAATGTCAACCTTATTTCTGACCTGATTTTTTTTTTTGCCTCAGTTCCAGGTACTGGCTCAGGTTTTGTTTTTCTCCATTAGACTAAACAGATCTCTGTTATCTGACAACTTTCCTTCAACTTTACTTTCATGGCATATTTTATATGGAATTATTGTTTCTGAGTACTATCTGCCTGTTTTCTACAGTAAGTTGGTGACAGAAGCCCTGATGCTTTGGTATTGTTATAATAATGGGGGTCTGGCATGGCACAGACCTCTCCAATTCACACCCATATATACCTATACACTTTTATTTCTTTGAAGTCCTTCTGACAATATTTTTCCATGTATATTTGTAAGTTTTGAGTGTCTTGGAGCCCAGATCCATAGCCCTGCTCTTTGTCTTGTCCCCACTGTAGCTGCTGACACACTTTGGTTCAGAAGTTTGGTCTCAGGCTGCTGGTGGGAAGCCCTCAAGGGGACTGAACTTGGTTGAAGGGCTATCTGAATGAAATTATTTATAATGAGCATGCCTGGCAATTAGGTAATGCTAACCACTGGCTGGGGGTGGGAAATGAATACGTTATATTCATGAAAGGGGAACAAGTGGTGATGTTTGTGCAGCAGGCACTGTTTGCTAACCCATGGTATTTACATTCAGTGCCTCTTTGGCTTAAATGTTTATACCTTAACAGATATTTTCTCAAGATTGAGAGACTGCCTGATATAATAGCAGGTAATCTGTACTGAACCTGAGAGTCAACTGATTACCAGGCTTGCCTGAATTACTATTTGCTATTACAGTATTTTAGGAACCTGTAATATCCACCATTACTTTCTCTTGTGAAAGTCCTTAGACTGACTTGCCGTTGCCATTTTTCCCTCTCAGGCAAATAAATATCATGGTGAATCCAATACAATCAGCAGAGTGTAACCATAGTGTATGAATTTTTTTGCACAGATAATTAAAGCCCAATGTTCTCCGCTGTAACAATTACAAGTACCTGAGAAAACAATGACAAGGTCATCCTGTGGATGCAGCCATCAATCAGGGAATCCACTGCCTTAATAAAACAATAACTCACTTGTTTAGAAACCAACGCACAGAGGAAGAGACAACGAAATTGTTTCCTTGGACATATGTTCCCTTAACCACATCGATGTGGAGCAATAGCACACAGAGTGTGTTTAGCTAATTAGGACCAATTTCTCCTCTCTGCCCCTAAGTTGTGACTGAATCTCTGTGTTGGAATAGAAAAGGCCACTTGGACTGTGTGTGCACGTGTGGAAAAGTCTCTCTTTTCCTTTGGGAATGGTGTGCTGGAGCTCCCACAGCACACAGGGCATGTGTAAATGCAGATGTGACTCAGACGTCCATCAGCACACAGCTGCACATATTTGATGCTCAGGCATGGCCTGGGATTAGAAAGGGAGATTTTGGAGCTTTTTTAGTACCATGGCCTGGGGTGAGGATGTGCCTGTCTGTCTGTATGTGAGTAGACTGTGGCCAGTGGGTCGTGCTGGGTGATTATGACAGGTCCCATCCCAGGCACTCGTATCCTGGGCTTGCCCTTGCCCTGGCTCAGTGCAGGCGCTGCAGCTGCATCCCTGCTGCCCTTGAAGCAAACTCCATGGCTGTCAGCGGGTCTGCACTGCAAAGGTGCTCAAGAACTGCACAACATCTTAGAAGGGAAGCTTAAAAAAGCCAGCTGAGGACCATGTTACTCATTTAGGAGCAGACTGGTCCACAGGCTAATGGGTGTGTTGAAGGGCAAATAGTGTACAGGTAGGGGAAACATCCATTCTTCTGTTGATGGAGGTTCTGACTGCCACTGAACTGCTTTCCAAAGCAGCATCAGTATGTTATCCCCTGATAGCCATGTCCTGGCAATGGTGAAATGTGGAATCCCCGCACAGAACTTTTTAATTTGTAAGTTTACTTTTGAAATGATTGTTCATTTTGAGAAGTGGGTATCATGATATATACAATAGAGATAGGGGAAATACAATGAAATGTTCAATTTGAACCAAAGCATTTGTGAGGTGTGACTCACAATATGTGTGTTAATCAGTTAATAATACATAGTTCCCATCTTCACTTCCCACATTTCACCCAGAA
This sequence comes from Melospiza georgiana, assembly GCF_028018845.1. Lineage (NCBI taxonomy): Eukaryota > Metazoa > Chordata > Aves > Passeriformes > Passerellidae > Melospiza > Melospiza georgiana. The sequence continues at coordinate 73,586,773 of NC_080434.1, forward strand.
CTGGAGAATTTTCTCATTGACTTCCTTGCCAGGGGTGAGGCTGAGAGTTTCCTGTTAGAAAAGCTCAAGTATGAACTCATAACTTCTACTATTTGAGTACAGGCTAAAAAGTGGAGAATGTGATTCTGAAAAAGAAGTCTGGTTTATTTTATGTAACTATTGTAGAATTAATTGATGTTTTTAATTTATTTTTATGAATGTAATTATAAACTGATATCTCAGAGACTGAAAGCTGCTTTTATGTTATATACAAGTAGCTACAAAGGTAATTTTGCAGGCTCCTACATTTAATCATTTGCATTTATACTTATTACTGCATACATATGGCAGAACTGAAGTGCAGAACTGTATTTCTGAGGCAACAGTAATTTTTTCAGACACTAATTAAGCCCATTAAAAGTACTGATCTTCTCACGCTCACATTCACAGAATAAAGGCATCAAAGCAGCAATTTGGCACGTTGGATGGGAAATTACTAATTTTTTTCACAGTTTTATGTCGTGCATTTGCAAATATGTCTCCTTGAACTACCCAGGGCCAAGTTCAGTGAGATTCTGCTGTGGCTGGACATGCTGAGTTTGGGGAGAGCACAGAGAGCCGTGGCTGTAGCACTGGACCAGCTGTGCAGGTGACCTTGGCTTCACCAGCCTCCCTCAGCTCCACAGAGCCTCCGAGGCCTGCGCTTGTTCCAGGCACTCTCACCTCACTCACCCTCACGGCTGGGTGAGAATCCTTTCCATGCAAAAGCCACCAAAGGGTTGAGGAAATGTTCAAAGTCTCCTTTTGGGCAGCCTTACACAGCCAAGAGCTGCTGACTCTGCAAGGCGCATTGAAACCACGGATTTGCAGTGCACAGAGAGGGCAGCTGAAGGTGCTGGTGTCCCGTTCCCAGGGGCTCTCCCAGCCCTCAAGGGCTGGAATGTCACTAACAGGCCACTGTTATTTTTTGGCGAGGTGCTGGGCTGCTGGCTCTGTCTATATTTAGTGGTGGTGTAACTTAAATCAAAGCCCTGACGTTATTAACAGCATCGTGGACATTTAATTGGATTTAAGAAACACACTCAGGGCCAGCCTCTCTTCTCAGTTACACATGGGCAGCTCTGCTGGGACAGATGGGTTTGTCTTCTTTTTTGTCATTCAGCTCCATGTAAACTCAGATTTTAAAAACGCACTGTTAGGTTTAATCTGGGGGAGAGCAGTGGGAACTGTGGCCTGTGGTGCAGAGCTGTGCATTCAAAACACAGGCCTGTAGGATAATTCAGGTTAGAGGGGACCTGGTGAAGTCTCTGGTCCTGCCTCCTGATCAGAGTCACATCTGGCCAGTTTGCTCACAGCTTTATCCAGTCTTGTATTGAAAACTTGCAAGGATGGAGGCACATCCTCCCCGGGTATCTGTTCCCCTGCTTGACTCTTAAAAATTTCCTGATCATTTCCAGTCTGTCTTGTCTCCTCTTGTGCCTCTTATCCCTTGTCCTCCCACCATAAAATTTTATAAAGCATCTGGCTCCATCATTTCAATGCCCTCCTCTCAGCACTAGAAAGCCTGTGATTCACACCAGTCTCAAAGGACAGCTGGGGTCACATCCAGGCTTCTTCTGCTGGATTTGAGCCACATGATCTTTCCAGGTCCCTTCCAGCCTGAGCTGCTCAATGACTGTTCAACGTGTTAATTTTCTTTCCAAGTTCTCTCAGGCCAGCAGGTGCCCCTCTGCCCTGCTTTAGCCCAACCAGTTCAAAGTGATTCTTTCCCAAAGTCCTGTCCCAGGTCAGGCAGAGCTGCTGTGGAGCTGCAGAGCTGCTTCCAAGCGGGGCTGGGAACCTCCAGAAGGGATATTCTGGAGATATCTGTGATTCTGGAGATTCTGGAGTTTCCTGTGTGTGCTTTGCCTGGGGGTTGTCCAAGCATCCCAAACACACAGAATTCTGGAAGATATGGATGTGATCTTCCCCAGCTGCAACTGGAGTGAGAGCTTGGGGATGAAGGTCTCAGCTCAGCAAAGCCTTTAAGATCCTCCAAATTGCTTGGCAGGGTAGGGATAGGTTGAAGTATCCTCTTTAAGCCAAAACCTGCATTTAAATACTTCACCAGCCTGTGCTCTAAACCCATGGACTGTGAGTGTGCAGGCTGTGTCATGATGTGGTTTTTTCCCAATGTTATATAAGAAAAAAAAAATTACTGTTTTTTAAATTTAGATCACTGTTATTAGAACGGATGCCCTCGTAGGTAGTTTCATTTTGTTATAAAAGTGTCAACTCTTTATAGAGATAAGAACATCAATCTGTTTATGACTTTTTCTCTGACAAATATAAGAGGAATTTCTCGCTATCTTGGAAATTAGTGATCTTCTTTGTCCTGAGGTTCAGTTATGCTGACCTCCCTGTCATAACCCTGACTATATTTCCAAAGTGTGTGCTTTCCCCTGTCACAGGAGAAATCTGTAGCACAGAAACACAACCAGCTTTCCACAATTCATGGTAAAAAACAAAAAAGTGAAAAAAAATATAATTCTGTTATTGTGACAGAACCGATGCTGTATAGAAAGGATTGCTTACAGATACGTTGTAAGTTAATAATATCTTTTCCAAAGTATATTGAAAAATTAATGTCTGAAATGAAATACTTATGATTACAGGAAATAAAATTACTTACAACATTTTTTTCACAGCTCTCACTCAACACACACTCCTTTTCGCACACACATATACACACCCATAACTATTGTTAATTAAGACTGTCTCCATTATGGGGCTAATTAACAATTAGCATAAA